>NC_136421.1:162527245-163184745 GCF_052625555.1 Lactuca saligna | reverse complement strand
CAAAAATAAATGATTGGCTGAGAATAATTTCTCATTCTCAACCTTTTTTATTTTTTCAATTGAACTGACATATATATATATATCCTATTAGATGAAAATCCTTTTTGCTAATGTCATATTTTCATTGAATTTGACACATGTTATTTTCTAAGATTTTTTGATTTATTGTTTTTCCACTTGTCATTTTATGATTTTTTTTCCATTTTATTAAATTCTACATAATAATTAAATGTAATAAATGTAATAAATGTAATAAATATAATAATAAATGCATATCAATTTAAATAATGCAATTTCCTTTCAATTTATAAGTTTCCTAATTTAATCCAATAATTTCCTTTGTTTATTTATGTAAAATATTTGTTTAAATTTAAAAGGAAAATGAAAAAAAGTTCTAAATAAAAAATGAAACATTACATTTTAATAATTCAATATATTTTTTTTTTTATTTGTAAATCAAAATTTCAAAAATTTCTAGATATTCATATCTTTTTAATAAACACGTGCAATATACAGGTCTGGCAACTAGTATATATATATATATATATATATATACTCTAATAATAGGAATGATTTTGTTATATGTCCTCTTATTTAATTGAATACATATCATTTTGTCATAATTTTGAAATATATTTATTTTCCACCTATCATTTACTTCATCTTTTATTTCCAATATATTATTAATTCAATTTCCATAAATTAAACCCATAATGAGTATTAATTTCAAATTTGAAATTTCAATTTCAGATAAATTTATAATTTAAACCTTTATATTAAACATATTGTTAAAATTAACCCGTTTAGTATACAAATCTGACAACTAAACACATAATTTTAATTTATTTATTTTTTGCATATTTTTTTCATAATTCTCACGTGTTTTAGATTTCAAATTCAAATAAACATTCCATGTAATTATTTCTATTTAACATTTTGTTTTAATTAAACTGTATAATATATGTATCTTAAAACTCATATATATATATATATATATATATATATATATATATATATATATATATATATATATATGTAGAGAGAGAGAGAGAGAGAAGTGAATATACCCTTAAGGTTATATAAGCTTAGTTACTCAAACTCACAATTTTAAATCGTTTTGTATGATATATACACATTATAATTGTTCAATGTTCTTCTAATTCAATTTCAAACTTGATTTAATTGTAAGATTTTTATAAATTTTTATATTTATCTTTCTCTTATATAATTTTATTTTCAACTATAATAAATATAGTATAGTAGGTATTCGTTATAAAGATGTGATGTAAGATGAAGAATAATAATAAAATTGTGAAAATTTTGAAGATAAATCAAGTTATATAAAGTTATATACCCTTAAGGGTATATTCACGTTTCCCATATATATATATATATATATATATATATATATATATATATATATATATATATATATATATATATATATATATATATATATATATATATATATATATATATATATAAAAGCTGAAAACAATTTAAAAGAATTGTTGGAATGACCGAAGTTTATTCCGTAGGGCGTGGAAAGCGTCTTTCTAAAGTCTATATAAGGATAACATGATGTGCTTCTTACTTGCATATCAAACTATACAGTACTATCAAACTATTTTAAATGCAATGAAACAGTACATGGGCCTTAATTTAGCAGCGAAGCTTTGTACATATAGTGTCCTAGCTTAAGTATTTCATATCTCTAGCAAAGAAGCCATCCATATTTTATCTGTGACTTGGCAATCTATAAAGGTGAAGGGTGGTGACAGAAGAGAGTGAGCACCCATGGTCTTTCTTGCAAATAGTGCGTTCTCATGTGCTTGAAGCTATGCGTGCTCACCCTCTATCTGTCACCCCTGCTATGTTTCTCTTCCTCTATCTCCATATCTTTACTTTCTGTTTATCTTGCATGTCTATAATTAATATATAGTTCTATATAGTTGCATGGGGGTAAGGGAAGGAGCAGCGATTGAAGAGATTGAGCACAGATGGGCTCTTTGTGCATAACATAGGTGTGATTTGGGCTAATTCGTATGCCTGAAGTTATGCGTGCTCAGGCTCTTTTTGTCAGCTGTGTTTCTTTTCTCTCTTTCTCTAGTAGGATCAGAGTGCGTGCTTTTTGAACATATCTAGTGATTCATTGCAGCATGATGTGATTTCATATTATCTCTTTTCGGTGTTTTAATGGAGACGTGACGAAAAAGCATTAAAAGTTTAATATCAGCACAAACGGACTTGTGGAGGTACTCAAGATATCTAGATAAGATCTAACTTCGCTAAAAAACGAATAATCTTAGAAAATCAAATACATTGAACATCTTTTAAATTATTATCTGTAACCGCCACTCATCAGTCCTACTGTATCTGGCATGGGAGAGAACACGTGATCCGCAGGTTCCTCCCTTCTGCTAAACTTTCTCTGTTGGGCGCTTCACGGATGGTCCAGATTAATGCACAAAGAAAGATTCCTAACGCATTGGAAAACGGCCAACAAAGTGAGTGAGAACACTGGTATGTTTCTTGAATGGTGCAAAATGAGTGAAACTATGTGCTCGCTCTTTATCTACTCCAAACCACTTTTTTATAATCTCAATTTCTTCGTATTATTGCTATATACTAATTGTTTTCTCATACTTCTAAAAGAAAAGGAGTTAATAAGAAAATGAAAGGATTACTTCCTCCAGAACACCAATTAAGGTTTTAATCCTATAATTTATAATATAGAGCAGCAGGGTGTTTCTTTTTTTAGTTGGGTACATCCACCATGCAAAAGTTCTTTTTTACTCGAATATTCTTCACTATCATTTTGTTACTTATGATAATTAGACGTTTCTTTTCACTTTTTTCTTTCAAATTAGGGTTCCAGGTATAGTTTAAATATTTATATGAGTAGTGTTTGTTTGTGTTTGAATGCATTAGCATTATTTATTTTTACTTTAATTACATTCATGTGCCCTAAATAATACTTTTACATAAGAATATTATATGGTTTTCATCTTTTTCCTTAAGCCATTATAAAGCATGGTATATCAACGCGTGATGTATGTTTATGACTAGGTACCTTTAGGATTAGGGGTGTTTGTTAGCTAGCCACTTTAAAAAAACACAAACAAAAAATTAAAGCGAGATTGCATTATCTCATCCTAACCATTAACCCTTTGATCAAACAACCAAGATTTCAACTTGAGACTGCCCTATAATGAGGAGCCCAAGCCTTATCCCGTGAGCCATTTATTAGGCGATGGTTTGTATTTCAATTATAGAAGTTGTATAGAGTTAGCATCTCACAGATTGTTTTTATTTATAATATGTACACATAAAATCAAAGTGCTCTTCAAGTCTAACAATAACAGGTGTTGGCGATCCAAGGTTCAGTTTCATCTCGTCTGAGGCAATAGATGGAATTAAAGTAGTTTGTAAGAATAGATTAAATTTTTGGTTAAAGAAAATGTATACGGAAAAGTGAATGTCAAAGTTGATTATTTTCATTGTAGAAAAAGGAATGATAATATATACCGGTGTAGGTGCTATTTGGCCCTCACATAATTCTATTTGGTTAAGTATACATTTAATACCAGCTCTTATTAGCATCTTACGGTCTCCATATGAAAGCATTAAAAATCAAACAATTTTATTTACATCTTCATACATAATGTAATATAAGTAACAATAATGAGAAGCTGAAACCATACAATTAAGAATCTAATATATTATGACTTCCATGGTTGGGGTAGCACCATGCATCATGGCAAGAAGCTACTAGTCAAGCTTACTGTCCAGTGGATGAATGTGACTTAAAGATTTCATTAGAAGTATATCACTATAGAAACAGAGGCATCAGTGACAGCCAGTTTCATCGCATATCCGTTCGTTGATGATATTCATTTAGCTAAAAACTGTTGTTGCTAATGGTCATTGATATTTTCATCTTAGTTTTCATGTTTTAAATCCATTACCAAAACTGATAGAAAAACTTTATACTAAAACTAAAACTAAATTGCAAGTACTAAAAACATATATATTAATATTTTACTAGCAAAGTAAATATTCATAATCGATTTCAAAGTATTAAAACCAAATCACAAAATCAAGTTTCAAAGGCTTCCAAAATACAGAAACAAAATCACAAAAATAAAGTGTCAAAGTCTAACTATGTCGACGGGTTACTTCCTTGGGTGAGTTTTAGAACTAATGACGTAATACATCTTGGCGATTTCATGTTTTGTGCCAACAACTTCTTTACATTCTGCCTTACTCTCTTCCTTTTTCTCCTTACGGATATGATCAACAATTACCTACAAGACAACAATAATTGAATTTAAGCCTAATTAAACATCAAGCCATATCATGCAATTAAAAATTTTGTGCTTTCAACTTGAAAAAAAAAGCTATAAATAATTAACAATAAAAAACATGAAATAAAAAACTATATATAATTAACATTAGCAACATACTTTTATCATCAACCCCTACAACCATCTCCATTGTTGCATCAAGATAGATAAAGCTATCAACAACCATTGCACTACACAAACAAAAAAATATTACATAATAATAAATAAGTCATTTTTAAACTAGTTTATTAATTATTAATTAATTAATACCCAACCATATTTCAGCACCAACACGCTCATATTCTCGAGATTTTTGTTCATATAGAACACATGAAGTGTGTGTTTGTGTATATATATATATATATATATATATATATATATATATATATATATATATATATATCAAGGTTGTAAAAATCGCTCGACGTTAGCTAGTCGGTGGACTGGGATTAAGGGATTAATCGGCTAGGCGAAGATTAATCGGGGGATTAATCGGGGACCATTAATTGCTAATCTCTTAGATTTTAAAAAATTAAATATGACTAATATCATATAAAAGTTCATAAATACCCTTAATAGCATAACAAAATAGGTTAATATAATAAATAAAACAGTAATCATACCTCAAATAGTTTCTATTGAGATATAACTTCTTCAAAGTGTTAAAATTTCATCGGGTTCTACTATTTCAGTCATTTTGTATGCATGGATTAATCGTTAGGCGCTCTCTAATCGGTCGAGTAGCACCTAGGGATTAATCGAAGATTAATTGGGACCTAATCGGGATTTTTACAACAATGATATATATATATATATATATATATATATATATATATATATATACACACACACACACACCCCTCTGAAGGTCGAGAAGAACCAGTTATGTGAAAAGAAACAAGTTTTCTATATAACCCACAGAAGCTCCAACTTTGCATTTTGAGGCTTCTAAAGGTGTTGTCATGACATGGATCATATATAAAAATGGTCAAGATGTAAATAAAGGTGTATATAAAAAGATCCCAGAGCTACATTACGTTGGCCTTAGTAATTCTCTCCGGCACCATATCAAACACAAGCATCAACATTATAAATGCTAATATTGCCATCAAATAAGAGCTACATGACATTACAACAACACCTGATACATCATTTTGTCTGGAATAACAATTGTAAAGAGCCAATAAAAAGGTTAAAGTCATATATGAGAACCAACATACCTGAATCGAAGATGTACGATGACAATCTCCTACCTAAGATTTTACATAGTGGAGAACTATATTTATTCACACACACACACACAAACATCTTTCATGAAAATTATGATGTTAAACTTTAGTCAATATAAAACATAAAGTTGAAAGAAATTTTCAAATGACAGATGTGATCTGTAAATCGGATATTAGGTCTCGATTAAAATGAATCATGGAAGTATCAATTTCTACATATGTTTGAACTGATATAAAAAAAGGAAAAAACCTGAAATGAAATGATGAATTCTTCATCTTTATCAACATAGAAATCATTGAACTTATCGAGTTCTTCATTGATAATCATGACAAACCAATGCTAGATTTCTACTAAGTGATGCACTAGAGGCGGTAGGTTTTGGTCGGAGTTAACTCCAGTAGGGTTTCGATGAGGTGGTGGTTGATGGTTATCGTCAATGTCATCAGGGTAGGGTTAGGATGGTTTTCTAAAAGCTTTCTAAGGGTTTGCAACACGAGTATTTGTCCTTCCTTTCAGATAGGGTTTATTCAAGTTGGATATTCTGAATTCTTTACTGAATCAGCGATGATAAGGTCGGGGCGCCTGGAAGGAGATGTTAGGGATAGGTCGTCAAATAAAATTAGGTTAAGAATATAAGGATGTGGGAAGGAGGGAGCGGGGAGAATAAAAAAATGGGACAGAATTGAAAACTAGGGGAAAAATGAGAGGGATTTTAAAATTAACGGAAAAAATAAGAGGGAATTGAAACTCAGCGATAGATTAGTAAGGGATGTTTTCCATCTCTAATCCCTTAGTAACTGGATAGAATTTACGGAGTAGAAATCATGGTGTTTTCTGTCACTCATCCCTTGCAAATCCTGTAACATCCGAACTTCCAGGTATAATATTTAATTAAATTATATTCATTTTGTCTAGGAAACTCGAAGAGTTGGAGGCCCCTACTCGACGAGTTGGGGGGACCCGACTCGACGAGTAGGAGTTGAGTGTGAAAACCCTAATTTTTAGGGTTTGCACCCTATTTAAAGGACCTTAAGTCCTTTACCTTGCCTCCCTTATCACCTTAACGTGTTGAGAGAAAACCTAATCGAGCTATTACTATATGTGTGAAAGAGAGAGAGAGAGAGAGAGAGAGAGAGAGAGAGAGAGAGCGGCTAAGATTATATGTTTTAGTGCATTCTTAGAAGGAGTTTGAGGAGCAACAAGATTGGAGCAAGGAGGAGCCCTTAGATCCAGTATTCTTTCAGTATTAGCTGCCAATTAGAGGTAAAAAGCTATCACCTTGACCTTTTGTTTGTTAGATCTATCCACTTGGAAGTTTATGGCCATTTATATCTCCTTTTTGAGTCCTTTAGTTGTTTGAGCAAACCTTGAAGATGAGACTTCAGATCTGGACAATATTAGGACCCTTAAGCCTAAAGATTCAAGGTTTATCGAGCTATTATCCAACTTTCATGCATTAAACCCTTTATTCAGCTTTGGGTTGGCAAAATTAGCCATATATGTCATGCATGAACGTAAACCTTGCAGCTTTACATGATATTTCAGCCTTAGAAGGCTAGATCTAGATTATGTGGCGTCAGTTCTGCTTAAAAGCATCTAAATGAGAGAATGGAGTCAAAGGACTCGACGAGTTGGTTAGGGTTTTCCCTGATAATCTGTACGCGTTATAAACTCGGCGAGTTGGTGTGACAACTCGATGAGTTGAGCTAGATTTTCCTAATTTTTCCGTAGAGACGGAGGAACTCGACGAGTCGCATAAATGCACTCGACGAGTTGGGTCAACATGGACTGTTGACCTAAGTGTTAACTTCCATAGACTTTTAGGGTTTGGTCAAGTTATGGATTATGGAGAACGTGGAGGAGAAAAGTGGTCTTTCATCCTTTTCGAGAATTAGAAAAAGGGTTAGATTAACATCTTTAGATTTGTTGTTATAAAGTGTTAATTAGAGATGATTATAATATGTAGGCGGAGTCTAGACCGATCGTTGAGTACAAGACCAACTTGCTTCATACGAGGTGAGTCTTCTCACTATACATACTTGAGTGGTAATTACTGTGCAACTGGAGGGTTTTATTTGCTTATATTGAGTTATGTAATATACTATACATTATTTCTTTGTAATTTATGTTGTATATTATTATGTGCCTTATTGAGTTATTCTGCCTTTGTGAGACAGGAGGGTCTTCACTGAGATACAAGACCGGAGGGTCCAACCTGAGCTATGAGCACGGAGGGTCTTCATTGAGACACATGACCGAAGGGTTCTTATTTAGATAAAACGATGAGAGGCTAATTATATGTGCATGGTATTTTGTGGAACTCACTATGCTTCGTGCTTACAGTGTTGTGTGAAATGTGCTTCAACTACCTCTCAGGTTCACGGAAAGGTGCCGACATGATTGTACACACCATCTTCAAAATATATTTGAGGATTTTGGGATATTTTCGAACATTTTGTTGTCTTGGGTGTTGAACAATTTATACATTTAGGTTTTGAGAAATGTGAGATTGTGTTTTATGTGGTTTGAAAAATGAAAATTTTATTTGAAAATTTAGAGTGCTACAACTCCGACACTAATTAGCTTGGGAACAGTTTTGTCGCTAATTTTGTCGCTTATATTGTAATTCATTAATTTGTTCCTTTATTTAGGCAATAAAAAATGTAAGTTACATAGTGGAGAACTATACTCACACACACACACACACATCTTTCATGAACATTATGATTTTAAACTTTAGTCAATATAAAACATAAAGTTGAATGAAATTGTCAAATGAAATTGTCAAATGAAAGATGTGACATCCCCAAAATCATGGCCAGAAAAGACCGATTTTGTTTATGCTTTATGAAAATCAGAGTACTTCATTTTATAAAAAGGTTGCGGAATTTGTTCCCAGAAAAACACGATAAATACGTTATTAAAACATTTTCGAAGAAACATATTTTTATTCATCTTAAAACGTTTGGGATGTCATCGTTAATACAGAAACATAAGCATAAACAGAACTTACAATTATTTACACTAGTGATCTACATCTCTTTAAATCTCTCAGTGTAATGTCACTTCACTTCGTCACCTGTGATATACATAAACTGAGTGGGTCAGGTTGGGAAACCTGGTGAATACATAGGGTTTTCAACCCACAATAATATAATTATTATGTTTAATTAAATAATCAACCCAATTACCCATCCCCATTATCTTCTTTACTCTTTAAGGATTTAACCTAAGAGTCATCTATCCTTCATTCATTTATTCCGAAGTCCCTTACTTCCAGGGTTATAGGACTGGCACTAAATCCATAGCTGCCAATGTTCGTTCATAAAGCACTAATTCCATAGCTGCTATAGTCTATTCATCGGGTACTAAATCCATAGCTACCAGTCTTTGTCTAATAGGTACTAAGTCCATAGCTACCAATGTTCAACAGGTACTAAGTCCATAGCTACCAATTCCTACAGGTACTAAATCCTTAGCTACCAGCGTCTAACTAATAGGTACTAAGTCCATAGCTACCAATTCCCAACAGGTACTAAATCCATAGCTACCAACGTCTAACAGGTACTAAGTCCATAGCTACCGGTGTTTGTCCCATAGGCACTAAGTCTATAGCTGCCAATGTATACTCACGTCATCTTCTATCTCTCATCATTTATCTACCCATCATCATACCCAATATATTCGTATATATAAAATACGTATACAGTTTAAATCCTTTAAAACATGTATAAAACGTTCATCCAAAATAGACAGCAAGTATTCAGATAATATGCACACATAGCATGTAGTTTATATAAAATACTTCATATCTATGTGTAAAATGAAAGGGACTATGCACTCACCTAAAAGGTGGTGACTCAGCACTCGGACAGCGCTTCGATACTCTTAAAACAATTTCCTTCGATAAAACCTAGTATCAATACCACTAGGGTTTAGTCTAACGATAACCGCGACAAACTAATAGTCTGACTATTATTATTATTATATAAGCATACGAGCTCCGTTTTTGACGTTCTTTTTTCAACGCGTAGGTAAAATCAAGATCTACAACTTTTATTTAGACTCCATCGGCTAATTCTCGACCGATCTCAAATTTAACAGTAGGAGGCATTTAGACTGCTAAATGACCGCGAAGAATTCGTAACTCCTTCATACGGACTCCGTTTTCATCTGTCTTTTTACCGTTGAGTTCCTATTAATGAGATCTTCAACTCTGATTTAGGTCGCGTAAGCCAAAAACCGCTCGAACTAAAATTCGAGTTTCGGGTCGTGCACTACTAAGCCGAATCTTACAAAAATCATAACTTCCTCATACGAAGTCAGATTTGGGCGTTCTTTTTATCGATACTCTTAGTTTAACATATTCTACGACTTTCATTTAGATTGCTAAGGATAAATCTCACTCTATCATAAATTCACTATTTACGCTTCCCGGTGCCATGTCGGTTCAGTCGCGAAACTTCGACGGGCCATAACTTCTTCGTTATAACTCGGATTTCGGCGTTCTTTATATGTACGGAAACCTTGTGACATATTCTACAACTTGGTTAAGATTATTTATTCTAAATAATATTTTGTCGAAAAGTCATTTTCGACCCCTATTGCCTCTAAATTGACTAGCCCGGATCTACGGGCGTTACAATTATCTCCCCCTTAGGATGATTACGTCCCGGAATCATCAACAAAACAGGGTCGTATAATGACTCCATACGTCATCTCTTCATCCTAGGTAATAATTATTACTTCTACATTCCTTTAAGTCTATCTCCTAGACTCGTAGACTGCAAGCAGTACTCGATCGTGCACCTGTTCTCTACCTAAGGTTAGACTCCAAATTATGACCTTCAAGTCAAAAATCTCGATCCTTACTGGATACGAACTTGAGATGATTTCTCTTATTACTACTATAGATCGATGTGTCATATTCTAATGGCCTATCATCGTATGTTGCAACACTTAGACTTAGGTCTCTTAGTGTTAAATTCTAAAACAGACCATGCCTTCCTTCATGTTCTAATGTGATATAATCACACTTTAACATTAGGCATTTCTAGCTACCAACTTCTTTAACAACGAGCACGATATTTCTATTGATCACTTTGATTTCAATCGTTTGGTTTAAGTCGGACGCTACATCAAACTTGGTTTTCTGAACCACGTAACCTACTCATCGTAGTCGGACTCAATGGGATATTATCACTAGGGTCGGAATATCAACAATCTTCTTAGTCATTACCGAAACGATGGTAACAACACACTTGAATAAAACGAAATCAATTACTAGCTTTTTATGACTTTCCCTGATCCAAGTGTGAGTCCTGTGCTTCCGGTAGTATAGGCCTCTACTACCATTCACACCTACTCATACTCATCCCAAGTATTGTCTCGTAGTTTTCCCAAGTCACTATGCAGCAAATCACACAACAATTTAACACAACTGATAACAAAACGAAGATTTTATTATTTCTTTAAACTATTACATAGGTGTTCAAGTTCACCCTAGACTATGCCTCTAATAGGCTACATCATAAAATACTATGGCTACTACATAACTTGATCTTCTGATATGAAGTCCTCATCCTTGATTCCTCGCATGGTTTTCTGCTTCGTCGAGGATCATGTGAAATGCCCTTGGCCTTGGTGGCGTTTCTGGTCTTACTGCTTTATTTTTCTTTGGGCAGTCTCTGGACATATGCCCCTTGCCTCCACATCCGTAGCATACTTTATCATCATGTGTGCAGTCTTTGGAATAGTAACCAGTCCTCCCACGCTTGTAACAAGTCACTTCTTCATTGCACTTCCCACCATGGTTCTTCTTGCATCTATCACACCATCTTGCTTCGCCTCCATCTCCTCCTCCAAGATTTGAGAATTTGCTTTCTTTGTTCGACCTCGAAGATCCTTCAAACTTCCGCTTCTCTCCTGCCTTATCTTTTTCTAGACCTTTTTCTCTTATCTGGGCCTCTACGTTCTTAGCTGCCCTAACAGCTGCTTTCAAGGTAGTTTCCATTTTGACCATTGGGCCAAAGTCCGTGGGCAGTCCATTAGCAAACCTATCAATCTTGGAGAGTTCAGTAGGTACCAAGTAGGGGAATAGCTTCATCCTCTCGGTGAATGCGGTGGCATACTCATCAACACTCATCTTCCCTTTCTTCAGGTTCTGAAACTCGTTGTTTAGGTCTATCGGATCTATCTCCGAGCAGTATTGCATTTTCAACTATTCCAAAAACTCTTCCCACGACATCCTTAAGGCTTCTCCTCGTGGCATCGTATCTGCCAATAGCTTCCACCAGCTCAAGACTCCAGTTTTCAGCTGTCTTACTGCAAAGATAGTCTTCTGTTTCTTGTTACAGTTGCAGCTCTCAAACACCATCTCCATCTCAGAGATCTAATCCATAATCTCAACCGACTTTGGGCTTCCTGAGAGGCTTAGTGGTTTCGCACCCAAGAAATTCTTGTACATCCGCCCATCCTTGTGGTTTCTCCCTTCTGGGCCATCCCTTTGCTCACCTTGAGTCCCTACTTGACTCACTTGGCGGTTGTAGTTCCCTTCCTCAGATTGCTCGGGAACTGGCTCCGTCGGTTCGACACGTATAGTAGGTTTGTCCCTATATTCGAGGAGCATCCGTCTCATTTCTTCCCTTTGTTCAGCTAGCATAGCCTGAATCATGGCTTGAACTCTAGCCATGGTGACTGGCTCAGGTGCAACTTCTTCAACAACAGGTATTTGCTGAACCACTGGGGGTTGGTTCTGATGGGTTTTGGTCATAAGACATCCTATGTGCTCATACAAACCCTAATACTTGGATCTAGGTTTCTCTATTGTACATGCTTTGAATCCAAGACTATAAACCCTAAGTCTAACATGTAAGTAATCATATTAACATGTAATTAGGTTTAAGATCATACCTTGATTGTTATGTAGCAATAACAATCCCAATTCTTCTTGTATTGACTTTGGAATGCTTAGAGTCACAAGTGACACTCCTCTAATGGCTCACAAACACCATAAGCAAGAGGATGAAGAGGAGAGAGGTTGGAGGCTGCCAAAAACATGTGTAAACCCTTACAAGAACATTAGCCACGTTTTTGAGCCTTAAGGGTTCTTTATATAGTTGGGCTATTAGGGTTATCTAACAAGGAAACCCTAATTTGGATGCTTAAGCCCTAAGCAACCCATAGACTCCTTTAATTAAGCCCATGGACGATTTCCTTATGGGTTTCCCATTAGAATTCGTCCATCCCTTAATATAAGGCAATCCATTGCCCAAATTGCAATTATCCTATAATTACAATTCCAGTCCCTTAAGTTTAATTAATCTCTTTTAGTCACAAAACAAATTACCAATTAATTATTGACTAATATTAATTAAACAATATGATTTCTCCTTGAATATATTATTCTCATAATACATTAATAAATCATATTTAATCCTTACTCTCCATAAATCATCCTATCAAGTTGCTTTGGTGAAGGCAACCCAAAAGGACCATGCACCATCGGGTCAAGTACATACCAAAATAGTTATGGAGTTAGACACTAATCAAACAGTCTCCCACTTGGATAAGTCTAACAACTATTCTGCGTATGACTTCAGATCCTGATCTGCAATCGTAGCTTTCCAAAGCCGCTGTCAACTCTGATCATATCAGATACGCGTGTCCTTAGATAAGGTATCATATATTCCTCCATTCTAGATATCGTATGAGATATGATTTCAAATCATTCTCTTTGTACTATATCTCGATTTCCAATTTATGATGACAGACTAATTGAACAAATCAAATTAGCCCTAGCCCGGCCGAGCATTTACGTATGTCATCACTAAACCATCGAGGGGCCCAAAGATATCGCTTTTATTCTTTGAATAAAAGGAATGGATAAACTTTGATACAATGCTCGCTTGCACTCACTAACCAAATCACACACAACAATATGTTTTATAACACAAAGTTACTAGTGCGTTTACATATTATCAATGTGCAACCGATTAGCAGGATACAACTCACACATCTCGGTTTCAAGAATATAAGATGTTATCGTCTCACTAATCACTCGAGATAGTGATCCAAGTGAGCGTGGGTTTAATCCAATGCTCAAATCATATTCATAAGCACTCATGAACGTTGCAGCAAACATTTGCTTATGTCTAATACTCTTTTAGACAATCCACACACCAATTCACGACAATCTTCATTCATACCTACTTCCAACATATGAATGACTGTGGCCCGTTTGAATAATTCGATTATTCTTAATAAACTCAATTATTCTGGAAGTCAAAACATGCAAGGTGAAACACAAGAATAATACTAATCCCATATGGCCTCAAACCTTTGAGTATAAACAAAACACGTTTTATTTATCACCATACCGATTACTCATTATTTGTCGTTTCGGGTAATCAACTTCTTACTTGAATTCCAACACTTGTCCCATGCTCCTAGCATGCACACAATGTTTACCTATGGTTCTTACTTTTGTGAAATAGACAAATTGAACACATTTCCAATCATTCTCATTTTACAACTCCAAATCCATTTTCTTAAGTGTAAGAATATCAAATTCTTGTTACTTATAGAGAATACTAGATTCTAACATTTTATGCAACGATCCTTTTGTAATGTCACTGCACCAAAGTCTCAAAGACTATTGCCAATGATATTACAAAGTCCTCTATCGGAGATTGTTACAAGACAATTCCTTAGATATGATGTCTCTCACTCAAAGTACATTCCTTTGAACATCCTTTTGCATAAAAGTTTCTAATCTAGACATAGATTTTCAATATTTACTTCCCAATATGGACACGCTTCCATATTTTCCATATGACAACTAATTTCTTAATAGAATCTTATCTATTCGTAATGATGTCGATATTGTCCATCCAATATGGAAACATTTCCATAATTTCCAATACTATACTTCCAACTACTCACAAGCGACCAATCCTCGTCGAACTTTGGATTGTCCTTTGATAGTTGTTTAATTATTTTAGTCAAAACCAATTCTAGTCCCTTTTCCCTCTAAATGCACTAGACATTTGGAAAATTTTAGAATGGTAAAACATTAAATCATTTGCAATCGATCCTATACTCGAAGCGTATGGGACATGATGCACAATGTTTTATTTGCTATGTTCTCAAAATTCGAATTGTGAAGAGGAATGCCGTAATCATAATCGAAATTTTAAGAACATACTATGTACCCTTGACTAAGTTTATTAACATTTCACAACCTAATCCTTTAGATTTGAAATGAAGCATAATATTCTCTCCCTTAATTATAGCAAAACAACTTTTCAACTCTTATAACTTTGCAAAGTATGACTCTTGTTTTCTATAATTAATATTGCCAACTATGCAATACGTGCCTTAATAATCATACAATCATAACATTTATGCTCCCACTATCATGATGATTATTATAAAACATAACACTTATACTCCCACTAGCTTCGAGATGTATTCATAAACATCTTAACTTCCAGAAAGACAATACCTATTGAATTTCTTAAGTCCATGTTTTTAATACTTAGTGCTTTGATAATCTTTTATCAAGACTTCTTGAACTTATACACTTTTGCCTTAGATAGTTCATATGTGTGTCTTAACAATTAAGACTAATTGCCAAACCTCACAATTCAAATTATGGAAAGGGATACCGTAACCATGATCGAATTCGAGAATGCAATTTTACAATCACTATCTTCTTAAAATCTTTCTTAGTGAAAGCATTTCCTCACAATCATTTTCATGAAGGAGGAAATCTTATGACACTAAGATTTAAACAGTGTATGTGTTCCTATCCATGTGAATTTGTTAAAAACAAAGTTTACGACAAATTCAAACTCATATGGATCGAACTTCCTTTAATCTTGATTTCTTGCCTTATGGTAGCACAGCTGCCCACCACGTTTTCCAAGTAGTTAAGCAGCTCACCTTTTCCTATCAATGTACTTTCCATTGATCAAGGTCCTTGCCTTTTATGCATTCAAATGAGAACTTATAGGACTCACATGCATAATTAACTCAATTGGATTGGCACAGAAACAAAATAATGTCTTCACGATAGGTTGTAAACCTCAACTTGTGTGCTAGTGATAATCAATAAGGTTTATTTGATTTGTTCTTGAAACCTTTCAAGACCATTAAGACTCCCACTGACTCCTTGACATATAATATTCTCTTGTCAATAAACATTTTTTGACAACCAAATCTTCAAGAGTTAGTGTAGCTTTTATCAAAACACTTCATAAAATGGTCTTAGTTGGTCTTTGTCTTATCCAAGACATCACAACTTTCCACAATTGATGAATGTTATAAACCTTCTTAATACTATTCACTCAATGTCACAATCTTGACTTTAAGACTTGTTTTGGAACGAAGTATGATTGACTTCTTGATTTGACCATTTCTTCAATCTTTGATTCCTCTTCTTGGACATACAATTGTACTAAGACTCACTTAGAGGATCAATTGAGATATGGTTCTAAATCATTAAGACCTATCATAAAGCATAAAAGCTACTCTCCCTTCTTCTTAGAATGGGGAAACTCTTATCTTTCTGCCTACTTGATTCTTCTTATTCGTTTTGCTATTGATCTAAACCCTTTAATCAATTCAAAATTACACTTAATCTTGTAAGTGTAATCATATTTACTAAGCCTTTAGTAAATCATGACGAATACCTTTGTTACTCTTATGGTGAACTTGATCAACACACAACTTTGTGTACTCGATCTCCTAGTCCTTCACCTGACACTTTGTCAACGAATTAGTCTAATTATCAAATATGAAATTTCTCATTCATCATGCAACCAAGTTGCGTGATTCCAAATTTCTGTCCAATTGAAACTTTGGGCGATGAGAAACTCTCCCTATTTGGTAAATTCTCGACATTTCCATAAATAACATAACTAAGAATCATATTCATTCGTTGTAGAAATATGCAAACATCAATTTTCATAACGATTTCATTGCAAGGAAGTAAACAAATAAATAAATAAGTCAAAATTTATTTTATTTATAAAAGCAGCGGAAAAACATATGTCCTTACAATGCAAAATCTATTGAAAACTATGTAAAAGGAAAATTTCTAACAACTCTATCATAACTATCTAAGCTCAAAATCCAATCTTCAAGTCCATGAGATCAAGATCCATATCTTATGATTAGATTCATCTTGCTCTCTTATCAAGCTTCCTTTCTTTTCACCGATCCTTCAAAACATTCAAATGCAATCTTATCACATCATGTATTAAGAATCAATGAATAGGAACTTAATGGAGTTAGATAGTGGATTCTTACCTAAAGTGTAGTCATACTTTTGACTCTCCCATCTCTTAGATCTCTTAGGTAAATAGGGCAACTTTGTCTCCAATGCCCCTTCTCTTGGCAATAAAAGCAAATTGACTCCTTTAGAACAACACATGGAACTACCTCAGACATCGCCTTTCTCTTATGATCAAACTTTTCGATCATTGCATGTCTTTCATTGCCATTATCTATATTCATAGAGTTCTTGAAGGCAGATTCACCAATCAACTTTGCTTTTCTATTGCGCCAAACCATTGCTGATTCAGCAACAATAAGCATATAGGTGAGATCTATAAGGGTCACGTCGTAGTTCATCATATAGTACTCTCGTACGAACTCACTATATGAGTTAGGAAGTGACTGAAGAACCCAATCAACAGCCATCGCTTCACCGACAACGGATCCCATCAATATGTGACTTCATCCCTAAGACGTGTGCACACACCGACTTGCCCTCTTTATGTTTACTTGCCAAAAGGGATTGAGTGATATTGAACCTTTCAATTTTACAATCTTGTGGGCTACGGAGAATAATTGGAGGAGGAGGAGGAAGTGAAGCATGATTTCTTGTTCCTCGATTGAATCGTGGAATATCATCTTCATGTGGAATTCTTGTTCCACGGGATTTGAGAAGACCATAGTTGTCGAACTTTGACATCGGGAGAAAACAAATTCAAGTTAGTTGATTGATTGAATCCTTAGTAAATCACCCAAATGAAATTCCAAGGCTAGGACCCAACACAATATCCTACAACTCGGGAGAGGGATGCCGTAACCCAAATTGCAGAACATTTGAAGGTAAGTGAATAACGATTCACTAATTTCCACCATGAAAAACGAAAAAGAAATTTAAGTTCTAAATCTATGAAAACTCCTAGATCCTTTGAGATTCATTGAACATTTCAATGGCATGTTTAAATCTCGATATGCCCCTCTTGTTTGTGACTGGGATGCCTAGGATCACAAAGCGGGTGTGAATAACCATGCAAACTACATGGTACCCTCACATGTTACAATCACCTATTCGATGTGCCGGTAAACCATACACGCTCCACCGAACTATGACAAACATTGAGTCACCCTTTGCTACCTTTTCTTAGAACCATTTAGTGTACCGGTAAACCACACACGCTCCACTAACGTCTTCGCAAGGGCACAAAGTGTAATTTCATGGAATTGCATCAATTCACTTTTGCCTAAGTAACTAAGATTGGGAATTTGAAAAACATTTAGTTACTTGGTATTTCATTATACTTATAATGGAAGGTTTCGTCCTATCCTACCCGTTCGGCTAACAACCCTCCACTAGTCAAGAGTGCAGTGGGTAAGAGTGGATACCCATTCAATCGCCATTTTATAGACAATTTCCTTAAACACCCCTTATAGACCAGCTTCGTGAATGAGGCCTACTAACGGTAAGACTGACTTTTACTCATACATATATATAATGTTATACTTTTAATGTTTATATATAGTATAGGGTGTATTTTATACTTTTAAAATATTATATGGTTAACTTTAACAATTACACTTTTAATTCAATTAAAAAAGTTAACCTAAACCTTTATGGATTTATTAAATCTCTTTTAATTATACCCCTTAATTAATTAATAAAACCATAAGGGTGTGATTTGAACTTTTCAAGACATTACTAGGGTTTTAGAATTTAACATTTCTAATTAAACCTTTAATGAACTTTTAAATTCCAAAACTTGAGGGCAAGTTTTGAAACCTTTTTCAAAACATTAGGGTTTTAACTATTTAAATTTCAAAACTCCAAAACTTTTGGGTTCAAATTTAAACTATAAAACCTAAAGGGGAAAATATGAAACCTTTCATAACAACAAGGATCAAATAACAAATAATTTTAAATTAACATTTAATCACATAATTATCCATATTTGATTTATTTAATGATTTCTTGCAAAACAATTTATCAATTTACTCAAGATAATTAATCAATTATCTTATAAGGAAACAATTATCTTATTAATTGATAATTATCTTTAATTAGATCAAGAATATAGTCATATATATCATAAAATCGGATTTATATTGATCTAATATGATAAGGTAACTATCCTAATACAAAAACAGCAAGAAATACCGAGATAAGCATTATCTGACGAGTTGACTCGTCGAGTCAGGCATGGACTCGTTGAGTCTGCATGGACTCGGCGAGTTCAGCCATGGACTCGGCGAGTCCAGCCTCCATAATCCAAAAAATCGAATTTTTTTCAGTTATACAATGCATCAATACAATTGAAACCAAGCTAGGCTCTGATACCACTGATGGGTTTTGGTCATAAGACATCCTATGTGCTCATACAAACCCTAATACTTGGATCTAGGTTTCTCTATTGTACATGCTTTGAATCCAAGACTATAAACCCTAATTCTAACATGCAAGTAATCATATTAACATGTAATTAGGTTTAAGATCATACCTTGATTGTTATGTAGCAATAACAATCCCAATTCTTTTTGTATTGACTTTGGAATGCTTAGAGTCACAAGTGTCACTCCTCTAATGGCTCACAAACACCATAAGCAAGAGGATGAAGAGGAGAGAGGTTGGAGGCTGCCAAAAACGTGTGTAAACCCTTACAAGAACATTAGCCACGTTTTTGAGCCTTAAGGGTTCTTTATATAGTTGGGCTATTAGGGTTATCTAACAAGGAAACCCTAATTTGGATGCTTAAGCCCTAAGCAACCCATAGACTCCTTTAATTAAGCCCATGGACGATTTCCTTATGGGTTTCCCATTAGAATTCGTCCATCCCTTAATATAAGGCAATCCATGGCCCAAATTGCAATTATCCTATAATTACAATTCCAGTCCCTTAAGTTTAATTAATCTCTTTTAGTCACAAAACTAATTACCAATTAATTATTGACTAATATTAATTAAACAATATGATTTCTCCTTTAATATATTATTCTCATAATACATTAATAAATCATATTTAATCCTTACTCTCCATAAATCATCCTATCAAGTTGCTTTGGTGAAGGCAACCCAAAAGGACCATGCACCATCGGGTCAAGTACATACCAAAATAGTAATGGACTTAGACACTAATCCAACAGGTTCCTATTCCCATTTGCGTTTACGTTTCCGCTACGGGTCCTTACCATCTCGATCTATACACCGAATAAGGTGAATTTAGACCTTTACTTGACGTTTAAATCATCCTTATCACTCCGAAACGTTTATATGCTAATTCTAATATCGTAGTCGTACGTTTAGAATCCTAAACACATAAGGTTTCCAGATCCGGTCGACAACAGACCATAGATTCGAACAACTAACAGCATATCAGGCACAAGTATTTAGCACATAAAAGCATTTTCGGCACAATTCCTAAAATAAGCTAGTGCTCACACCTCACAATCATCCCTTAGCATTCTAAGTTTAAGTCTAGAAATAAATCCATATTCCTAGTTCGGTGAAACTAATGCTCTGATACCAACTGTGACATCCCCAAAATCACGGCCAGAAAAGACCAATTTTGTTTATGCTTTACGAAAATCAGAGTACTTCAATTTATAAAAAGGTTGCGGAATTTGTTCCCAGAAAAACACGATAAATACGTTATTAAAACATTTTCGAAGAAACGTATTTTTATTCATCTTAAAACGTTTGGGATGTCATCGTTAATACAGAAACATAAGCATAAACAGAACTTACAATTATTTACACTAGTGATCTACATCTCTTTAAATCTCTCAGTGTAATGTCACTTCACTTCGTCACCTGTGATATACATAAACTGAGTGGGTCAGGTTGGGAAACCTGGTGAATACATAGGGTTTTCAACCCACAATAATATAATTATTATGTTTAATCAAACAATCAACCCAATTACCCATCCCCATTATCTTCATTACTCTTTAAGGATTTAACCTAAGAGTCATCTATCCTTCATTCGTTTATTCCGAAGTCCCTTACTTCCAGGGTTATAGGACTGGCACTAAATCCATAGCTGCCAATGTTCGTTCATAAAGCACTAATTCCATAGCTGCTATAGTCTATTCATCGGGTACTAAATCTATAGCTACCAGTCTTTGTCTAATAGGTACTAAGTCCATAGCTACCAATGTTCAACAGGTACTAAGTCCATAGCTACCAATTCCTACAGGTACTAAATCCTTAGCTACCAGCGTCTAACTAATAGGTACTAAGTCCATAGCTACCAATTCCCAACAGGTTCTAAATCCATAGCTACCAACGTCTAACAGGTACTAAGTCCATAGTTACCTGTGTTTGTCCCATAGGCACTAAGTCTATAGTTGCCAATGTATACTCACGTCATCTTCTATCTCTCATCATTTATCTACCCATCATCATACCCAATATATTCGTATATATAAAATACGTATACAGTTTAAATCCTTTAAAACATGTATAAAACGTTCATCCAGTATAGACAGCAAGTATTCAGATAATATGCACACATAGCACGTAGTTTATATAAAATACTTCATATCTATGTGTAAGATGAAAGGGACTATGCACTCACCTGAAAGGTGGTGACTCAGCACTCGGACAGCGCTTCGATACTCTCAAAATAATTTCTTTCGATAAAACCTAGTATCAATACCACTAGGGTTTAGTCTAACGATAACCGCGACAAACTAATAGTCTGACTATTATTATTATTATATAAGCGTTAAATAACACTCAATATAACTCATAATAATAGCCCAAATACTCATTATAAGTTCCTAATAATGTTACTATATTAAAACATAAGCTATACTAAAGATAGCGTAGGCATAGCTCATTTACAGCGGGTTTTCTCAAAAACCAGGCTTCGCTGGAGCAGCGTTTTCGAGCCGAAAGACCCTTTTTCTCGGGACTCCGGGAGCCTCGGGGCTTCCTTCGGGTGCTAGGTGGTTTACCTAGGCTTTTAGGGGGGTTAGGGGGCTAGAGAGAGAGTCTAGAGAGAGAAAGAATAGATTAGGAAGGTGTGAAGAATGAGGGAACCCGACACCTCTATTTATAGGGGTGCTGACTGGCCTACTCGTCGAGTAGGGGGACCTACTCGCCGAGTTGGTGCATGTGGCAGCCTTCTGGTGGTGCCACGTGTCCAATTCTGGTGGTGCCACGTCACCCCTATCGCGTATCAGCCTTCAAACTTAGAAAAATCATAACTCTTGCATACGAGCTCCGTTTTTGACGTTCTTTTTTTCAACGTGTAGGTAAAATCAAGATCTACAACTTTTATTTAGACTCCATCGGCTAATTCTCGACCGATCTCAAACGATTGAATTCGTAACTCCTTCATACGGACTCCGTTTTCGTCTGTCTTTTTACCGTTGAGTTCCTATTAATGAGATCTTCAACTCTCATTTAGGTCGTGTAAGCCAAAAACCGCTCGAACTAAAATTCGAGTTTCGGGTCGTGCACTACTACGCCGAATCTTAGAAAAATCATAACTTCCTCATACGAAGTCAGATTTGGGCGTTCTTTTTATCGACGCTCTTAGTTTAACATATTCTACGACTTTCTTTTAGATTGCCAAGGATAAATCTCGCTCTATCGTAAATTCACTATTTACGCTTCCCGGTGTCGTGCCGGTTCCGTCGCGAAACTTCGACGAGCCATAACTTCTTCGTTATACCTCGGATTTCGGCGTTCTTTATATGTACGAAAACCTTGTGACATATTCTACAACTTGGTTAAGATTATTTATTCTAAATAATCTTTTGTCGAAAAGTCATTTTCGACCCTTATTACCTCTAAATTGACTAGCCCGGATCTACGGGCGTTACAAAAGATGTAATCTGTAAATCGGATATTAGGTCTCGATTGAAATGAATCATGGAAGTATCAATTTCTACATATGTTTGAAATAATATAAAAAAAGGAAATAACCTGAAATGAAATGACGAACTCTTCCTCTTTATCAACATAGATATCATTGAACTTATCGAGTTCTTCATTGATAATCCTGACAAACTAGTGTTGGATTTCTGCTAAGTGATGCACAAGAGGCGATTGGTTTCAGTAGGAGTTAACTCCAGTAAGGTTTCGATGAGGTGGTGTTTGATGGTTATCATTAGCGTCATCAGGGTGGGGTTAGGATGGTTTTTGAAAAGCATTCTAAGGGTTTGTAACACAAGTATGTGTCCTCCCATTCAGATAGGGTTTGTTCGAGTTGGATATTCTAAATTCTTTACTGATCGATGATGATAAGGTTGGGGGCACCTGGAAGGAGATGTTAGGGATGGGTTTGACAAATAAAACTAGGTTAAGAATATAAGGATGTAGGAAGGAGGGAGCGGGGAGAATGAAAAAATGGGAGGGCATTTAAAATTAGGGAAAAATGAGAGGGGATTCGAAATTAACGGAAAAAATAAGAGGAAATTGAAACTCAACGACATATTAGTAAGGGATGTTTTCCATCTCTAATCCCTTTGTAAATGGATAGAATTTACAGAATAGAAATCATGTTTTTTTTGTGGCTGGTCCCATAAAAATCCATCGTTGATTAGGTTGGGAATAGTTTTGTCTCAAATTCTGTCGTGAATGTTATAATTCATTAATTTTTTCCTCTATTTAGGTAATAAAAAAAGTAAGTTACATAGTGGATGTTAAACTTTAGTTAATGTAAAACATAATGTTGAAAGAAATTTGTAACATCCCAAAAATACAGGCCAAAAATTTCATTTTTAATTACGTCATTTTAAAACCAACAGTGTAATAAAACATTTATAATATTATGTCATCTCAAAACTAAAGTAGAAATAATCAAACATGTTATCATAAAACAATATTAGAGTGTAATCCCAAAGATCTCTTGTGCGGAAAACCATACTGTGATGCGCTGCGATCAAGCCGACTCCTTTCCTTTAGACACGAAGTACCTGAAACCAAAACTGAAAACCGTAAGCACAAAGCTTAGTGAGTTCCCTCATCATACCACATACCATATAATCACATAACATACATATATTGTCAGGCATATCTGGGTGCCCGACCTACCCCTTCGATCCTCTCGACCGGATACTGACTAGCATATCTGGGTGCTGGTCTCCCCTTCGGTCCTCTCGACCGGATACTGACTAGCATATCTGGGTGCTGGTCTCCCTTTCGGTCCTCTCGACCGGATACTGACTAGCATATCTGGGTGCTGGTCTCCTCTTCGGTCCTCTCGACCGGATGCTGGGGACTATTTCACCCCTACCACTACCACATAACAAGTATCACATAATCTATTTAACATGGATGGGCATGACTGCCCCTTCGGCCCTATCGACCTGTAACCTGGGGACTATCTCCCCTACTATCACTAGCATATACCATCATATCATACAAACACATAAACATAACATAGGTAGTAGCAACCCTAGATGAATATCACAGAGACAATCATCTAATCATACAATTCCTACTAGTGGGCCCACATTGTGGCCTTAGACTCACTACTACTAGAAGGTAACTCACCTCACACTGCTGAAGTCCTGAAGACACAATCCCACACTGCTGAAGTCCCGCAGGCTGAGCCCCAAGTATTGGTTGACAGATTCCCGAACTTAAGGTGGCTGGCGGCGGCAGATGGTGGCAGCCACCACTATGAGGTGGTGGTGGTGGCTGTTCTTGAGAATTCCGACCCAACCAACACTACCTACATGAAATAACAAACACTCGTACGATCTATTTCTTGCAACATGTCCAGCTACCCTCCTGGTGGCGGTTGGCGATGACAGCACCATGGAGAGGTGGCAGCGGCGGTCTTGACGGTTGCCTACCACTTGAGAGATAAAGAGAAGGACTTGGGGCGACGCTAATGGCAGCAACAGCTATGACAAAAGAGAACCCTAGCTCGACTTTTATTGACGGCGACGCAACAACAAACATCACCGGGAAAGGCGGAGGTGGTGGCGTTAGGCGGCAATACCACGGCTCCTTCGTGCTACAACGACAGACATAGGCTGAGGCAGCCAACCAAACACGAACAGCAACATACCCACGAGCGGCTTCCCAATACCCCGAGTCTCTTTGTCTTGTCGGCAGCGGAACAAGGTGGCTGCTCCGGTGGTTCTTTGGTGTTGGCGAGGAGGCGGCAATGAAACAGTAGCGAGACGTGTCTTCGCCGGTGGCCAAGCCATGATGGCATCTCGATGGTCGTCCCAGTTGCTCACAGCATCACCGACAACGAAACTATGGTGGTGGCAGTCTTTGGCAAGCAGCTGCGGACGAGGGTGGCTCCATCACAGTGGCGGCTCGAAATTGAAGGTGGAGAGATGACGGTTGCAACCTTGTTCTAGGGTTAGGGTTTGTTGTGACATATATACCCGCTCCATCTAAATGTTTCCCATATTGACAATAACAATCCCTCCCTTCATATTTTCTTTTAAATTAAATGCAACTAATTACTACGGAGTCCCTGACTTTATAAATAATTATAAAATGAGTACCAATCTCACGCTTTTAACCCCCGACTTCTAAAAATGTGGCAACTAACTCCTCAAACCCAAGACTCTGCATATATATAATTATTTATTTCAGGCTACCATTCGTTCATCAATTTATTTATTTAACTAATAAATAAACAGGGTTTTACAACTCTCCCCCACTTAAATTTGATTTCGTCTTCGAAATCATTCCTTACCAATCCTTACATACCAAGCCACTATAGTAATATAGTCTTCTTCCCGAGCACACCCTAGCTTTCCCAAGGTAGCTGTGACCAATCTTCGCAAAGCCCTAATATCCTCATATAAACGAACTCCTCGCAACGGGATCACATCCACTTCATCTGAATCTACTATCTTGAGATAGTCTGATTTCCTGAGAGACCACTCATACATAATCATTATCGTTGAATCCAATCCGTTTATCTCACAACTGACTACTCAACTTCTGGTCACTCGCGGTTCCTACTATAAAACAGGGTCACAGACCCAACTATCCTCCAATAACACTTAGACTTGGCCAAATCTCAACCAATTCTACTACGAGCGACTTGGAATACCCCAAACAACCTGTTATTCCGTCCGAACTTGCAACCCCAAACGCAAATACTAATACTGCCCAGACACTGAAACTGCCTGAAGCAATATGTTGCCACATGGTTGCTTCCCATAAGCTACTGAGACCTCTTGGGTCTCAATTCGCTCGCCAATCAACTGAAATATCAGGTTTCTGCCTGGCTGTGGAGCCAAAAGACTCCTACTTAATCGTCTCGCACGACTTCTGAACGTGATCCTTCTCTGAAACTAGTAGTGACTAGTTATCATGCCACTGTGGCTCTAACAACCTCCTAATCTAACTGATCGGGTCCATGCATCGCATCCTGTCATCATCCAATCCAAGACTAAAAGTGATTGCTACCTAACCAACGGTAGCCTTACATCACAAACGCCCTTAAGCAATCCATTACTTCCTTGATCTCATAACTGTTGTGGCGTTTCTACAGTCTTATCACTTGCTCAACCAGATCTAATCCATCTGGGTAATACCGAAATCCAATATGTGGATTTCCATATCCTCACTGCTGCCCCCGAACTGGTGGGTACTACCATTCCTTCTGCGTCCTAACAACGCGCTCACACTATCTACTAACCTAGTGAATGTTGTGGCTACACCCGCAGTCTCACAACACTCTATCATTATCTAACCGCTAGTGAATGCTACGGCTATCCCCGCAGTCTTACAACACTTTCCATACTATCTGACTAGTAGTGAATGCTACGGCTACCCCTGTAGTCTTACAACACTTTCCATTCCATCTGACTACTAGTGAATGCTACGGCTACCCTCGTAGTCTTACAACATCTTCCATACTATCTAACTACTAGTGAATGCTACGGCTACCCCTGTAGTCTTACAACACTTTCCATATCGGGTCGAACACGCACTCGACCTAACCCTCAACTGAACTCGAGTCCTAACTGGAACTCTAACCTGGTTCCCGAAACCTGCTATCACGTGACCCCACTGTATCAGTATCGCACCCATGCCCGTGATCAAAGCATCACACTAAACCATGAAATCATATACACCCTCTAGCAGGGTGAGAATCGGTGCCTCGCAGAACCGCTGTCTGAGAGTCTCGAATGGTGCCTGCTGCTTAGGCCCCCAACGAAAGGCCACCGACTTCTTGGTCAGTCAGGTCAAAGAAACCGCAATCTCGGAGAAGTCCCATGTAAATCTCCGGTAGTAACCTGCTAGACCCAGCGGACTCCGAATCTTAGATGGAGACCTCGGAATCTCCCACTGCATCACGACCTCTATCTTGGCCAGATCAACTAGAATACCCTTCTGGTTCACAAGGTGGCCAAGAGATTGCACCCCGCGCAACCAGAACTCACATTTGGAGAACTTTATAAAAAGTCTCTCCCCCACTTAGATTCAACTAAGTATTTACTGCACGCAAGAATTGAAGGATTTCCAATCCTTCTCGCTTCCTAGTATCCCCTTGATGACAACCTGTACTTACCAGTGCTAGCGATCCATCACCAATCAAACCTTAAGATCGCCCATCCTCTGAAATCTTGAGGAGTACTCTTGAAATCTGGTCCAATCTAACGCCTCAATCCATCTCCCATGCTGTCAATTGAAGACCTTAATCTTCACTCTGGCTGACGAATCCTTATCCCCACTTCCAATCTCGCATCACCACTGAACTCTAACCGAACATAGCCCATGCGAGAATACAATTATCTTGATCATGCGATGACCAACCAGTTATGCATCTAACACCCGCGACTGACACTACCCTTTTCATGTCACCTGCTCTGTCCTAGCAACGGTAGTGCCTTGAACTCTAAGGTTCATCCATAGACAATTACCGACCATACCTGAACAATGATAGAATCCCTGAACGCTGACTTCCTTGGAGAACAATTACTCCAACCCTGATCGAGTATTCTCTAAATAATACTCCTGCATAGATCCCGACAAAGACCCGAAATGATAACGGTATACATGAAACCCACTCCGCATGATGCATCCCTTTTTGGGTTCATCAAGGACCTTTCGGCATGCAGGTTGGCATATATGATCCTTGGTAACCCAAACACTAGCAGAAAAACTGACCCGATATCTAAATTATCCTAACTTACTCATAACTCCAATGCGATACATATCCCCACCATCCATCTAATAGCAATAGAAGATGACATACCCGCAACACCTGGAGGAATACTAATCACCTTCTGCTGACATGACCAACCCCGCTACCCTGAAGTAGCCTAAACCCTCAAAGCGACAAGCTCTCTGGTGCACTGTCATGTACGTGCTGCACTGACTCCGGCCCTGCTGGCCTTTCACCTGATGATCATAAATCATGGGTCTCTTCCCGAGACCCCTACTATATGTACCTAGCACGAACCTCTCTTCTCAAAGTGCTCCAAATTGATCACGCATCTGCAACTTCATGGAAATCATATCCCTCGGAGTCTAACACCCTACCATGCTCACGAAATCACTTGCCAATGGCTAAGCTGCAGCAACTGGAATATCCTTTGTCCCCAAACTGGGTCACAAACTCTTCCCTGAAGCTTCTTAGATTCTCCAAGACTTTCACTAATTCGAGTATGGATCCTGTGCTTTCAGTAGTACGGGTCCAATACTACCTTCAACACCTGTCCATACGTCCCTCAGCAATCCTCCCGGATCCTACAAGTCACTTCATCAATTGGTGCACCCAAGTCTAACTGAGCCTCACTACTAACTCACTGAAATATACCCTAGGCTTCCACAGGTTCCCGAACTCACCCAGTCCTCAGCTGCTGAAAGATTCCCAGTAATGTCAACTAGCTACCTCATGAATATAGCCACATGCAACAGAGATTAGATAATCCATCAAGTAATAGACTCATCCCTATAACGGTTAGACTCAAACGAGAGCTGCACAATAGGGTCAAATCTATCACTCTAAGATTATCCAGCATGTGCGACATGTGACTTAGCATATTCACTTAATAGCTAACTCACATTACTAAGAGTCCCACAAAGCACAAAGCAAGCAGCATTCAGACAATGGAAAAAAAAATCTAACTAACATATTCCAATCAAACCATTTTATCCTCTAACCAGGAATCTGTACATGCAATTCAAAGGCTCATACAATCAGGCATAACCTAAACAGGCTACCCTATCACTGACTGATCAGTACTAGCATGCAAGTCTACAAGCACATGCAATAGGCATATAAGGCATCCTCCTAGACCCTTAGCCCTAAGCTAGCATGCAATTCTCATAATCATATCATAACATAACATATCATAACAGGTATAGGTATATTGGGGAAAACTTACTTGAGCTCGGCTGATTGCACGCATCACACACTTTGTTCTCCTCAAAGTTCCTTTCTCTTTTCAGATTCTTTTCAAACTCCTTTTTATAAAATGGTTTTACTTTTGAAAATTTTCATACCAAGCCGTTAGTTTGAGTTCAGACACACTCGAGAGTATGTCCGAATCCCTCAAACCAAGGCTCTGATACCAACTTGTAACATCCCAAAAATACAGGCCAAAAATTTCATTTTTAATTACGTCATTTTAAAACCAACAGTGTAATAAAACATTTATAATATTATGTCATCTCAAAACCAAAGTAGAAATAATCAAACATGTTATCATAAAACAATATTAGAGTGTAATCCCAAAGATCTCTTGTGCGGAAAACCATAGTGTGATGCGCTGCGATCAAGCCGGCTCCTTTCCTTTAGACACGAAGTACCTGAAACCCAAACTGAAAACTGTAAGCACAAAGCTTAGTGAGTTCCCTCATCATACCACATACCATATAATCACATAACATACATATATTGTCAGGCATATCTGGGTGCCCGACCTACCCCTTCGGTCCTCTCGACCGGATACTGACTAGCATATCTGGATGCTGGTCTCCCCTTCGGTCCTCTCGACCGGATACTGACTAGCATATATGGGTGCTGGTCTCCCCTTCGGTCCTCTCGACCGGATACTAACTAGCATATCTGAGTGCTGGTCTCCTCTTCGGTCCTCTCGATCGGATGCTGGGGACTATTTCACCCATACCACTACCACATAACACGTATCACATAATCTATTTAACATGGATGGGCATGACTGCTCCTTCGGCCCTATCGACCGGTAACCTGGGGACTATCTCCCCTACTATCACTAGCATATACCATCATATCATACAAACACATAAACATAACACAGGTAGTAACAACCCTAGATGAATATCACAGAGACAATCATCTAATCATACAATTCCTACTAGTAGGCCGACATTGTGGCCTTAGACGCACTGCTACTAGAAGGTAACTCACCTCACACTGCTGAAGTCCCGAAGACACAATCCCACACTACTGAAGTCCCGCAGACCGAGCCCCAACTATTGGTTGACAGATTCCCGAACTTAAGGTGGCCGCCGGCGGCAGATGGTGGCAGCCACCACTATGAGGTGGTGGTGGTGGCTGTTCTTGAGAATTCCGACCCAACCAACACTACCTACATGAAATAACAAACAATCGTACGATCTCTTTCTTGCAACAAGTCCAACTACCCTCCTGGTGGCGGTTGGCGACGGCAGCACCATGGAGAGGTGGCAGCGACGGTCTTGACGGTTGCCTAACACTTGAGAGATAAAGAGAAGGACTTGGGGTGACGCTAATGGCAGCAACAACTATGACAAAAGAGAATTCTAGCTCGGCCTTTATTGACGGCGACGCAACAACAAACATCACCGGGAAAGGCGGAGGTGGTGGCGTTAGGCGGCAATATCACGACTCCTCCGTGCAACAACGACAGACATAGGCTGAGGCAACCAACCAAACACGAACATCAACGTACCCACGAGCGGCTTCCCAATACCCCGAGTCTTTTTGTCTTGCCGGCAGCGGAACAAGGTGGCTGCTCTGGTGGTTCTTTGGTGTTGGCGAGGAGGTGGCAATGAAACAGTAGCGAGACGGGTCTTCGTCGGTGGCCAAGCCATGATGGCATCTCGATGGTCGTCCCAGTTGCTCACAGCATCACCGACAACGAAACTATGGTGGTGGCGGTCTTTGGCAAGCAGCTGCGGACGAGGGTGGGTCCATCACAGTGGCGGCTCGAAATTGAAGGTGGAGAGATGACGGCTACAACCTTGTTCTAGGGTTAGGGTTTGTTGTGACATATAAACCCGCTCCATCTAAATGTTTCCCATATTGACAATAACAGTCCCTCCCTTCATATTTTCTTTTAAATTAAATGCAACTAATTACTACAGAGTCCCTGACTTTATAAATAATTATAAAATGAGTACCAATCTCACGCTTTTAACCCCCGACTTCTAAAAATGTGGCAACTAACTCCTCGAACCCAAGACTCTGCATATATATAATTATTTATTTCAGGCTACCATTCGTTCATCAATTTATTTATTTAACTAATAAATAAACGGGGTTTTACAAAATTGTTAACTGACATATGTAATCTGCAAATTGGATATTAGGTTTCGATTGAAATGAATCATGGAAGTATCAATTTCTACATATTTTTAAACTAATATTAAAAAAACGCAATTAAATGACGAACTCTTCCTCTTTATCAATGTAAAAATCATTGAATCTGAGGAGATAACCACCAGATGAAACGTTCTACTTTCTTGCTCTCCGGAGTAATTATTCATGGGCATAAAGTGGCCAGGTCACTAAATTTGGAGGTGTAAGCTTTGATGTCAGATCCGTTCTTAGTGAGATTCCAAAATTCTTGTTCTAGCTTCTATACTTCACCCCTTGGGCAGTACTCTTCGAGCATCAAAATTTTGAGATTCTCCCAACTCATCGAGTTTGCTACCGGGAGCGTTAGGGCCTTAACATGGCCATTCCACCACGATGGGCACTATCAGAAAAAGTACAAGTTGCAAATTTAACCTTGCTCTCCTTTGGGTAAGCACAAATTTCAAATACAGATTCCGTATTTTCTAACCACCGTGTTAAACAATAACAGCTCCGCTTCCATTGAAGGGCTCGTGCTTGCCGTTTGTAAAGTCTTTATAAGTGCACATTTATTGAAACCTATTGTTGTCCCCCTGGTTGGAACTGCTTGTCCCATTGCCACTCTAGTTACCATTTATGTTTGTGTCATTACTACTAATTTGTGCCATAGCAGTAATCACCGTGACTGTTACTGTAATGCCAGCAGATCTGGGCTAGTTAACTTAGAGATAATAGGGGTCGAAAACGACTTTTATACAAAAGATTATTTAGAATAAATAATCTTAACCAATTTTTATAATATGTCCAGAATAAATAATCTTAACCAAGTTGTATAATATGTCTCAAGGGTTCCGTACATAAAAAGAACGCTGAAATCCGAGTTATAACGAAGAAGTTATGGCCCGTCGAAGTTTTTCGGCAAAACCGACACGACACCGGGTGATGTAAATAGTGAATTTAAGATAGAGGTCTTTTTATCCTTAGTGATCTAAACAAAAGTTGTAGAATATGTTAAACCGAGAACATCCATAAAAAGAATGCCCAAATCTTACTTCGTATGAGGAAGTTATGAATTTTCTAAAATTTTGCATAGCAGTGCACGACCCGAAACTCGAATTTTAATTCGTACAGTTTTTGGCTTACACGACCTAAATGAGAGTTGAAAATCTCATTAATAGGAACTCAACAGTAAAAATACAGACGAAAACGGAGTCCGTATGAGGGAGTTACGAATTCTTCGCGGTAATTTAGCAGTCTAATCTCCTCGTATTGTTAAATTTAAGATCGGTCGAGAACTAGCCGACAGAGTCTAAATGAAAGTTATAGATCTTGTTTTCACCTACGCGTGGATATAAAGAACGTTGAAAACGGAGCTTGTATACGAAACTTATGAATTTTTGAAAATCACCTGATTTCCACCCTATGTGCGATGCCACGTGTCAGCACCAGGCTGCGCTTGGCTGTAGCCAGCCTAGCTCATCATGGGAATATTAAAAATTCACGATGTGAACCTTCCTCCATTCATTCTTCACACCTCCTCTCACTTCCCTCTCTCTCTAGAACTTCTATCTAGCCCCAAACCCCCCGAAAAGCCTAGGGAACCTCCCTAGCACGAGGCGAAAGCCCCAGAGCGCCCGACGACTCCGAGAAGAAGAGCCTTTCGGCTCGGGAACGCTACTCCAGCGGCACCCAGTTTTGAGAAAAACCCACTGTAAGTGAGCTATGCCTAACCTATCTTTAGTATAACTTATGTTTTAATATGGTAATGTTATTAGGACCTTAAAATAATTATTTGGACTATTATTATGAGTTATATAGAGTGTTGTTTAACGCTTATATAATAATAATAATAATAATAATAATAATAATAATAATAATAATAATAATAATAATAATAATAATAATAATAATAGCTATACTATTAATTAGTCACAGTTAATGTTATACTAAACCCTAGTGGTATTGATATTAGGTTTTGTTGAGGGAATGTGTTTTGAGATAACGAAGTGTTGTCCGAGTACCGAGTCACCACCTTATCAAGTAAGTGCATAGTCCCTTTCATGAACATGATTTTAATAAAAGTATTGATTGAAGTATTAATTATATGTTTATGTGCGAGTTAATTGATGTTGCCTGAAATACGTGTTAAAGAACATACCTGTTTATATATGATAATTTAGGATAAAGAGTAGACCTAAATGAATTATGAGGAATATTGGGTAGTATTTTCTTACGAGTACAAGTGAGTTATACTCAGTGAATAGAACTTTAGCATATGACAATTATCCGGGAGCATGGATTAGACACAGTTATTGTCCCTAGTCCGAGAGTATGGATTGGACATAGTCAACTGTCATTAATTTGGGGGTATGGATTAAGACATAGTCAGGTGTCCTTAGTCCGGGAGTATGGATTAAGACATAGTCATTCATCCCTAGTCCGAGAGTATGGATTAAGCATAATAATTCTTCATTAATCCGAGAGTATAGATTAGTCATTCGTCCCTAGTTCGAGAGTATGGATTAGGCATAACCATTCGTCATTAATCTGAGAGCATGGATTAGGTAAAGCCGTTCATTTCTGATCCGAGAGTGTGGATTAGGTAAAACAGTTAATCTTAGGTTTGAGAGCATGGATAGTCTCGTTGTGAGGATCGACGGGGTGGGATAAGAGTTTCTTATACAAATAAAGTGAAATTGTATATTTTGTGAGTTCTAAACTATATATATGATATAACATTGTGAGATTGAAATCCCTATCTACTCACCAGGTTTCCCAACCTGACCCACTCAGTTCATTTATATCACAAGTGTTGATATGAAGTCACATTACACTGAGAGATTTAAAAGAGATGTAGATCACTAGTGTAAATTAATGTAAGTTCTGTTTATGCTTATGTTTCTGTATTGACGATCACATCCCAAATGTTTTAAAACTGAATAAAAATATATTTCTTTAGAAATGCTTGATAACGCAATTATCATGTTTTTCTGGGAACAAATTCTACAACATTTTTATTAACAGAGATACTCTGATTTTTATAAAGCATAAACAAAATCGGTCTTTTCTGGCCTTGAAAATGGAGATGTCACAGTTACTACCTCCTGAAACATGGCAGAGTCCATTTGTGGAGGAGGTGGCGGCGGTGGTGGCGACGATGTATTATTCTTGCGCGTGTTATATCTTCGGGCCGACATTTTCTGCCAAAAGGTGGAATGAAGATAAGTTTCTGATATGAGTTAAGGTCCGAACACTACTGTAACGGAACCTCTTGTTTGTATCGAATCTAGTGGTTAGTGAGTGTTTCTTGTACTCTATAACTTAAATTTTACTAGACCAAATAAAAATTAAAGAAAATACATAGTAGATAACAACATCCAACAAAATGAGATACATATCCGTTTCATTGAAGATAATGTACTAGTACATAAATTTAGGGAAAATTGACTTCTAAAGAGGTCTATAGTACATCAAAAGATAAAAATTTGGCAGCATAACTACCCTTTGAATATTGTAGTCACTTATTCGTAGGGTCGGACCTACATACATTAAAAAGTAGCACCAACGCATACTCATAAACCTAATCTATGTTAAACGTGAGTAGTATGACCCCTACACATGATGGTTAGTCCCCTGCGGTCCCTGAGATGAAGTTGAAGCGCCCTGTAGCTCTGCTATCCGAGGCTCAGATTCGATCACTCTTTCCTTGAGAGTTGAGTGCCTCACCTGATACTCTCTCACCTCTGCTCGAGCGGTGGTAAGCTCCTCAATAAGTCTGTCCATGGGATAGTAGTCTCTCTCCAGGACTCGATTCCGTGCGTTAATGACTTCCACAACAGCTCCCAACTCGATAACTCGGTTCGTCGTTGCCCTAGACTGATCTCCGAGGTCCGTTATTCGCTGAATCATGACTTTGAGACCCTATCGTCTGGTTCCATGTGGCTGAGATTATAGAAACATCTCTCCATGCTGAATAGAGGGCACTGGCGATGGTGTCAGCTCTACCTTTCTAGATCTTCCGCCTAATGGGGCATAGGTACCTAGTAGCCAAGTCGATTCTCGGGAACCTTGGCTACATATGGAGGGTTGATGATTTCCAATTCCACATCTGACTCCTCTGCTGACTCCTCTTCATCCTCTTCGTCCTCTAGCTCCTCTTCAAACTCTTCTTCTTTGGGCTCCACCTCCATGATATCTTTGGGATCCTCCTTGAAACATCATCCACTTCCCTGGTTATGGAAATACGGGTCTCCGGGTGCATGGAATATCGCCATGATGTCTGTGCAAGAATGTGAGAAACGCATGAAAAGTCTAAGTGTATGTACTCTAAAATACTCCTATAGTATTTTAATTTTTTTTATACTTGATTCTATAACTTCTTCGTATATATATATATATATATATATATATATATATATATATATATATATATATATATATATATGGTTGGTAAGTTTTAGATTTGTTGTCCACAACGACCATTCGTAAACAAATGTTGGTCATATCTCAAATAAATATAGTTGATCATTGTATATTTATCCCATATATGATCACATAATTGTCTAGGCTTAATCGCGAGGTCCATCTCTTCTAAAAACTTTTTACTTGACTCTTATTATGACACTGTACCTAATTTGCCTGCATGTATGTATACTTTTATAAAATAATTATATTGTTAAAGTATACTTTTTAGTCATAGTGTTTTAGTCCCATTGTGTTTATAGTTGTATATTTTGTGTGTTTGGATATACTAGTTTAATATAAACAATGCTCCAATACCAATATGTCACACGCCTAAACCGGAATGGTGCAGACGTCTGGGGATGGATGACATCTTTGTACAGTATCATAACAATTGAATATGAATGAAACAAGCATCACAACCAATATAGTGATTATGGAGATATTACATTGTGTTCAATGTGTTGTTTACATAACATCAAAGTGTGTGAAAAAAGTAATTGACCCGTTGTGATGTCTTCCCATTTCCGAAAAGGTAGTCACTTGAAGTTACCTGTTACTAATTCCCTGAGAATACAAGTGGTTTTGAAAAATGTCAACAACTATGTTGGTGAGTTCATAAGCATTTTGTACGAAAAGGATTTGTAACTGTTTCGCGTAAAATGGTTTCGTATACTTCTAGAAAATCCGATATTTTCTTTAAAAATTAGTTGTAAGTCTTATACCCAAGACTAAAAATGTATGTATTTCTTTTGTATCCTTTGCTTGTAAAATGATAATGTATGTTTCCAAAAAATCCAATATTTTCTTAAATATGAGCTGTAGCCTTAAAACCCTAAAACCCGAATTGTAAGTGATGTTGTACTGAAGAATAGTTTGTAGTTTTATGTTTTTATAAAGCTGATGAAGTGAAAGTTTCCTCGTAAATCAAAATGTTTTGTTAATCCCTATGTAAATTATTATGACCATGCTTAATTTGACTGATATGAATAAATGGCATTCTTTAGGCATCAAAATTGGTAGAAATTTGTCACCCTAGACTTACCGATCTAACTATAGCGAACAACTTAGGAGCGGGGTTGTCAATTCCGTATAGATCTATAAACAACTATCTCACTCTCCCTCCAATAGACTCTGGTTATAATGCAGGACTTAAAGTGTACGTGAGGTAGGTACGGTGAATTGAATGTCACATAAGAGCATCAACATATTTAAGTGAACTATGACTCATTTTTCTTGTAAAACGAAATAATTATATCGTTCTACTGAATTGAAAGTGTGGTTCTGTAGCTCTAAAACTATACCAATTATAGTTTGTATTGTATGTTTTGTTTAAACTATTTATATAATCTTTTATATAAATATAAAGTTGTAATCTTCTCTAGTGTAAATATATGTAACCAAAGCATAATATATTTGGGTTGTAACCCACTAAAATAGTAAATAGATATAATATAACCACTTTTGCTAGGAAAGCTATCTTTTAGTCAAAGATACCAAAAACCTTTTAGTTTTACAACTCATTTCCCTGATGATATTTGTAGCATATAATGAGTTATGTTTTTGTTAACTTTGCATACTAGAAACTAATATGTGATGATTATTGTAAACAAAAATAGTGATAACTACATCTTATGCCAGCAATATCCCATATTTTAACATAAAGGAATGGAACATGCATCAAAAAATAGGGGTATGAAACTCACATTGATTGGTTTTTGTGTGGGTTGGTTGGAGTGATGAGATGAAGTTTTCGAGCCTAACACTTGAGTGGAATTGATGATCTTCTTGGAAAGGTTAATATCCTAAGAATTGAACACATGATAATGTGTGTAAAAATGATGAAACTAACATAAAATTACGTAGAGACACTAGAGGTTCAGGAAATACTTACGAAAGATCTAAAGACCACTTGAAGATGATGAGTTCTTGAAAGAATTTGGGCTTGTCTTGAAGAGAAATGGATGAGGAGTTTGAAAGAAAATGATTTTGGGTGGAAGAAAGGCATCATTGGCTGAGAGTATAAATAGAGGAGGGAAGAGATGATTCATTGATGCATGGGGGTATTAGCATATTTGGTATGGAGGTTGTTGGGTAAAGGAGTGTAAAGTTGGAGGGGCAAATCATAAATTTAAAGTTTCGAAACGCCCACCCAACCGAGATCCTCTTACTGAGGTGGGGTTCTCGGTATTGGATGCCACCAAAATGAAGGGGGATTTCGGTATAAGGGTCACCGAAATCACCCCCTCGCATTAGGTTATCGGTCTGAGGTGTTTGAGTTTTGAGAGGTTTCTCAGCTAGAGCTTGAGTGTTTCAACTACAATTTGAGATTTTGAACTTCTTAATCCAAGCTTTAAACATCCTTCATGCAAATTGAAATTTCTAGGAATTTTTTATCTATATTATTAAATTTTGAAATGTTTATTACAACAAGATTGTGATGTGGTATTATACCATCTATAGAGGCACCTTGCTTGATCAAAATTTCCTAGTTGTCACATAAATAATTGTTGCAACTCGTCAGAAATGACAAGAAATATTATTTCATTTCATGGTTTATATAGAAAAGGTTTTAGATATTATTTTGATAATGAGAATGGTTCTATTCATGCTTATTATATGGGTATATTTTATTTTGAAGCATTACCTTGTGATGGCGTGTATGAAACCATCATGGTTGTAGACAATTTAGGAAATAGTGTGTTGAAAATTGATTCGTCTAATGGTTTACACAATGCATACTTACGGCATTTTCGTCTTCGACATGTCAACAAGAAATGCATTGCCCAACTCCAAAAGGATGCAGTGTTGGACTCATTTGACTTAAGGTCGTACGATACATGTGAGTACTTTTACTTGGAAAGATGACCAAATCACCTTTCATGGGTTTATCTGAACAAGGTGAGGGATTGTTAGATCTCGCACGTACGAATGTGTGTGTCCCCTTCAGATACACCACAAGTGATGCAGATCGATTTTATGTGACTTTTACCGATGATTACAGCAGATATGGATACATCTACTTAATCAAGCATAATTCAGAAACCTTTAAAATGTTGAAAGAATTCAAACATGAAGTCGAAAATCAATTAAGTAGGAAGATCAATATGCTCAGATCTGATAGAGGTGGTGAGTATCTTAGTATGGAGTTCCACAACTACCTCAAGGAATGTAGAATTGTTTCACAATTGACACCTCCTAGGACACCAAAACTTAATGGTGTAGCTGAGAGGTGTGATCGCACCTTGTGCGATGAAGGAACCTATAAAACTATTACTCATCCCGAGGAAGAAATTCTTGTTGAACCTATTGACGAGTCGTTACCTCTTAGACGTTCCACTCGAGTTAGAATGACACCAAAGTTTTATGGTTTCCATCTAACTACGGATGGTATATTTTTATAATTTATAGTACACTGTTAAATTTGGACGAACCTTCTAACTACATGGAATCCATGGCGGGCCCTGAGTCTGCTAAATGGAAAGAAGCAATGGACAGTGATATCCAGTCCATGTATGACAATCAAGTTTGGAACTTGGTTGACAATGTACCAGGTTGTAAGACAACTGGGTGCAATTGGATCTTCTAGAAGAATACTGACAATGGATGGAAAGGTGCACACTTTCAAGGCTCGGCTAGTTGCGAAGGCTTTACTCAAACCCCAAGGGTTGACTATGATGATACCTTCTCACTAGTAGCAATTATTAAATCTATTAGGTTTATGTTATCCATAGTTGTGTTTCATGACTATGAAATTTGGAAGACGGATGCCAAAATCGCTTTCCTTAATAGAAAGTTGGCTGAGGATGTTTACATGACTTAACCATAAGGTTTTGTAGAAGCTAAATACCCTAATAGAGTGTGTAAGCTTGAGAAATCAATCTATAGAATTAAACAAGCTTTGTCATATATCCGCCAAGAAGAAGTTTAAACATGAGAAAACGACTGTGGGTCAAACTACTAAATGACTACGAATTTGAAATTATTTATCATCCCGGTTAAGCCAATGTAGTAGCTGACACCCTTAGTAGGAAAGAGTAAATCAGATCGTAGAGTCAAATCATCGGCTACGACCATCCATTCATATTTGTTCACACGAATTAAGGGCTCATCAAGGAGCCTAGAAACCTAGAAATGTGTCAGGTGAAACTCGAAGAGGGATGGATAAGTAGTTAGAGGTCAGGGGTGACAAAGTCTTATACTGCATGGAGTGGATCTAGACATTGAATCTCGGTGACATCAAAGAAGTAGTCACAAGGGAAGCTCACAATACTCAACACTCCGTTCAACCAGATTCAGACGAGAGGTGTCTAGACCTCAAAAAGTTATCTTAGTGGCTTGACATGTGAGAAATGGTATATTTGCCTTGTAGGCAAGTGTCATACGCACACCAAAGTTAAATTTTTTGAATACCAAAAGCCACAGGATTACCACCACGGTTGGAGATACCTGAGTAGAAGAGGCAGCGGGTGCGATGGGCTTCTTAATCAAGTTACCTGAAGCAATAGGTTGACTAGATACCATTTTAGGTGATGGTCGACAGATTAATGAAGTCCACGCACTCCCTACAAATTGAGGAGGGAGAGATTTTTTTGTAAAGTTCTCCGAATTCTGGTTGCACGAGGTGTAGTTTATGTGGAACCTTGTAAACCAGAATGGTATTCTGGTCGATCTGGCTAAGGTTGAGGCCATGACGCAGTGGGAGGTTCTGAGGTATCCATATAAGATTTGGAGTTTTCTTGGTTGGCTGGTTGTTATCGAAGATTCAGTTTGGATTTCTCCATGATATCTGTTCTTTTTACCTGACTGACCAAAAAGACAGTTGCATTTCCTTGGGGGCCATAACTGTGTGAGGCTCTAATTTTGACCCTGCCAGAGGGTGTTGAGGATTTTGTGATATATTGTGATGCATCGATCTCAGCGTTGGGGGAAGTGTTGATGCAGAGTTGTCGCGTGATCGTTTACGCTTCAAGGCAGATGAAGTCTGATGAAGTGAATTATTCAATGCAGAATTTAGAGTTGGGGGTCGTGGGTTTGGCCCTCAAGATTTGGCGGCACTGCCTTTATGGGTTCCGATGTACTATTTACATGGATCACAAAAGCCTGAAGTACTTGATGGATCAACCAAAATTAAGTATGAGGCAACGTTGATGGTTGGGTGTGCTAAAGGATTATGATTGCTAGAAACTTTATCACCTAGGGAATGCCAATGTAGTGGTTGATGTTCTTATCCGAAAGGCATTCGCGCCTCCGATCATATATATATATATATATATATATATATATATATATATATATATATATATATATATATATATATATAAGTATGATCGTGATTACTCCAATGGAGTAGATTTGTGTGGCCCAAGTCGAGGCTATGAAGTAAGAGCACCAGAAGAGTTAGTGCATTGTGGGTCAGGTGGCTTCCTTTGAGTATGGTCGTCATGGATTGTTGACCTTGCACCCTCGAGTATAAGTTTCGTTTTTGTAACGCCCACAGATTCGAACGAGTCATTTTCAAGTAATAAGCGCTAAAAATGTCTTTTTGATAGATTATTATTTAGAATATTTAATCTTAAGTAAGTTATAGTACATTTCACAAGAGTTCTATACATATAAAGAACACTAAAATCCGAGTTATAACGAAGAAGTTATGACCTGACGAAGTTTTACGGCAAAACCGGCACGACACCGGGAATCATAAAAAGTGAGTTTTCTATAAAATAGTTTTTAGCCTTAGCAATCTAAATAAAAGTCGTAGTATATGATAAACCGAGGGTGTGCATAAAAAGAACGTCCAAATATGACTTCATATGAGGAGATTATGATTTTTCTAAGATTCAGCACAGCAGTGCACCACTCGAAATTCGAATTTTAGATCGATCAATTTTTACCCAACAAAACCTAAATGAGAATTGAATATCTCATTAATAGAATCTCAATGATATGAAGGCAGTCGAAAACGGACATTGGATGAACATTTTATGAGTTTTTAACGAATTTTAGTTGTCTAAGGCTGTTAAAATATATTTTTATAAATAAAATCAAAAGTAGCCAAAGGAGTCTAAATGAAAATTGTAGATCCCGGGGATACCTATGCGTGGATATAAAGAACGTTAAAACGGAGCTCGTATGCAAAATTTATGGATTTTAGAAGATAATTAGTTTTTGGAGTAACCAGCAAGCGTAACGTGGCGCGATTTGAGCCGTTGCTTCCTCACCACGACTTGACACCAGATGATGCCATTTGCCCATGAATGCCGAACGTTGAACAACTGAAGGTCCTACGTTCAAACCGGACTAAACCTATAAATAGTGGTGCAAATCACCCCCTAAAACTCACACCATTCCCATTCTTTCTCTCTCAAACAACCCTCTTAGCCCCTTCCATTCCCTAGCACTTCTCGAGTATTAGAGGCGAGTCCTGGAGCACCAGAAGGCTTTGACAAGATCTTTCGACTTGAAAGTTCTACCCCCACAGAGCCTGGTTCATAACCAAACTTCCTAGTAAGTGAGTTATGCTTACCCTACTTTCATTATAGCTTATGTTTAAGTTCAATATCGTTATTATGAACTTATAAACAATATATATATATATATATATATATATATATATATATATTAAAATATATTATAGAAAGTGTTATTGTAATATCTTTTAACGACTCGTGGTACGGAGAATCTGGTTTGAAGGGCCACACAGGGTTGTTGGATTCTATAAGTGCTATAATTTCAAAATGGTCCCACCCTCCGGTGTTTCATGTACGGCCCCTGTCTATACATAGTGGTTGCAGAATATTGTTTAACATTTGTAAAATGATATCGCTAAAAAATAGATGCAATAAATATTAGACTAAAATCTAGCAGTAATGATACTAGGTTTTGTTGAAGGAAAATAGAATTGTTTAAAGCAAAGCACTGCCCAAGATGGGAATCGTCATTTTAACATGTAAGTGCATATTTCCTTTAATTTTACACATAATTATGAATTATTTAATATGAATTACGTGTTATGTGTGCATATTATTTGTGTTCTTGATGTCTATTCTGGATGAATAAAATATACAAGCTTTATTCGATTTAAATTGTATATGTATTTTATACCTATAATTCTGATGGGTAAAGATGGGTAGATTAAAGATGAGATGAGAAATGAAAGATGAGATGAAGGATGAGAGATGGAAGATGATATAGATGATGAGAGGTGAAAGATGATGAGAAGCGATGAGTCGAGCGATGGCCCAGTCATCTAATAGAGTATAGATGACAAGCACAGATTATTCTAGACACTTTAGTGGAACAGTAGCAGGCTCGTAACCCGTAGGTTTTGTGAACGATGTGTTAGCTAGATGTACTCTAAAAACCCATTGACATGTATTGTGGGCGGACTTCCTAAAATAATACTATCAATAAAGATACAAAACCTGGCACCTATGGATTTACTCCCTTACAAACGAACATTGGCAACTATAGACTTAGTTCTTGTTAAATAAACCGTGAAAGTGATGGACTTTGTGCCTATTCCTTAGGACAATCCTAGGAATAAATATTAAGGAATAGATAACTCTTAAGGAAGATACTTAAGAATAAAGAAGATTATGAGGATGGGTAGCTAGGTTAATTGTTTGATGATGAAAAATAATAATATATTATTGTGGGTTGAAAACCCTATGTACTCACCAGGTTTCCCAACTTGACCCACTAAGTTTACTTGTATCACATGTATAGATACGAAGCTACATTACACTGAGAGATTAAAGGAGATGTAAATCACTAGTGTAAATAAGGTCTGTTTATGCTTGTGTTTCTGTATTGATGATGAAATCCCAAAGTTTTAATATAAACAAAATACATTTCTTCATAATTGTTTTGATAATATATTTATCATGTTTTCTGAGAACACATTCTGCAATATTATTGTTAAAATGAATACACCGATTTTCAAATAAGCATAAATAAAATTTCTAAACTAACCGTGAATTTGGGGATGTCATAGTTGGTATCAGAGCATTACTTTAAGCGAACTAGGAATAATGCTTTATTTCTAGACTTAAACTTAGAATGCTAAGTGATGATCATGAGTAGTGTTTCTAATATATTAGGTACTAGACCTGAATAGACACAAACACTACCTTATTTTATGAAAGACACGTATATTTTTTTTATGTGCTAAATGAATTATGTTATAGCTATAAAGATGCCTTATATGCTATTATTTGATCGGTACTATGGTCTGTTGCCGATTGGATCTGGAAAATTTGTGTTTAGATTTCTAAACGTTTAATTACAGTTTTAGAACTGGCATGTAAATATTCAGAGTGATAAGGAGATTTGTACGGCTATCGTAAATAAAGCTTTCCCTATCTAAATTCTCGTCACTGTATACCGAACGTCTAATTTGGTGTATAGGTTGACATCGAGAACTCGAAGCAGATTGGAAAGCAGTAACCCGCAACCCAAGCCAAAAGTGATTAAACGTGGACCAGAAGTAGCAGCTGCACCCGAGCCAATCACGATGACAGGAGTACAATTGATGATGCATATGATGTTAGATCATCATATGGAAGAGACAAGGAGTTTACTTCAACAAAATAATAATGAACCTATTATGCCAATACGCGAGTCACCTACTCTTGAGGTAGCCATCTAGGTTGCTAAGTCTTTTGAAGTAATGATCAAAGACAGAACCTCCAAAAAGGTTGAAGTTGGCAAGAAAACGAATATTTATGTATCATCAAGATCTAATAAGAAAAAAAGATTCATGAATCCCAACCTGGACGACAAAAAGTATGAGTAGTGCAACCAAGTGGTGTGAAAAGTGCAAGAAGAAGCACTCCGGGAGATAAGATGCATAACTAACTTGCTAGAAGTGTGGTAGGACTGAGCACTATTCTAGAGATTGCACATTTGACAACAAGAAGTGTTACGAATGTCGAAATGTTGGTCATATTCAAAGAACTGCCCAAAGAAAAACAAAGCTACAAGAGTAAATGCGCTACCAAAGCCAAAGGCAAGAGAATCTCAGTTGATCCTTGACTAAAGAGGTGACAATGGAAGCGATCAGGAGTGAGGATCTATATATCCACAAATCAAGATATGAAGTATCCATATAGATAGTACTATATGGTGTAGTCTAATATAAGAGGCCGTGTAGGGTGAACTTGAACATCTATGTAATCGTTTCAAGAAATAATATAAATCTTAGTTATGTTATCCGATGTGTTAAATGACTATGTGAAGTACTTGTATGGTGACATGTAGAACTGCGAGATAATACTTGGGACAAGTATGAGTCGGTGTGAAAGGTAGTAGAGGCCTATACTATCGAAAGCACAAGACTCTCACTTGGATCAGGGAAAGTTACAAGGTTACCAAGGCACTAGTAATTGATTTTGTTTGATTCATGTTTGTCTTTATCATCGTTTCAGTATTGACTAAGAAGATGATTGTTATTCTGACCCTAGTGATCATATCAAATGAAGTCCAACTAAGATGAGTATGTTACGTGGTTTAGAGAACCAAGTTCGACGTAGTATCTGACTTAAGCCAGAAGATTGAAGTGGATAATCAAAGCGATCAATAGACGTATCACGATTGTTGTTAAAGAAAGAAGTTTGTAGCTAGAATTGCTATATACTAGAAAGTGATTATATCACATTAGAAGATGAAGGAAGGCATATTCCATTTTGGAATTTAACTCTAATAGATTTGAATCTGAGCATTGCATCATACGATAAGAGGTCATTAGAACATGACCCATCGATCTATTATGGTGATGGAAGGAAAGAACTTATCTTAATCCTCTTAAGAAGAAGGATTTTCCAATGAGAATCAAGATTATAACTCGAAGGTTACAGTTGAAAGTCCAACATAATATGGAGAGTTGATGAAATATTGAGCATTGCCAGCGGTCAAGAAGTACAAGAGTTACATACGTGTTTGAAAGGACATAAGAGTTACAGTTATTACCTAGGATGAAAAGAAACTATATGGAGCCATTATACAAGCCCTGTTTTGTTGATGACTTGTAGACGTAATCATGCTAAAGGTGAGATAATTGTAACGCCGACAAATTTGGCTAGATAATTTAGAGATAATAAGCGTTAAAAATGAATTTTTTTATTGAATATTATTTAGGATAAATAATCTTAACTATGTTATAGTATATGTCACAAGCGTTTCGTACATATAAAGAATGTGGAAATCTGAGTTATAACGAAGAAGTTTTGAGCTATTGAAGTGTTACGGCAAAACCAAAATGACACCGAGAATTGTAAAAAGTGAGTTTACGATAAAATAATTTTTAGCCTTAGCGATCTAAACAGAAGTCATAGTATACGCTAAACTAAGAGTGTGCTTAAAAAGAACGTCCAAATCTGACTATGTATGAGGAAGTTATAATTTTTATTAGATTTAGCATAGCAATGCTCAACCCTGAATCCAAATGTTAGATCAATCGATTTTGGCGGACACAACCTAAATGAGAAGTGAACATCTCATTAAAAGGAGCTTAACGATATAAAGACCATCGAAAACAGATGTGAGATGACTTTAATTGTCTAATTCTATTAAAATATAACTTTAAAAATAAGAACAATATTAGCTGATGGAATCAAAATGAAAGTTGAAGATCCCGTCAATACCTACACGTGGATATACAGAATATCGAAAAAGGAGCTCATATGAAAAAGTTATTCATTTTAGAACACAAATAGAGGCGCAAATCACCAAAAAACTCACACCTTTGCCCTTCTTTCTCTCTCAAACACCCCTTTTAGCCCTTCCCATTCCCTATCACCTCTCGAGTGCTAGAGGCGAGTCCCAGAGCGCCAGAAGGCTACGAGAAGAAGAGCTTTCAGCTCGGAAGTTCTGCCACCACAAAGCCTGGTTCCTAGCCAAACCTCCTAGTAAGTAAGTTATGCTTACCCTAGTTTAAGTATATATTATGTTTAAATTTAATATTGTTATTATGAACTTATAAACAAAATATTGGAGGGTAGAACCGTTTTGGCGTTATAGCATTTTTGAAGTCCAACAACCCTACGTGACCCTTCAAACCAGATTCCCCATACTGCGAGTATTTAAAAAATATTATAATGACACTTTGTGTATTATATTTTATAATATATATATATATATATATATATATATATATATATATATATATATATATATATATTATAAAATATAATACACAAAGTGTTATTATAATATCTTTTAAGTACTCGCAGTACGGGAAATCTTGAAGGGTCACATAGGGTTGTTCGACTTTAAAAATGTTATAATGCCAAAACGGTTCTAACCTCCAATATTTCATGTCTGGCCCCTATCTGTACATAATGGTTGAAAGTATTGTTTAACACTTATAAAACGATATCTCTCAAAAATAGTCGCAATAAATATTAGACGAAAATCTAGCGGTAATGATACTTGGTTTTGTTGAAGGAAAATAGAATTGTTAGAAGCGAAGCGCTGCCCGAGTTAGGAATCGTTACTTTTACAAGTGAGTTGTAAAAACGTAAATTTTTAAAACAATATTTTCAATTTAAAAACACATTTATCACATTAATAAAATCTCAAAATGTTACAATGTCACATCATCAAATCTAATAATCAAAAACTGTATCTATCAAAAATCCAGGAGCCTCTCAATCATACTCCATATCTGACACGTGTACAATCAAGCCAGCGCGTTCCCGTGATCTAGAGAAGTATCTGAAACACATAACACATAACACGGTAAGCAAGTAGCTTAGTGAGTTCCCCAAAATACCACATACAACTCGTTAGCCACTCGAGGCTATAACTCTGTAAGACCCTCCGATCATTGTCTCTCACTCGGACCCTCTAGTCCCACAACTCTGATGGACCCTCTGGTCCTAACTCTGTGGACACTCTGGTCCTAACTTTGTGGACCATCTGGTCCTAACTCTGTAACTTATAATAATACATGGCATTAATCACACAATGCAGGATATCATAGTACTCAAATAAACACATAAGACCCTTCGGTTACAAACAACTCATATTACCACTCTAGGTATGTATAGTAAGAAGACTCACCTTGCAAGCAAGTGAGCCAATAACCTCGCACTCAAATCTCGAACAAGCCTCCGCCTAATACAAACGATGAATATCCCTAATGAATACTATTTTCATGACTCTAATAACCGCAGGCTATTCTTTCTCTCTCTAAATCTTGAAGTGGATAAAAGACCATTTTACCCCTCCATGGTCTCCCTTACTCATGTTTGACCAATCCCTAAAGTCAATAGAAGTCAAACTTGAGTCAACACTCCATGTTTGACCCGACTCGCCGAATACACCTATGTGACCCGTCGAGTCCACTCATTTCCTCAGAAGTCTCGTGAAGATCCTAATCAGCTCGTTGAGTTGACACCCAACTTGTCGAGTTATCGCATGATCAAGCTCATCGGAACAAACCCTCACCGAATCGTTGAGTTGGCTCATCGACTCGGCGAGTACCTTCAAAATCATTCCCCATTCAGACGATTCTAAGCAGATCTACCGTTCTAAACACTAGATCTAGCATTTCAAGACTCAATTGTCATGTTTAGCTTTGGTCTTTACGTTCATGGATGGTAATTTTTCTCCAACATACCAAAACATGCTCTCACAAGGTGTTAAGCAAAATAACCCTCATTTGGATCAATAAAGTTGGGACCTTTAGACTCTAGGGACCTCACAAGGTTCAGTTATGAGGTTTAAATGCCAAGATAACTCTACATGCTCAAAGTCCCATAAAAAGGTGGAAGAAACCCTAATCTTCAATAGAATGAGATCTAGGCAAATAAATGAGAAAGGTGCCAGATTTTACCTCCCACTGCAGCCCTTGCATGAAGATACACTAGATCCAACTAATTCTCTCGCTTCCTTGGAAGATAATCTCCTTTTCTCCTCAAGATTTGCACTAGATTACTCCAAGTTTAGCTTCTAAGACTCTAATAGCTCACTACACATGTTTAGAGTTTTACATAGGAAGGCTAGGCAGTTGGGGAGGAAGAAATGAGGCATAAGTTCTCTTATATAGGCTCCAACCCCGGGAAATTAGGGTTTCATTGCCTAACACCAACTCGAGGAGTTGGCTCTCTGACTCGTCGAGTCCAATCATTAATCCGACACAGTCAACTCAACTCTACTTGATGAGTTGGTCTCAAAACTCACTGAGTCACTCAATAAACATCAACATTCAATAATGTGAATAATATCCCTGGGAGTTCGGATGTTACAATTCTACCCCACTTGAATTAGATATCGCCCTCGAAATCAGTCCTCAACACCATGTAGATCGAACCCAACAACCCGTGAAGCACCACCAAAAGGATCTCATACCACACAACTATATTCCTTCAGGGACACCTGAATCCCAATAGGAACTCCCAAACCTGAAAAAGGACAACACCTCTGCCGCTATGATACCCGATCTGATTCTCCGCAATCTGGAAACTCTAGTGGCCTGTCTTACTGTTAGACCCCCCCCCCCTTTTGAGATATCACCATGTTATTCGCTCCTCGAATAACAAACCCTAATAACACACTGCCCCTCTGATTTTCTTGTTGTGACTGATAGAAACAAGCTAAAGACCAATAACTGGCTATTGATCACTCATACCAGACATACTAAATGATCCAGTTCATACTCCGAGGAACAAAGATGTCAAATCCACCAGGAAACCATGTACTGTACTACAATCAGAACCCATATAATCAATGAACTCGAAATACCTTGTCCTCAAACACAAGAAAATGATTATGCTCGCTCAGATGTATCCTCTAACATCTAATAATCATAAGTCTCAGCTCCCTTCTTAAATATCCATTTCCACACTGAGCACCAGGTCAACTCCCGACCCAAAAACGTCTCACTCACTTCCTTCCCACAATAACTATATCAGTCCAACGTGATACACAAGTCATAAAGTTCGCTTTACCCCATGCGAATAATACAACCCCAACTGAAATTGTGTCACCCTCGATGTCTGTCGTCTACTAATCATTAGTTCCATACGTCTCGTGGTCCTTCACGTACAAACAAACTAGCCCAGTCAGGTCTAAGACATTAGATGTCACACAATACTCCCAAAATGGAACCCACCCCTAAATCTAAAATCTCATTTTTCTTTCTTAATATGCCACTAGTGTCAACTCAGAACCGAGAGTTAGCCTGACACAAAATTGGACCCACTCGTCCTAATGAAGCACTCAACTCATAACCCATGACCTGCAACTCATGTGTACATCACTTCTCCAATTCCTTCTGATTGTGATAACCATACCTTAACTCAGAATACAATGATTCCCGACCGTTAGGGAGATAACGGTCTCATCCTTGGCCCAACCACTAAGATCACACAACCTCAATTGATAAGGCTACACAAGCCTAGGAACTCCCCTGCATCATGCCCTGACTAGTGAGTAATACGGCTCCCCATAGATTCAGCATACTCTTCCGCTGAAATATCCCATCATTGAAAACTACCACTCCCCGTTGTTTTAAAATACTCTCTCTATGAATAGTGAAAGCTACGGCTCCCCGCTATTTTACAATGCTTCCTTGTTGTTTGGTGAATACTATGGCTCCCTGCAGTATCACCACACCCTCTCACTGACTGGTGAATACTACGAAACCCTGCAGTATCACCACACCCTCTCACACTAACTCCTGGATGCTATAGCTTGCTGTAGTCTTACATCACATTCTCTCATCACGACACGATCTCATCCTCAAGACAGCACCACACCGTGTTCACTAACTCATGCTTCGCGTCCCAACATAGATAGGTGCACAAACCCATCCAAAATAAGCATCACTACTCCTGATGGAAACTGCCATGACAAACTCATTTTCTCACTGCAATTCCCATTCTCAGATAATCTCTCTTGATGTCAATTAGCCGAAGGGCTCCCACTAGAACCATAGATACTTGATACACCACTTGCCATCTCTTACCTCAAGACTACAAATAATCCACAATTTAGGAAGCCATATACGGATACCCCAGTACACCATAAAAGAATGTCATGATGTCTTATCTCAACCACTAATCTCATACTCACGACATCATACTCAGATACTACAATAGGACCATCTCAGAATCTCACAACTGATATTTATCTCACACAACTTGTAACTTTGAAATATCCCATCTATCAGTTTGAAACACGAAGGCATCGTCAAAGACTTAGAACACGCTGATGACAATCCGACACTCCCTCCTCTTATTCCTCAGAGCCCATGCAAGAATGCTCATACCGAATCTGAAGTTGGTTGCCCAATCAACTTATGCCCTTCCCTTATGAGCCAACCACCTCGAATTTGCCATTATAACCTCCAAGAGTCCCTAACCATCATAATGTCCCTGACCTGCGGCCGCTCGCCATGGAGGCACTGATCCTTTCCTGAACACTTACATCATGAATTACCTTGCTTTGCACCTTGCCTCTACCACCAATAACCGTGGTCTCATGCATCAGTACCACATGTCTCCATACCCCGTTCTCTAACCGCACTTGAAAAAATCTCTGGTCCTCTAAATAGATTACTCAGTCCCCCACTCAGGGTTCGAACCATCATCAATTGGCATACCAACAATCTACTCTATAGGCTGTTTCACCAGGTGTATCACACTTGACTCTTGGGACGTAGCTTATAATCACTTCAATGATTCTTCTGATGGAACCCGACAACTCCAAATATCCTGTAACTCGGATAAGAATCTCAGAATCCTCCCAACATAGCTGCAACTAGTCATCTCGAAGCCTCATACCGGTATACTGTCGGATACACCAACTATTCTGAGTTAATCCTGACTCTTAGTCCGGAAATAATGCACTCTCACACACTTCGTCTCTGACTCCTCGACAAGCCTACTATTGCGGGAATCATAAAAAAACAAGAGACCCCACTCTCACGGTCGATACACAATGAAGACAACGAGGGCCACCACCTCGAGATACTCCTCTTAACCACCTAAAACTGCTGCTAATGGTATGCCTCCCTCAAAAGGCACCTCCCTGATCTCTTCCATCATAGCCCTACAAATCACTCTGTCATGGTACAAGAAATACCTCGCAGCAAACATACTGCCCAAAATACTTTGGTGAAAAGGTTGCGACCCTATGCAACCCTACGGGGTTTACCCCCATACTCTGAAAACCGGAAGCGCGTCATCTCTTTTGCTTCTCCCAGGAAACAAGGACAATGCAACTCTTGCCACAAAAGATGACACCTCATCCTTCAGTCGATTGCTCAACTCAAACTGAGATCCTCCAATAAGCATCATATCTACTCATCCCTGTGTCTTACGACTCCAACTGGCATCTCAACAAAAATCTCTCAGAAATTAACTCGATTTCTCCTCAAGACATGCTCCAGTGAGACTCGTTCAACATGGCCCTCTGGACCCACACTGTATCACATACGTTCTCAGTCCAATCAATCACAACGAGATAACTGGTAAAACCAGAAACACTAACCACCACAAATCATGGTACTCGAACCATGCGGTCACCTCTCGATATGTGGTGAATCATGCCACCCGAACCCTGTTATATCCTGTCAATCTACTACGAATCATCGCACTTGAACCACGTTATCTCCTCTCAACCTGTTACGAATCTTGGTACCCGAACCATGTTATCTCCTCTTAATCTGCTACGAATCATGGTACCCGAACCATGTTATCTCCTCTCAATCTGTTACTTAGAACCTCTGGAACTCTCGCTGTTTCGTGTATGGGACCTCTTCTTTCAGTAGTACAGACCCGTACTACCTGTGACATTTACCCATACTTTCCACACGGATCTTCCCAGATTTCCAAATTAGATGATCAACCTTCTCGATCACCAATCTTGTTATGCCTGGTCGCTCTCAGCGAATACTCTCCTCTGTCAGCGTACTTATCTGACAAAGGTCACTCCCTAGGCTCTTCCTAGGTTCTCAAAGTTCTCTACCATCAGCTGCTGAAAAACACCTTATGATGCCAGCCATCTACCTCCTGAATATCATCATATTCACTTAGTATCTGACTCCCATCATCAACATTTAGGCATCGAATAATCTCCAATAAAACGTAAAACCACACTAGGTTACAAATCTATTTCCTCTACTCACACTCAAAAGGTATCACCAAACTCGAGCAACCCTACCTCTCGTAGGTACCTAATTACTCCCTTAGTAGACTTCTCCAATGCTCATCTAGGTATCACTCCTAGATTACTCCTCTACTCAAAGCTCACTCTAAAAGATTCCTAATGAATACGCTTACTCCGCACATACTCAAAGCACATCACAGATAACAACAATTCCTAGGCTAAGGCATCACAAATCAGGAAACTCTAGACATAATGTAACATCCCAAATTTCGAGTCCAAAAATTTCGTTTAAAAACAATATTAATTCAAAGAGTTAAGTCATTCCAACATACAAAAAGGGTTTATATGACAATTCATAGTTTCATTTCCAAAACACTTGTTTAATTACCAGAGTAAACATCCCAGGCTAACTTGTCATGGTGTGTACACTACAACCCTGCCGAGCACCTCTTCTGAAAACTGATTACCTGAAACCAAAAATGAAAACCGAAGGCATGAAGCTTAATGAGTTCCCCGACTTACCACATACCATAAATATCTACTGATCCAAACATACCCTACATAATACTAAGCACATAACGACATAGTGGGCTCCCGCCCGCTGCATTGGGCCTCGCCCGCTATCATACCCCGTCCACCACCAGGCCCCGCCTGGCTTCGAGCCCTGCTCGGCGTACATATCTGTTTTCCTTTGGCCCCGCTTGTCTCCGGGCCCCGCCCGCTACATATGCTGGCATACAATCATATCACAACACATAACTAACATACTCTACTAGATTACTATACTAAGGCCTTGCCTACCTAGGGCCTCGCCCCTGTCTTGCTACTATTGAATCACGGAACCCTGTGCATGCTCCTACTGACAGTGAGATACGGGCCCAACCCACACTCACTCTTTTCCTGATTTGGGCCTCACCCCTTCTCTACTGCTAATGAGGTATGGAACACCATCCACACTATGGTATTGGTGAGATACGGGACCTCGCCCATACTCACCTCCCTACCAGGCACATACATGTATCACACAGAAAACAAGTATAACTATCGTAGAAACCATTCCTTGGGTACATGCCCACTAACATTGAACCTTAGTCTCGAATGTCATACTAGCATACTGTGCCTAGGGCTAACCCTCGGGTCTTCCTACTCATAACTACATGGGTCGGCATTGTGGCCGTAGACCCAGTCATACATGGGGAAACTCACCTGCACTGCTGAACTTTGCTGATAACCCTTTGGCTGCTGTCCGACAACTCTCCGAACCGCTGCTCCACTAGCTCCTCGAGCTACTAATATCAATATAACACTTAGCTCCAAACTGGACTCTTAAACTCAAAAAATCTCAAAGTACGACTCAACTCGCCGAGTCACCCTAAGACTCGCCGAGTTCAACGGTCTCTGAGTCCCATCCTGTCCAACTCACTGAGTCACAACTCAACTCATTGATCTACGTCTTAACCAGAAAAGGTTGAGGTTCTGCGACCAGACTCGCCGAGTCCAAGAAAAGACTCGTCGAGTCCAAGGAAATCTTTAACAGACTCACCGAGTTGTTCTTCCAATTTCACGAGTTCCTACCCAACTTCATACAACTTGCCGAGTCCACCCATGTGACTCGCCGAGTCACTTCAGTTCTTAAACCATACAGTGGCCTTTCGAGCCATGCAGGGGCTCCAAACTGTAGATCTACACTTCTAAGGCCCATTCTTCACGTAAAGTTGCAAACTTTACATGAAACAAAGGAGCTATAGGCTTAAAACACTCGAGGGCTAGGGTTTAAGACAAACATGCTTCACCAACACACCAAGGGCTGATACTTTACGGGTTTTTGGACCAAGACAAGCCTAGATCTGAAGTAGCAACCTCAGATCTGGACTTCTAACTCGAAATGGCTCCTTAACATGCCAAAATGGCCCCAAAACATCATCCAAGAAAAGATCTAGAAGCAACAAGGGAAAAGTGATAGATTGTTACCTTCAAACTGATACTCACAACCAAAGACTTGAATCCTCCAACTCCTTAGTGGTAAAATCCTTCAAATCTTCCTCTTGCAAAAGGCCCAAGCTCACTTTCCTCCTCCTCTTACTAAAGTTAGGGTTTGGAATTGATTAAAGAAGCTTCAGGCCGACAGGGGGGCTGAGGAGAGGACATAAGGTCCTTTAAATAGGGTGAAAACCCTAATATTAGGACTTTTCTCGTCTAGACCAGACTCGTCGAGTCCACTCGCCGACTCGCCGAGTCGGTCACTTATTCTATAACCCGGATCCCGCTCCGACTCATCGAGTTTTTCCCTAGACTCGATGAGTTGACTCCTTGACTTGGAGGTTTTCCTTTCTCTTCTTGGTCTTTCTGATTTTGGGTGTTACAACTCTCCCCCACTTATACTAGACTTTGTCCTCGAAGTACGCTACAACCATCTGTCCTGCAATCCGCTCGCATCACCGTAGCCTGATGAATATAACTTCGGCTTACGACTTCCATGGACCTTCCACCTGGTTACCCAGAATAAGACTAGTCCTTGTAGCTATCAATCCTCAAGTGCACTCTAGTCCCACCAATCCTGAGCACGTAACTCTGTGAACTAACAATCCTTCTAGTACTCCCCGAGTACTTATGCTGAAACCCTAGGGGTTCACCTCTTCCTTTTTAGTTGCGTTCTTTCTGGCCTTCCCATGGTAGCATTGTACCATGAACCACCTATTCTACCATTGCGAAAGATATATCCTTCATGGTATCCATCACTCCATCCACTCCCAGTGTTGGTCACTACTGCCGATACCTACCAAACACTTCAGGCTACAATAACCTAGCGCGGAGCACCCAACCCAACGTATGGATCAGATAATCCTTCGAGTAAAAGATTCCTACCTATAACGGTTAGACTCCAACGAGAGATGCGCAACAGGGTCAAAACCTTCCCTCTGAGATTATCCATCCCTGCTGCGAGAGACGTATCACTCCTCGGTCAACTAGTTGTCCCGCACCATACCTCTCTATTGTCACTTCCCTACCTTAAAGTCCTGTCGTTTCTCATTCGCCTTCCGAATGGAACGAGACCAGCCTGGTCCCTTTAAAAATTCTACCGATAACTGGGTTACCAGATACTCACCAGTCACTACAATTAGCACAATCTCTTAGTCGCTCCTAGTGACTTTTGAAGAAACTTCGACTATCTAAACTACTCTATCTATCCTCCCACTCTGGGGCTACAAGTCTTGGGATCCTCGATCCCCTATCTGGACCCTAAGGTCCCTACGAGGTCCCACCTGTTGTGCTATAATCTCACGGGCCTCACCCAGGGGTCTCACCCAAACCATACTAGTGAGTAATCCTACTCCCATGTCTCACGTATATTGTAGCTAACATATGGGCCTCGCCCACGGGTCTTACCCAACTGCGTACTCGAGTGGCCTCTCCTTACAAGGACTATGCAAGACAACTCCATACTAAACCTCAACAACTTAGCCTCTCCTAAGCCCCATCGCTGACTAGGAGATACGGGCCTCCGCCCACACTCCTGGAACTAAACTGCTAATGAACGCTACGGCTTACCCGCAGTCTTACGATACTTTCCTCACGACTTGCTGCTGGGGGAATGCTACGGCTACCCCACAGTCTTATATCCTGACTAAACTCATACCTGGGAAGGCTCTAAGACCTGGTTTTCCCAAACCAGTCACCCTCTAGACATGAATACACAAACTCAAGGTTGGAAAGTTTCTCCAACTCCCAACTAACCTGATCCTCCATCCAAACAGCCACTTGAGCCGCTTTCTTCCTTACTAAGACTACAAAACCACCCGATTCTTGTAGTTACTTCTATCCTTGGCCATACGGATGGCTCTACCCCACTTCAACTTAACTAGCTCCTCACAGCTCACAGCTCAGAATAATTTTCAATTCTTCCTTTCATCCCCTGGTCACTTTGCTGAAATCCCGACTTACCACAACTAGGGATCTAACTGATCCATTTCCAATCGGCACCTTCCCAAACTAGCGAGGTACTACCAAGCCCCTCACAGGCATGCTACAAATAATGCATCCTAAGTAACCCACTCTAAAGGAGACTACCTTCAACTATCATTCTAACATCCAAGGTATGCAGATGGCATATAAATATATCACCAGTAAGCCGAAAAATTCTGAAGTATCATTATCAATACAGATGTCGAGCGATAACAATAAGACCATATCATAAGCTGATAGAGAAATGAAAGAAGATATGTACCAGAAAAATGGGGCTGCTCACACATCATCTGAAACCAACTGATACGCCCTGCTCCTTACTGCAGGCGTCTTTGCTCGGCCCTGACGGCCGTCGGTGATCCTCATGGTTGCAGGGGCAGGTGCCATCACCTATCCTGCTAAATGCAAACTCGGATATTGGGCCTTCTTGTGGCCCTTCTGACTGCAATGGAAACATAGCAGGTCTGATCCCTAGGTGGTGGTAGCAGTACAATCTCTACTGAAATGACCAATTCGGCTGCACTTGAAGCAACCAGAATCACCATCGCTGCCACTCCTACACGCACCCTCGTGCATCCTACGACACTTGCCACATCATCCTTGATCCTGAGGACCTTTCAATCTATAGTCTGATGCCTTGGGCCTCTTACCCGATCCCGTAGATACCTGAATCTCCTCCGACTTCCTCTTCCCGAGGTGTTGCAGATCGATCTCCATTTCCCTAACCCGAGCAATCATATCCTCCAGCATCTTGCAAGCTGGACTGACTCACCAACTATCTGATGTCGTCTCTCAACCTATCGTGATATCGAGCCTTCTTCATATCCTCATCCACGACATACTGCAGAACAATAAGAGCCCTCTCCCTGAACTTCGCGGTGATCTCCGCCACCGTCTCGGTCATATGTTGTAGATCCTGGAACTCCTGGGCTAACTGTTGCACCTCAACAATCGGTGCAATCTCGGCCTTGAACCTGGATGAGAAATCACTCCATGTCATTGCGTCCAACCTGGCATCATCCCCGATAGCATGACCAACCTCCTCCCACCAATCCTGTGCCCTGTACTTCAGAAGATAGGAGGCGAGTCGAACCTTGTCCCCCTCGGGTACCGGCTAGAATGAAATGCATTGGCGACTTTAGCCAACCATCTGCCACTAGCAATGGGGTCCCTAGCCCCATGATAACGTGGAGCTCCACAAGCCCTGAACTCCCGGAAAGTCAAAGTACGCGCTCCCAACATAGTCATCAGCTCTATGCGAAAGGCTCCAAGCCTCTCATCCAAAATCTCCAGGATGCCCTCCTTGACCATGCGAAAGATCACAGGAGTCTGGTCAAGAATACCACGTGTAATCTCAGCTGATACAAACTCTCTCATATGCTCCTTGAGCTACTCGATCCCAGAACCTGAGCCTCACCCCTCTCTGACACCTAATCCATCCACTGGTCCATCTTGCGATATTGCCATACTGAAAACATGTCATAACAATCATCAAAATACATATCATAACTAAGGACCTCACACGCACTGTAAGTTCCCTAGTTTTATCTCGGCCCCTCTTGAATCGATTACGGATCCTATGCTTTCAGTAGTACGGGCCCATACTACCTTCCACATCTATTCGTACTTTCCTCAAGAGTTTCCTTGACTCCACCAGTTCCCTTGCACGGCTACCACTGCTCCCATCACTAAACTCATCTTAGGCCTATCCTAGGGAAACCTTCGACCCAACCAGTCCTCAACTGCTGAAGGTTTCCTCGTAAGGCCAATCAGCCATTACCTGAATTCCAATACATGTGACGAGGCTCAGATAATCCTTCAAGTAAAGGAATCGTCCGTACAATGGTTAGACTCAAACGAGTGCTGCGCAGTAGGGTCAAATCCAGAACTTTGAGATTATTCAACCCTTATCACATGTGACTTAATGTATTCATCTAATAGATAACTCCTATCACTTAGAATCCCACATAGCACAAAGCAAGCAACATTCAGACCAAAGGGGAATCTAACCAGAACATAATTAAGTAGTTCTATCCAAATACAAGAATTTGTACTAGCATGCAATATAAGCTCACATAATCAGGCATAACCTAAACAGGCTATCCTACCACTCTCTAACCAATGCTAAGATATAGCTCAATAAGCACATATAACTGGCACATAAGGCATCCTCCTAGATCCTTAGCCCTAAATCTAGCATGTTGATCACATAATCATATCATAACATAAACTTGTATGGGTTATTTGGGAGAACATACTTGAGCTCGGCTAATTGCATGCACCACACCCTTTTCTCTTTTCAAAGTTCCTTTTGATTTTTCTAAAACCCTTTTCTTTCCTCAAAATCCTTTTATAAATATGGTTTTCTTTTCTTTCCTCAAAATCCTTTTATAAATATGGTTTTTCTTTTCGAAAAATTTTATACCACTTCCTCAGTTTGAGTTCGGACACACCTGAGAGTGTGTCACTACTAGAAAAACAGCCTTTTACAACGCTCATTGCGTTTCGTAAAAGGCTCAGACGACACGCAAATGCGCGTCAAGGAAGGCCCTGTCATAAAGAGAGACGACGCGCATTTACGACGCTCAATTACGACGCGTGTTTACAACACGCAATGCGTATCAAGGAAGGCCCTGTCATAAAGGAAGACGACTCGCATTCGTGTGTCGTAACCTTACGACGCGCGTGTTAATGACACGCAATGCGTATCAAGAAAGCCCCTGTCGAGAAAGGCCATGTCATAAATGAAGATGACACACATTTTTGCGTATTGTAAATTTAAATGTTTAAAAAAATTATATATTTATTAATTTTTAAATTAAATTTGCATTTAATTTCTCATAATAGAAATAAATTACTTTTTTTGATAGATTTACTAATTTTCAAATTAAATAACACATTAAAAGTCTCCTAATACAAAATAAAATACCATAAACAATAAATATAATTCATTGCACTAAGGACCATGTTAACAAAAAAATATAACATTATATATCATAAGTACCCTCAAGTAATCAATCTCTTACAATGTTACTAAAAATACCCTCAAGTAATCAATGTCTTACAAAGTTAAGAGACTAAGTTGGTATGTAATATGGCACTAAGAAGCCCAAGAATTGTTTGTGTTTTTCCTGTTCTTGGTGGATCCTACATGGACAAAAGGTAAGAATTAACATTTTCAAAGTACAATGCCTCAATAAGGAAATCAATGGTAAAAGGCAAATCTGAATAAGAACAAACTTTATACATATATACATGGAAGTATTGTAATACACAATAACAGCAACAAATACCAAATTACCCTTTGCTTACCTTTTCTTATGGCCACCTCCAAAAGTGAGAATTTGATAAAAGATTTAGGTCACACATTCTCTCATCAAGCTCTGTATCCAAAAGTGAGAATTTGATAAAAGATTTAAAAAGTGGGAAAATATCAAGAATATAGAGGATAATACATTAAGAAAAAAAATTATTCACAAAGAGCAAGTTTCAACCTTCTTCCCCAACAATGTTTCAAAGCAAAAAGCTCATATATATCGATCTCTGCTAAAAGGATATCTATTGCTTGATGATCTTTATGCAAATTGAAGTACAAAATATATTAGGCATATGATAATAAGGAGAGAATTATATTTTTGTTTTCGTTTTTTATTTTTAATGCTCCTTTCATTACTGTAATCCAACACATAACAGGATAAGTAAATAAATAAAAACTAACAGAGATTAATGTTCTCTAAAATGTAGAACATGATATTTGATAAAAGAGAGAGTTAATTCAAAATTGATGGATGTTTACCTTTAAAAAAGGAAAAAAGACCATGAAATATGTATATTCCTGATAGCAGAGAAGGCAGTCACATTAAAAATCTTCATTTATCATGACAGATAGCCATCCCCCAATCCTTCTACCCACTTATATACTCTATTGCAACAAACAAAATATATAAAGAATTACCCAAAATGCCCCTCCCATTAATAAGCCCTTTATTCGTAGGATTTTCCCATAATACCCTTATCTAAAATATGTAGCAAGCTTTTTTGGTTAACTCATCAAGTCATTATGTCCAAATTAAGTCAAAAGGAAACAACTATATGTAGCTTTCTGGATTAACTACTTAACCCATTAAGCCTATTAAGATAAAAAAAGAAACAAAGTAAAACTAATAAAATATCATATTATTTTCCATTCAGATTCTATATATATATATATATATATATATATATATATATATATATATATATATATATATATATATATATATCATTTCACTTTCAAGACTTCAAGTTTTTAAAAAAATAAAAAATGCCAGTTTACAAAACTAAGCAATTTTAAGTTTAATAAAATATGGGAATACAAATCATCAAACTCACATCTGGACTTGTATGGAAATGATTCTTCTCCATTATGTATTCCATGTATCCCATCAAAAACCACACTAGTAGAACTTGTATAGATAAGCCTCTTCACATTAAGTTTAGTACAAGCATCAATTATGTTCTTAGTACATGTAAATCCAAAAACAAAAGTTAATACTGTCTTAGAAACTAACTAACTATGTTTATTATCTTTCTTTTTACCTGTAATTATTATTATTAAATAATAATTAAAACTTAGGATGTGAACAATAATATATATATATATCCACGGGTCCTACACAATATCAAATAAGGAAACTTACTAGCCCAATTACAGCAGAGACTACAATGGCTGATAGAGCACACTGTAAAAAAAAAAGTCAACAAGAGGTGAAGTGAAGTCAAGATAGAAAATAAAAAGTTTTAATAACTGTATTATATGTACCTGAGGTATAAATTCAAACAATGGTGTTATGAATAATAAAGCTAGAGCAAGAAGGAAGTCAAGAATATATATTAGGATAGAAATAAAAAATAAAATTTAATGAAATATTAATCAGTACAGGTGTAGCAGCTGAACCAGGGTTATAACTAGCAGGGGCTCCTGAGCATATGGTCCATAGCTTCCCGCCATTCCAATATGTCCCGAGTTATTGCTTCCTAGCTTTATACTGTTGAAGTGGGTATTTAGAATTAGAGGCGGAAACCACTGGTAGTGCTAGATACATGCCACCACCTTGCTGTGGTTGTTGTGGGAATGTCCCATTGCTTAAAAACTGATGGTAGCAGTCAGTGAAGGGACATAAAATGGGGAAAAAGATTATTAGAACCTGAGAAACAAAAAACACGAAACAAAGTAAAATTTCAGAATAATTTTAGCTTCTTATACTTCCTTCAACGTGAATTATTGTTCATATGACTACAAACCCACATATGATAATACTAGTAGTCATCATATAGATATTAGATTATAAAAATATAGGAACAAATAATAATAAAATTACAAGTGCATTGTGTTGTTCAGTTTTAAAAAGGAGACTGGTATTGGTCCAGATATGTGGTTCTGGTCGATTTGTATGCGGTTCAAATTGGGGAGATTCCCAATGTCTTCTGGCATGGAGCCTGTTAGATTGTTTCCATTTAAAAGCCTACATGCACATAATTACATATTACCTTGAATGGTTCAATATCTACTCATTAATTAATTAAATAGGAAAAAGGAAATAAAGCTACAAGAATTTCAAGGATGTAAGTTGGTCTATCTCTTTTGGTATACTCCCACCTATGTTGTTCCACATGATATCCCTTTAAGATCAAGAGAAAATATGCTATATGCATAACAAAATATTATCAACAAAAAGGAAACAAAGTAATGTAGGTGAAATTAGGAACTTGGCTCACAATATTTGCATATAAGATAATCGCCTTATTTCAGGAGATAAAGTTCCAGAAAGATTGAGATTCAGTAGTTGCCTACAAAAATCACACACAGACTTAGATGTTCGGGTTATATATTGTCACTTTAAAACTTATAGTTACAATCATATTAATTGGAGAATTAATATCTTACAGTTCTCAAATATGAAGATAACCAATGTCTAGGGTTTTGCTGAAGCACAGGACTCCAGTCCAATTTGAAACACATGGATCTCCACGCCTCCGGTTCCTAAGCCTACTGTTTCGATCGATAAAGCTTTGCCTAATAGCCCTCATTGTTGTCACTGCAAATTAAATCTCAAGTTTATCATGTGTATTGAGATATCAATCCCTCTTCTTTCTAAAATATTTGACAAAATAGAGGCCTTTGTAATGAATAAAAACTCCTCCAAATACATGAAAACAAAGTAGTTTACCTTTATCAGGATGCGCAGACTGACTATCTGTGTTTAATAAACATCGAGCATACACCGACATGAATCATGTGTTCAACGCTCTCAGGATCACGACGTAGCAATCCGATTGCAGCCGCAACATTCTCCTGACCTTCTGGTTTCCCTTCTTTCACTAATTTCAGCAACAGATTGTCTCCATCTTCTTCAATTATCAACTTCCCATACCAATCGTTGTCTCTCGCAAGCGAGACAAATGCTGCCACCGTGTCGGACCTGTCATCTAGGCTTCCAGTGTACAAATTAAATCGTGATTTGCTCCCAGATTAAACACAAAATAGGTTCATTAGCAGCGATCAGAAAGAGATGAGCCAAGGTCAGAGGTGAGTTGAGGTAGATTCGGTACTGGTGGAGGCAGATTAGGGTTTACAGAGAAAAGGAAAAGGAGAGAGTGAAGGTTGTTGGCTGGTGGCGTGCTTGCCTTGATCGACGTCGACGACCTGGCCGGAATGGCAAGTAACAATGTCGATGTCCAATGTAGATTGGAAGACATCTGAACAGATACAAATGCCAACCAAAACCAAAAGATCAAAAGTTGCGATTACACACCCACATCTAATTTTTAACCGGAGCCAATCGAAGAGTCGTTTACAGAGAAAAGGAAAAGTAGAGTGTGAAGATTGTCGACTGCTTGGAAGGGGCGTCGATAATTAGGGCAAGAGGGAAAGGAAGAAAAAGGGAGGCAGGCTTTTTAATTTTTTTGGATTTCATTTCCCTCCCCCTCCCCCCCGGCTATTAAATGATGGAATGCGCGTTTCCATTAAAATTTATAAAGCGACGTCTTCAGACGACACACATTTTATTATAGGCGCCCTCCGTGTTTTTTTTAGACACTAATTTAAGGGCACGCAAAAATACACGTCTTAAATCCTTAAAATTTATAGAGAGATGACATTATTTTTAGGCCGCACACTTTTGCGTATCGTAAATCGATGCGTATCATAAATTGCGCGTCGTAAAAGGCTGTTTTTCTAGTAGTGTGTCTGAATCCCTCAAACCAACGCTCTGATACCAACTTGTAACATCCCAAATTTTGAGTCCAAAAATTTATTTTAAAAACAATACTAATTAAGAACGTTAAGTCATTCCAACATACAAAAAGGGTTGATATGACAAATCATAGTTTCATTTCCAAAACACTAGTTTAATTATTAGAGTAAACATCCCAGGTTAACTTGTCATGGTGTGTGCACTGCAACCTACCGCATACCATACATATCTACTGATTACCTGAAACAAAATATGAAAACCGTAAGCACAAAGCTTAGTGAGTTCCCCAACCTACCGCATACCATACATATCTACTGATCCAAACATGCCCTACATAATACTGAGCACATAACCACATACTGGGCTCCCGCCCGCTGCATTATGCCTCTCCCGCTATCGGACCTCGTCTGCCACCAGGCCTCGCCTGGCTTCGAGCCCCGCTCGGCGTACAAATATATTTTCCATAGGACCCACCTGTCTCCGAGCTCCGCCCGCTATATATGCGGGCATACAATCATATCACAACACATAACTAACATACTCTACTGGATTACTCTACTAAGGCCTCGCCTATCTTGGGCCTCGCCCCTGTCCTGCTACTGTTGAATCATGGAACGCTATCCGCGCTCCTACTGACAGTGAGATACACGCCCAACCCACACTCACTCTTTTCCTTACTTGGGCCTCAACCTTTCTCTACTGCTAATGAGGTACGCAACACCGTCCACACTCTGCCATTGGTGAGATATGGGACCTCTCCCATACTCACCTCCTTACCAGGCACATACATGTATCACATAGACAACAAGTATAACTATCGTACAAACCATTCCTTGGGCACCCGCACGCTAACATTGGACCTTAGTCTCGAAAGTCATACTAGCATACTGTGCCTAGGGATAACCCACGGGTCATCCTACTCATAACTCCATGGGTTGGCATTGTAGTCGTAGACCCATTCACAGACGGAGAAACTCACCTGCACTGCTGAACTTTGCTAATAACCCTCTGGCTGCTGTCCGGCAACTATCTGAACCGCTGCTCCACTAGCTCCCCAAGCTACTAATATCAATATAACACTTAGCTCCAAAGTGGACTCTAGAAGTCAAACTAAGTAACCTCTAGTTAAAGTTAAAGTCCTGGTCAAAGTCAACCTTCCAGTTGGCTCGACTCGCTGAGTCAACGCATAGACTCGTCGAGTTCTTAAACTTAGAAACTCTCAAAATACGACTCAACTCGCCGAGTCACCCCCCGACTCGCCGAGTTCAACGATCTCTGAGACCCATCCAGTCAAACTCACTGAGTCACCACTCAACTCACTGAACTGCGTCTTAACCAGAAAAGGTTGAGGTTCTACGACAAGACTCGCCAAGTCCAAGAACAGACTCGACGAGTCCAAGGCATTCTTTAACAGACTTGCTGACTTGTTCTTCCAACTCGATAAGTTCCTACCCAACTTCACACAACTCACCGAGTCCACCCATGTGACTCGCTGAGTCTCTTCAGTTCTTAATCCATACAGTGGCCTTTCAAGCCATGCAGGGACTCCAAACTATAGATTTACTCTTATAAGGCCCACCCTTCATGTAACGTTGCAAACTTTACGTGAAACCAAGGAGCTATAGGCTTAATACACTCTAGGGCTAGGGTTTAAGACAAACATGCTTCACAAACACACCAAGGGTTGATACTTTACGGATATTTAGACCAAGACAAGCCTAGATCTGAAGTAGCAACCTCATATCTGGACTTCTAACTCGTAATGGCTCCTTAACATGCCAAAATGGCCCCAAAACATCATCCAAGAAAAGATATAGAAGCAAAAAGTGCAAAGTGACAGATTGTTACCATCAAACTGATGCTCACAACCAAAGAGTTGAATCCTCCAGTTCCTTAGTGGTCAAATCCTCCAAATCTTCGTCTTGCAAAAGCCCCAAGCTCACTTTCCTCCTCCTCTTACTCAAGTTACGGTTTGGAATTACTTAAAGAAGGTTCAGGCCGACAGGGGGGCTGAGGAGATGACATAAGGTCCTTTAAATAGGGTGAAAACCCTAATATTAGGAATTTTCTTGTCCAAACCAGACTCGCCGAGTCCATTCGCTGACTTGCCGAGTCGGTCACTTATTTTATAACCCGGATCCCGCTCCAACTCGTTGAGCTCTTCCTTGGACTTGACGAGTTGACTCCTTGACTTGGAGCTTTTCCTTTCTTTTCTTGATCTTTCTGATTCTGAGTGTTACACATAATATATGAATTACCTAGCTTATCATCTAGTATGCAGCGCTAATATCTCAATAATAACTCATAACACAAATAAGTAAGGCTATTTTAGGAAATCACCATTCGGGGTCTGGCTGATTGCACACACTTCTCCTTCTCGTTTTCTCTTAGAAGCTCTTGCATTTTTTAGAAAAAATCGTTTCTTTTGAATTATTTTTCTCAAATCCCCAGTTTCAGTCCAGACATACCCAGAGGTGCATCCGGATCCCTCAAACCAAGGCTTTAATACTAACTTGTAACAATGTAAATTTTCAAACCAAATTTTTTAATTTAAAAACACATTTATTAGAGTAATAAAATCTCAAAATGTCACAATGTCAAATCATCAAATCTCATAATCAAAAACTATATATATCAAAACTCGAGGATCCTCTCAATCATACTCCATCTCTAACTTGTGCACAATCAAGCCGGTGCCTTCCTGTGATCCTGAGAAGTACCTAAAAGATATAACACATAACACGGTAAGCACGAAGCTTAGTGAGTTCCCCAAAATACCACATACAACTATTTAGCCACTCGAGGATAAAACTCTGTAAGACCCTTCGTTCAATGTGTCCTAGTGGGACCCTCCAGTCCTATAACTTTGATGGGCCCTTTGGTCCATAATCTATGGACCCTCCGGTCCTAACTGTATAGACCATTTGACCCTAACTCTGTAACTCATAATAATACATGGCATAAATCACACAATGTAGGATATCACAGTACTCAAATAAACACATAAGACCCTTCGATCACACACAAATCAATAGAAATCAAACTCACATCAACAATCCATCTTTGACCAGACTCGCTGAGTGCACCTATGTGATTCTCCGAGTCAACTCATTTCCTTAGATGTCTCGTGAAAGTCTAGCTCAGCTCGTCAAGTTGATACCCAACTTGTCGTGTTATCACATGATCAAGCTCATAGGGACAAACCCTCACCGACTCATTAAGTTGGCTCATTGACTCGACCAATGCCTTCAAACTCATTCCCTATTCAGATGATTCTAAGTAGATCTACCACTCTAAAAACTATATCTAGCATCTCAAGACTCAGTTGTAATGTATTGCTTCACTATTTACATTCATGCATTGTAATTTTTCTCCAACATACCAGAACATGCTCTCACAAGGTGTTAACCACAATAACCATCATGTGGATGCATAAATTTGGGACCTTTAGACTTTAGGGACCTTAGAAGGTCCAGATCTGAGGTTTAAACCCCAAGATAACTCAATATGCTCGAAGTCCCATAAATAGGTGGAAGAAACCCTAATCTTCCATAGAATTAGATCTTGGAAAATAAATGAGAAAGGTGCAAGCTTTTACCTCCCACTGCAGCCCTTTCATGAAGATACACCAAATCCAACCGATTCTCTTGCTTCCTTGGAGGATAATCTAATTATCTCCTCAAGAGATGCACTATATTACTCCAAGTTTAGCTTCTAAGACTCTCATAGCTCACTACACACATTTAGGTTTTTACACAGGAAGGCTACGCAGCTAGGGATGCAGAAATGAGTCATATGTTCTCTTATATAGACCCAACCCTGGGAAATTAGGGTTTCTCTGCCCAACACCAACTCAGCGAGTTAGCTCTCTGACTCGTCGAGTCCAATCATTTATCGCACACGGTAAACTCGACTCTACTCGATGAGTTGGAATCTCAACTCGCTGGGTCACTCAATAAACTTCAACATTCAATCACATGAACAACATTCCTGGGAGTCCGGATGTTACATGATTGCATAGTTGGTTTCATCTTACACATCGATATGAATTAATTAATATAAATTACATGTTATGTTTTCGTATTATCTGTGTTCTTGATATATATGTTGGATTAATAAAATATACATGTTTTATTCGATTTAAACTGTATACGTATTTTATACCTATAATTATGATGGGTAGATAGAAGACGAGATGAAAGATGAAAGATGAGATGAATGATGAGATACGAAACATGATATAGATGATGAGACACGATGACCCAGTCATGTAGTAGAGTGCAAATGACAACCATGAACTATTCTAGAAAGTCCAGTGGAGCACTAGCATGCTCGTAACCTGTAGGTTTTCGGAATGATGTGTTCACCAGATATACTCTAAAATCCATTTACATGTATTGTGGGTGGACTCCCTAAAATAATACTGCTAATAAATGATTTAAACCCTGGAAGCTATGGACTTAGTGCCTCACAAATAAACATTGGTAACGGTGGACTTCATACTTATTCGTTAGGATAATCCTTAGGAATAAATATTGAGAAATAGATGATTCTTAGGGAAGATACTTAAGAATAAAGAAGATAATGGTGATGGATAATTGGGTTAATTGTTTGAGGATGAAATACTAAATATATTTTTGTGTGTTGAAAATGATGGGTTTTGAGCAAAAGAACATCCTATGTGCACATGAAAACCCCTAAAGCTTTGGATCTAGGTTTCTCTATTGTACATGCAAATTTATCCAATGATTATAAACCCTAATCCAGTATACTATGGAAACGAGATCTATAATAGCACAAGTTTAGATGATACCTTTTAATAGTTACAAGAATACTCAATATTCAAGGAGCTTAGTATCACAATTGTGATACATATAATGGCTTATAAACACCACAAGTAAAAATTGATCTAGAAGAGAGAAGGAGGGAGGCATAAATTATGCTATAGTAACTCTAGGATTTCTTCGTGTAACCAAAAATAAAGCCCTGGGGTCCCTTAAATAGCTGAGCTGCTAGGGTTTCAGTCAAAACCCTAATTAGATGACTTAAGCCCTAAGGAGCTTAAGAACCTTCTGGAATAAGGCCCCCTTGGACGAAATTCGAGTGGGCTTTCACTATAAATTCCATCCCCTTATATCCATAAGGATTCAGATGCTAAACTCAATTATCTTATAATTGACAGTTTCAGTCCCCCTTATTTAAGTAATCTCTTTTAGCCACATAATTAATTCTTAACTAATTACTGACCAATATTAAATAAACTATATGATTTTTTTAATATATCATTCATATAATATATTAATAAACAATAATAACCTCTCTCTCTCTCTCTCTCTGTCTCTCTCTCTCTCCATAAGTCATCCTATCCCGTTGATTTGGTGAAGGCAACCCAAAAGGACCATGCACAACCGGGTTAAGTATATACCAAATATAGTTACGGGCTTAGACACTAATCTAACAGTCTTCCACTTGGATAAGTCTAGTAAATATAAATGCAAGTGCGACTTCAAGATCCAATTATCAATCATAGCTCTCAAAGACACTGTCGAACTTTGATCTTATCAGTAACCAATCCTTTAGATAAAGGATAGTACAATCCTCAATTCTAGATATCGTGTGAACATTTACATGGAATATAGTCATACTTGTTGTCCAACAATTTCTTTCTCAATCTCTAATTTGAATGACATAGAACTTAATTAAACACATCAATTCAGTCCTGACCGGGCCTGCCACATAAGTCAAGCCAAATCATTGAGGGGCCCAGATACCGCTTTTACCCTCTTAGGATAAAATGAATAGATAAACCTCGATTTATAACATCAAGTTATTGATGCGTTTATGCATTATTAATGCACAACCAACTTCCCAACAATAAACCATAAATCTAGGTTTTAATACCATATGATATTATCTTCTTGCGATCACACGTGATAAATTCCATGAAGTCATGCCACCAAGCATGGGTTTAATCCACTGCTCCAATCTTATTCATAAGCAATCATGAATGTTGCAAAAAACTTTTGCTATGCCTAATACACTTTAGACAATCTACCGACCAAATCATGACAGTCTTATTTCATACCTACTTCCAAAGTATAAGCGACTGTGGATTGTTCGAATAATCTCATTATTCAGGAATTCAAACCATACAAAGTGAAACAATAGATAAATAATTAACACAAGACAATAACTTTACTCATAAATAATACTCCTTTATTTAATCATCAAATGTTAATTACAATATATCTATCACACGTTTCGAAGCTATCTAATCTAAAGTAATATCGTCCTTCAGCCCAATGCTCCTATTATGTTGCAAGTTCTTAACCCTACTCACTCCCTTTATAAGGGGATCTGTTGGGTTCTCTTCTGGCGATACCCTCTTCACTACGAGGAGTCCCTCTTCCACCTGATGTATAATAAAGTGATATTTTTTGTTGATATGTCGAGATCCGTCATGATCCCTCGGTTCCATGGTCAAGGAAACCGCTCCTTCATTATCATAGAAAATTTTCATAGGTTGCTTTATGGATGGTACAACTCCAAGGTCTCCAATGAAGTTCTTCTACCATATTTCCTCCTTTGATGCTTTGCTCGCTGCAATGTAATCTAATTCACACATTGAATCAGCTATGGTCTCTTGCTTGGAACTTTTCCAAGTTACTGCTCCTCCATTTAGGGTAATGACCTAGCCTGAGTGAGATCGATAATTATCTCGGTCTTTCTGAAAACTGGCATCACTATACCCTCGCACCCTTAAGTCATCACTCCCACCGAGGACTAGAAACCACTCCTTGGTCCTCTGAAGGTACTTAAGAATATTCTTGAAGGTGGTCCAATATGCTCTGCTAGAGTTCCCTTGATATCTGCTAACAATGCTCCAAGCGAAGGCCACATCAGTGCGAGTACAAGTCCTAGCATACATGATCGAGCCAACTGCGGAAGCGTAAGGTACTCGACTCATCTCTGCTATCTCAACTTCGGTACTCGAACATTGAGCCTTACACCACTTGGCATTACTCTGGATCGATAACTCCCCTTTCTTTGAATTCTCCATACTAAAATGCTTTAGTACCTTGTCCAAGTAAGTATTCAAACTAAGTCATATTAGTCTTTTAATCCTATTTCCTACTATCCTTATTTCCAGATTATAAGCAGCCTCTCTGATGTCCTTCAAAATGGAACACTTCCCACGGAAGGACTTAACTTCCTATGGGGTCAGATGTCGTTTCCTACGAGGAAGCTAACTATACTCCCACTGGCTTTGACATATACACATGATTCATCCTCGCTTCGCAGAAAGCCACTCTCTTTGACATTTTTTTCGAAAAAAGATTCAATCTGTGAGACGCTTGTTTCAATCCATAAATGGACTTCTCAAGCTTACACACTCTATTAGGATGCTTTACATAAGTAAAACTCTCTAGTTGATTCGTGCAAACACCCTCAGCCAACTTCCCATTAAGGAAAACAATTTTGACGTCCATTTCCCATATTTCATAATCATGAAATGTAGCTATAGCTAGCATCACCATAATAGATTTATCTTCAGAACTGGTGAGAAGGTCACATCATAGTGAACTCCGGGAGTTTGAGTAAACCCCTTTACAACCAATCGTGTCTTACAAGTGTGCACCTTCCCATCCATGTCGGTGTTCCTCTTGAAGATCCACTTGCACCTAATCATCTTACGACTTAGCACATTGTCAACCAAATTCCAGATTTGGTTATCATATGTAACACTAGTCAAAATTAGGTCAATAACAATCACATGTGATTATACCAATCATGTAATGTGATTTTGTCAAACAAGTAATGTAGTAAACTTACTATGTATTTCTTGATAATTCTAATACAAATATGAACTTTCATACATACTTTACAACATAAATTGAAGTGTACATCCATACGATTCTAAAAATATAGAGAACGTGTAACTCTGACTTCGTATGAAGAAGTTATGATAAATTATAACACTATAGATCCTTATGACAAGAGGGTTTTAAAATGTAATTAGAATTAGCTCTTGGAATTTAAAATAAAGTTGTAGTACTCAGAATTACCTACGCGTGGATATATAAAACATCAAAAATGGATTTCGTATGTGAAAGTTACGACCTTCCGAAGTTACAACTGTCTGAGAGTAGGACACATGTCAGAAACCCTAATCTGACTGGACTCACGACGTGAGCATAAAAATTCATGATGTGAGGAGTCAAACCGACTCATTTTATAGCTAGAAGTCTACGGAACGATAACCCAAAACCTCACGTCGTGAGCAAGATTTTCTCACGATGTGAGGACGCTACCGGACACTATTCAAGGCAAGAAAACACGCATTAAAGCTATGGGATGACTATTGCCATAACTCACGACGTGAACCTATCATTTCTCACGTCGCGAGGGCTAAAAATCAAACTATAAATAGCCATTTCGACCCCAAGGCTCATTACACCATTTCTACTTTCTTTCTCTCTCATTTCTGAAGCCGTTTTGCTTCCCGAGCCCGGTGATCGCAAACTGCTGACTGTTTTCTGTTAGATTCTGTCGAAACACGATATTAAGGTGAGTTTCATGCCCTGGCTTTCTAATATTTTCGGTGGAAAACACATGCTAAATATTGTATATACGTTATTATTATTGGAATAGTGTCTAAGGCTACAACTATATTTGGTAAGTACTTGACCCGATTGAGCATGGTCCTTTTGGGTTTCCTTCACCATAGCAACTTGATAGGATAATTTTTAATGAGAGAAGAAATATTATTGATATATTATGAGGATAATATAAGGAATAACAATATTGTTATTTGATTAATATAAGTCATAAATTAATTAGGATTTAATTTGGTGACTTAAAGAGATTAATTGAATAAAGGGGCATAAACTGTCAATTGTATGATAGTTGTACTTTGGGCTATAATCCCTTATGGATAAGGGGTGGACGGTTTTGGGGTTTGGAAGGACCTAGAAATCGTCCAAGGCTTATCATTAGGGATATTGGATTACTTAGGGCCTAAGTTATCCAATTAGGGTTTAAGGGCGAAACCCTAGGAGGCTCACTAGTATAAATAGACCCATGGGGTCAAGGAAATCGGCACTCTAGCCTTAGAATAAACCCTGGCCGATTTATTGCCTTCCCTCTCTCTCTCTCTCTAATCATCCTCTTGCTAAGTTGGTTTTTGTAAGCCATTAGAGGAGTGACATTTGTGACTCTAAGCTCCAAGGACAAGAAGATTCAAGCAAGCAATTCAAGGTAATCTTTTAGATTTGACTTAATGTGTTATTATATGAATGTTTTCATTAGATCTATCAATCAAAGACTTGGATACATTGCATGTTCAATTAGAGAAACCTAGATCCAAGCATTAGGGTTTGTATGTGCACATAGGAATGTTCTTATGGCTAAAACCCATCAATTATTATGTCTAAATGATAGTATATTAGTATCAACATAGATAGTTATAATAACCGGGATATAGTTATTTCGTATATGAAAATATACAACTATCGTAAAGTTGTCATCATGTTATTGTTATAGTAGTATATTAATTTAGATCTTGAGTTATACTTAGGATTCTATATATATGTTGTGTGCGATATAGTTCTAGAGTTATACTCGAAAGTTCTATAAGTTAATTGATAAGTATGTTGTTATTGTTGCTTTAATACCAAGATACAACCAGGTATGTTATATGTTGTTGTTATTGGTTTTATGTCAAGATAAAACCTGGTTTTAATTCTAATTATAGTTGTTGTACTACCTCAAGGTGTGATCCTTGTACTACCGCAAGGTGTGATCCTTTTACTACCGCAAGGTGTGATCCTTGTACTACTGTAAGCTGTAATCCTTGTACTACCGCAAGGTGTGATACTTATACTACCGCAAGGTGTGATCCTTGTACTACCACAAGGTGTGATCCTTATAATAATAACCAGAGGTATAAAACTAAGTCATACAATGGTAGCTAAAAACTCACGGTAGCATAAATCTAAAAGCATTATACTTTGTCGATATACAAGTATGAATATTAAGTATAAGTTTCCCAAAGAATTATACTCTAAGTATATGAATCTAGTAGGTATATTACTTGTTTATTAAGTAGACCACTATACCTACCCTACTTACTCGTACATAATTGAAATAGATTTATACGTAGCGGTTTTACTCGTATAGAATTGAAATAAGATTTATACGTAGCAACTTAGTTTACATGGAATTAAAAACATTTATACTTATATTCTAGGTTCAAAGAAAGTTTATCTATAATACTTATTTGGTAAGTAAACTATTATACCTAGGATATATATACTAAATGTTTGAGAGTCAAGATGATACTTTCAAAACTATACTTTTTGAACTTGGAAAATGTATTATTTTTATATGGAGTCAAAACCTGTGAACTCACCAACTTTATGTTGATGTACTTTAAAATGCATGTGTTTTCTGGAAGTTGATAACTATGATACAAGAAATGACGTTCCATTGCTCGATGTTTCCGCCGACGGCCGGGGTGTGACAGATTGGTATCAAAGCTATTAATTATAGTGAATTAGTACTTTCTTAGGAAATCACAACTATAGTTTAGGGCTTACTCTGTTAGGTTTAAGTATGTCCCTTAGCCTACAATATAAAGTATTAGTATTTATACTACTGAAGTACTACTTGCGGGAGCAGTAACAGGATAGACATGTCAATTTTCGTTGTTGGATTCCAGAACGGCTATATGCTAAAATGATCCTGCCCTTTCGACTATCCTGACTAGCCGATGCCTTATCAACTAGAACTGAAGTAAAAAACAAAAATTAATAGAGCATGAATACAACAAATAATAAATATAGAGTCATATATGAAGAATCAGACCCGCGATGAGAATACACCTAAATACCCGGAATGTTTTTAATCTCAAGGATTTAGATCAGATATTCCAACTAAAGTTCATATGTGCATAGATCTTATCAGAACTAGATGTAGGTGTACAACTATATTTTATTATGATCAGATCATATGAACTATTTAAATTAGGAGTAGCATTTGATAGACTAAACACTTGGTGATCCAAAATGTATAGGAACTAAAAAAAATGCCTAGAAGAAGTAGCGTTCGGCTAAACCTTAACCAACGATGAGGACAACCAAAACAACAACCGCAACCACCACCAACAGAAACAAACTCTCCAATAAGTTCAGTCGAAATTGAAGATATCATAGCTCAGAGAATCGCTGCAACTCTTGCTAATGTCATAAGAGGAGGAGTTAGAAATGAAGGCAATGTAGGGACCGCCAGAATGTGTACCTACTAGGATTTTATGAATTGCAAACCTAAGAGCTTTCATGGAACTGAAGGAGATGTTATTTTGACAAGGCGGATTGAAAAATATAGAGTCCGTATTTCAAATAAGCTTATGTTCGGACGACTGTAAGGTATGATTTGCTGCGTGTACCTTTGGTGATGCAGCGTTAACTTGTTGGAACAACCATGTTAATACAATGAGAATTGATGTTGCAAACTCCATGCAATGGGAAGAGCTGGAAAGGATGCTAATAGAGGAGTATTGTCCAAGAGAGGAAATACAAAATCTGGAACAAGAGCTATGAACCTAATAATGAAGGGTTCCGAGATAAATGCTTATACTTCTAGATTCAATGATCTTGCGGTGATATGTCCGACATTTGTAACCCAGAGTACAAGAAGATCAAGCGATATATTTGGGGTCTAGCATTGCAAATCAAATGAATGGTGATCGCATCGAAGCCTACAACATATGATAGTGCAAAGCGTATATATCATCAGCAAACCATCACATAAATCTAAGTGGTATTTATACCCGAGTCTCCCGAATCTGGAACGAACAAACGCAAATTTAATGGGAAGAATCTCATACAATCATCTGAGGAAAGACAAGATGTGCCAACTAATTATGCATCCACAATAACAATACGCGTACAACCAAGGAACTATGCTGGAAAACTCCCAAGGTGCATTTAGTGTAGGTATCATCACCTAGGTAACTGTTCATGGTGCAGTCAATGCAACCATCAACACGCAAGTGACTGTTATATTTGCATGAAGTGCAAAAAGAAGGGACACACTACCAATTATTGCAGGAGCACAACAACTACAACAGAAAATCAAGGAACAAACACTGAAATAGGCTATGATAGAGGATGAGCATGTTTTGAGTGTGGTGAAACTGGACATATCAAGAAGGAATGTCCAAAGTTAAGGAGTCAACGAAGTTAGGCTGTGGTAGGGCAATCGTAATAGGAAGTAGGGAAGCTATCCAGGACCCTTCGGTGGTACCTCGTACAAAATAAATTTTGGGATGAAATTTACTTTAACGGGGGGAGAATGTAACACTAGTCAAAATTAGGTGAATAGCAATCACATGTAATTATACCAATCATGTAATGTTATTTTGTCAAACAAGTAATGTAGTAAAATTACTAGGTATTTCATGATAATTCTAATACAAATATGAACTTTCATACATACTTTATAGTATAAATCAAAGTGTACGTCCATACGATTCCAAAAATATAGAGAACGTCTAAATTTGACTTCACATGAAGAAGTTATGATAAATTCTAATGCTATACATACTTATGACAAGAGTATTTTAAAATAGACTTAGAATTAGCTCTTGGAATATAAAGTAAAGTTGTAGTACTTGGAATTACCTATGCGTGGATATAGAGAACATCAAAAACGGAGTTCGTATACGAAAGTTATGACCTTCCGAAGTTACAGCTGTCTGAGAGCATGACACGTGTCAGAAACCCTAATCTGACTGGACTCATGACGTGAGCATAAAAACTCACGACGCGAGTAGTCAAACCGCCTCATTTTGCAGCTAGAAGTCTATGGAACGATAACCCAAAACCTCACGACGTGAGCAAGGTTATCAAATGATGTGAGGACATTGCAGGACACTATTCAAGGCTACAAAACACGCGTTAAAGATATCGGATGACTATTGCCATAACTCACGACGTGAACCTATCATTTCTCATGTCGTGAGGGCCAAAAAATCAGCCAATAAATATACATTTCGACCCCAAGGCTCATTATACCATTTATACTTTCTTTCTCTCTCGTTTGCTGAAGCCGTTTCGCATCGTGAGCCCGGTGATCGAGAGCTGCTCACTGTTTTCAGTTAGATTCTATTGAAACACGATATTAATGTGAGTTTCATGGCCCCAATTTCTAATATTTTCGGGGGAAAACGCATTCTAAATATTGTATATACGTTATTATTATGTTTAAATGGTAGTATATTAGTATCAACATAGATAGTTATAATAACCGGGATATAGTTATTTCGTATATGAAGATATACAAGTATCGTAAAGTTGTTAGCATGTAATTGTTATAGTAGTATACTAATGTAGATCTTGAGTTATACTTAGGATTCTATGTATATGTTGTGTGCGATATAGTTCCAGAATTATACTCGAAAGTTCTATATGTTAAATGATAAGTATGTTGTTATTGTTGGTTTAATATCAACATAAAACCATGTATGTTATATGTTGTTGTTATTGGTTTTATGTCAAGACAAAACTAGTTTTAATTCTAATTATAGTTGTTGTACTATCGTAAGGTGTGTTCCTTGTACTACCGCAAGGTGTGATCCTTGTACTACCGTAAGGTGTAATCCTTGTACTACCGCAGGGTGTGATTCTTGTACTACCACAAGGTGTGATCCATATAATAATAATTAGAGGTATAAAACTAAGTCATAAAGTCATAACTACAAACGCACAATAGCAGAAATTTAGAAGAATTATACTTTGTCGATATACAATTATGAATGTTAAGTATAAGTTTCCCAAAGACTTATACTCTAAGTATAAGAATCTAGTAGGTATATTTCTTGTATATTAGGTAGACCACTATACTTATCCTACTTACTCGTATAGAATTGAAATAGATTTGTACGTAGCGGATTTACTCGTATAGAATTGAAGTAAGATTTATACGTAGCAACATAGTTTGTATGGAATTAAAAACATTTATACTTATACTCTAGGTTCAAAGAACGTTTATCTATAATACTTATTTGGTAAGTAAACTATTATACCTATGATATATATACTAAATGTTTGAGAGTCAAAATGATACTTTCAAAACTATACTTTTTGAACTTGGAAAATGTTTTATTTTTATATGGAGTCAAAACCTGTGAACTCACCAACTTTATGTTGACGTACTTTAAAATGCATGTGTTTTCAGGAAGTTGATAACTATGATACAAGAAATGATGTTACACTGCCCGGTGTTTCCGTCGACGGTCAGTGTATGACATCATACATGGACAAAATCTAGCTATCTGTCACACCCCCGAACCATCTAAAACAAACTGTAACACCGTAAAATTCAAAACAAATTTTTACATTTTTAAACACGTTTTACCAAACACATTTAACAACAAAATCCCATTGTATCATAACTTTGGTTCACAAAATATTTCCCAAGATCAAAAGACATAAAAATCCATGCGTGTGTATGAATCACGCCGGCGCCTTCCCGTGATAATCACTGGTACCTGAAACACATAACACATAACATTGTAAGCATAAAGCTTAGTGAGTTCCCTAAAATACCATACATAACACATACAAGCCGCTCGATGCTGTAACTCTTTGGGCCTGTGGGCCCTAACTCTGTGGACCTTCTGGTCCTAACTCTGTGAACCATTCGGTTCTAACTCTGATATACTCTGATATACACATGATATAAACCACATAGAAACAATGCAGTACAACACATCACATTATAGCATATGATAACTCTGGCACATAACTCTAATTACCACTCCAGGTAAAGTATAGTGAGAAGACTCACCTCAGATGTCTCGGTAAATCACTAAGTCGGTAGAAATACAATCTAGCCTCCGCCTAAACACATAAACTAATAGTCTCATAAATATAACTCTAAGAACTAGACTCCACTCTCTCTAAGCACCCTTAAAAGGGTAAAAGACCATTTTACCCCTCCTTTGGCATAAAGGCCTTCATTGTTGACCAAACCCTAACAACCAAAGTCAACGATCAAACATTAACCTGACTCGGTGAGTGCACTTGGGCAACTCGACGAGTCCACTTGTGTCCACTTAACTCTTTAGTCCCATTTAACATGTCAAGTCCCTCCCTTTACTCGGCGAGTCCCCAGGTAAGAATCGCGGGGCCACCCTGAATCAACTCGTCGAGTCTCAAGAACAACTCGGTGAGTACATGCCATGCACAAACTCCATTGACCTCCTGAGGTCAGATCTGTTCCTCTAATCCATAGATTTGTCCTTCCCAAGCATAATAATCACGTAACGTACAGACCTTGACACTTATATATCATCATGGTATCATTTGGTGATTTAGCCCCAAAAATGGCATTCTAAGCTCATAACTCCCAAGATAACTCATAAAGCTCCAAGGGTTAAGGTCTCCGGACCTCTTGGAGTCCAGATCCAAAGCATAAACTCGATAAGGGACCAATTGCTCCACATAATCATCCTCAAAAGTGGTTAGAAAACCCTAACTCTAAGAATCAATACCAAAACTGAATAAGGTCCGAATAAATACCTCAAGTTGAAGTCTCTGGACTCTGAAACCACTAGAATCACACCTCCTTCAGTCTCCTCTTGCTCTTGATCACCTTCTTCTTGCTAAACCAAAGATATAAAGATCAAATATGGCTTCTCCTTCCTCCCAAGCGTTCTAGCTCACTAAGGGTTCTCTCAAGGTATTGGTAGCCGCAATGGGAGACTAGGAGTGCCCTTAAATAGGCTCCAACCTCGGGGATTTAGGGTTTCATTAAACAACATGGATTCGCCGAGTCCACTAATGGACTCGACGAGTCCAGACGTGAACCCGGATGAGAATCCGCGACCCTACTCGGCGAGTCTAAGCATCAACTCGCTTAGTTCCGTCACAAATTCCAAAAATAAATTATTAGAATGATATACCTGGGAATCTGGATGTCACAATTCTCCCCCACTAGAATGAGACTTCGCCCTCGAAGTCTCATTCTGCAAACAACTCTGGATGCTGCTCACGCATCATGCGCTCTGGCTCCCAAGTTAGCTCTGACCCTCTCCTATGTTGCCACTGCACCTGTACTAGAGGCACTTCCTTGCTCCTCAGAACCTTGACCTTCCGATCCTTAATTGCTACTGGTCTCTCAACATAGTTCATGCGTACATCCACTTGAATATCCTCTAACGATACCACTGTCGACTCGTCGGCTATACACTTTCTCAACTGCGAGACGTGAAAAGTGTCGTGAATCTGACCCAACTCCACAGGTAGCTCCAAGAGGTAGGCTACCCTGCCTACTCTCGCGATCACCCTGATAAGTCAAATATATCGGGGTTCCAACTTGCCCCTCTTCCTGAATCAGATCACTCCTTTCCAAGGAGGGACCTTCAGGACCAAGAAGCCACATACCCGAAACTCGAGCTCGGACCGACGCCTGTCGCATAACTCTTCTGGTGTCACACCCCCGAACCAGACGGCGGAAACGTCCGGGGGCTGTCGTGACTCAATTGAATACCATCACAATGAATATACATGAAACATAACATTATACATCACCAACATTTGGAATGATACAACTGGTAGCGTTTACATCCATTACATTGTTCCAAAACATTACATTCTCAAAAGTAACTGTTCGATACTAAATTAAACCACAGCAAAACATCATAGAGTACAATTCATCCTCACTTTATCTGTTACCTGAGAATACAAGTATTTTGAAAAAACGTCAACATATGAAATGTTGGTGAGTTCATAAGTAATGTTTGAAATCCAATGTTTGTAATGTTTTGAAAAAAATCACCAGAAAATCCAATATTTTCTGATAATAGAATAACGTAAAAATATGTGAAGATCCGTGAGTATGCTTGTTTGAATTCTATAGATGTAAGCGTAAGAGTTGTGAAATTCAACATGTAGTTCGTAAGTGTACTTGTTGAAAACCCTAGGAAAACCCGACGTTTTCCTATCACTTTGCTTTAGGTATTTTGGGTACTGTTATTTCGTTACGTTAGAGGTATTCGTTGTGCTCCGGAGGCATTGAGTATACAGAGGGTGGTGAATTGTTGTATCGTACGTTAATAAAAACGTCCAATTGGCAACCGTGCTAGTGATCCCATAGGCATCACTTGCACTTATTCACACAACTAAATCCTCCCGGACTTGTGTAGTCCCACGACCGGAGAGAAAAAGTGAAGGTGCGAAACCCTCGGTATTTCCCTGCGTCGTTCAAGACCATTGCAATTGCGAAGGGCCCGAAGCCCAACCCGCAATCGTGAGTTACCGACTTTACTAGCAGCACTGAAGGACCCTTGGGGACCAACAGCATGTTTTCCATTGAAAGTCCTTTTACACACGGTCGAGTCGCATTAGACCCAACTACATGTAAGCAAGTGTCCTTTGGGCCTAAAAATCATGTCATCGGGCTAGCTAGGCTCGACAAGCATGATTTGCAACTTTTGGGCCTAAGGAGTGTACGTCGACGTATTGAGTAATTCCACGAGAGTAAAGAGTTCCAAGAGTTTCATATGTGTATTGAGCGTTATAGTGTTAGTAGTTTTGGATTTGCTATTGATTCGAGACCGAATCAATTCGTTTGATAACGATTGTTGGTGATATTGTGTATTGTAATTTATCGAGAGTCATAGTGTCAATTTTTGTTCACAACGAGTGTATTGAATTACCCTTGAAGATTTTCTGTTTACAACCCCTCTTAATTTTGTAAATTTACTTTTCACCCCTTTAGGTAAAATAATTTCCGGTTTAGTCCTTAAACCATTTTTCTTGATATTTTAACACCAAAAATTATTGAAATTAATATTTTTCAGCATATTTTTCATTTAAAACAGTTTAAATCCCTGAAATTGCAGTTTTCTCGGTTATAACCCCTCTTTTTCGCAATTTTTACATTTTTTGCCCAATTTGGAAAATTTTTGCAACTTTGGTCCTTTTTAAATTTGAAAAGCGTTTTAAACCTTTGAAAAGTACATGTAACACTAATAGTCCACTATTTTACAGGAAAACACAGTTTTGGCCCTCCAAAACAGAAAATTTCGTATAATGGGCCCTATTGGGCCGAAATTGTCATTTTTAGCCCATTAAGCTTGAAATTTATGTTTTTGATCTTCCAAAAGAGTATATTTTCAGAAAATACATTATGGAATCTGTTTTGACTCATCTCACCCATCAAATTTCGAAATATTTCATTTTGGGCCCTTTAACTTTGTATTTTTAACATTTATGTCAAAAAAATGAGTTGTTAGCCCAAAGTATGTATTGTTAAGCCACTTAGCTATTTTTCTTGGTATACTTTGTATGTAGTAGTATATTTCATGCTAGTATAAGACATTTCTCGGTTTTTAGCAATTCATAACTAGATCTAGCATCAAAATCATACAAAACATACATATAAGCATAGAAATCAACCAAAACATACACATAATGATGGATCTACACCTTTACTTGTATTCTCCCCCACAAAAACTTATAAAAACCGAAAATAAGGGGGTATGAAGCTCACCTTGAGTTGTAGTTTTGGTTTTGAAGAGAGAAAAGAATAAAATTTCGATCCTAGCAAGTCTCCTTGGTAGATCTCAAGTTTAGTGACTTCTAAGGTGCATGATCACAAGTTGGAATAGATTTAGAAGAGATTTTTGATGAAATGAAGTAGCTAGATCATGGATTAGTCATCAACTTACCTTAGATGATGTGTTTGTGGGAAAAACCTCCTTGAAAAGCTCTTGATTCTCGAAATTTTTGAAGAAGGAGGAAGGAGATGTCCTTCAAGACTTAGAGAGAATGAAATGAATTTTTGTGAGTGTGTGTGTGTTGTGTTCGGCCGAGAGCAAGAAGAGAGAGGAGAGGAGTGTGGTTCTTGAATTGATTTGCATGAAAACATGAGATGGTGCATAGGAGTCCTATGGATAATTATGAGGTTGCATAGGAAAGTCAACTCTCTTTCTTTGGTTGGGCTTGGGCCGAGATTTGGAGAGAAAAAAATGAGTATTGGGCCTTGTATGCTTAAGCCCATTTCATGGTTATGTTAAGTGATGTTTGGCCTCAATTAATTATAAATGTGATTTTTATGAGCTATTAAGGCTAAATTAGGTTAATTATGGTCCAAAATAGTTCATAATATTTGATTTATTTCATTCTAGGCCCAATATGGCCCAATATGTTGAAATAAATGAAAGTGGGTCCAATTAGAGCCCATTTAATAGTTCTAAACCCAAGATAGTCAAATTGGAAGTTTATTAGTCCATTAGGCCCAATAAGGAAGTTCTACTCCAAAATGGACCTAAATAAGAACTTCTAGGGTTTCCAATTGCTTGTTGACTATTTGTAATGCTTGTATGGTGTATTTGATTGCAATTTTGTTGTCACAGAGTAAGCATCATACATGCCCTTATGTTTTTGGATTCATAATCCGACTTAAGTGTTGTAGTTACAAGGCACAAAATTTCTAGTTGTGACATCATCCCCCCGTTAGAGGGAATTTCGTCCCGAAATTCTGTTTGAAAGCTAGATTTGAGAATGCTAGAATAGGTGAGGGTACTTTTACTTCATTTGATCTTCGCGTTCCCAAGTGAATTCTGGCCCACGCTTTGCGTTCCACCGTACCTTCACGATCGGGATGCGGCTCTGTTTAGTACGCTTTACCTCCCTGTCCATGATTTCGATTGGTTCTTCGACGAACAGGAGATTCTCATTGACAAGGGTTTCGTCTGATAGGCACTTCTTTAGGTTAGAGACATGAAACACGGGGTGTACACCGTTTAGCTATGCGGGTAGTTGTAGTCTGTATGCTACTGGACCAATTCGGGCGACGATTTCGAAAGGTCCAATGTATCGTGGATTTAGTTTTCCCCGCTTCCCAAAACGAATGACTCCTTTCCAGGGCGAGACTTTTAACAGTACTCGATCACCGACCTGAAATTCTAAGGGCTTTCGGCGTTTATCAGCGTAGCTCTTTTGTCGGTCACGTGATGCTTGCAATCGAGCTCTGATTTGAACGATCTTTTCCGTGGTTTCACGGATGATCTCCGGTCCCGTTAGTGCTTTGTCCGACGTGTGTGTTTTTGCTAGCTGGGTGTCACCTACTTCAGCCCAACATAATGGTGATCTACATTTACGCCCGTACAGTGCTTCGAAAGGAGCCACCTTGATGCTCGAATAGTAACTATTGTTGTATGAGAACTCGATTAAGGGTAGGTGGGTATCCCAAGACTTTCCAAAGTCTATCACGCATGCGCGGAGCATATCTTCGAGCGTTTGGATGGTTCGGTCGCTTTGACCATCCGTTTGTGGATGATAAGCGGTGCTCATATCGAGGTTTGTTCCCATCGCCTTATGGAGTGATTGCCAAAATCGGGACGTGAACCTACTGTCCCTATCCGAGATGATAGATGTTGGCATTCCGTGGAGTCTCACGATCTCTCGAATGTATAAACGCGTCAATCTCTCCATCTTGTACGATTCTTTAATTGGCAGGAAATGGGCAGATTTCGTCAGTCGGTCTATTATTACCCATATGGTGTCTAATCTATCCGACGTTTTGGGTAGCTTGGTCACGAAATCCATAGAAATCCCTTCCCATTTTCACTCAGGGATTGCCGGTTGCTGTAACAATCCTGAGGGTTTTTGGTATTCCACCTTTACTTTGGCGCACGTAAGGCACTTACTGATGTAGGTCGCGATTTCCGCCTTCATGTTAGGCCACCAATAGTGTTGTTTAATATCCAAATACATCTTATCGGAACCGGGATGAATGGAGTATCGCGTCTTGTGGGCTTCCTTCATGACAACATCTCTAAACCCTCCAAATTTAGGGACCCAAATACGGTTTATGAAATAGTATACTCCATTCTCCTTTGCCTCCAGGTTCTTTTCCATTCCGCGCAATACTTCGCTTGATCTATTTTCCGTCTTCATGGCCTCTGACTGGGCTACTGCAATTTGAGTGGCCAGGTGCGATTGAATGGTTATCGAGAGAGTTTTCGTACAACGATTAGAGTACTCCTTCCGACTTAAGGCATCAGCTACCACATTGGCCTTGCCTGGGTGGTACTTAATCTCACACTCATAATCGTTTAGCAATTCAACCCATCTTCGTTGCCTCATGTTCAACTCCTTTTGGTTTAAGATGTGTTGGAGACTCTTGTGATCCGTGAAGACGGTGCACTTTGTACTGTAAAGGTAATGCCTCCAAATCTTTAGGGCAAAGACTACAGCTCCCAACTCTAGGTCATGGGTCGTGTAGTTTACTTCATGCGTCTTTAGCTGGCGGGATGCGTAGGCTATCACTCTCCCACGTTGCATGAGAACGCAACCTAAGCCCTGATTTGACGCGTCGCAGTAGACTAGAAAATCTTCTGATCCTTCAGGCAGAGATAGTACAGGTGCGCTACAGAGAGCTTGTTTCAAGGTTCGAAACGCAATCTATTGTTTGTCTGTCCATTTGAATGGTACGCCCTTTTGCGTAAGCGAGGTAAGTGGCTTGGCGATCTTAGAGAAGTTTTGAATGAATCTCCTATAGTAGCCTGCTAATCCCAAGAATTGACAAATTTCTGTGGGCGTTGTCGGGATTGTCCATCCTTCTACAGCTTTGACGTTAGAGGGATCCACATGGATTCCATCTTGGCTGACTACATGACCTAGGAAGTTCACACTTCGCAGCCAGAACTCACACTTAGAGAGTTTGGCGTAAAGTTTTTCTGATCGCAGAGTTTCTAAGACTTGTCGGAGATGTTGGCCATGCTCTTCCTTGCTTCGAGAATAGACGAGGATGTCATCGATAAAAACAATGACAAAGTTGTCGAGGAACGGTTGGCAGATTCGATTCATTTGGTCCATAAATGCGGCAGGGGCATTCGTTAGACCGAAGGGCATTACGACAAATTCATAATGTCCGTAGCGAGTTCGGAAAGCGGTTTTTGGAATATCCTCTTCCTGGACTTTGAGTTGGTGGTATCTGGACCGTAGATCTATTTTAGAAAAATAACTAGCTCCTTTGAGCTGGTCAAATAGGTCATCGATTCGTGGGAGTGGGTAGCGGTTCTTGATTGTGAGTTTATTTAACTCTCTGTAATCGATGCACATTCTAAAAGATCCGTCTTTCTTTTTGACAAAGAGCACCGGAGCTCCCCATGGCGAGTAACTAGGTCGAATAAATCCCTTGTCCAAAAGTTCGCTGAGTTGGCTGGATAATTCCTACATCTCGGCAGGAGCCAGCCGGTAGGGTGATTTAGCGAGAGGAGTTGCTCCTGGAATAAGGTCGATTCGAAACTCAACCTGTCTCTCTGGGGGTACTCCCGGAAGATCTTCAGGAAACACGTCCGGAAATTCACATGGTATGGGAATGTCTCGAACGTTAATCTCCTCCTTGGTTTTATCCACCACGTGAGCCAGGAACGCCAGATTGTTCCTTCTTAGATATTTCTGTGCCTTGATGCACGAAACGAGGCGAAGGTTCATGCTAGATTTGTCTCTGTAAATTACTAGGGTTTCGTGATTTGGAAGACGAAGACGAACGGCCTTCTCATGGCACATAATTTCGGCATGGTGGGGGCTTAACCAGTCCATGCCGATGATCACATCGAAACTCCTAATTGACACTGGCATTAGATCTATTCCAAAGACGTGTTGATTAAGAGTTAGGGTACATCCGGTGTAGATTTCCCCCGTGGATTCGGTTTTCCCATTGGCCATTTCCACCGTATAGGTTTCATTTAGCTTTTGGGGCAGTTGTTTTAATAAATGCTTAAACTTATTGCTTACGAAGCTTCGCTCCGCTCCGGTGTCAAATAAGATGCATGCATAAGCGTGGTTTAAGGGAAACGTACCGGTAACAACAGAGGGGTCTTGAATAGCCTCACCCTGACCCATGGTCAACATCCTTCCTGTTCCTCCATTTCTTAAATTGTTGTTGTTAGGACAGTCTCGGCGGATGTGTCCAGTCTTCCCACATCCGAAGCAGGTGTGGCTAGGCCCTGCGTTATTGCCGCTGCATGGGTGTTGTTGTTGTTGCGATGGTTGTTGTTGTTGTTGGTTCCCTGATTTTGGTTCTGGGGAGGGTAGGCCTTGTAGTACTTTGCAGTGTGTCCCCCTCGGTTGCAACTGGTGCACTGAAAATCCTTGCATTCTCCATAGTGATGGAAACCGCACTTGTTGCATTTGGGAAGATTACCGGAATAAGGTCTGGAAGCATTTGAAGTGGTTGAGGTTGGAGCATGTGGTGCGGCTGGAACCGGTGCGGTAACAGCATTAACCGCCACAGTCTGCTGCTTCTTGGAGGTGTCGGGGCCCTGGCGCCCTTTCCTCTTATTGTTCTTTCCCCTCTTGCCATCACTTTCCTTCGTCTTCTTAGTCTCCACTGGCTTCTCTCCCTTCTTGTTGTTATGATCATACAACCTTTTTGCCAATCTTTTCGCACTGTCAAATGTTTCAGGGTTTGCAGCTATCACATTCCCTTGAATTGGTGATGTGAGTCCCCAGATGAATCGCTCAATCTTCTTTCCTTCCGAGGTGATCATACCCGGGCACAACAGAGATAGTTCGCTAAATCTCGATATGTAGGCATCGATATTCGCGTTCTGCACAGTGAGGTTCCATAGCTCTTGCTCCATCTTCTGTATTTCGCCTCGTGGGCAGTACTCAGTCATTAACATTTCTTTCATCTCTGTCCACGGCATAGAGTTGGCTACAGGGAGCGTCATGGATTCTACATGTCCGTTCCACCAGGTGAGCGCTTAATCCACAAAAGTGCAGGCCGCGAACTTCACCTTCATGTGCTCAGGGCAGTCGCATATCTCGAATACCGACTCCACCTTTTCGATCCATCGCTTCAGAGTGATCACCCCTCCAGTGCCATTAAAAGTTCGTGGTTTGGCGTTTGTGAAGTCCTTGTAGGTACATGTCTTGGGGGTCCTTGATTCATTCCGTTGTTCGAACTTCCGGCTCCTTGCCCATTGAGTCCTCCATTGTTCCCTTGATGAATTTGCGCAATCGCTGCCGTGACTGCTGCAGATACAGCTGCCTGGAAAGCGGCTGAGTCAACTTCAGGTGGGGTTGGTCCTGGATTTCCGCGAGTAGGTCGGAGAGGCATCTTTCTGTGACAAAACGGAAAGATGTTGAGGGTATGTGGTTTCTGTGAGGTCGTGATCCTACTGACTAGGTGCATGGTGCGAACTTAAACACTACTACTATTAACCATTCGATCATCATTTCTCAACACATAGTAATTCGTAATATCGTAACAAAACACGTAAAACTTTATTAATATTATCCGCATTTGATACATGAAAATTTTGCTCGTAAGAGCATACATGAGTGACACTAGTTCGACTGCATGACGGCTCTATGAGTAGTGTAGTCACTTAAACATAGAGTCGGAGTACATAGAATATTTCCTAACGACCTACTAAGATAAGTCTATCCCTAACCGCAATGAGCTGCGTCCGGAGGGGGGTGTCATATGCCGAAGTGCTGCGCCAACAACTGAGCCATCTCAGTCATGTCTACAATGACCTCATCCCTCTCATGCTCTGCTTGCACGGCACGTGCTTCCATGGCGAACAGTTGTTCCCGCAAGTCGGCAATCTCGGCTTCTGGGGAGCGATTCTCCCTCGCGGGATTCACTGGTGGGATGTGGTGACCCTGTGGCACTTCGCTAACAGGAGATGTGTCGTGATCCACGTCCGGGGCCTGATCCTCCTCCATGTCATCGTCGGTCTCCTCGAACTCGTAGTCGGTGTCCATGTACTCGTCAGGTTCAACGCCATGGATTCCCTCTTAATTCCCTTCTGGTTCGTCTCCGAGTATCCCATGTGCCCCTAGGGCTTGGTGAAACTGAATGTCCTGATGCTCTCCCTCCATGAAAACTGGGAGAAAGTATACGAATAAGCTATCACTTTCCTATGATTCTACCGCTATTGCACAAGCTAACCAAGCGTTCTCTTTTTAGTGGTAGAAGCGTATAGTTTTAGGTTCCCTAGCAATCCTGATCTCATCAGGACATGTGTTAGTTATACTTTGGAGAGAGTGTAGTTGATCAGGCTACATCCACTCCTTGGTACCACTAAGAACAGTCCTGAATTTAACCGAGATACTAGTATTATTTTTGTTTGGTTCGGCGTTATGTTCCTATTCCTAATGCAAGCAAGGGTGTTTTATTTACTTGTTTTTTTCAGAGTTATGTTAGTCCCTCTTTTTGGTTTATAGTTGCATATCCGTGTGTGGCTAGATATGCTAGTTCACTATAAACAAAGCTCTGATACCAACCTGTCACACCCCCGAACTAGACGGCGGAAACGTCCGGGGGCTGTCGTGACTCAATTGAATACCATCACAATGAATATACATGAAACATAACATTATACATCACCAACATTTTGAATGATACAACTGGTAGCGTTTACATCCATTACATTGTTCCAAAACATTACATTCTCAAAAGTAACTGTTCGATACTAAATTAAACCACAGCAAAACGTCATAGAGTACAATTCATCCTTCACTTTATCTGTTACCTGAGAATACAAGTATTTTGAAAAAACGTCAACATATGAAATGTTGGTGAGTTCATAAGTAATGTTTGAAATCCAATGTTTGTAATGTTTTGAAAAAAAATCACCAGAAAATCCGATATTTTCTGAAAATAGAATAACGTAAAAATATGTGAAGATCCGTGAGTATGCTTGTTTGAATTCTATAGATGTAAGCGTAAGAGTTGTGAAATTCGACATGTAGTTCGTAAGTGTACTTGTTGAAAACCCTAGGAAAACCCGACGTTTTCCTATCACTTTGCTTTAGTTATTTTGGGTACTGTTATTTCGTTACATTAGAGGTATTCGTTGAGCTTCGGAGGCATTGAGTATACAGAGGGTGGTGAATTGTTGTATTGTACGTTAAAGAAAATGTCCAATTGGCAACCGTGCTAGTGATCCCTAAGGCGTCACTCGCACTTATTCACACAACTCAATCCTCCCGGACTTGTGTAGTCCCACGACCGGAGAGAAAAAGTGAAGGTGCTAAACCCTCGGTATTTCCCTGCGTCGTTCAAGACCATTGCAATTGCGAAGGGCCCGAAGCCCAACCCGCAATCGTGAGTTACCAACTTTACTAGCAGCACTGAAGGACCCTTGGGGACCAGCAGCATGTTTTCCATTGAAAGTCCTTTTACACATGGTCGAGTCGCATTAGACCCAACTACATGTAAGCAAGTGTCCTTTGGGCCTAAAGATCATGTCATCGGGCTAGCTAGGCTCGACAAGCATGATTTGCAACTTTTGGGCCTAAGGAGTGTACGTCGACGTATTGAGTAATTCCATGAGAGTAAAGAGTTCCAAGAGTTTCATATGTGTATTGAGCGTTATAGTGTTAGTAGTTTTGGATTTGCTATTGATTCGAGACCGAATCAATTCGTTTGATAACGATTGTTGGTGATATTGTGTATTGTAATTTATCGAGAGTCGTAGTGTCAATCTTTGTTCACAACGAGTGTATTGAATTACCCTTGAAAATTTTCTGTTTACAACCCCTCTTAATTTTGTAAATTTACTTTTCACCCCTTTAGGTAAAATAATTTCCGGTTTAGTCCTTAAACCATTTTTCTTGACATTTTAACACCAAAAATTATTGAAATTAATATTTTTCAGCATATTTTTCATTTAAAACAGTTTAAGTCCCTGAAATTGCAGTTTTCTCGGTTATAACCCCTCTTTTTCGCAATTTTTACATTTTTTGCCCAATTTGGAAAATTTTTGCAACTTTGGTCCTTTTTAAATCTGAAAAGCGTTTTAAACCTTTGAAAAGTACATGTAACACTAATAGTCCACTGTTTTACAGGAAAACACAGTTTTGGCCCTCCAAAACAGAAAATTTCGCATAATGGGCCCTATTGGGCCGAAATTGTCATTTTTAGCCCATTAAGCTTGAAATTTATGTTTTTGATCTTCCAAAAGAGTATATTTTCAGAAAATACATTATGGAATCTGTTTTGACTCATATCACCCATCAGATTTCAAAATATTTCATTTTGGGCCCTTTAACTTTGTATTTTTAACATTTATGTCAAAAAAATGAGTTTTTAGCCCAAAGTATGTATTGTTAAGCCACTTAGCTATTTTTCTTGGTATACTTTGTATGTAGTAGTATATTTCATGCTAGTATAAGATATATCTCGGTTTTTAGCAATTCATAACTAGATCTAGCATCAAAATCATACAAAACATACATATAAGCATAGAAATCAACCAAAACATACACATAATGATGGATCTACACCTTTACTTGTATTCTCCCCCACAAAAACTTATAAAAACCGAAAATAAGGGGGTATGAAGCTCACCTTGAGTTGTAGTTTCGGTTTTGAAGAGAGAAAAGAATAAAATTTCGATCCGAGCAAGTCTCCTTGGTAGATCTCGAGTTTAGTGACTTCTAAGGTGCATGATCACAAGTTGGAATAGATTTAGAAGAGATTTTTGATAAAATGAAGTAGCTAGATCATGGATTAGTCATCAACTTACCTTAGATGATGTGTTTGTGGGAAAAACCTCCTTGAAAAGCTCTTGATTCTCGAAATTTTTGAAGAAGGAGGAAGGAGATGTCCTTCAAGACTTAGAGAGAATGAAATGAATTTTTGTGAGTGTGTGTGTGTTGTGTTCGGCCGAGAGCAAGAAGAGAGAGGAGAGGAGTGTGGTTCTTGAATTGATTTGCATGAAAACATGAGATGGTGCATGGGAGTCCTATGGATAATTATGAGGTGGCATAGGAAAGTCAACTCTCTTTCTTTGGTTGGGCTTGGGCCGAGATTTGGAGAGAAAATGATGAGTATTGGGCCTTGTATGCTTAAGCCCATTTCATGGTTATGTTAAGTGATGTTTGGCCTCAATTAATTATAAATGTGATTTTTATGAGCTATTAAGGCTAAATTAGGTTAATTATGGTCCAAAATAGTTCATAATATTTGATTTATTTCATTCTAGGCCCAATATGGCCCAATATGTTGAAATAAATGAAAGTGGGTCCAATTAGAGCCCATTTAAGAGTTTTAAACCCAAGATAGTCAAATTGGAAGTTTATTGGTCCATTAGCCCCAATAAGGAAGTTCTAGTCCAAAATGGACCTAAATAAGAACTTCTAGGGTTTCCAATTGCTTGTTGACTATTTGTAATGCTTGTATGGTGTATTTGATTGCAATTTTGTTGTCACAGAGTAAGCATCATACATGCCCTTATGTTTTTGGATTCATAATTTGACTTAAGTGTTGTAGTTACAAGGCACAAAATTTCTAGTTGTGACATCTGGCGACTCTGAGCGGTCAAAAACCTTTGTCTAACCTGATGTATCTGCTCAGTCATCTGTAACACAATCTCTGTACTACCCATCACACGTTTCCCTACCCTCCCCAAGAAATGGGGGTCCGATACCTCCTCCCATACAACAGCCCAAAGGGTGGCATACCAATGCTCGAATGATGGATGTTGTTGTAGGAAAACTTTACCATGGGAAAATATGTGTCCCAACTTCTATCAAAATCCAATACACATGCTCGGAGCATATCCTCGAGCGTCTGAATTGTCAGCTCACTCTGCCCGTCAGTCTATGGGTGGTATGCGGTACTAAAATGCAGCCGCGTACCCAACTCCTCATGAAATTTATTCCAGAATCTGGAAGTGAAACGCACATCTTGATCCGTGACAATCGAGATCAGAACTCCATGCTGTAAGACCACCTCTCTCACATACAACTCTGCCAGCCTCTCCGCAGAAGAGCTCTCGCTAATAGCAAGGAAGTGAGCGCTCTTCGTCAACCGGTCTACAATCACCCAAATTGTGTCGACGCCCCTCATAGTCCTTGGCAATTCGGTGATAAAGTCCATAGTAAGTTGTTCCCACTTCCACTCGGGAACGTCTAACGGCTGCAACTTACCATGTGGTCTATGGTGCTCGGCTTGAACCCGGCAACAGGTTAGGCACCTCTCAACGAACCATGCAACATCCCTCTTCATACAGGGCCACCAACACTCCTTCGTAGGTCCAGATACATCTTAGTGGCCTCGGGATGGATCGAGAATGTCAATCGATGTGCCTCTGCCATCAAAATGGTACGCGTCCCGCCCACAAACGGTACCCAAATCCGACCCTGAAATGTCATAAGTCCTTGGCTATCGGTAACGAACTCCAATACCTGCCCGATAACTCGCTCCCTCTTTTGGTTTTTCGGTCTCACAGCCTCATCCTGGGCCCCTCGAATGGTGTCCAACATCGGAGTCATCACTGTCAATCTCATACAAACGTCTCACATCGGGACACTCTCCGTCCTACGGCTCAAGGAATCGGCTACCACGTTATCCTTACCCGGGTGGTACAGGATCTCATAATCATAATCCTTTACCACATCCAACCATCTCCTATGCCGCATGTTCAGGCTGGGCTGGTCCATCAAGTACTTCAGACTCTTATGATCTATGTATATGGTAGATCGGACCCCATACAGATAGTGACGCTAGATCTTGAGGGCGAACACCACTGCCCCCAACTCTAAATCGTGGGTGGGATACCTTGCCTCATGAGGCTTCAGCTGCCTCGATGCATATGCTATCACGTGCCCCCTTTGCATAAGCACCGCTCCCAACCCTAATATCGACGCATCACAATATACCACTAAGTGCTCAATTCCCTCCGAAAGGACTAACACCGGGGCTTCGCATAACCTCCGACGAAGGGTCTCAAAGGAAGCCTGCTGCTCTGGGCCCCAAGAAAATGCAACGCCCTTCCGGGTCAACTTGGTGAGTGGCACGGCGATCTTGGAGAAATCCCTGATAAATCTCCGATAATAGCCTGCCAATCCTAGGAAACTCCTAATCTGTGTAGGTGACCTCGGCACCTCCCAACTCATCACTACCTCAATCTTGGCTGGATCGACCAATATCCCTTTCTGGTTAACGAGATGCCCTAGGAACTAGACCTCTCGTAACCAGAAATCACACATAGAGAATTTGGCGTAAAGCCTCTCCGATCTCAAAACTCTGAGGATCTCTCTCAGATGTCCCTCATGCAGTTCTTTGGATCTCGAATACACCAATATGTCGTCAATGAAAATGATCACCGAGTGATCCAACATCGGCCAACATACTCTGTTCATGAGGTTCATGAACACCGTCGGTGCATTGGTGAGCCTAAAAGGCATTACCACAAACATGTAATGACTGTAACGAGTCCTGAATGTTGTCTTCTGGATGTCCTCATCTCGCACCCTCACCTGATGATAACCCGACCTCAAATCGATCTTGGAGAACCAAGATGCTCCCTGTAACTAATCGAACAAATCATCGATCCTCGGCAACGGGTAACGGTTCTTGACCGTCAGGTTGTTCAATTCCCTGTAATCAATGCACATTCGATGTGAGCCATCCTTCTCTTAACAAAAAGGATAGGCGCTCCCCATGGCGAACTGCTCGGATGAATAAACCCCTTCCCCAGCAGCGCTTGAAGCTGCAAGGATAACTCCTACATCTCTTGAGGCGCAAGGCGATAAGGTACCTTGGCGATAGGTGCAACTCCTAGAACCAAATCGATGCTGAACTCAACCTGTCTCTCGGGAGGCACACCCGGTAACTCTACCGGAAATACATCCGAGAACTCACGCACTATCGAAACCTCATCAACTGACCTCGGTCTCTCTGAATCAACCCTCGTATCCATCACATATGCTACAAACCCCTTACAGCCCTACTGTAGACTCTGTCTCGCTCTAGCGGCTGAATAAAATGCCGACCCAGAACGCGTACCCTTGCGGTACACGGTAAGAACTCCCCCACTAGGCTCTCGTATGGTCAACCGCTATCTCTCACAGTCGATAACCGCTCCAAACTTGCTCAACCAGTCCATGCCCATGATGACACAAACATCTCCTATCGTAATAGGAACTAGATCAATTGGGAACTTGATGTTGAAAATCTCGAGTACACACCCTCGAATCACCTTGGTGGCATACACCGCTCTCTCGTCAGCTATGGAAACTCTCAGAGGTCGACTCATCACCTCTCGACTAATACTGAAGGGCTGGCTAAAAGCCAAAGATAAAAAAGACTGACTCGCACCCGAGTCAAATAACACCAAGGCAGGTACAAAATTCACAAGAAAAGTACCTACGCATATCATAATATAAGCACAGTATCTCAACATAAAAGTAAATATACAAAAGAATACATACCAGCAACGTCATCGGGCGCTGCACGGACCTCCTCCACAGTCAACTGGAAGGCTCTCCCTTGCGCCTTTGGTACCTCGGCCTTTACTGGCTGGCTCTCAGTAGCTCTGATAGCAGCAGGGGCAGATCCCTGAGGTGGTCACTAGGTAGTCCCTCGTAACTGTGGACACTCTGCCTTGCGGTGTCCGGTCTGGTTGCAGTGAAAGCATATTGCAAATCCCTTGGGGCAATCGGTGGCCATATGCCCCTCCTTGCCACATTTGTAGCAAGACCCCGCCCTGCACACCGCCTCGTGGCTCTTGCCACACATGCCACAAGTGCGGCCCTTCTGACTACCAGATCGCGAATCAGCGGGCTTGGCCCACTTGGCTGCCGACTGAGACTGTGCCAGTCACCAATCCCTCACCTGAGACTCAGCTTCCTCCCTAGCCTGGGTCTCCAACTCTATCTCCCTATTTCGGGCATTTTCCTGAAGCTCAGCAAATGTCCATTACATCGAGTTCGCCACGAACTCCCGTATATCCCTCCTCAAAATGCTCAGGTAGCGGCTTATACATGCCTACTTGGAGGACACGTGCTCAGGGCACAACATCGCCCGCTCATGGAACTTTCTCGTAATCACCATAAAAGAATCAGTACCTTGCTTGAGGGTCAAAAACTCCTGGGAAAAATGTTCCCTTTCTACCTGGGGAACGTACTCATCTCGGAACATAGCAGTGAATCTCTCCCAAGTCACTGCAGTAAGCTCAGCAGGCGAATAATGCACCATCACAAACTTCCACCAGTCCTTTGCTCCCAAGCGAAGCTGGTTCAGCGTGAACCGCACCCTCAAATGCTTAGCAGATGAGCATAAAGAAACATCCCTCTATGTCTGATATACACGTCATCGCTGAAATCGAGTCCTAGGTCCCATCAAACTCTGGTGGTTTTGTGTTGCTGAACTCCCGGAACAACAACACATCACCACCCTGTGCTCTAGCCACAGCTACAGCTGCAGTGGCGGTAGCAACAGCAGCCTCAAAAAGAGCAGCGTATCTCTCATCGAATGTCTCTATCAAGGTGGTCTTAATAGACCCGAACATCTCTGTAATCTCATCGCGGATGGCAGCAGCCACCTCATCATGAATCATCTGGCGGAGCTCCTCGTCGCTCACACCCCCTCCACTAGTCCCTGGTTGTGACGTGTCCCTACCATGATGCCTCTCTGAAATACAACATAATATATCAGTAATTTTCTCAGATGTACACACACTCGATATCCCAACCCTATTTTATCTCTGGTGCCCTAAGGATTATTACTTGGATTGCGCACTGACCCGGTGCCTTCGATAGTACAGGCCCAATACTACCGACCACATCGACTCAGCACTCACACCAAGTCCTCCTCCCAGAGCCCCAAATCCCAAGTATGCTATTCTCTCTAATCATGTGCTACTCACTAGCAAATCTCTCATAAGCTCCTTGCTGCTATCTCAATGCTCTCAAGCATTCCTAATAGCAAAATCCCTAGACTAAAGCATCATATATCAGGCCACTCTAGTCCTAATATGAATACCTAGTCTTACTTTAGCATGCATAATATAATTCATATAGTATAGCATAATATTTCTTTTACAACTTATTGTAAGGGTATTTTGGGAAATCACCGTTCGGGTGCTGGCTGATCGTACACACGATTCTGCTCTGTCTGTTTCAATACTCTTTTTACTCTTTTTTTTTTAAATTTACTTTATTATCAATTTTTCCTCAAATCCTCAGTTTGAGTTCAGATATGCCCAAAGATGCATCCGAATCCCTCAAACGAAGGCTTTGATACCAATTTGTAACACCGTAAAATTCAAAACAAATTTTTACCTTTTTAAACACGTTTTACCAAACACATTTAACAACAAAATCCCATTGTATCATAACTTTGGTTCACAAAATATTCCCCAAGATCAAAAGACATAAAAATCCATGCGTGTGTACGAATCATGTCGGCGCTTTCCCGCGATCATCACTGGTACCTGAAACCCATAACACATAACACTGTAAGCATAAAGCTTAGTGGGTTCCCCAAAATACCATACACCACACATACTAGCCACTCGAGGCTATAACTCTGTGGGCCCATGGGCCCTAACTTTGTGGACCCTCTGGTCCTAACTCTGATATACTCTGATATACACATGATATAAACCACATAGAAAGAATGTAGTACAACACATCACATAATAGCATATGATAACTCTTACACATAAATCTAATTACCACTCCAGGTAAAGTATAGTGAGAAGATTCACCTCAGATGTCTCGGTATATCACTGAGTCGGTAGAAATATGATCTATCCTCCACCTAAACACATAAAGTAATACTCTCCTAAATATAACTCTCATAACTAGACTCCACTCTTCCTAAGCACCCTCAGAAGGGTAAAATATGATTTTACCCCTCCTTTGGCTCAAAGGCCCTCATTGTTGACCAAACCTTAAAAGTCAACCAAAGTTAACGGTCAAACATTGACCCGACTCGGCGAGTGCACTTGGGCAACTCGACGAGTCCACCTGTGTCCACTTAACTCTTTAGTCCCATTTAACATGTCGAGTCCCTCCAATTACTCTACAAGTCCCCAGGTAAAAATCGTGGGGCCACCCCGACTCAACTCGCCGAGTATCAAGAACAACTCGACAAGTACATGCCATGCACAAACTCCATTGACCTCCTGGGGTCAGATCTGTTCCTCTAATCCATAGATCTGCCTTTTCCAATCATAATAATCATGTAAAGTCCAGACCTTGACACTCATATATCATCTAGATGGTATCATTTGGTGATTTAGCCCCAAAATTGGAATTCTAAGCTCATAACTCCCAAGATAACTCATAAAGCTCCAAGGGTTAAGGTCTCTAGACCTCTTTGAGTCCAGATCCAAAGCATAAACTCGATAAGGGACCAATTGCTCCACATAAATACCTAACTCTAAGAATCAATACCAAAACTAAAGAAGGACTGAATAAATACCTCAAGTTGAAGTCTCTTGACTCTGAAACCACTAGAATCACACCTCCTTCAGTCTGCTCTTGCTCTTGATAGCCGCAATGGGAGGGTATGAGTGCTTTTAAATAGGCTCCAACCTCGGGGATTTAGGGTTTCATTAAACAGCGTGGATTCGCCAAGTCCACTAATGGACTCGCCGAGTCCAGACGCCAACCCGGATGATAATCCGCAACCCTACTCGGCGAGTCTAAGCATCAACTCGCCGAGTTCCTTCACAAATTCCAAAAATAAATTATTAGAATAATATACCTGGGAATCCGGATGTTACACAAACGGAGGAAACGTCTGAGGGCGGGTGACGTCATGCATAGTATCACAACAATCATATCATACCAATCAAAGTATACACAACCAATACATTACAATATGATTATTTACATCTGTTTGAAAACATAGTTTGTATACATCAGTATTTAATGAAAATAAGAGACAATACTCCAAAATGCTCCGTCTTCTTCATAAGCCAGTAAGGGTACCTGTCTATCATTCTCCTGAGAATACAACCGGTTTTCTGAACGTATCAGCATAAAGTTGGTGAGTTCATAAGCATATTTTTGTTTTGAAAACTAGTAACTGAATTTGTACAAATGATTTCTTTTCATTATAAGTTAATACCGTTACCACTAGTATCTAAAGTATGTTTCGTTTGAAAACCCTAGCTACCACTAGTATGTAAAGTATGATTCATTTGAAAACCCTGGCTACCACCAGTATGTAAAGTATGTTTCGTTTAAAAACCATGGCAACCACCAGTATGTAAAGTATGAAGTTTTATTGGGAAAATCCCATATTTTCCCTTGTATTTGGTTTGTTACTTTAATGTTTCCGAAATGGTAAGGCATAAATATAATCCATATTTATGTGATTAAAGCAATGGTTGATAAGAGATGTATTATTTCGTAAATGTATCGTACTATTGGCGAGTTTTATGACCATACTAAATCTTGATATGGCACGTATTGGGGCCAGTATCCTTTATGAAATTTGTCACCCATGGACCTACCAGTCCGACTGTAGCTAGCACCCAGGTGCGGGATAGTCAGTCCCGTATAGATCTATACACAAAATCCGCGCTTTCCCTCCAGGAAACTCTGGTTCATAACGGTAGTCCTCCACTTAGTTGACGTTGTAAGTGCCTAAGGACGTGTCTCCCATATATGTGAACGACTTTGCAAGTAATAATATGAAAAATGTAATGTTCTTGTGTACTTGAATTCGAGGTAAGTTTTTGTAGAGTAGAAATAATTATTAATGGTTGTACTCTTGTAATGTATGTGTCATAAACTAAATCTGTCATAGTTTATTTGGTCAACCATGTAAGCAGCTCGTATCTGTAAACTAGTACAGAAGTTCCTAAACTATACCTATTATAGTTTGACTAAAAGGTTATGTTCATGATGTGTTCTGAAAACTATGAAATTCTAGTTAGAAAATAACCCTCATGCTCAGCATGATACAAAAGGGATAAGTATCTAAATGCTTTGTGAAAACTGTCGGTTTGCATAAATTGCATAAGTTTTTTTTATTCATTTAAAATCCTTTATGTTTGGCTTGTATTCCCCACTGAAAACGTTTAAAAATCATAATAGCGTAGGGGTATGAACTCACTGCTTGGCGTAGGATTCGAATGTATGATTGGTATAAGTGTTGGGTGTCAACTGATGTTTCGTACGTAAGTTGATCCTGGTAACACACACACGCACATATATAAGTGTGTATATATATATATATATATATATATATATATATATATATATATAGGATATAGATCCGATAACAAAAATTTTTTTGTTAGGAAGGTAAGAAATTTTTTTTCTACATATTTTTTTGACGAACAAAAAAAATGAATCAGTAGATGATTCATTTGTAAGATGATTCACAAGAAAAAATTCTCAAAAAAACATCTATAAGATTCATTTTTAAATAAATTAAGAAAAAAAATCCACTTTTATGACAATTTTAGTGAATAACAACAAAATCATTATATAAATGAATCATCGAGATGTTTTTTTGAGAATTTTTTCTTGTGAATCATCTTTCAAATGAATCATCTAATGATTCATTTTGTTTGTTTGCGAAAAAAAATATGTAGAAAAAAAAAACTTCTTACCTTCCTACCAAAAAATTCCTTCTTATTTGATCTTGACTCTCTCTCTCTCTCTCTCTCTATATATATATATATATATATATATATATATATATATATATATATATATATATATATATATATATATATATATTAGATTAGGGTATTTCATGACTAAACAAGATGGGAAACCACCCTAAGGACCTGGAAATGATAGAACTAAGTGTCGGAACCATATATGACCGAATGAGGGAGGTGTACGACCACCCTATGGGTGTGTACGGCCATCGGTGTATGGCCCATGAGTGTAAGACTGTACACTCATGATGGGGAGTGTTTTTGAGGTGTTTCCAATGTCTAAAAAGCATCTAAGGAGTGGTTCTAGGCCCCATGCTTAGTGGGTTTGTAAGTTTAAGGGCAAATATGGACATCAAAGTGGGTATACGGCCCTAAGGATGTGTGTGTGGCTGTACAAAGGGGTGTGTGGTCATACAGAGGGGTGTGCGGTCGTACACTCTCCATGTTCATGCCCAAGATATCGATTTTGAGGTGCATTAAGGCTAATACCAAATCCAACTAGCATATATAGGGTAAACTCTCACTTTTGAGAGCCTTTCAAGGTGTGTACGTCCACCTTGTGAAGGTGTGCGGCCGTACACCTTCAAGCGGATGAGGAACATCGGTAAATCATGAAAAATAAAAGGATCTTTCAAGCATAATGAGCTAGGGGATGAATAACTACGTTTTTGAATCCTTTGGAAGGTCCTTAGATGAAGATTCTAGAGAAAGAAAGTAGTAGTGGGCAGCCAAATGAAGAAAAGAGTGAAATAGAGGGGTGGGTGACCCAGCACCCCGGGTGTGTGGTCATGGGGGTGGGTGTGCGGCCGCACACCAATGTGTACGGTCGTACACTCCTTTTAAGAGGGTGTATGGCTCGGTTGTTATTCAATGACTTGGTATTACTCCATCTAGAACCCAAACTTTGATTGTACTAGGCTTAGAATACTTTAACAAGCCCTCAAACAGTGTTAAAAGGTACCAAAATCGAGTTTGATATTGATGTAATTGACCAATCGTACAGAATAAATTTTTTGGGTTGTTACACTATCCATAGCTTCTTTCTATTTCGCACACTCCAGGCCCGCCTTGGCTTCCTTGTAGCTGTTAGATTCATCCAAATTTATTAGTGTACTATCACTAATAAACGTATCACCCTCAATTGTTATATGAAAACCATATAACACAGGTGGAACATTACCTCTACTGGAACGTCTAAGAGGTAAGGACACGTGAATCGGTTCAACAAGACTTTCCTCCTCAGGTTGAACACAATGTTAGAGGTTCCTTCATCGTTCGATTCTTGAAGCTCTTCAACATCGATTTGCCTCCCACTATCTCCTTGGATTATGAGTTCTCGCTCTCGGAAAACCCCTCTCCACACAACTAAGACAACATTGTCACTCGGTCTATAGAAGAGATATCCAAAGGACTTCTACGGATAGCCGATGAAAATACACCGCTCACTATGAGACTCGAGCTTGTCGTGAGTCTCTCGTCTTACGAAAGCCTCGAAACCCCAAACCTTGATATGTGCCAATGAGTGATCTTTCCATGTCCATATCTCGAGAGGTGTTTTGGCTACCCTCTTTGTAGGAACTAAGTTAAGGATATAAGTGGTAGTCTCTAAGGCATACCCTCAGAATGAGATAGGTAGTGAAACATGACTCATCATGGAATGAACCATATCTAGCAAGGCTCGATTATGCCTCTCAGCCACACCACTCAACTGTGGTGTCCTAGGTGGCATCAATTGCAAAACGATTCCGCAGTCCTTGAGGTAGTCATGAAATTTATGACTAAGGTACTCTCCACCTCGATCGGATCGAAGCATCTTCATTTTCTTGCCCAACAGATTCTCCACTTCTTGTTTAAACTCTTTGAACTTTTCAAAGGTTTCTGAATTGTGCTTGATCAAGTAGATATACCCATATCTGCTATAATCATCGGTGAAAGTCACATAGAAGTGGCTCGCATCCCTTGTGGTGGATCTAAAGGGCCCACACCCATCGGTGTGTATGACATCCAATAAACCCTTACTCCTTTCATAAGTACCAGTGAACGGTGAGTTGGTCATCTTTCCAAGCAAAAAAGACTCGCATACGTCATCGTCCCTAAGGTTGAATGACTCCAACAATCCATCGTTTTAGAGTTGCGCTATGTGTTTCTTGTTGACATGTCCTAGACAAATATGATACAAGCATGCTTTGTCATAACTATTGGAAGATTCGATATGAAATACATCATTCCCTAAGTTGTCTACAACTACCAGAGTTTCATATATTCCATTACAAGGCAATGCTTCAAAATAAAAAACACCATTAAGAAAAGCATTAATAGAACCTTTTTCATTATTAAATGAAAATCTAAATCCCTATTTATACTAACCATGAAAAGAATTGAGGTTTCTTTTCATTTTTCGCGAATAGCAACAATTATTAACCTCTAGTCCTAACCCATTACTAATAACTAAAGAGTAAACTCCAATCTTGGTGACATGCGATGATCTTTTGTTCCCCATGATCAAGTTTATCTTCCCATGCTCCACATCACTATTTCTTCTTAGGCCCTACAAATCAGAATAAATTTGAAAACCACATCCTGTATCAAGAACACAAGAAATAGCATGTGATGAGTTATTCTATTGAATAGTATAAGTACCTATGTAGGATGGCTTGATCTTCCCATCCTTGATATCTTGCAGATACTTTGGGCAGCTTCATTTCTAATGCACCTTCTCATAGCAGTAGTAGCACTCTGCATCCTTTGGGTAGGAGGTGGGTGTAACCGGACCAGCCTTGGTTCCACTAGAAGAGATGCCATTATGGGACTTTCCCTTATGGTGGATCTTTGCGAGAGCCTTCCTCTTCTTACCCTTCGCCTTCCCAATAGCCAATACTGGGCTAGCAGTAGGAGTAGGAGTTTGTGTAATAGATTTGTCTTTGACGTTTCTCTTAGCAGTCCTCAACAGCCCTTGAAGCTTGCTCAACATGACCTCCTATTTGTTAATGTGTTAAGTCATGCGAAACTAGTTGAAGAATGGTGGCAAGGAGTGAAGGATGATATCAATTGCTAGCTCTTCATCGAATTTAACATTTAACTTCAGCAGGTGGTCAACATATCTTTACATCTTTTGCAGATGAGCAGTGACAGACTCTCTATCTCTCATCTTGGTCATGATCATCGAAGTGATGATCTCATACCTCTCATGCTTTGCACTTTGGTGGTACCTTTCAAGCAAATCCTGATGCATTTCGTAGGGATAGAAGTCCTCATAGGACTTTTGGAGTTCGGTAGTCATGGTCTCTAGCATGATGCAATGGACTTTTGTGGCATTATGCTCATGGGCCTCAAAGGCAGCGATCTCCTCAGAAGTAGCAGTGTTCATGTTCACCTCTTTCAGCTCTTTGTATAGGACATAATCCTTATCCTCGTAACGGGTCACCATTCTTATGTTGTGGATCCAATCTTTAAAATTTTTTCCATCGAATATCACCCTCCCACACAATTTCATGAGTGAGAATGATTAGAGGTTTTTGATCTTGAAGTGTTGTTTTTTGAGTTCGACATCTGAAAAGGAAAAAGACAAAGTTTATTAGATAAGAATCGCCAATTAAACACCTAAATGAGAAATTAAGGCTAGGATCCAATAACATTATTTGCAATTTAGAAGAGGGATGTTGTAATCTAAACAACAAATAATTTGAAGGTAAGTGAATGACAATTCACTAATTTCTATCATGAAAAACAATAAGGAATTAAGTTTTGAATGTATTGAAAACTACCACATCTTTTGAGATTCATTGAAATTTTCAATGGCATGTTTAAATTTGATATGTCCCTCAAGTTTGTGACTGGGATACCGAGGATCACAAATAGGGTGTGAATAACCATGCAAATGTACATGGCACCGTCAATGTTACAGTCACCCAATCAATGTGCCAGTTAGCCAGACACGCTTCATTAATCTATGACAAAAAAATGAGTCACCCTTTGCCACCTTTTCTAAGACCCAAATTAGTGTGCCGGTTAACCACACACGATGCACTAGCATCTCGGCAACGGTACAAAGTGTAATTTCATGGAATAGCATCAAATTCACATTATGCCTAAAGTAACTAAGATTGGGAATTTTATAAAAAAAGCATTTAGTTAGTTTATTAATCATTATACTTTTAATGAGGATTGGTTGCCCTATCCTACCCATTCAGCTAACGACCCTCCACCAATCAAGGAAGCGGTGGGTGAGAATGGACACCCATTAAACGACCATTTTATAGGCCAGAACCTTATACCCCCTTTTAGATGGGCTTCGTAAATGATGCTTACTAAAGGTAAGCCAAGAATTTATGTTATACATATATAATAATTATTCTTATAATATTATAACAGTATATGGTGAGTTTTAAACTTGTAAAATTCTAGGGCTTGGAATTTAATTATTTCAAAATTAAACTTTTAATCCAAAATTTAAATTCCAAAACTTGAGGGCAAGTTTTTGAAACATTTCAAAACTATTTAGATCAAAATTCAAATAAACAATTAAACAATTAATTTTGGTGATTATCAAGTTTTGACCTAATACATTTTTTGGCAAGATAATTATCAAATAATTTAAATAATTAATATTTATCAAATAAGGTAATAATTATCTAATTAAGTGAGAAAAATCTTATATTATGACAAGGATAATCATAAAGAATCGATAAAATTCGTATTTTATCAATTAGAAACATGTACGGGAATTATCCTAAGTCAGAACTAGCAAAAATACTAAATATCCCTCTATCTGACAGCCCAACCTACTGAGCCCTTTGCAGGACTCGTCGAGTTCATACTACTCGTCGAGTACCTCATTATAATCGACTAGTTTATCAAGCAAATTGCAAAAACCTGGATTTTTAGCAATGAACAAATGCACTATGCATCAAATACAATATAAACAAAGCAAGGCTCTAATACCACTGATGGGTTTTGAGCAAAAGAACCCTATGTAATCGCCAGGTGTCCCAACCTGACCCACTCAGTTTATTTGTATCACAGGTATCGATCTAAAGCTACATTACACTGAGAGATTTAATGAGATGTAAATCACTAGTTTAAATAAGGTTTGTTCATGCTTATGTTTTTGTATTGACGATTACATCCCAAAGTTTTAATATAAACAAAATACATTTCTTTGGAAATGATTTGATAATATATTTATCATGTTTTCTAGGAAGAAATTCAGCAATATTATTCTTTAAATGAATACTTTGATTCTCAAATAAGCATAAATAAAATTTGTCAAATATCCATGAATTTGGGGATGTCATAGTATTTGGGAGGTGTACATCAGATTCTGATGGAGGAGGCTTACAATTTGAGGTTCTCCATTCATCCTAGAGTGAAAAAGATGTATAAGGATCTTTGTCTTAATGACTGGTGGCCCTACATGAAGTTGGACGTTGCATGGTATGTGGAGCAATGCCTGACGTGTAGGAAAGTCAAGCCTGTGCATCAACATCCTCACGGCAAGATGTAACCGTTGGAGATTCCCGTAGGTAAATATGAGGACGTCACTATGGATTTTATCATGAAGTTTCCCTAGACTGTACACAGAGTGGATTCGATTTGGATCATCATTATCGTTTGACCAAGAGGGCATATTTCATTCCGATTCAGGAGAGTATTTGCACAGAGAAGTTGGATGAGATTTATATCCAGGCGGTTGTGGCATGTCATGGGGTGTAGGTATCAATGGTTTCTGATAGAGATGTCTGGGTCACTTCCAGAGTTTGGAAGATATTCCATGATGAGTTGGGTACTCGTCTCTAATTTAGTGCAAATATTCATCTACAGACCGATAGTCAGAGCGAGCAGACTATGCAAACCCTCGAGGGTATGCTATGACCTTGTGTTCTTGTATTTGGTAGGAGTTGGGATACGTATATTCTGTTAGCAGCATTTTCGTATATAAACAGTTCTCTTGCTTGCATTAATCGACCTCCTTTTAAGATGCTCTATAGGAGTAAATGGTAGACCCCAATTTGTTGGGGAGAGGTCGGTCAGTGGATTATAGGGGGTACCGAGGTGGTACTCAAGACCATTGAGCTGATTTAGCAAGTTTGAGGCAGGCTGCAGACAGCTCAGAGACGGTAAAAGAGTTATGTAGCATTCGCGGGTAAAACTTAGAGTTTTAGGTAGGAGTTATGGTTCTCCTGAAGGTGTCACTTTCAAAAGGTGTCATCCGATTCAGGAAGCAGGGTAAGAAGGGTCCCAAGTATATTGGTCACTTCATGGTTTTGCCTCGGGTAGGTCCGGTTGTGCATTGTTTAGATCTTTCAACTGAGCTTAGTCACATTCATAGAATGTTCCACTTCTCTCAGCTACAGAAATGCTTAATGGATGATTTTGCAGTGTTACCTTTGGAAGATATTCAGGTAGATGACCGCCTGGATTGCATTTTGAGACCGGTTGGGGATTTATGATTGAATTAATACAACCTTGAGGAAAAATATTGTTGATTTGGTGAAGGTGCAATGGTAGCAACGTAAGGTATCATAGTGGACATGGGAACCCAAGGATGAGATGAGAGAGCATTATCCAGAATTGTTCGGGGCAACTGACTTTGAGGACAAAGTCTGATTCAAGTTGGGAAGAATTGTAACACTTAAAATACTGGTAAGTTTCTTTATCGCCTTCTTGTTAAAAAAAGATTTTCATTTTGGTGCTTGGGTAGTATGCGGGGCGTACCACTTTGTAAGCTTAGCATACAAGCTGTCAAGCGAGTATGCGGGGCATACCACTTGGTATGCTTAGTGTACCCATGTGAAGGTGGGATGGGACTTCAGACATCTACACTAGGCGTACATTTAGGTATGTGGGGCGTACGCAAATAAAGTTGAAACCCTAATTTAGGGTGTTGTGCACTATATAAACACCTTAATTCCCTACGGATGGCCTCTTTACCAGCCCCTAAACCTCCTAAAACACAAATTCGTCCCTAAAGCCTTCTTGGTGGTATTCGTGAGCCCTTGAGTGATTTTTAATGGTTATTTTGCTCATTTTGAAGGAAGCCTTGAAGATTGAAGGTGCTTAGCTTGAAAGGAAGGTCATAGATCCATAATCATTCCACTTGTTTTAGTCTTTTTGAGGTATCGAGTTCATACCTTGGCTTGTAGATGATTAGATCTCCTCATAATTTTTTTTATGCTTTTGGCTCCTTTTTGGGTTGTTTGAAGAGTTAAGTCATTTTATGGGATTGTTCTTTTGTATTTGAGCTTGATATGATCTTCTTGAACATAAATGTGCAGGATTTATGGAATTCTTGGTTACATGCATATATTAATTCCCCTATTAAGTCATTTTAAGCTTAAGAGCTTCATTTAGCCATGCATGAACTTAGAGTTAGCAACTTTATTTGATTTCCCAGTTCAAGGGAGTTACATTTATGTTGTGTAGCATTGTCTTAAGGTGTTAAATGTTAAAATCGAGTTTTAGATGAATAGGGTGAGTACGTTGGGCGTACAAGTAGGTACGCTTCACATACAAGCCTTCAAGAAAGTACATTGCACATATGTGCTTAGTATGCCCTGTGTACTTGGTGTGTTAGGCTTCACATGTTTGGGCTTCTGGTTTGGGCTATGTTTTGGGATTTGTTGTTTGGGTTATTGTTAGGCTAACTAAATACAAGTATTTTGGTGTAGGAAAATTTAATGGGCCATAGGTTAAGGTCCATGTAGAGATTTGGGCTCAATTTCGAAAATTAGGCCATATGTAGGTCTTGGATGGATAATGGGGTTTTAGGCCTTTTAGATGTAGAGCTTGGAATTGAGTCTTGGACCAAATTAGGTAAGGGGTAAAATGGTATTTTTACCCTAGGTATGGACTGAAGTAAATAGATTTTACTCTAGTTGTTTATTGGTTGTTATTTGTTATTGATAGCTCCAGAATTTATCGTACCAGCTTCTAGGGATTATCAGTGTGTTTCAGCAGTGCGAGGTGACTTTCCTTACCATGTATAGCAGGCCGAAGGCACCAATGATGACCCATGATTTTTTATGTTAGAATACTCAATGTCTATGTGACACTAGAATATGTATGTGCTTGTATGCTTACTGGGCGGGGCCCGTTGATTATCCTGTATGCTATTACTTGTTATGTAGTATGAATTGTATGTGGGTGGGTCTTTGTATCCATGTTAGGGCAGTGCCCATTATATTAATTGGGTGAGGCCTGTTATGCGAGCTAGGGTGTGTCATGTTATACTCATTGGGTGTGGCCCATTATGCTAGTTAGGTTGGGGCCCGTTATACTCTTTGGGCAAGCTACGATATGTGTTGTATGTGTGGTATGCAGTATCTTGGGGAACATAGTAAGCTTTCTGCTTGTGTTTTTCAGTTTATGTTTCTGGTACTTCCGATTCCAAGGGAAGGATCTCGGGTTGACTGCATCGTACATACCACATGGTTTCCTCTTTGAGATATCACTCTGGTTGTTATGATGTTTGATATACTTATTCTCATTTGTTTTGTATGGATAATGTTTCAGGAATACTGTTTTATTTAAATTAAACATGAAATTTTTGGATCATATTTTTGGGACGTTACAAGCAGCTCTTGAAGCTACGTAAACAACTCCTATATCTTAGGTGGGACCATACAAAACGACGTCTTGGCTATCAGAGCTGCACCAGGTACCAGATAAATCTAAAACTCAACCTGACTCTCAGGTGGCACTCCTGGTATGTCCTTAGGAAAAACATCTAGAAAATCCTAAACAAATGGCATGCCACTCAAATCCTTTGTGTCCCTAACTCGAGTGTCTACAAGATAAGCTATAAACCTAGAACCACCCTGCTCCAAATATCTCCTGGACCTAACATCTAAACAGAGTTTAGCCCATGCAAATTTCCATCACTATAAATAACTAGTTCTCCCACACATGGGGTTTGAACTCTCACCAACTGTCGCTTGTAATTAATCATGACCCCATAGGGCCCAACCAATCTATCCTGATGATAAAATACGATCCTCTAAATGGGATCGACACCTAATCGATAGCGAGTCTATCGCTAAATAGATTCAGGACACACTCACAGAAAACACTCGAAGCAATCATGGTACGGTCATCTACAATCTCAACTTCTGGTGGGGAATCAAAAGTCCCACGAGCATCATAAAACTTCTTCCTAGGTGCAATAGATACAAAGGATCGGGTAGCCCTAGAATCAAACAAAACATAAGCAGTCATACCATTAACTAAAAGGGTGCCTATACATAATCTAGCTTAAATTTGACCTTCAAAATAAAGAAAGAAATAAAAGATAGAGGTATTGCACATACCCATAACCACATATGCAATTGCATGGACCTCATCGATGGTCTGTAAAATGCTGTGCTCTTCACCACAGGGCCCCCACCTTGCCCTGGCGACCATTAGTAATCCGTAATGTGGCTGGCATAGGCACTGCCACAGCTCACCATGACAATCTCGGGTAATCAGTCTTTTTATGGTCAGTCTGATTGCAATGGAAGTAAATCAGTGCTCTATGGGGGCAATCCCTACACACATTTCTAGTATGCCCACACCTGTAACAACCCGAACCAACTGACTAACAAGAGCCACTATGTTGTTGCCACACTTGCTGCAGCAGCCCCGACCCTGTTGGCCGCTAGAATGCGAATCAGAAACCTTGGGCTACTTGGTGTGGCCCACAACAGTCTGCACCTACTCTGGCTTGCACTTCGTTAAAGCTCTAGCTCAATCTCCCGCTCACAGGCCCTCTCAATCATATCATTTAAGCTCTTGCACCCTAAAAAGTTACAAACTCCCTGATATCATCTCTCAACATGTCATGATACCTCGTCTTCTTCATCTCCTCATCTACAACATAATGGGGAACCATCAGTGCCCTCTCTTGGAACTCAGTGGTGATCTTTGCTATAGTCTCGGTAGTCCGGAGAAAATCTTGGAACTCCTTCGCCAACTATTGCACATCGAGATTCGATGTACATTCCCTCTGGAATGTCTGAAAAAAATCCTCCTAGGTCATCACTGCCACTGCCACTGTCCCAACAGCTCGGGTAACCTCCTCCCACCAGTCTTGTTCTTTGTCCCTCAGCAAGCAGGATGCAAATCCCACGTTTTCCCCTTTAAGGAAAAAGCTCGACCACTAAGCATTCCCCATGTCAGCTATCCAATGACGGCTAGAAAAGAGCTCCTTAACCCGAAGAACTAATGAGCTCCACAAGCCTTGAACACCTGAAACGAGGGAGTTTGAGCTTCAATCTGACCGAAATCAATCTCGACTTGAAAGTTCTTGAGCCTCTTATCCATCAGATCCAAAATCCCCTCCTTGATGGTACTGAACAAACATGGGTAGCATCTAGGATACCGTGAGTAACCTTAGCCGAAATGAACTCGTATAGACACTCATCAATTGGTTTTGTGCTTGAGCCAGAACCCAAACCAGAACCAAAGCCATAACCTCCTCAAGTAATCATCACCATCCTCTAAAATGAAACACAATATAAAACAATCAACAAAGGACTCAAGGGGACTACTATACATAGGCCTCCATATAGTTTCCAGATTTGCACTCGTCTTGTAACGACGTAAAATTTTAAACCAAAATTTCATTTTTCAATCACAGTAAATCACATGCCACACTTTACCAAAACCTCAAAATTTAATATCAAACATTTTTCAAGTATTACCAAGATCCAAAAACAAATATAACTCTGTCTCAGAAGTGTGTGCACAATCAAGTCGGAGCCTTCCCGCGATCCTCGGAAGTACCTGAAACAGATAATCACATAACATAGTAAGCACAAATGCTTAGTGACTTTCCCCAAGATACCACAAACAATATATTAGCCACTCAAAGCTATAGCTGTGAAGACCCTTGAGTCAATGTGTTTCAGTGGGACCCTCCAGTCCCACAACTCTAGTGGACCCATCGGTCCTAACTCTGTGGACCCAAGTTAACAACCATGTTGACCAGACTCGTCGAGTGCATACGCGCCACTCGTTGAGTCCCATCTCTTCTCAACAGTCCTCGTGAAGGTCCAACTCGTCAAGTTAGCCCCCTAAACCATTGAGCTCTCGAATGATCCATCTAAATCAGGGCAACTCTAGTCTACTTACCGAGTCGGCTTACCTGCTATGCGAGTCTATTCGGATCCAAATTGCATTCAGACAGATATAAGGCATGATACTTTCCTAAATTTCAGATTCACACTCTAAAGGTTCACTTATCACGTAAAGTCATAGACTTTACGCTCATGCATGACATTTTGAGCATGAAATGTTAATAATAAGATTTATAATGGGTTGTTCACTCAAGGATTTCATCAAGGAAGAATAAAGCAGGAGCCTTTAGCCACTAGGGGCTCCCTGAGATCCAGATCTGGAGTTCAAACCCCCCACATGAACCCCGAATTCTCAAAGTCTCATAATATGCATAAAAAGGAGCCCTAATGTCCGAAACAATGTAATCTACTCAATAACAAGGAAAGATTCGAACTTGATACCTCTAACTGAAGCCACTGGATGAATACTAGCAGATCCAACCCCCCTCCTTTGCTCCTTGCTTGCAAACTCTCTTATTCCTTCTAAAAGAATGCACCAAAGATCTCAAGTTAGCTTTCTTTCTCTCTCTATGGACTCCAAGGCTGTTTAGGATTCTCTCAGGAAGTATGGCCGCCAAAGGAAGGCTATCAGTGCCTTTAAATAGGCCATAGGCCCGAGAATTTAGGGTTTACCTCTGCATCGCTAACTCAGGGTTTCAGCTCATAGACCCGTCGAGTCCCTTCATTAATCAACGTCACCAGTCGCTATTCTACTCGAGTATTTGAGACACCAACTCGTCGAGTCACTCCACAAATATCAAATTAAATAATTAAAATATTATACATGGAAATCCAGATTATACAATTCTCCCCCACTAGAATCAGACTTCTCCCTCGAAGTCATGCCCCTGGAATAGCTCAAGATGCTGCTCCCACATCTCTAACTCTAACTCCTAAGTGAAATCAGATCCCATCCAATGTTGCCACTGGACCTGAACCAGGGGCACTTCTTTGCTCCTCGAAACCTTCACCTTTCAATCTAAAATCGCGATCGGCCTCTCAATGTAATTCAGGCTCGCATCCAACTGAATGTCTTCTAGCAGTACCATTGTTGTCTCATCGGCCACACACTTCCTCAGCTGAGACATGCGGAAGGTGTTATAAATCTAACTGAATTTCGCTGGTAGCTCCAACTGGTATGCTACCCTGCCCACTCTGGCGGTCACTCTAAAAGGACCGATGTATCGGGGCCCCAGCTTACCCCGCTTCCCGAACCAGATCACCCCTTTCCATGGGGGATACTTCAGGAGTACAAAATCTCCGACCTGGAACTCTAGCTCAGATGATTTCCTATCCGCATAACTCTTATGGTGACTATGGGTCGTTAGTAACCTCTATCTCACTTGTTGAATCTGTTCGGTCGTCTTGAGCACTATCTCTGTGCTGCCCATCACCCTCTTCGCCACTTCTCACAAACAAATGAAAGTCTGACACCTCTCCCATACAGGAGCTCAAAAGGAGGCATACCAATACTGGAATGATAGTTGTTGTTGTAGGAGAATTCAGCCAATGGTATGTAGGTGTCCCAAATTCCTCCAAAGTCTAGGACACATGCACGCAACATGTCCTCGAGCGTCTGGATCGTCCGGTCACTCTGTCTGTCTGTCTGAGGGTGATACGCAGTACTGAAATGCAAGCGCACGCCCAACTCCTCATGAAATTTCCTCCAGAACCTGGAAGTAAAATGCACGTCTTGATCCGACACGATAGAGATCAGCACTCCATGTCGTGCTACCACTTCCCTCACATAGATCTCACCCAATCGCTTCGTAGAAGAGGTCTCACTAACAGCAAGAAAGTCATCACTCTTCGTTAACCGATCCACAACCACCAAATCGCGTCAATTCCACACGCAGTTCTTGGTAACTTGGTGATAAAGTCCATTGATATCTGTCACCACTTCGATTGGGGAATCTCCAGACCCTGCAATGGACCATGTGGATGTTGGTGCTGTGCCTTGACTTGACGGCAGGTCAAACACCTCTCGACTATCCAAGCAACATCCCTCTTCATATAGGGCCACCAGTAATCTCTCTTCAGGTCCAAATACATCTTAGTGGCCCTAGGATAGATCGAGAACCTCGATCTATGCGCCTCCTCCATAATTATATGTCGAGCTCCGCCCGTATAGGGCACCCAAATTCACCCTCGGAAAGTTATAAGTCCTCGGATGTTCGTCACAAACTCGGACACCATCCTAATCACCTGCTCCCTCTTGCAGTTCTCCGGCCTCACGACCTCCAACTGGGATTGTCGTATGGTATCCATAACCGGAGTTATCACGGTCATCCTCATACACACATCTCAGATTAGGGCACATTCTGATCAGCGGCTCAGGGTGTCGGCTACCACATTTGCCTTGCCCAAATGCTATAGGATCTCACAGTCATAGTCTTTCACAACATCCAGCTACCTCCTCTAGAGTATATTCAGTTTGGGCTAATCCATGAGATACTTCAGGCTCTTATGGTCCGTGTATACGGTACACCGAACCGCATACAAGTAGTGGCGCTAGATTTTGAGGGTGAACACCACCGCCCCAAACTCTAGACTGTAAGTGGGATACCTCCTCTCGTGAGGCTTCAACTATCTCGAAGCACATGCTATCATGTGCCCTCTCTGCATTAGCACCGCACCCAGCCTAGATATAGACGCATCACAGTAAACCACAAAGTCCTCCATCCCCTTGGGAAGAGCTAACACTGGGGCTTTACATAACTTCTGGCGAAGAGTCTCAAATGAGGTCTACTGCTCTGGACCCCAAGAAAAAGTAATGCTCTTCCGGGTCAACTTGGTGAGGGGGATGGCAATCTTGGAGAAAACTCTGATAAATCTCCGATAGTAGCCAGCCAAACCTAGAAAACTCTTAATCTCGGTAGGGGATTTCAGAACCTCCCATCTCATAAGTGCGTCTATCTTGGACGGATCGACCAATATCCCATTCTGGTTAACGAGGTGTCCTAGGAACTGGACCTCCCGTAACCAGAAGTCACACTTGGAGAATTTGGCATAGAGTCACGCTTGCCTACCAGCTGAGACTGTGCCAGTCGTTGATCCCTCCCCTGAGACTCCGCCTCCTCCCTGGCCTGAGTCTCCAGCTCAATCTCCCTCTTCCGAGCATTTTCTTTGAGCTCAGCAAATGTCCGATAAGATGAGTTCGCAATGAACTCATAGATATCCCTCCTCAATATGCTCAAATATTGACTCATAAGTGTCTGCTCGGTAGACACGTGCTCAGGGCAAAAAAATGCTCTCTCATGGAACATCCTCGTAATCACGGTTACTAACTCTGTCCTTTGCTTGAGGGATAGGAAATCTTGGGCCAACCATTCCCTCTCCGCTGGGGGAATATACTACTCTCTAAACATCGTGGTAAATCTCTCCCAAGTCACTGAAGTGAGCTCTGCAGGAGAAAAATGAGCTGTCACAAACATCCACTAGTCCTTCACCCCCAAGCGAAGCTGGTTCAGCGCGAACCGTACTCTTAAGTGCTCTAGAAATGAGCAAGTGTAGAAACACCCCTCGATATCTAAAATCCACCTCATTGCAGTAATCGGATCCTATGTCCCGTCGAACTCTAGTGGCTTCGTCTTGCTGAACTCTCGGTACAGCAACGTGTCACCCTCTTGTGACCTGGTAGCAGCAACAGCTACGGTAGCTGTTGCAGCAGCCGCCTCGATAACAACAAAATATCGCTCATCGAATGTCTCAATCAAATTGGTCTTAATAGACTCAAACATCTCTGGGATGGCCTCTCGGATAGCTGCAACCACCTAATCGTGAATCATCATGCGACTCTTGACATCGCTAACACTGCTGCTCTCTGGGTTGTGGTGTGTACCCATCATGATGTCTCTGACGCACAACACAAAATAATCAGAGATTCGCTCAAGTATACTCACACTCAATCGCTCAACCCTACTTGTTCCTTAGCACACAAAATAATCAGAGTACTCTATGCTTCTCATAACAGAGACTACTCTCTAGTAGACCCCTCATAAGCTCCTCTCTGCTAACTATTCTCACTCAAAGCAACTCCTAGAAGTAGTAACTCCTAGGCTAAGACATCATAAATCAGGCCACTCTAGTCCTAAAATATGAAATACCTTGCCTACTCTCTAGCATGCGTTATATATATATATATATATATATATATATATATATATATATATATATATATATATATATATATCATAATATCTCATAACACATAATAGTAAGGGTATTTTGGGAAATCACCATTTGGGCGCTAGCTGCTTGTACACACTGCCCTTTTCCGTTTTTCTCTTAGAAACTCTTACTCATTTTCAGAAAAAAAAATCATTTTTGTTGAAAAAATTTCTCAAATCCTCAATCTGAGTCTAGACATACCCGAAGGTGTGTCCGAATCCCTCAAACTAAGACTTTGATATCAACTTGTTATGACATAAAATTTTAAACCAAATTTTCATTTTTCAATAACAGTAAATCACATGCCACACTTTATCAAAACCTCAAAATTCAATATCAAACATTTTTCAAGCATTGTTTATCATAAGATCAGGATCCAAAAACAAATATAACTCCATCTCAAAAGTGTGTGAACAATCAAGCCGGAGCCTTTCCGAGATCCTCGAAAGTACCTAAAACACATAATCACATAACATAGTAAGCACAAATGCTTAGTGAGTTTCCCCAAGATACCACAAACAATATACTAGCCACTCGAGGCTATATCTCTGAAGACCCTCCGGTCAATGTGTCTCAGTGGGATGCTCCATTCCCATAACTCTAGTGGATCCACATGTCCTAACTCTGTGGACCTTTCGGTCCTAACTCTTTGGACCTTCCGGCCCTAACTTTGTAAACTCTAAACAATACATAGCATAAATCACATAGAACAATGCAATATATCACAATCAACGAACAAGATACTCTAGCCACCCAACTCTAATTACCACTCTAGGTATGTTTAGTTAGAAGACTCACCCCGTAAACTAGTAGGTAAACACCGCGTACTAGGGGATCCTCACTCTTCCCTTCGCTTATCACAAGGATAATTTATCTAATCAATACTTCCCTAACACTCGTATACACCACACTTTGATCTCTCCCTTATTCAAACATTAGGAATGGGTAAAAGACCATTTTACCGTTCCTTGACCCCCAACCCTAAAGTCAACAGAAGTCAATCCAAGGATACTTAACAATCCTCGTGAAGGTCAAGTTGACCAGACTCGCCGAGTGCACATGTGCGACTCATCGAGTCCCATCACTTCTCAACAGTCCACATGAAGGTCCAGCTCGTTGAGTTAACCTCCTAACTCGTCGATCTCTCGAATGATCCATCTAAATCGAGACACCCCTAGTCTACTCGCCGAGTCGGCTTATCTACTCGGCGAGTCCGTTCATATCCAAATTGCATTCAGACATATTTAAGGCAGGATACTTTCCCAAACCTCAGATCCACACTCTAAAGGTTCAATTATCACATAAAGTCATAGACTTTAAGCTCATACCTAACATTTTGAGCATGAAATGTCAAGAATAAGATTTATAATGGGTTGTCCACTCAAGGATTTCATCAAGGAAGAATAAAGCAGGAGCTTTTAGTCACTATGGGCTCCCTGAGATCCAGATATGGAGTTCAAACCCCCCACATGAACCCCGAATCCTCAAATTCTCATAATATGCATAAAAAGGAGCACTAATCTCCCAAACAATGAAATCTACTCAATAAGAAGGAAAGATTCGAACTTGATACCTCTAACTAAAGCTCCAAGATTATCACTAACAGATCCAACACCCCTTCTTTTTCTCCTTGCTTGCAAATTCTCTTCTTCCTTCCAAACAAATGCACCAAAGATCTCAAGTTAGCTCTACTTCTCTGTCTATTGACTCCAAAGCCATTTAGGGTTCTCTCAGGGAAGTATGGCCGCCAAAGGAAAGCTATAAGGGCATTTAAATAGGCCACTCACAATACAAAGAACCTCAATCAACACCGTTGGTTGCCCCATGCATGCAAGTTATACACAAAATAGGATCACACAGACTGTCAAATGATGATTCTACCCTAATTCCACAACAGAACAAGGACATTAGAATGAGACCAATTTAATCATTCTAGTGTTACACAAACCTAATCATATACAACTTTGAAAGCATACACTTTTCAAATAACAGAGCCGATATCAATTCCAAAAAATACATAGCATCAAGTTCCACTAGGCTATAAGCCATCACAAAAAATCAGACAAATCTATCATATGATTCCTAAAGGTATCCTTAGCCCTAATCTAGCATACAACTCACACATCAAGCATACTACTCATAAGACATAAGCTTGGGTAATCTGGGAACCACAAACTTGAGTTCAGCTGATCGTACACATTACAACCCTTATTCTTAAATAAAACCATTTTTAAAAGTTTAATTTCATTTTTCATTGAAGAAAAACTATCATTTCCTTAGTTTTAGTTCTCATACACCTGAGAGTATGCCTGAATCCCTCAAACCAAGTGTAACATCCGGATTCGCAGGTATATTATTTTATTCATTTATTTAAGAGTTTGTGGAGGGATTCGGCGAGTTGGTGCTTAGAATCGCCGAGTAGGGTCGCGGATTCTCATCTGGGTTCATGACTGGACTCGATGATTCCATGAGTGGACTCGGCGATTCCACACTGTTTAATGAACCCCTAATTTCCCGGATTTGGGACCTATTTAAAGGCCCTTAGGCTCCACATTTGCGGCTACCAAACCCAGAGAGAACCCTAAATGAGCTAGAGCGATTGTGAGAGGAAAAGAGCCATTTCTTGATCTTTGTGGTTGATTCTTGCAAGAAGGATGTGTTTCCAGCTTAGAAGAGACCAAGGAGGTGGTGCATCTATGGATTTCGAGCAAAATACTTCATCTTTGAGGTACTATATCACCCCTTTATCTGTTTTGTTGAAGGAATCCATAGATGTAGATTTTTCTTGTCCTTTAATGGAAGAAATTGTGAGAATATGGCCCTTATTCGTTTGAGACTTCGGATCTGGACCCATAGTGGTGTAAAGAGCTTATCTCAGCTTGCTTTATGTTGAGCTATGGAGGTGTTCAGCTTAGGATTTTATTTTTGGGGCTAAATCACCAAGTTAAACCTGGTAGACGTCCCATGAGTGTCAAGATTCGAGCTTTACGTGTTTATTAGGCTTTGGAAGGTTAGATCTATGGATCAGTCGAACAAATCTAACCTCATGAGGTCAATTGAGTTTGTGCATGGCATGAACTTGCCGAGTCCAAGGGAAAACTCGGTGAGTAGGGTTAGGGTTTCTGTAAATCACTCAGTGAGTACACATGCCGAGTTGGGAGAATAACTCAGTGAGTCAGAGAGGGATTAGAGGACTGGAGTTCAAGGCGAAACTCGCCGAGTTGATCATGAGACTCGACGAGTTGAGTCGGGGTGGCCCCGCAATTCATCCAAGGTGTGACTCATCGAGCAAGCGGAGGGACTCACCGTGCCAAGCGAGGCTAGAGAGTTAGTGGACACTTGTAGACTCGCCGAGTCGCCCAAGTGCACTCGACGAGTCGGGTCAAAGTTTGACCATTGACATTTGTTGACTTTTAGGGTTTGGTCAACAATGGGGCCTTTGGGCCAAAGGAGGGGTAAAATGGTCTTTTACCCTTCTGAGGGTGCCAAGAGAGGGTTGAGTCTAGTCCCGAGAGTTATATTTATGAGTGTATTTACTTTATGTTATTAGGCGGAGGCTAGATTGTATTTCTACCGAGTTAGAGATTTACCGAGACATCTGAGGTGAGTCTTCTCACTATACTTTACCTACAGTGGTAATTAGAGTTATGTAACAGAGTTATTGTATGCTATTTATGTGTTGTGTTGCACTGCATTATTTCTATGTGATATATGCCATGTGTATATCAAACTTAGAACCAGAAGGTTCACAGAGCTAGGACCAGAGGGTCCACAGAGTTAGGGCCCACAGAGTTATAGCCGCGAGTGGCTAGTATGTGTTATGTATGGTATTTTGTGGAACTCACTAAGCTTTATGCTTACAGTGTTGTGTGTTATGTGTTTCAGGTACCAGTGATGATCGCGGGAAGGCGCCAACGTGATTCATACACACGCATGGGGTTTTATGTATTTAGATCTTGGGAAATGTTTTTGTGAAACGAAGATATGATACAATGAGATTTTGTTAATAAATGTGTTTGGAAAATGTGTTTTAAAATGCAAAAAATTGTCTTAAATTTTACGGTGTTACAAGTTGGTATTAGAGCCTTGGTTTGAGGGATTCGGATGCATCTTCGGGCGTATCTGAACTCAAACTGAGGATTTGAGGAAATTTTTGATAATAAAGTAAATTTTTAAAGAGTAAAAAGAGTTTTGAGACAAACAGAGGAGGGTCGTGTGTACGATCAGCCATCGCCTGAACGGTGATTTCCCAAAATACCCTTACAATAAGTGTTAAAAGATACATTATGCTATGCTATATGATGAATTATGTTATGCATGCTAGAGTAGACTAGTTATTCTTATTAGGACTAGAGTGGCCTGATATATGATGCCTTAGTCTAGGGGTTTTGCTGCTAGAGATGCTTGAGAGTGTTTAGATAGCAGCGAGGAGCTTATGAGAGATCTGCTAGTGAGTAGCACATGATTAGAAAGAGTAGTGTACTTGGGATTTAGGACTCTAGGAGGAGGACTTGGGATGAATGTTGATGTGGTATGGACGATAGTATTGGGCCCGTACTACTGAAGATAGCGGGTCAGTGTGCAGTCCAAGTAAGAATCCTTAGGGTACCAAAGATCAAGTAGGACTGGGATATTGAGTGTGTGTACACCCGAGCGAATTACTAATATCTTATGTTGTATTTCAGAGAGGCATCATGGTAGGGACACACCACAGACCAGGGACTAGTGTAGGGGTGTGAGCGACGAGGAGCCCCGCCAGATGATTCATGATGAGGTGGATGCTGCCATCCGCAATGAGATTCCAGAGATGTTCGGGTCTATCAAGACCACCCTAATAGAGACATTCGACGAGAGATGCGCTGCTCTTTCTAAGGCTGCTGTTGCTGCGGCTACTGCAGTATAGATGCACCAAGGCCAGGACCCGATTGGAACCTAGGACCTGATTGTAGTGATAAGGTGGATATCACACATAGAAGGGTGTTTCTTTACTTTCTCATCTCCTGAGCATTTGAGAGTCCAGTTTGCGTTGAACCAGCTTCGCTTGGGAGTGAAGGACTGGTGGAAGTTTGTGACGGCGCACTACACGCCTGCTGAGCTTGTTGTAGTGACCTGGGAAAGGCTCATTCCTATGTGTCAAGACGAGTACATTCCCCAGGTGGATACGGAGAGATTGGCACAGGAGTTTCTGACCCTCAAGCAGGGTACCGAGTCTGTTACAGCAATTACTCGGATGTTTCATGAGAGGGCAATGTTTTGCCCAAAGCACGTGTCCTTCGAGTAGGCATGTATGAGCCGATATTTGAGTGTGTTGAGGAGGGATATACAAGAGTTTGTGGCGAACTCGACATATTGAACATTTGCTGAGCTTCAGGCAAAGGCCCGGAAGAGGGAGATAGAGTTAGAGACCCAAGCTAGGGAGAAGGCTGGGTCTCAGGGGAGGGATCAGCGACCAGCTCAGTCCCAGCTGGCAGCCAAGCAGGCCAAACCCGCTGATTCGAGATCTGGGAACCAGAAGGACCGCACTTGTGGCAACTGCAGCAAGAGTCACGATGGGGTGTGCAGAGCAGGGTATTGCTACAAATGTGGCAAGGAGGGTCATATGGCCAAGGATTGTCCCAAGGGGTTTGTAGTATGTTTTCACTGCAACCAGACCGGACACCGAAAGGCGGAGTTTCTACGGTTGCGAGGGATAGCTCAAGGAGCATCTCATGGATCTTCCCCTGCTGCACTGAGAGCTACAGACAGTCGGCCCGTGAAGGCCGAGGCACCGAAGGCACGAGGGAGAGCCTTCCAATTGACTGTGGAGGAGGTTCGCGCAGCGTCCGATGTCGTGGCTGGTATGTATTCTTTCATATATTTATTTTTATGTTGAGATATTGTGTTTATATTATGATATGCGTAGGTACTTTTCTTGTGAGTTATGTACCTACCTTGGTGTTATTTGACTCGGGGGCGAGTCGGTCTTTTGTATCTTTGGCCTTTAGTCAGCACATCAGTATTAGTCGAGAGGAGTTGAGTCGACCCCTGAGAGTTTCCATAGATGACGAGAGAGCGGTGTATTCCACCAAGGTGATCCGAGGGTGTGTACTCGAGATTTTCGGCGTTGAGTTTCCGATTGATCTAATTCCTATTGCGATGGAAGATGTCTGTGTCATAGTGGGCATGGACTGGTTGAGCAAATTGGAGCAGTTATCAACTGCGAGAGACAGCTGGTGACCATACGAGACCCTAGTGGGGGAATTCTTATGGTGTACGGCGAGGGTACACGTTCTGGGTCGGCATTTTGTTCAGCCGCTAGAGCAAGGCAGAGTCTACAGCATGTCTGTAAGCGATTTGTAGCGTATGTGATGGATACAAGGGTTGATTCAGAGAGACCAAGGTCTGTTGATGAGGTTTCGATAGTGCGTGAGTTCCCAGATGTATTTCTGGAGGAGTTACCGGGTGTGTCTCCCGAGAGGCAGGTTAAGTTCAGTATCGATTTGGTTCCGGGGGTTTGCACCTATCGCCAAGGCGGCCTATCGCCTTGCGCCTGCAGAGATGCAGGAGTAATCCTCACAGCTTCAGGAGCTGCTGGGGAAGGGGTTTATTTGGCTGAGTAGTTCGTCGTTGGGAGAACCTGTGACAACCCGAAATTTCCATTCTGAATAAACCATATCAAGCCAATAGATGTAGATCAGTTACAGTGAAAATTCAGACTTAGAATATAAGTTTGGTAGTTTCAGGGTTTTACACCAAAAAGGGTTATTCAGAGAGTGGTTGCACGAGGATTTTGTGCAACACTGTAAATTCCATTACCCTAGATCATTAGAATCCATTCCGAGAATAGAAATATTTTCTGCCAAAATATTTCATGACTATAAATAGTTTTCTGAACCAAATTTATTCATTATTCACATTTCCAACTAGAGAAAAGCCATTTTCTCTCTGACGGATCTTCGGGTTTTTATCCCAAATTGTGAGTAACTCTTTCTAGTAGTGTTAGAAAGCTTTAAATGTGTTCATAACATAGATTACATAGCTAAATCATCCGATTTAGGAGTTTACTTCCCAAGGTGTTCTTGAGCGGTAAACTCCCGAAACCGAGCCTAGATTGTCCCCCGTGCTTAGTAACTACCTTGGACATGTATAGGAGTGTGTTAGGTACAATAAATCAGCCAAGAAACACCTAAAGTTAGGAGTTTACGGCCCAAGAAAAGCTATGGCCGTAAACTCCCTTGAAACATGCTCAAATGGTGTTTTTAAGGCACCTAAAGCTTGGACTTTATGTTAGACAAATATCCTAAACTATTTAGGACCTAGAAAACATAAGGAAAACACAAGTGTTGAAGAGTTTACGGCCAAGAGAAATTCTTGGGCCGTAAACTCCCATAAAGGGGTCAAAGGACACCCTAAACACTTCCTAAGGCCATGAGACAATTTGGGCATGTACCTAGATGAGTTATGGACTAGCTAAAAACATTTAGAACCCCATGTGTGAGGGAGTTTACGGCCCAAAATGTTCTATGGCCGTAAACTCCAAGAAATGGTACCAAATGGTGCCATAAACCCTCCTAAAGCCAAGTACTAAAGCCTAGACTTGTTCCTAGAAATGTTTGAGACTTGAAAGCACCATAATCACCCTCCCAAGGGAGTTTACGGCCGTAAACTCCAAGGGAAAAGGGTATTTGGGCCGTAAACTCCCTAAAGGAGTCAATATGGTGCCCAAACACTTGTATAGGCCTTGAAACAATTCCCACTAAGGTTGTAGTAATTGAAAGTACCATTCCAAGCCTTGGTTCAGAGTTTACGGCCAGGAGCTTACTCTCTTGGGCCGTAAACTCCAAAGAATATGGTCTTTTGACCTTAAACTCACATTAGGGGCATTGCACTCCTTTGTTGCAACCCTTTAGCCTCCTAGCACTTGACCAAAAGTGTTATCCTCGCGCTTAAATGTTATTACTTGTATAATTAGTGTTATAATCACTAATTATTTATATACATATGTTTTCATATGTAATTAGGATCATTGTGTGTGTCTAAGTCTCCACTTGACACCAAACACTTGTCCGATCCTTCCGTACGATAACAGTTTGTTCAATTCCAGTCACTTACTGCAGGTGAGTTCATACCCCTTAACTAATGTTTTAAACTCTTTTCAAATGTTTTATGGGGGGATACAAGTAGAATCATGCTACTTATTATGTCAATCATATGTGATTAGTAAGTAGGATTATATTACTTATTACATCAATCACATGTGATTAATATACAACATTCAAATGATTTGGCTACTCATTATCCGTTTTACTAAACAGTTTTCTTCAAATGACTTTTTATAAACATTTTATATGTTTTAAACTCCTTTTTATATTGTACAGCTTACTCCGTACATTACCTTTCAAACTTATTTACAACTGTATTTCAAACAAATGTTTCCTTATACTTAAACTATTTTATTAAACTTATGCCTTCAAATTGTTTTACAGATTGACATCAAGTCGATCTTTTCTTAAAATAATATTTATGTTTCAAATGTCTTACAAAACTTATTTATGCTTTTATATTATAAATTGCATGCCTCTATATGTATAGTTATATAAGAAATGTTTAAAAGACTTAGGAAGGCTATCTACCCTATTTCCTTTTCAAGCCTTGAGATGTGGTCTGGTGGGATATTAGGTATTCGTCCGAAAGTCATTTAAATATTAGTTATATATCATGTGTACATATATAGTCATAAAGGCTCCTTCCAGTTCATCCTATGCCCTTGGGTAGCAAGGGTATACATCCATGTCCATACGTACCATTTAGATTACTAGAAAGCTACCATATGGGTAGTTCAGGAAGATGCTAGAGCAATTACTAGAACGAGATATCATACAAATGAGTCAGTTCATTCATGAGTCAATACCTTCTAGAACATTACAGTACATTACTATACTTGCTAGATAGAGAGAACACACATTACAACTAGCACTTTTACATAAGTACATATACATGATTACTTTTACATGATTACACTTACATGAGTACATTTACATAAGTACATATACATGTTTACTTTTACATGATCATACTTATAAGAGCACTGTTACATAGATATATCAGGAGGAGTCCTATTACATTTTATATGTATCGACTCTGTTATCAAAACCCTCATTCTTATCTTTACTTTGTGATTTCAATCACATAATCGACGAGATAGATTGGATTTATTATCCTAGTACCCAAGGATACAGTTGTGGGATTGACCATTCCTAAAATCTCTGTTAGCTACAGAGGTGAAAGTACATCCACGGATGTCAACGGTTGGTACCATTACAGGTATACGATTAAGGGATTAACTATTCCTATACCCAACTGTTAGCAACAGAGGTAAGAGTATGTCTACGGATGTCTTAAAGTTAACAATGATAGTTACCCTAGTACCAAAGGGTAATATTCAGGTTAGTTGTATTATTGCCTTTATTTTGTGACTCATTCACATAACCAATGAGGTGAATTATATGTAAGTATCTTAGTACCAAAGGATACAAATTCTTATAATGATAATAATAGTAACACAGTTGGGTCTTGGTAGAAGACGACAATCAAAACAGTTAGGTCTTGGTAGAAGACTACATTCAGAACAGTTAGGTCTTGGTAGAAGACTACAATCAAAACAGTTAGGTCTTGGTAGAAGACTACATTCAGAACAGTTAGGTCTTGGTAGAAGATTACATTGAGAACAATCAAGTATTGGTAGAAGACTCCTTTTGTTACTAATAGGAATCATAGGGATTTCTAGGGTTTTTCAAACATTTACAGTTGTTCTACAAACATTTTTATACTTATACGAGCTTTCTTTCAAAACAATGTCAAGTCTTAAAAATTATAAGTTTTACAAATTAAGACACATTAATACTTATGATCTCACCAGCTTCAAAGCTGATACTCACTTTCAAAATTTCTCGTATCCTCAGGTCATCATAGACAGGTACTGATGCAAGGAGAAAGGAAGATGGTGCTTGTTCAAGACTTATCTTTCATTTTGATTTATGCTTTAGTGTTTATCAAAATTCGACAGAACACATTTGTATAATAATTATATTATTAATGCAATGGATGATGGTGTTGCTTGTTTACTACTTTACATTGTTATTGATATTATACATGACGTCCTCCGCCCCAGAACGTTTCCGCCGTTCCTGGTTTTGGGGTGTGACAACACCTATCCTTTTTGTTAAGAAAAAGGATGGCTCACACCGGATGTGCATTGATTATAAGGAACTAAACAAGCTGACGGTCAAGAACCGTTACCCGTTACCGATGATCGACGATTTGTTCGATCAGTTACAGGGAGCATCTTGGTTCTCCAAGATCGATTTGAGGTCTGGATATCATCAGGTGAGGGTGCGAGATGAGGACATCCAGAAGATAGCGTTCTGGGCTCGTTACGGGCATTACGAGTTCGTAGTGATGCCTTTCGGGCTCACCAATGCATCGGCAGTGTTCATGGATCTCATGAACAGAGTGTGTGGACCGATGTTGGATCACTAGGTGATCGTGTTCATTGATGACATATTAGTGTATTCGAGATCGAGAGAGCAGCATGAGGAACATTTGAGAGAGATCCTCAGAGTTTTGAGATCGGAGAGGCTTTATGCCAAATTCTCCAAGTGTGATTTCTGGTAATGAGAGGTCTAGTTCCTAGGACAACTCATTAACCATAAAGGGATATTGGTCGATCCGGCTAAGATTGAGGCGGTGATGAGTTGGGAGGTGCCGAGGTCACCTACAGAGATCAAGAGTTTCATAGGATTGGCAAGCTATTACCGGAGATTTATTAGGGATTTCTCCAAGATCGCCGTGCCACTAACCAAGTTGACCCGGAAGGGTGTTGCTTTTTCATGGGGCCCAGAGCAGCAGGCCTCCTTCGAGACACTTCGCCAGAGACTATGCGAAGCCCTGGTGTTAGCCCTTCTGGAGGGAATGGAGGACTTCGTGGTATATTGTGACACGTCGATATTAGGGTTGGGAGCGGTGCTTATGCAGAGGGGCACGTGATAGCATACGCATCGAGGCAGCTGAAGCCTCATGAGACGAGGTATCCCACCCATGATCTAGAGTTGGGAGAAGTAGTGTTTTCCTTCAAGATCTAGCATCACTATCTGTATGGGGTCCGGTGTACCATATACACGGATCACAAGAGCCTGAAGTACTTGATGGATCAGCCCAACCTGAATATGAGATAGAGGAGATGGTTGGATATGGTAAAGGATTATGATTGCGAGATCCTGTACCACCCGGGTAAGGCTAACGTGGTAGCCGATACCCTGAGCTGTAGGGCGGAAAGCGCCCCGATGCGGTAAGTTTGCATGAGATTGATAGTGATAACTCCAGTGTTGGACACCATTCGAGGGGCCCAGGATGAGGCCGTGAGACCAGAAAACCAAAAGACGGAGCAAGTTATCGGGCATGTATCTGAGTTCGTTAACGATAGCCAGGGGCTTATGACATTTCAGGGTCGGATTTGGGTACCGTTTGTGGGCAGAACATGTACCATTTTGATGGAAGAGGAACATCGATCAATGTTCTCGATCCATCCCGGGGCCACTAAGATGTATTTGGACCTGAGGAAGGAGTATTAGTGGCCCTGTATAAAGAGGGACATCGCGTGGTTCGTTGAGAGGTGCCTAACCTGTCGTAGGGTTAAGGCCGAGCACCAGAGACCGCATGGTAAGTTGCAGCCGTCAGAGGTTCCTGAGTGGAGGTGGGAACAAATTACTATGGATTTTATCACCAAATTGCCGAGGACTGCAAGGGGAGTCGATGCAATTTGGGTGATTGTAGACAGGTTGACGAAGAGTGCTCATTTCCTTGCTATCAGTGAGAGCTCTTCCGCAGAGAGGTTGACATAGATGTATGTGAGGGAGGTGGTATCACGTCATGGAGTGCCGATCTTGATTGTCTTAGATCAAGATGTGCGTTTCACTTCCAAATTCTGGAAGAAATTTCATGTGGAATTGGGTACGAAGCTGCATTTTAGTATCGCATATCACCCATAGACTGACGGCGCAGAGCGAGCGGATGATTCAGATGCTCGAGGACATTCTCCGAGCATGTGTGATGGATTTCGGCGGGAGTTGGGACAAATATTTACCCTTGGCAGATTTTTCCTACAACATTAGCCATCATTGGAGCATTGGTATGACACCCTTTGAGCTGTTGTATAGGAGGAGGTGTCGGACCCCCATTTGTTGGGGAGAGGTAGGAAAACATGTGATGGGTAGTACAGAGATCGTGCTTTAGACGACTGAGCGATTACATCAGGTCAGATAGAGGTTGTTGACCGCTCAGAGTCATCAGAAGAGTTATACGGACAGGCGTCGGTTCGTGCTCGAGTTTCAGGCCGATGACTTCGTGCTCCTGAAGGTCTCTCTTTGGAAAGGAGTGATCCGATTCAGAAAGAGGGGCAAATTGGGGCCCCGATATATTGTTACTTTCAGGGTGATCGCGAGAGTAGGGAGGGTAGCCTACCGTTTGGAGGTACCTGTAGAGTTGGGTCAGATTCATGACACCTTCCACGTGTAGCAGCTGATAAAGTGTATAGTCGATGAGTTTGCAGTGGTACTATTAGAGGATATTCAGGTGGATGTGAGCCTGAACTATGTTGAGAGACCAGTGGCAATTAGAGATCGGAAGATCAAGGTTCTGAGGAACAAGGAAGTGCCTCTGGTTCAGGTCCAGTGGCATCATCGGAAAGGGTCAGAGCTGACTTGGGAGCCGGAGCGCGAGATGCGTGAGCAGCATCCAGAGTTATTTGCAGAGTGAGACTTCGAGGGCGAAGTCTGATTCTAGTGGGGGAGAATTGTAACATCCGTATTCCCAGGCATATTATTTTATTCATTTATTTTGGGGTTTGTGGAGGGACTCGGTGAGTTGGTGCTTAGACTCGGAGAGTAGGGTCGCGGATTCTCATCTGGGTTCATGACTGGACTCGGCGAGTCCATGAGTGGACTCGCGATTCCATGCTGTTTAATGAAACCCTAATTTCCTGGGTTTGGGACCTATTTAAAGGCCCTTAGGGTCGTCATTTGCGGCTACCAAACCCCAGAGAGAAACCCTAAAAGAGCTAGAGCGATTGTGAGAGGAAAAGAGTCATTTCTTGATCTTTGTGGTTGATTCTTGCAAGAAGGAGGTGTTTCCAGCTTATAGGAGACCAAGGAGGTGGTGCATCTATTGATTTCGAGCAAAATACTTCATCTTTGAGGTACTATATCGCCCCTTTATCTGTTTTGTTGAAGGAATCCATAGATGTAGAGTTTTCATCTCCTTTAATGGAAGAAATTGTGAGAATATGGCCCTTATTCACTTGAGACTTCGGATTTGGACCCATAGTGGTCTAAAGAGCATATCTCAGCTTGCTTTATGTTGAGTTATGGAGGTGTTGATCTTAGGATTTTATTTTTGGGGCAAAATCACCAAGTGAAATCTCGTAGACGTCCCATGAGTGTCAAGATTCGAGCTTTACATGTTTATCAGGCTTTGGAAGGTCAGATATATGGATCAATGGAACAGATCTGACCTCAGGAGCTCAATTGAGTTTGTGCATGGCATGAACTCGCCGAGTCCAAGGGAAGACTCGGCGAGTAGGGTTAGGGTTTTCTATAAATCACTCAGTGAGTACACATGCCGAGTTGGGAGAATAACTCAGTGAGTTAGATAGGGATTAAAGGACTGGAGTTCAAGGCGGAACTCGTCGAGTTGATCTTAGGACTCAGCGAGTTGAGTCGGGGTGGCCCCATGATTCATGCCAGGTGTGACTTGTCAAGCAAGGGGACAGACTCAACGTGCCAAGAGAGGCTAGAAAGTTAGTGGACACATGTAGACTCGCTGAGTCGCCCTAGTGCACTCGACGAGTCGGGTCAAAGTTTAACTATTGACTTTTAGGGTTTGGTCAACAATGGGGCCTTATGGGATAAAAGAGGTGTAAAATGGTCTTTTACCCTTCTAAGGGTGCAAAGAGAGGGTTGAGTCTAGTCCCGAGAGTTATATTTATGAGGGTATTTACTTTATGTGATTAGGTGGAGGCTAGATTGTATTTCTACCGAGTCAATGATTTACCAATACATCTGAGGTGAGTCTTCTCACTATACTTTACCTTGAGTGGTAATTAGAGTTATGTGACAGAGTTATTGTATTCTATTTATGTGTTGTGTTGCACTGCATTATTTCTTTGTGATTTATGCCATGTGTATATCAGAGTTAGAACCGGAAGGTTCACAGAGCTAGGACCAAAGGGTCCACAGAGTTAGGGCCCACAGAGTTAGCCTCGAGTGGCTAGTATGTGTTATGTATGGTATTTTAGGGAACTCACTAAGCTTTATGCTTACAATGTTGTGTGTTATGTGTTTCAGGTACCAGTGATGATCGTGGGAAGGTGCCAACATGATTCGTACACATGCATTAGGTTTTATGTATTTTGATCTTGGGAAATGTTTTTGTGAAACGAAGATATGATACAATGAGATTTTGTTAATAAATGTGTTTGGAAAATGTGTTTTAAAATGCGAAAAATTGTCTTAAATTTTACGGTGTTACACCAAGGTTTTGATACCAACTTGTAACGACCCAAAAACAGTAATAATTTTTTTTCATTTAAAACCCATTAATTTTCATTCATTGATTGTACCAAAAGCGATCATTCATTACAGTATTCCAAAACAAGAAAGTATAAATACATCAAGTGCAGAAATCAAATGGGGAGGATGTTGTTCCATCATGATGGGCCCTTCCCTTTTGAATTGGAAGTAGCTGAAACCATAAACATAAATTGTAAGCATAAAGCTTAGTAAGCTTCCTAAACTACTGCATACAACATATATATATATATATATAGTATAATAGTGTGTGGCTGTGTCAAGGCCTATATCCACCCCGTGTCACTATTAACCTAAAATAGCAAGTAGCTATGTTGGGTCCGTATCAACCCCGAGTGTGTAATGACTCCGAGCCCAAAATATATCAATAAATAAACCATACAATCACATCATACATAATCATATAATAGCGTATGATTATTACTCATACAATACAGTGCGTTGGCCATGGTGCCTTCGGCCCACTTAAGGTGGTAAAAAAGTCTCACCTCATAGACAAATGGAAAGATAAAATGATGCGCTGCTCTGAGACCTATGCTACTGGTCACCATTACAAATAATAGTAACCAAAACTTAGACTACCATTCAAATAGCCAAAATACCCCTAGGTCAAACCCAAGTCAAATTTTGGGTCAAAGTGAACTAAGTCAACTGGGTTAACTCAGTCAGTACTCTGGGTGTACTCCTCACATATGCAAGGCGTACTTCGTATTTGACCAAGGAACATGGAGTTAACCTTGTACGCACATTGTACCCTTCGGTATGCCCAGCGTACGTGGCTTCTCACCGCCCCTCTTATTAAGTGCTTAATCCTTTGTGAACTTACATCCAAACTTCAAATATTGGCAACAAAAGATGTTCTTAACCATAAAGTTTCCAACTTTAAGGTATAACATGGCTATTAAGTCCTTCAATCCATAAACCCTAGTCTCTTAACCCATTAAGACAATCTAGTACTTGCATGGAGAGAAAGTAGTGACCAAAAACCCAACTTTATGACTTAACACCCCTCAAACCCTATGAAAGGACAACGTAAATGTCTTGGAGTACCTTCTACTCACAAAGACCAAGTTTAGGACCAAAAAGAGAACAACTTTGAGCTAAAACTAGATCCATAAGATTTCTTCACTAAGGTTGAAATTTTTTTACCTCCACACGGTGTAACATCCAGAATTTCAGGTATATTATTTGTTATTTATTTATTTATTTATCTTTGAGCTACTCGACGATTCGGTGCTCCATCTCGTCGAGAATAGTCGTGATGTGCCACGTGGGGTTAATGACCTACTCGACGAGTCTGAGATCCGACTCGCCAAGTAGGCATTGGGATGAGAAACCCGAAATCCCCAAGTTAGGGCCTATTTAAAGGCACTTATAGCTTCATTTGTGGCTACACTTCCCCGAGAGCAAACCCTAAACGAACATTAAGCTTAGAGAGGGAGAGAGAGAGAGAGAGAGAGTTTAGCTAATTTTGAGTGTTTGATGCATCTTGTGAAGAGAATGGAAGAATTCCATGCCAAGGGACAAGAAGGTGCTACTAGATCCGAGGTTGTTTCACTTCAGAGCTTATGTGAAAGGTATAAAGCTTGCACCTTTCTGATTATTTTGAATAGATCTTATGATTTTGGGAATCTAGGGTTTCTCCACCCAAATATAAGGGCCTTGAGTGTTTTATGTTCATTGAGAGGGTTGGACTTCAGATCTAGACGATGTAAGGTCCCTAGAGTACAAAAGTCCCTGCTTTATCGAACCATAATAGTGATCTTGAGTGGAAAACCCTTTTTGATGTATGTTTTGGCATTTTAAGCTCTAAATGCCATGCATGATCGTAAATCTGGTGACTTTACGTGAAAGATGAGCCTTAGGAGTGTAGATCTATTGTTTGGGAAGGTTCTCTACCTGGGAATCGACTGAATGAGGTAGGAGTGTGAATGGACTCACCGAGTCAATGAGCTGACTCGACAAGTCAGATAGGCTTGTCTCGATGGTTCTGGTTGTGTAGCAACTCGACGAGTTGACGGGTCAACTCGGCGAGTTGAGCTGGACCTTTGAGTGATACTGAGGATGGTGAACAGACTTGTCGAGTCTCATAGGTGCACTCGACGAGTAGGGTCAGCATGGACTATTGACTTGAGTTCGACTTCTGTTGACTTAGGTTTTAGTCAACCGTGTTTTCACGAAACCATGCAGGGGTAAAATGGTCTTTTCCCAATTCAAGAGAGAGAGAGAGATACATTAGTGAATGTTTAATTTAAAGAGTTAATTAGATATAAGTATCTTATATGATTAGGCGGAGGCTAGATTTTGTGATTCGTATGCGAGAAGTATTCATTCACTTAGTTTACTTACGAGGTGAGTCTTCTCACTATACTTTACCATGAGTGGTAGTTTGTGTAACTGAGATATATCATGTGCATTATGATATCATGACTTATTTCTTTGTGATTTATGTCGAGTATTATTATGTTGAGCTTATCGAGCTGGGACCGGAAGGTCCCATTGAGACACATTGACCGGAGGGTCTAATCAAGTTATGGCTTAGAGTAGCTAATGATCTATGTATGATATTTTGGGGAACTCACTAAGCTTTGTGCTTACCGTGTTATGTGTTATGTGTTTTAGATACTTCTCAGGATCACAGGAAGGCGCAACCTTGATTATACACACACACACACACCGGAGATTGTTTTATTATTGAGAAGATCCTGGAGTTTTATATATAGTTTTCTTTTGGACATGAATTTGATGAATTAACATTGTGGCATTTCATGGTTTTATTATTGGAATGAATGTTTTTGAAATGTAAAAATTTGGTCAAAATTTTTACGTCGTTACACATGGTGCACAAGGGAACAAGACGCTAGATCCAAATCCTTGAGTGAAACACCACTATGTTAATGCTCTTCCTTCTACTCCAAAAGCTCCAAATGGCACCAAAAATGGCTCAACAAACTTCACAATGCACAAACACTCTTTAGGGTTTCGAAATGATGAGGGGGATGGAGATAGAATGTGTATTTGGCCATATATATGTTTAAATAAGGTCCAAACCCTGAAATTTAGGATTTACACCATGACTGCGTAGACTCATCGTACCGGCATACACGCAACATACTAATGTGATCTGAAGTACGCTCGACGTACGAAGGTGTACAAGCCACGTACACCAGCTGACTCTGATATTCTGAAATTGCCACCGTGGATTAAACTTGGAATTAAAGCACAACTCAATAGTTAAATCGAATACCTAAAAAATAGTCATTACATTGTTGGTGAGTTGCAAAGCATTTTTCTGATTCAAATTTAATGGATTGGTGTTGAGATAAACATATGATGCTACCCTTTTTTTCAGGTATCTTGTTTTGGTTGGTCATTTGGGCACTCAATTGTTTAGGGATTGTGTTTTTGGGTTCTCATTCCTTTTGTTATGTTGTTTGTTGTTCTGTAAACGGTTTTAATTAAATGTTAGATTTTTTTATTGTTTATATAGTTTGTTTGATAATGTATATGGTGATTTGTATTACTAATGTGTATTTAAGTGTAATTGATTAATTGTTGACTAAATACAATCTTGATAAATTTTAAACATGTAACATAGGCATGGAGTTTACATTTGTTTAATTTTGTTCAAAATAACAATAAATTGATAGTTATATTTATTTGCATGCAGAACTCAAAGTACGCCCTAGAGATAACATAGCATGGTGTTAAATTAATAGATGTCAATTTTATAATAGCTTATAACAATGATATTATTATATTTTATAACATATCTTTAATAGGTACATAATTATATTTTTCACATTTAGTTTATTAAACAAATGTGGATTGTCCATAGAGAAAGGTATCATAAAATAGAAGAATTAAATGTTACTCATACCCACAATTTGCAAAAAGAGAAGGAAGCAAACTTAAAGATCTCATTTTCGTCCAATTTTGGAATCTATATTTTTCTTTTTCAACAAAGACAAAAAGAAAATTTGTAGCAATGAGGATAAAAACTTTATCTTTTTTTATTGATATACTCTTTGTCATTCAATTATAACCGAGATGCTTTATATCATGACAAGAAACGACTTGAAATCTGATGTGAATTCGTGGCCATAGACGGCAATTACATTTATTCGGTTATCTTATCCTTGTTATATTACTAGGTTTTGATGGATGTGTTAGTTAACCCTGAATAAAAAATAAAAAAATAAATAAAATGCTTAGATGATATTAGTACAGAAAACCGGTTACACATGTAACATGATCCAAGATAATTGTTTATTTATGTAAAAAGTTATTTACTTACTAAGTTGTAACATGACGAGATACAAGATAGCTGTTACTTTATTTAAAGAGTTATTTCTTTACTAATTTAAACATATGACACCAATTATGTTACCGAATTTCAAACAATCTGATACCAGTAAAATATTTTGTTTTAAAAAGCTCAACGGAGTACAACATAATGTTTGGTTTTCTTGTACCAAATATGGTAAGAATCTAGTGAATCATGCATAACAATGTTATATTCATTGGATGTATTGATGTAATTTCAAAAGAATTGGTTTTACATACAAAAGTACTTAGAATCCGTTTGCCTATGTATTAACTTATTATACTTATTAACAAGAAGAAAAGCGAAAGTCATCACATATATGATATAACGCTATGTTTTTCCATAGATATGCAAACGAAAATGATTGAATAAACAAGCAATTAACTACGAAAGACATTAGTTAATCCTTGGGGCGTTGAGTGAAAGAAGAAAACTAATCATAACCTTGAATTAGTTGAATACATCCTACATATTTTTTATACAAGTATTAGTCATATATGTCCACTATTAGTGTCTTTACTGTCGCTTACCCTTCAAGTAAAAGGAGCTACTGTTGTTCTCTAAAACGTGTATAAAGTCACGAACCAGCAAAGCATCACAAGTTTCTAAAGTAACTATCCTTCCATCATATGCAAAGAACAACGACAATTCGTTCATATGGAACAACTCTTTTTCTCAAGCAAATGCTTTTGTTTCGTCGTCATATTTGCTTCACTGGCGGCAGCTGATGACGACCTTACCGGTTTGCTATGCGTTAGTGAGTGCAACACCTGCCCTGTCGTTTGTTCATCTCCTCCATCTGTCACCAAGCCACCACCCTCTCCAACTCCACCTGCTGTTGCATCCAAGCCGCCACCGTCACCTTCTCTGGTCCAACATGCTCCGCCACCGCCACCGTCACCTTCTCTGGTCCAACATGCTCCGCCACCGCCACGATTTTACTATTTTGATTCACCGCTAGCTATAGCACCGCCTCAGACAAAGTCGACTCCACCACCAGCATATACCGCAGTGGGTGGCAAGAAAACCAGTCCACCACCTCCACGATTCGTGTACTTCCCTTCCACTGGTGGTGATTCTGGACAAACAAATTATCCATATCCGTACTACGTTTATGATTCAAAGGCTTGTTCTTTGTGCGTAGGGTTTTTCTGGGTTTTATGGCTGTTGGTCGTGGTTCATGTTACACTTCAAGTTCCAGTGTGAACGTCTAATCTTGCCATTTAGGCCGCATTGATTGTACATCGTTTAATCTATGGATTTCGTTTCTAGACAAATGTAGAGAATATACTTTTTTGGTTTTGGTTATTATATAATTTGTAATTGTTATGGGTTGTTAAAATGACATCAATTATTATTATTGATACATATTACAAAAAAAATAAAAGCTATTATATTTTAGGTGTTTTTCGGATGTAACGCGCGACTAATTAATACTTCAACTTCTTCTATTGATTTAGGTATATTGAGACTTTGAAATTGAATGTTCACTTGGGAGAAATCTGCGAACTTGTTTTTCTCAGTGGATTTTCATCTTCAAATCATTAGTCTCTCCCAATCAAGCCAACATCATAAACGTCTGCCTATTGTTCTTCAAAACACATAAGCTCTCGAATCTCCAAAAACATTACCCTTGGTAGGGTCTTTGTCAAAATGTCTGACTTTTGCTTTTCACCGCTCACATGCTCTACAAAGATAAATGCCTTGTCATGACATTGATGAATAAACTGGAATCGTGTGATAATGTGTTTACTTCGCCAATATTGGAAGTTTAAATTTCTTTATAGGTGATAATGTAACTATCAAGGCTCCCTATTGATTTTGAGGAATTAAAAGTTAAAAATGGGTCCCTAAGTCTTTTTTTTATATATAACATGTTAGTTGTCTTATTGTCATTTAATTTTTTAAATTTCATTTTATGGTTATTTTGAATTAATTTTTTTCATATGTTATTTATAAGTTTTCTATTTTATTAAATTTTATATAATATTTTAATATAATTGAATAAATATAATAATAAATGGATATTAATTTCACTAATATACATCTCAGAACTCCTATTATAACAAATCCAGAAATAAAAATTAGGTTAGAAAAAAAAAAAAAAAAAAGACTTAACTGTGTTTGTGACTTGCCGACCAACAAAAAAATAAATTGAAATTAAATATTTATGCGTGGCTTGCATTTACACTTGCCCATCCAGGGGAAAAGACGTCATTTTATAATGCCACTTAATGGACTCATCATTGGGTTTAATGGTTCAACTAGTCACTAAAGTACATTTCAGCTAAAATAAAAAAGATATTAAATAATTTTTTGAGATTGAAATATATAAAAAAACTTAGTATATTTTAAACTTTATTCCAAAATGCAAACTATCTTGCTAAATAAAAAAAATCATAAATCATTCTTTTTACTAAATATTATTTCGATGCATATTTTGTGAAAATGACGTTATTTATAAAAAATGTCGCAAAGGATCTAAAGAGAAACAAAAACAACGCCTAGTGACATCAATTTTTAAGATGTGCTTATGGTAACTGAATCAATTGAATCGTTGACATAACATATCTCAAATCTTGTAAACCACCGTACACCTAAAAGTCAAAACGATAATCATAAATCTAGTGACATCTATTATTAGGATTTGCTTATGTCAACTTAACTCACCCGAAGACCCTCCTCTTCGTTAATTTCCTCTAAGCCTATTTACTTAGTCTGACTTTACATACTTCACTTATTTCTTTTATATATATATATATATATATATATATATATATATATATATATATATATATATATATATATATATATATATATATATATATATATATATATATATATATATATATTAATTTTGAGTTTCCTTAGGAACAGTACCTGACTTTCCTAGTACCTGACCAGGTACGGTTCATCGGTTACCTAATTATGGTTAATTTACTCACACCACCGTCCACCACATCTAATACGAATGCTTCTAGATTATATCCTTCATCTATGACTACCCTCCACCTCTCCCTTTTCATCTCTCAAATTAAAGTTGTTGTTGATACATCCTAGTCGTCCACTGTCCTAGATGATGTCGTTCAACTCAGACGCACCCCTGCTTTGCCTTTTCCGCCACCAAAGTACGTGGATTTCTGTTGCTAGCCCATCGGCGCCTCATCGGTGTAACACCCAGTTTCCAAATTGGATCGATTTAGGGCTTCAAGGTGTCTAACGAATGGTTTTTGGGTAAAACCAAGGTTCACAACATGACCATAAAAGGGTCACGACATGAGGAGTAATTAAATGAAGATGTTGAATTATGTTGGGCTCACAACGTGAACAATAAGAGCTCACGACGTGAGATGCGTTGTAGCACAAGCCCATGAACTTTTAAGGTTTGCTTCATATTTAAACCCCACAAACTTCATTTTAGGTTTCTAAAATAGCCTCCTTCATCCCTAAGCTCAGTAGAACACTAACTATATCCTCTCATTGTGATTCTTGAGCTTTTAGTGGAGTTTTCATGGTCTGAAGAAGAAGAGATCACCATTAAAGCATTATTTCAGCTTGGAAATTCCATTTGCAACCTCTAGATACACATCTGGACCATTATAATTAACCAAGATACAAGCTTTATGTTTCCTTGTTGCTAAATCTAAGGTTTTATTCATATTTATCCATGCCTTTAAGAGTTAGAGTGTTGGATATGAGTTTTGGAGGATGTTTAAGTTTAAGCATGAGAATTCATCTCCTTTTTCTTCATGGATGACCTAGCTTGAGCTCAATCCTTGTATTAGACATAAAGGCCTCCCGCACGCTAACACTCCTGATCAGCAAGACTCCTTGAAGCTGATGCTTTGATCAGCGTTTGATGTGTTCGTGCTTTTATCCGAATCTGGAGAATATCTGATCTGGTCCATTCCTTATATACTAGATTTGTTTATGTGTAGATTAGATACAATCTTTTGATCGAAGGTATTCACTAGATTTGATTAGTATATATTTATGTATTAGGTTAAAACCCTAAGTTTGTCTTTGTGAGGGCTTTGTGCCATTAGCCTTTGTGACATATTCTCTTGGTGAGAACACCCTTTCTTGGTGAATGATATCTTTGTGATACTTCTGTGTTCTTCATTGTTCTTTATTGTTTATATACGATCTACGAATCTATAAAGGGTTTAGGACCAACAAGTGGTATCAGAGCAGTTTAAAACAATCATTTAATGAAATATAAAGAATACATCTGACATTCAGAAGAGAGAGTGTGGTATGTTTCCCTATCTTTGTTATTATCTAACTATATCAGGTTTGTTTGGTCCTTATAATGTTTCTGAGATGAGAGAAGAATTTATAAGTGGAGGGATAAAAAAAGATGCAAACGTTATTGATGAAGAAGAAAAACATAATAGAAATAAAATAGCAATCGATGCAAGCCCTTTATCTTGTTTTCCACATCTGATGTACGATCCAAATGCACCTATATCTGTGTTCTTCATTGTTGAACTTGATCTAAAAGACAAAATCATCAATCAGAATCATGAAGATATAGATATGTTGAAAAAAACTGATAGAAAAGGTGAAAGAGATTTCAGATCTAAAGGAGAAGATTAAAGAAAAAAAGGAAGTTAGAAGAAAAGATTTTCGACTGTTTAAGTTCAAACATAATATGTACTTGTAGAATATACTCGAAAAGCTTTATCAAAACTGGTTACTATTCTCAAACAACTCTCTCCCTCAGCTTCATCTCACACTAGGACTACTTCAGTTCATGTTGACAAGTCTCACACTGAAAAGCTTCAAGCTAAGAAATTTCGCACTACCAAGAAGTCTCATATTGTCAGGACTTCACACGTTCACAAATCAGTTCACACTGATAAGTTTGTTCAAGTTGGCAAGACTTTTGAAAGTGTTAAGCTATCTCAAGTTGTAAAGACTTCATCTCACCATGTCAAGACTCAAGCTCCAGCTTCTTACAAGGCAAAGCAATCAAAGAAAAGAAAGTAGAGGCCTCAAACAAAAAAGACTTATAGGTTCTAAAGAATACATCTCTAGAACCTAGAAAGATGAAGCAAGTATAGGTTCCTAAGAGATCATCCTCACAACCTGAAACAAAACAATGTGGAGAAGTTAGACAAACAAAATGGAATCTGAAGTGTCTTGGAAGGTTTGTTGAAGATACTTACAAGAATAAAAAAGGAGTTCAAAATCCTAGAGCTAGCATTTCTTGGCACTCTAAAGAAGAAAGGTATGTTTCTTAACCCAACCTCAAACCGATCCCTAAGGTTGTTTTTTAATCTCGGAGAATGTGAGAGTCTGAACTTTTGAAATGCCATATTAGTTGTCTCTCCTACTAAAGTAAAGTGTTATGTAAATTATTTTTGTATGTTTTTCATAGTTTTAATTCATATTTGGTTAAATTATAAAAAAATGAAAAAATGTGTCTATGTGATTATTTTTTTGCAAAAGATTTCTTTGGAAAGTGTTCTATAGTTCTCTATTGAAGACGTGACAGTTCTTTTGGTCACATACTTGCTTCTTTGTAGAAGAACTAGCTTTTTCGGATGGCTATAATCAAACAATATGGAAGTAGACGTTGGATTTCAATGGTACTTTCGTCAATTGCCTATGTATTGTCTTGTCTTTAACATGGTAGGCACATGGGTAGTACAAAGAAGTAGGTACCATTACTCTTGGTGACAGCAAGAAAGGCTGCAAATGTACATGTGGTACAATCAAGACCTAATTTCTTATTTTCTTAATGTCTTGATTTTCAATGTTTGTCTCTTCATATAGATAAAGTTGATGTTTCAGAATTTAAGTCATCTAGAAAACAAGTATGCAATTTTTGGGGACTCTGATCTAATCCTACTGGAACAAAGAAAAGGGCATTGTGGGTATTTTGGTCAAGTTAGAAAAAGCAAGAAAAGTTAGCCTACTCTTTCTAATTCTCATGGAAAAGAAAAGCTACAAGTTACAACAAGTTCAGATCTTGTCTTCTAGTTATTGGTATTATAACAAAGTGATTAATGAAAGTATATGAAAGGAGAATGTGTTTTTGACTAAGAAACATGATGTTGTATTTTTCAAAGCTACAATTAATGTCATTTGAAGCTCAAGATAGGATATGTTTTGATTTGTTCTCCACATGTTTTTTCTGAATGGTTGTATAGATGTACACGTAAATGACAACATAAAGAGTGTTATTGTTTTTGTGTCTATTGCAAAGTGGTAAGGGGTATATTGGTCTAATTTGGAACAAGAAAAAGGCTATGTACGACTATTCACAGAAAGCAAGACATAGGTAGTACTTTTTCTATGAAAAGGACAACTCGCATGATGGAAAAGAAAAGTCAACAACTATATATCTACATAACATTTCCAAGGGGTCTTATCGTTGATTTCATTATTAATTAAACCATATCAGTAATGAAAGATAAAAGGTTCGCCCAAGATAGAGAAAAAGAGCTAGAAGGGTAATTTAGTCATAAGAAGTACAAAGAGCACATATTAAGGAAATTGTGTGTAGTTGCTTTCATGAATAAGTAAAAAAGTTGTACTTATTTCAACTAGAAGTCACAAAAAATACATAGTTATTTACAAATGGATCTTTTAACTAAAAGTGAAAAAGAAAGGGTAAATGGTTTGTAATAAAATTAAAGTGTGGTAAAGTTTGTTAGTGTTTTTTGAAAAAAAAAAAAAAAACATGATGCAACTATGACATCCCCAAAATCACGGCTAGAAAAGACCGATTTTGTTTATGCTTTATAAAAATCAGAGTACTTCTTTTCATAAAAATGTTGCGGAATTTGTTCCCAGAAAAAACACGATAAATACGTTATTAAAACATTTTCGAAGAAACGTATTTTATTTATGTTAAAACGTTTGGGATGTCATCGTCAATACAGAAACATAAGCATAAACGGAACTTACATTTATTTACACTAGTGATCTACATCTCTTTAATCTCTTAGTGTAATGTGACTTCATATCAACACCTGTGATGTAAATAAACTGAGTGGGTCAGGTTGGGAAACCTGGTGAGTACATAGGGTTTTCAGCTGTGAAATCCCCAAAATCACGGCCAGAAAAGACCGATTTTCATTTATGCTTTTAAAATAAATTCAGAGTAAATCCTTTTGATTTGAAAGAGTTGCGGAATTTGTTCCCAAAAAAAAAACATGATAAAACAATGTTTACCAAAGCATTTCATAAAAGAGATGTATTTTTCATTATATAATCAAAACTCGGGGTGTCATGTTCCGATATAGACCAATAAGCATAAACGATAACGTTACAAGTCATTCAACAAATATATACATATACAGACTTGTAAACAAAACAACTTGATGGTTCATCCATCTTACGCCCTTGCGCCACTTCCTGTAATACAAATAAAACTGAGTGGGTCAGGCTTGCGAGCCTGGTGAGCATATAGGGTTTTCAACCCACAATAAATAATTAAATTAATTATTATCAACCAACAATAACCCAGTTACCCATTCTCGTTATTCTCACTTTATGTCCCTAAAATAACTAACACAAGGGACCTAATCTAAGAATATTTTCATCGGGGTGACAACACATGCTGCGGGGGTTCCTCAGCAATATAAGTCAAATAAGGCAACCATGAGGGGGATGGAATACAGCGAATGAACACCTAAGTTCATTTACACCTACAGGTTATAAGCCTGCTAGCGTTCCACTAGACTGTCTAGAAAAGTCTGTGGTCATCATCTAAATTCCGCTAGATGACTGGATCAAAACAACAACGAGGCCTCTCATCTGTTTATTACACACCAACTATCTACCCATGTTCTACCCAATATATTAGTAGATAAAAACATACATTTTTATACATATTTTCAAAACCTGTATAACATGCTTGATCAATACATTTTCCATATAACAGATGAGGCACACACACATAACACGTATTTCATATAGAAATAATCAGATGTGTAAGATAGAAGAAAGTGAATATACATTCACACACATAACAACCAAATATACACATAACACGTATCTCGTAGAAAAATACTTCATAATTATACGTTAGGAGAAAGTAACAACACACTCACACATATAAACAACAATATACTTAATACACTCAAACCATACTTGTATTATTATTGCGTTTATGAAAGGTAGTATACACTCACTTGATCAGAAGATGATCGGACAGCACTACACCTTGCAAAAGTAGAAATCCTCAAGAGATCTGGAAGATCTCTAAAAAAATCAAACTTCTCGCGGGCAGAGCTTCGGCTCGGAAACCGCACTTCTCGGGATCTTCGGGATCTCGGGACTTGCTTCGGGACTCGGGAATATTACCGGGGCTTCGGGGTATTTCTGGCACGCAAATCGAGGCAAAACGGGAGAGAGATTGGAGAAAAATAGCAAAGAAGTCGGCTGCCCTCGCATCCTATTTATAGGAGGCTGGAGCCTCGGAGTACGCGGGGCGTACAGGTCCGAAATCATCACTGCGTTCGTCATCCGAAGCCACTTGATGCGAGTGTTGACATCCTCGGTGTACACGGGGCGTACTTCGGATGAGTCCGGTGACTCGTCCTCGTAAATACCAGATTTTTCAATTAAATTTAAATACAAATTATTTAATAAATTTCGGAAATTCATATCTTCTTCATACGAACTCCATTTTCGACGTTCTTTATATCCTCGCGAAGGTGAGACTACGCTCTACAACTTTCGTTTAGACTCCGTCGGCTAATTTTGTCGTTATTTTTATTATTTATTTTTAATAGGCCGGGACAGAAAATTTCGTTATAAATTCATAACTTCTTCGTTTGACGTTCGTTCTCGCCTAACTTTTTATCGCTTTGATAATAACAACAAGATCTTCGATTCTCGTTTAGATCACTAAGGCTAAATATCGCTCTAACGTAAATTTCACTTTTTACGTTATTCAGCAGTGCCGGTTATGTCGCGAAACTTTGACAGGTCATAACTTCTTCGTTATAACTCAGATTTCGACATTCTTTCATATCTTCGGAAACCTTGTTTCAACTACTACAACATTATCTAAAGATATCAAGTTTATTATACACTTAAATTTTGACGCTTATTTTTATTCTTAATTAATCAAACCACATAATTAAGCAATTAAGCACAAAACACATAATACTCAAATAATACACTTCTATTATTTCAAAACGGGTTACAAAGGTTAACCTAGACTATTACATTGCTAAAAATGGCAAGCCCAGAAACACAGGCATTACATTAACCCACAATAATATAATTATTATGTTTAAACAATCAAACAATCAACCCAATTACTCATCCCCGTTATCTTCTTTAGTCTTAAGGATCTACCCGAAGAATCAGCTATTCCTCGTTTATTTATTCATAAGGATCATCGTAAGGAATCGACACGAAGTCCATCATTACCAAGGCTTATAGAATATATCTAGTGAACACGTAGTCTGAAACATCTGGTAAACACTTAGTTCAAAAGTAACTAGTGAACACACTTAGTTCAAAATACCTAGCGAACACACTCAGTTCAAAGATACGTAGTGAACACACTCAGTTCAAAATACCTAATGAGCACCTAGTTCAAAAACACCTATAGGTTACGAGCTTACTAACGTTCCACCGGACCATCTAGTATCGCCCATGGTCATCATCTATACTCCACCAGATGACTGGATCACTGACAACATTGATGTCTCCCATCCTGTTATCACAAAACAACTATTTCATCTACCCATGTTTTACCCAACACATTTTGTAGATATAAAATACATATACAGTTTAAATCATTTAAAACATGTATAGAAATCTTTCACCCAGCATAGACAGCAAGTATTCAGACAATATGCCCTCACAGCACGTAATTTATATTAAAATACTTCATATCTATGTGTAAGATGAAGGAGACTATGCACTCACTTGAAAGGTGGTGACTCAGCACTCGGACAGCGCTTCGATACTCTCAAAACAATTTCCTTCGATAAAACAGCGAATTTTATTGAAAAACGGAACTTTATTTGGAGCAGCATTTCGAAACTGAAACACCCTTTTTCTCGGGACTCCGGGAGCCTCGGGGCTTCCCTCGGGAGCTAAGGGGTTTAACTAGGGTTTAGGGGGGTTTAGAAGCCCTAGAGATAGAAAGAAATCTAGAGAGAGAAAGGAAATGGTGTGTGAAATTCGGAGGAGTTCGGACCCTTTTTATACGTGCCAGCAGCCTCGGTTACGCTGGGCGTACCGAGGTTACGCTGGGCGTAATGCTCGGATAAGGGTGCCAGCGAGCCTCCAGCTGTCTCGTATTTGGAAGGGATAAGATCCGAAGTACGTTGGGTGTACCCAGCCTCGGACGCGGGGCGTAGATGCGAGTCGATGTTGCATGATCCGGAGCGAAGCCTTGATCAGCAAGCAACGGCTCAGAAGCGGCCACGTCATCAACCTCTCGTAGATTTCGCAATTTTGCACTCCGACTTCTAAAAATCATATCTTTCGCATACGAGCTCCGTTTTCAACGTTCTTTATATCTACGCGAAGGTGGGAACGTACTCTACAACTTTCGTTTAGAATTCGTGGGCTAATTTTGAATTGATTTTAAATGTTATATTATTAACAGGCCGGGACAGGATTGGTCCGTTAAATCCTCATAACTTCTTCATCCGACGTCCGTTTTCGCCCATATTTTTCTCGTTATGCTACTCTTATCGAGATCTTCGATTCTCATTTAGGTCGTGTCGGCTAAAAACCGAGCGATCTAATATTCGAATTTCGGGTTGTACACTGCTAATCCGAAACTTCGAAAAATCATAACTTCTTCATACGAAGTCAGATTTTGGCGTTCTTTTTATCGATGTTCTTAGTTTAACATATTATACGACTTTCATTTAGATCGCTATGGCTAAATCTCGCTCTATCGTAAATTCACTATATACGCTTCCCGGTATCGTGCCGGTTCCGTCGCGAAATTTCAACGGGTCATAACTTCTTCGTTATAAATCAGATTTCGGTGTTCTTTATATGTACGGAAACCTTGAGACATATTCTAAAACTTGGTTAATATTATTTATTCTAAATAATCTTTTGTCAAAAAGTCATTTTCGACCCCTATTGCCTCTAAATTCACTAGCCCGGATCTATGGACGTTACAGCAACCAATGAGAAAAGATGAAATACAAGCTTTAACAACTATAGGTGTCATGCATTACAGGGACAACAAGGGTATTTTTGTTATTTTCATGGACATTTGTTTATACATATTTAAAAGGGATCAGTGATAGCATCTCCTCTGAAAATTTGTATTGAAAGCATGAAAAGAAGGAGCTGATCGGTCTAATTGTGTATTAAAAGATGATGTGCACAAAAGTACCTACTAGTTTTAAATTTATATCCTAACTAACTTGACTAACAAATATGCACCTAGGTAGTGTACCTAGTCGGATTGTAGTGTAGTTTAAGTAAGTTGGGGTCGAAAACAGGGAACGGATTTATTTAGCTAAAATAATTACTCTAAATTAATATAAAATCAAACAATAATTTAAAAGGTTTTTATCTAATTTTGCAAGTTTAAATGAGCTTAATTTATCAACAACTATTAAATAAAATTATAAAAACACTTTTGTTAGTTTGAATCCACTTTCCCTTAATGGTTTAATTATTAATGATGACAATTCTCGTTGGTTACCAATTAAAATATTATTAGCAATTCAACTCCAAATTATCTAATGTTGAATTAATTCATGTAGATCTATGCATGGTCACACATAGTTTAACACATAATTAACTATTAAATAGAATTGGAGCTAGGTAAGATTGAGTTAATAAACACAATTATGTTCATAATATGAGTTCTCCAACACAGCCAAATTCAATACTTCAATTGCTTATCTAAGATTGGTTCAATCTTAGCTCTAATAATCTAATGTTTACTAAATTACTAGGTATTCAAATTCATGCAGATTAATGGTCACTAACTACACATAATAAGAATTTAAAGCAATCTAGTATCAAACTAAGCATGCTAGGTATAATTAATCAAACACAAGACATTAACCAACAAGAAAAGTCTAAGGTATTATAAACAAACCATGAGTTCTAGCTTCATCTAACTAACAGAAGCAGCTAGATTTAGCTACTGATACTAACAAATAAACTAACATGATTCATAATTGAAAGCATCATAAAGTACCAAACTAGAAAGTAAGTTATGAACTTCTTCTTCTTCCTTGGTTTTCAAACCAATTTCCTAACCATCTAACATTCTAAATATTGACTTCTGGAAACCTTTTTTCACCAGCCAACCTCTCAAATTCGTAGAGATCAAGGGTATTAATAGTTTTCATGAAATTACATTCCACGTCATGGAATAGTGCTCCACATCGTGGACATCGATGAATCCTTATCGGGCAAGGATTTGGACTTTGTGCATACTAATTTTCCAGAATTTTCCTTTTCCACATTGTGTAAGTGATATCCATGACATGGATATAGCTATTTTCATGGGTTTTATCTTCTTCAATCATCCAAGCTTCCAAAGTTTCTTCTTTTCCACTTTTAGTCCTTATTCTTCAAAATAAATTATATTGGCTGCAAAATACAATTTAATCTTATAAGTGCCATTATTCCATGCAAATAACCAAAAATATGTATAAAAATGTATTCAAATATTGCCTAAACGTATATATAAATATGGCAATATCAAAAGACAAACCATTAAATATATCATTGTTGTTGTCTTTTGGATATCAAAGAGAAATTTCATGGTTCATCAGTATATGCTGTCAACGATGTGCTTGTCTTCAACAGGAAAGAGAAAGAAGGTTATTACACAGCTACTTTGTCAAAAAATTGCCCTTACCGTTATAAGAGAAATACATGTTGCTAACTACTCTTTGTCAATGTAGATAGATTTTCATCTGCTTTAGGCTAGAAGGAGTGGTACCACCGAAACCGCACTCCATTCACTGCCACATATACGCCACATCACTTTTTACCACACAAGTGTTGATTCTTGCCACACCCAAGGATGGTGCCACGCATTTAAAAAAAAATTAATAAAACTTCTTTTTAAAAAACAAAACATAATTTTTCATTACTTCAAAATAAAAAAAACATTACATTGCCTTACTAGAACAACGCACATGACAATAAAAAAATCTTACAAACTTCAAAAACAAATCAAACGATTAAAATAACTTTAAAAAACACAAATAAAATAACTAAATCATACTACATAAAGTCATTTTCCGAGAACTCGTCTTCCGAGTCATCCGGTGGATCCAAATTAAGGTTAATGTGTTGAATCCCAAAAATGTGTTCCACCAAGTCCATGCGAAGATTGTGAAATGTTTCAGTGCAACGTATCTCTGCTCTCTTATTCATATACTCGTCGCCACAAATTTTTGTTGGTTGTGTCTCGGGTATGATTTCTTCCTCGTCATACACACATATCGCTCTTCCTTCGTCTTCAATAATCATATTATGCAATATGAGACATGTTTACATAATTTCTCAAAGTTTTTCCTTGCTAAAATAAATTGTTGGTTTTTTCAATATGAACCAACGTTTCTTAACAGCTCCAAAAGCACAGTCGATATCCTTCCTAGCTCTTTCGAAAGCTCTCTTGATTTTTTTTCTAGAACCATGTGGACACCTAAACAATTAACAAACACACCATACTCATGATAGATCCCATCAAAAAGATAATAACCTTACTTATATGGTGCTTCATGAACTTCAAAAGAAGAATCTAGTGTAGATTCATTGTATATGTTGTTAAATATAGGTGAACGATTAAGAACATTGATGTCGTTAATCGAACCGGGAGAACCACAAAAAGCATGCCAAATCCACAGATCCTATGATGCAACTGCTTCAAGTATGACCATTAGGTGACCATCATCACCTCGGGTAAATTGCCCATGGTGTGAGGTAGGCCAATTTCCCATGCCTAATGGAGACAATCTAAACCTCCTAGCATTCCTAGAACCCATGCACACTAGCATGATGAGCTTGCAATTGTAAGAGGCCATTACGTGTAGGCTTACGTAAATCTTTTGGAACATAAAACTAAATCATAGTTTTGAAAAAATAGTGGAGACTATCTCGTGCAGTCCAAGCACACATCCTAAAAGTCTCGTCCAATGCATCAGGTGTAATGCCAAATGCTAACTGATGAAGTAAGGTCATCCATTTTTGTAAGGGAGTGAAACCGGTTGTACCCCTAGCATCGGAAGATTGTAGTGCACTCCCTCATTACATCCTCAATTATACGCTCGTATAAATGTTTGAACATTCTGAAGTGCCTATCAAAATAGTACCCTTGATAAGTGGCATTATCCTGAAAGTAGTCTTGTATCAAAGTTGGTTGGCATCTTCATGATTTCTAGAAATATATCTTCATGTTCTTCGTTGAGAACTTTCGGCTGCGTTATTGCATAACGCATCATATGTTTGTGCTGCTATTTGAGCATAAACAATAGTAGCATCAAACATAACTTGAAATTCTTCAGAAGACGAAGAAGATGACATTTTTCTATTAATTTTAAGAGAGAAAGCAATAGAGAAATGTAAAAGTTTGGTTTTGTTTTGAAAGATAATGAAATAGATGGTTTAATTTATAGGAAAGAAAGAAAAAAAATTAAATTTAAACATATTTGACCATTCAACGGTCATCATCACCATTAACCTATAAAAAATTCACGGAAAAATGGGTGAGGTGCGGCTTAATGCACTCGAAACCGTATAAGGGGCATGGTCTTCCCCTGCTTATATGGCAAGAAGTTCAATCGAAACCGCACCACTCCCTTGTGTCTTAGGGACAACGTATGGAGACCGAGGAGGCGTTGGAAGTGGAGGAGCTTGTGGATGGGCTAATGATGTACAATCACTTCCATTCTCAGCTATGATTTCAACAGGAAATGAAAAGATTATTTTTTGCAACGCAAAGGATGTGTGGATTTTTATCAGATTAAATGCATTTGAGAGTTATGATGCCCTAAGAACCCTATTAGTGTTTCAATAACATGTGAGTACCGAGGTGCTATAACAATGTTCCATTTCATTTTGATTTAAGTGGAACTGCTTTTGGTGCAATGGTGAATCTAGGACAAGATGATAATCTTCGTAATCTTGGCCAAGTTGATATTAAATATCGATAGGTGCCATGCTATTATGGTAGAGCAAAGATTATTTCCTTCTTAGTTATAGAACAAGTCTCCTGGGGTGTATTGTGCTTAGGAATTCAAACTCGATTCTTTTAAATCGATGATCAATGTATGTCGTTTGATAATAAAGATTGTGCTGCATGTGAATTTTACAGAAACAAATGCATAGAGTTAACTTATATTGGCCTTCTCCTTCTTAATAGCTAATGAAATCAATTTCAAAGTTACTATAACCCAATCTTTTTGCGGGTGCATTAGGCCGGAGGGAATGGTGCCATACTCCCTTATTTTGCCACACTGCCACGTAGACGCCACATGTGTTTTCACCACAATGGTGTGGTTCATTGCCACACGCAAGGAGTGGTGCCACACTTGGGTTTATTTGTTTATTTTTATTATTTTTAATGAATAAAATCTTTAATTTTTAAAAAAGATAATATTTCATCAATTAAAAATAAAAATACCATACATTGCATAACTATAAAAAAGAACCTAAAAATTTCGAGAAGCAAATTAGAAACATAAAATCTACAAAAAAACACACACACCAAACGATTGAAAACTTGAAAAAAAAAACTAGAAGTTAGCCACAATTAGCGTAACTTTTTTTTCACTCCTCCTTCATCGCCAAAATAAATTGACGCTCGTACCTAGTCATATTCGACCTGTCCATCGGTAGTAGTCTTATGTCGTTGTCCCTTTTTTTTTCCGAAGCTCTCTTTCAAAAGCAATTTACAAAATCTTGTCCATTCTATCTTTTATACCTTTCATATCGACCCCATTTCTTTCAACTCATTTGAATCTGATGCTTTGCCTTTGCCTTTGCGTTTGCTTTTTTGCTTTGTCTCTTCCAATTGGTCGGGAAGGTGGTGAAACTGGAACGGGTTAATCTTCATTCAGATCATATTAAAGACGAGCATCTGATGTAGTGTGCTCAGACTTAGATGTTCTTCTGCGTTTTGAACCACTGTCAATATGCTTGTCTGATGTTTTGTTGTTTTTCCATTTCTTGTTATCTTTCACAAAATTCCAAACTTCAAGAAACTTGAAAGCCTTTAGATTTTCTTTTTGATATGCTTTCCACAAAATCATATCATCGCTTTCTTCACTTTTCCATTAACGTTTCATGTTGGTATACAAATCATTAAACAACATGATTTCCTTGTTCATCTTCCCCCATTTTGATTACACTTGTTGTTTTGAACGACGCTCTCTAAGGTCAATTCCTTTATGGAACATATGTAAAACCCGAATCCAAAAACGGTCATGCTTTTCGTCTTTTCCAATCGTTGCATCTTCTGAAACATCGATCCAAGATTGTACCAACACTAACGCTTCTAGGGGTTCCCAACCTTTAGCCTACGACTTCTCTTTTCTTTTAGTTACTTCTGGAGTGGTCTGAGTTTCTTCAACGAATTTCGGTTCAGAATCAGAAATGACCGTATGCGGTTGTGCTTGTGTTTTTTGAACAAACTCAGGTTGAGACAAAAAAAATAAATGGATTAAAATATGAGTCGATTTGTGGTACTGTTATTGGTAGTGGTTGTGTTGTTCATTGTGACAACCCGAAATTTATGTCTTGTACAACCTACATTTAATCAAAGTTAGACTTATTTCTGCTAAGTTTTAGATCTGTTTAGAGTCCGTTTGGGTGTTTTTAGTCATATGACATTCAAGAATCAAGTGTTAGGACGTATCTTCTAGGGTTCATGTGCAACAATCAAGCCTTAAACCCGATTATGAGGTGTTTACGGCCAAACTTCATGAGTTTAGGCCGTAAACTCAACCCTGGCCATGAACTCATGCTATAAGCATGATTTTACATCATTTTCCATCATTTCCTTCCTTTCAAGTTCAAGAACCTCTATTCCTCTCTCAAGTATCATAAGATCTTCATCCCAATCTTCCAAAAATGTAAGCATTTCTTCTCTTGATTTTTTACATCTCCTTATCTTGTGGTTATACATGATTTCATCGATGAAATCCTTTCATTTTTATAGATCTTGAAGTGTTCTTCATTTCACCAAGAACACATACTAGTGTTCTTGGACCTTAAACACCCTTACAAGCTTCTATATTGTAAGTACTCTTGCCTTAACTCGTTATATGATTGAATCACTTAGTTTACACCTTGAAAACAAACAAAAGAGATTTTATGGCCAAGGCAATCTCCTTAGTTCATAAACTCTAATGATGGGTGCAAATGAGCCCTAATTCCTTCCTTAGCCTTAGAACTAGGTCTAAAACAATTCCAAATTAAATAAAGGACCTTAGACATCAAAATGATATAATTTACCATGTGTTTACGACTGTAAACTCATTAGGGCCGCAAACCCTTGGCCGTAAACTCATGGGGAGTTTACACTTGGGCCGTAAACTCCAAGGTGAAGCCCTACAACCCTTATATGCAACCCTTTGTGCTTATAACACTTGAATCAAAGTGTTTTCCATGTTGTAGGGTGTCTATACTTGCTTAATTAGTTGTTTAATAACTAATTAGATGCATATATGTGTCATTATGTGCTAACTAGGATCCGTGTGTGTGCTCAAGTCTTCACTTGACACCTAGCATCCTATACCACTTGTTCATCCAAGCTACTCACTACAGGTGAGTCCATACCACTTAATCAACCTTTTAAATGATTTTAAATGCTTTTATGGGAGGGGGGAATACAAGTTAAAACTTTATAGTTATTATATTAGTCACATGTGATTAATAACTATCAAACAAATGGATTTACCATGCTTTAAACTGTTTTATCAAGCAAACTACTTCAAACTATTTATCAAACTCTTTACCAAACTTGCTCTTATATGCTAAACCTTTTCTTTTATAGCTTTCAAACTTATATATTCTCAAAACCATGTCTAATACATATATAATTATATAACTAAGGTTGGAAGGACTTAGGACTGATAGCCCACTCTGTTTCCTGTTCCTTGTTTGGTTGTGGACTTAGAATACCTGGTTGTTTTTCCGAGTGTTGTTCGATCCTTAGTTATATATTATGTATATATGTATAATACCTAAAAGCTTATACGTCAGTTCAATACATTCAGTCATACAAACAATTCTACTAGTAGACTATAATAGGTATAGTTTAGGGAGATACTACTCATTACTACTAGTACAATGAAGCATACAAAGAGTCGGTTCATTCATGAGTCAATACATACTATTATGAGAAACTACACAAATATACTATGATGAGAAACTAAGAGAACTTACTATTATGAGAAACTATACAAACATACAATGATTAGAAACAGATAAAGAATACTATAGAACATACAATACTCTAGTACATGCAATACATATACATGTATACTATAAGATAAATGGGAACCACTGTTTCGGGACATGTCATCACTTCCATGGCTCGATTTGTATCCAGAGTCTCCTGGAGGGAGAGTGTGAATTTGCGTATAGATTTATACTGGATTGACTATCCTACACCTTGCTGCTACCTACAGCGGGACCTGCAGGTCTACGGGTGTCAAATCTCATTACTTTCGACGTCTTTCATCATCGTGTTTTTAGTCGATAGTATGGTACAATTAAATCACATTATACCTTAATAAAGAACCGGTTTTAAGGTAGTTAGTACATCGGTAGTTACTATAATACAACACTACCGTACTATATTATTTTCCTAATGCATTCACTTTCTGATCTTCTCACATAAACGGTATTGTATAAACTATATTTTGTTAATGATAGTCACACTTGGGAAAATTACTCACTTATACAAGAAACGAACATACAAAACAGTCGAGCCTTGGTAGAAGGATACTTTTAGTAGAAAATATAGGATTTTCTTGGAGATACAAACATTTACAAACTAATACATTCAAACGCTTACAAATTTTTTCATACAAACAATGACACTAAAATGCTTATGAATTCACCAACTTTAAAGCTGATAAATTCTTTCAAAATAACTTGTATTCTGAGGTCATCAGTAGACAGGTACTGATGCCAGCTTTTGAGAAGATTGAGCACATTCAAGACTCATCTATGTTTACTATTATTCTTTGTTGTCATACTGTACATGGCATCCTCCACCCCAGAACGATTTCCGCTGTTTCGTTTTTGGGGTGTGACAGTCATTATGGAAAATACGAAAGCATTCCACCATAGTGGTAATATGGAGGCGAAAAAATCGGTTGATCAAATGAAGGTATTGGGGTTGTGGTGTTTATAGTAGGTGTTTTTTTATTGGTTGGCCTTTTGGAAGAAGACATTTTGAAAGGATTTGAAGAAAAGATGGTAAAATGATAAGGAATTCGAGTGAGGATTTTGTAAAAAATGGTAAGTATATATAGGGTAAATTTAAAAAAAGTAATTGATTTCTAAACACAAGGACCATTGAACAGTCAAAATGAGTACAACCAATCAAAAAACGTGACTAAATCTTGCCACACTGCAACCTAAATCGTGCTTGACCGCACCAAGGCGGCGGTGTTCTTGTCCCATGTGGAAAAACCATGGTATGAAACTACGGCCACTCCCTTTGGCCTTAGGCGTCAGAGCTTGTCTCTGGGGTTTCTATGTATCAAACTTAAAGTTTCAGGGAGCAATTAAGATTTGTTGCTTTCAAGACAAAAATGAATTTAGTAACAGATTAGCTACAAGTCTGATAAAGAAAGGTACCCATATATGCTAAAAATCTAGGGCAAATTCACTGTCAAGGATGCCAAAGATGGATCTCAAAAGAAAATGTCAAAGCGTAGCCTATTATGTTCTCTCTCTCATACACGTTTGAAACTAACAAGCTAAAGGAATTAAAAATCAAATGCATAGCAATGGTGTCTCATTTTAAAAAGTAAAGTTTTTAATTAATGTAATAAAAAACAAGTGTGTGAAGGTATTCCAAGCAAGGTGTTTCTCGTGTATATTTCCTATCAGCTTGATAGAAATATAAGGGGGAAAAGGAAATCAAGTATCAAAATGGGGACAATAATTCTTTCATATGAGCTCCTAATAGTTAGATGTTTTTGTGTGTTCAAAGTTCTTTAGTTTCAAGAACTGATTTTAAGTTAAACGAGAGATAGCATGAATGTTTTATCATGTGATGTTTTTAGATAGTTTCAAGTGGGTCTTGGTGACGGTCTATATAATGTTTCAATATATATATTTGGTTCTTGCTTTGTAATTTCATTGCACCACTTCAATGGAATTCTCTAGAAATTTCACGCTTTATGATCACACTATGATGACAAAGTGTTGACAGAAATGAACCACAAGGATAAGGGGAGAAATCAAGTTTGAAAAAGGCAACTGAGCTGAAAATTGAAAAGAAGATAGAAATTGTTTTTGAAGTTGATACCTATGCTTCATCTGGTATGGTCACTCATTCTAAAATCATTGTACCTTTCATGATTTGAAGGTGGAATTTCATAAGCCAAGTATGTAACTTTTGACAAATAAATATTCTTGGAACAAATGATGCCACATATGCCTTAAGGCTCATGTCCTCTAATTGTTAATGACGTGATGAGACTTCACTTCAAATGTCTTTAACCTAGCAGGTCATGACCTTATCTGTTGAGACTAAATGTGTCATCCATCTCTTGTTTTGAATCTGATAGCAAAATCTATTCCTCACAAATAAAAATTCTTATAATGCAAGGATATTATCCTCTCTCTTAGCCAATCTTTTTCTCATTTCCTTGACCTTCTAGGCTAAGGTATGACATGGTACCATTATGAATTGATTGTGGATATACTCCAAGATTCTAATTACTCTTATCTACAAGTCTTTTGAATAAGAACTTAATAATTCCCTATGCAATTCACACACTGATAAAATTTCGAAAGTTTGTGCTGACATTTAAACAATGTGTTTTAGTCTATCACACACACCAACCCATTCTTCCCCTATAGTTATTCTTGAAAGATTTATGATTTTGTGTCAAATGCTAGAAACTACTGAGAACTTGAAAATCTATGCTGATGGGTACATTTTGTACTGGAATGTACTACATACATCATTACATTCTTGCCTTTATTCTTCTATTAAAAAAAGGTAATGATCCAACATATAAAACGATACGATGATGGGACTTCATAATTCTAGGTAAATGATCTAATATTGTAAAAACATAAAAAGTGTGATACACCTATCCTATTCTCTTACTTTATATTATTTTTCCTTTTATTTCAGGTTACTTGTTGACTTCTATTAAAAAAGAAGGAAGGTAGTGCTTATTGATGCTGTTAAAATGGGGAAAATTATCTAATTTTGCTACATAGTTACTTAATCATTCCTTGAGTAACATAAACTCTTGAAAGAATAAGGTAATAAATCTAACTGGGAGCAGAAATCAACATATTACTTTAGCTGTATTTATCTATTAGTTCATTATTTACTAGTTTGGTTTTGACATCGTCAAATAAGAGGAGATTCTTGGGTCACTCAGTTGCATAGATTTGATAATGCAAAATATATATGTTATAATTATATTAAGATAGTTAATCTGAAGATATGTTGATGGAAGTTCATATGTCGAAGACTAAAGAACAACCTCTGATGGCTGAAAGACTTTGAAGACTCTATCAGCACCGAAGGCACGAAGACACCATCTACTAAAGACTAATTACTGTGTCCAAACGTTGATGGTTATACACTAATGACACACTGATCAGGTGATATGTGGATGACACTTGTTTATGGAACTATCTGTTGAAGTTGAAGGTTATGTTGAAGTTGAAATTAAATTTAATCTCCCTGATGTTGACACTCCCTGATCAACAAGACTCCCTGAAGCTTATGCTCTAATCCGCGTTTGATGTGTTAGTACTGATATCCGAATCTGAAGAAGAACTTATCTGATCCATTCCTTATGTACCAGATTAGTTTATAGATAAAATTACATAAATGGTCCTCATGGTTGACAAAATCGACCAATTATGGTCCTTATGATGAATTCTTTACACAGATGGTCCCTGTGGTTTCAAAATTTTGCAAAGACGGTCCTTTTGACTAACGGCGTTAACTTTTTCACTTAAGTCCTATGTGAAATGACATATTTGCCCTTCATGCATAAGGACGCTTTATGTAATATGTTTCTACCACAGGGACCATTTATGTAATTTTCTCTTTTATTTATTATTTTCTATTTATTTTAATTATATATTTAAGTATTTAGATTTGTTTAAATTTATTGTTTAATATATATATATATATATATATATATATATATATATATATATTGCCTATCCTGGACCGCTTCGTGAGTCCTCCTGGTTTGGAAGCTTAGTGAGAGCTCTTACCTCATGGTAGCTCTGGGAGCTGCATGCTAGCGTTTATTGAGGGAGTTGGAAAGAGCATTTGCGGTTGAATCGGAATCGATTTCGGATGAATCCAAGGGGGTGCTTTACGCTAAGGAGAGGATACCGTCTTGTAGTTGCGGAGTTGTCTGGGATGAAAGCGTTCATCCCAGACAACTCCGCAACTACAAGACGGTATCCTCTCCTTAGCGTAAAGCACCCCCTTGGATTCATCCGAAATCGATTCTGATTCAACCGCAAATGCTCTTTCCAACTCCCTCAATAAACGCTAGCATGCAGCTCCCAGAACTACCATGAGGTAAGAGCTCTCACTAAGCTTCCAAACCAGGAGGACTCACGAAGGGGTCCAGGATAGGCAATATATATATATATATATATATATATATATATATATATATATATATATATATATATATATATATATATATATATATATATATGCTAACATTTTTTAACGTTTTGATCAAATTATTTTTTCTAATCTTTTTGAAATTTTCTTAAAGTAAATTTATTAATGTTGTTTATTTTAACGTTTTATTCGAATATTTTTTTTTGAGCATTATGTTCGAATACATTTTTCAACATATAGTATGTTTATATTTGATAAAGGATTTCACGACTATTGTAATTATAATTCGTAACTTAATTCACTTTCAATTGTGTTTTCATTTTTTTTCTTTTATCAGGTTATATAATTATTATTTGTTAATTCATATATTTAACTGTACAAGGTTGTATAATTATTATTTTTGTAAACTAATTTATTAATATTTTTTATAAAAAAAATGTAAAATGCTTGTTAAACGTGAATATAATTAATATAATTAGGTAGACGTAGGCTATGCTGAGACCGCCTCACAACTTTGCCGAGAACGGCCGGGTCATTTCACATTGGATTTTACATATAATTATTTCAAGTTATTTTTTTCTTTTGTTTTTAGCAGTGTTGTAAAAAATCACAACTAGGTCCCGATTAATCTCAGATTAATCCTTATGTGCTACTGACCGATTAGAGGCTCTTGCATTGTGATTTTTTACAACACTGCTAAAAACAAAAAAATAATAACTCGAAATAATTACATTTAAATCCAATGTGAAATGATTTGGTCGTTCCCAGCAACGTTGTGAGGCGGTCTCAGCTTAGCCTATATCTACCTAATCTATATTAATCATATTCACGTTTAACAAACAATTTACACTTTTTTATAAAAAATGTTAATAAATTAGTTTACAAAAATAATAATTATACAACCTTTATATAGTTGAAAAATGTATTCGAACATAACGTCAATATATATATATATATATATATATATATATATATATATATATATATATATATATATATATATATTTGAATAAAACGTCTAAATAAAAAAAAAACATTAATAAATTTAGTTGAAGAAAATATCAAAAAGATTAGAAAAAATAATTTGAGCAAAACGTTAAAAAATGTTAGCATGTATATATATATATATGTATATATATATATATATATATATATATATATATATATATATATATATATATATATATAAACAATAAATTTTAAAAAAATCTAAATACTTAAATATATAATTAAAATAAATAAAAGAATAATAAATAATAGAGAAAATTATATATTTGGTCCATGTGGTAGAAACATGTCACATAAAGCATCCTTATGCATGAAGGGAAAATACGTCATTTCACATAGGACTTAACTTAAAAAATTAACGACGTTAATCAAAATGACTGCCTTTGCAAGATTTTGAAACCACAAGGACCATCTGTGTAAAGAATTCGTCATAAGGACCATAATTGGTCGATTTTGTCAACCATGAGGACCATTTATGTAATTTTGTCTAGTTTATATGTAGATTAGATATAATCCATGGATTTAAGGGATTAATTAGTATATATTTATGTATTAGGGTAAAACCGTAAGTGTGTCTTTGTAACCTGTTCACCTGGTGAGAACACCCTTTTGTTGGTGAAATACACATTTGTGATACTTTTGTGTTCTTCATTGTTCTTTATTTACTGTATCTGTTGTGACGTGTCGTTGAGCTTAACGCCATCAATGGTGGTTTCGCTTGAGTTAAGCCTAAGAATCACAACAAATAAATAGCCAATGTTAGTCGTCATCCAAGAGGAGGTCTTGGATCGAGACTCTGACGGTCTAGTCAGTAATTGGGTGAGAGAATTAGGGTTCTGCAAGAGATTTGGAGAAGAAGGATCTATTTTATACATGTTGTCGAGGGAGCATGTCCCCAATAGTACGTTTTGTCTTATCTGTACCGTCAGGACAAGGAGGCATCCTTTTGGCGGATCGTGCATCACTAGCGATTATCTGCTATTGGTGTAGAACCACCGAAAAGTAGCACTCTGAGCACTACACTTGTCGCTTTGGAGAGTGGTCGGTGTTGTTTTGGCTTGTCATAGACCAGCGCCAATTGTTATGAGTTAGACCTTGGAATTATAACGTCGGGGCCTAAGTATGAGTCCTCGAGGGCAAGGGCCCGCTCCTGGCACCTAAACTGAGTAGCGACCGTTATATAGGTCGCCCTTTAGATAACTATCTCATTATCTTTAACGACTTACTAGAGGGATACGTTAACAAGTCCCATGCGCTAATAAACACCAATTTTAGCCTTGGGTAGCTAGGTTTGACGTTCGCTGATGTGACGGAGTCTGCTGCGCAAACGGTTTAATCATTACAACCATTCGAATTTCCCACCACTCATTTAAAACTTCCCTTATTAGGGATAGTTTCCTTTTCTTCGCTCTACTACTCTTCAACTGTCTATTTGTTTTTCTTTATTTCCTTTCTCTTTCTTCTTGCATCTGCTAGTGGTAAGAAATGGCGACACCGATCACTAGAATCTAACATAAACCAAAAGATTTTGTGTCCCTGCAGGCCCGATTTAGCTTTCTTCTTGAGCATGAGATGTAGGGATGTCAACGAGACCAAATGGGACCAGAAATAGCTTCCCCGCTCCTACCCCTGAATTCGATTGTCTCCCCCACTCCACCCCCAATGCCCTGGTATCCTAACCCCCGATCCCACCCGTGAACTCCTCCATTGCCCCTGGTCCCACCATCGTTTCCTCGTTTCATGGGCTTAAAAATGGATTTTTGGGCTTAAAGAAAACTACTTTCTATAATTATAACACCTTAAAATCTAGTATTTTAGCAACTCAAAAATTACAAATCTAACATAACAAAAACAACAAATCCTGCGTTGCAAAAATTTTAAATCTAAAAATAAAAATATAAAATACAACACTATTCAAAACATCTAACTGACAGCTGAATACATAAATCAAGTTCATAGAACTGATAAAAATTTGATGAAATAATAAAATAACTAAGCCAAAATTCTATGCTTTTTAATCACGTCTCTAATTAAGAAACAAATTGACTTTTGGATCATAACAATCCATCACCAAGCCAACACCATTTTCAGTTTTCACCACGTTTTTGCATTATTTTACCCCAAATCAACAACATTTTCACCATTTACTCCATGTAATCATGTGTAGCATCATTAGTATAAATAAAAATAATTGATTCAAATATCATACATATAAAAATATCAAGAACATGCTTCTTTTACCATGATTAAAAGTTCAATGTACTTAGCTACAACTACTATTTGTGGGACGGAGGAGTAAAATTCATCAACAACAAAACACACTCAAAACCCCCCAAAAAATATTGTTATTTTCTATTACTAGTACATAACCTACAACAGATTACAATAAATCAACCTTACTATCAACAAAAATCACAATATCACAATATCAATATATCTAACCACAAATCAGGAGCCTAAATCGATTATTAAAAACATATAACAACTAGAAATCAGAAGTTTAGATTTCGGACATGAAGTTGTGGATCTGAAATTAGGTGATCGGTAGGAGGACGACCAACAGACTGAAGCAAGCGGCAGAGGGTGACGGCGAGACGCAAGAAGCACGATGGTTGACATGGCTGTTCAATTGCTATAGAAAGACACAATAGTGAAAGATCACTAGGAGGGTGTGATGAAGTGGAAGAAGTGAAGTGGCAAGCCATAAGCATGATGAACTGAAGATTAAGAGCCTCTAAAGATGAAATCTCTCATTCTTTCTTTGTCGTCCCCCAAAGGAAAATGAAAGAAAAAAACCTAAACATCATATTATATGTCTATGTGTATTTATATATTAAATCCTTATTATTTATTATATATGAAAATGAGGGCCTCGCGGAGTACGAGACAGAAATACCAACTCCCAGTCCCAATCCCAAAAATAAACGGGGTTTAATATTACCCCCACCCTGCTCCTGCTCCCGATTTTTTTTTTAAATTAGTCCCATATTGTATCAGGGTCCCATAGGAATGAGGTCCCACTGGAGTTTTTTACATTCCTAATGGGGTGCAATATCCTCAAAGGGGGACTCATATTTCTCGTCCGCGAGAAGGGAAGGTTGAAGTCCCTATCCCAATCTTCGAGTCGGGTCTCCGACAATCGACAACCGACTTTTTCGATGAGATCATGGATCAGTATGCCTTCTCTATTGACGATCTGACTCCTAACGTTGTCAAAAAAATAGTTGGTTTCAAGATGGCTTGTCTGTCGAGCTTTCGGCATGCTCCTTCAATTCAGGGCTTTCAAGTACTTCTTCAACTCCTCTACTCAATTTGGCATGCATACATTTTCTCAGAAGCAAGGAATCCATGTGTTCATCATAAAACAGAAGCCCCCAAGAAGAACTGGCAGGAAAAATGTTTATGGGTGAACCGCAACTTGGTCGGTTTTAGCTATCCTCGTAGAATCACTTTCACCGACCGGGCACCCTAACTCGGGGGGGGGGGGGGGGGGGGCAACGAGACTGTGACATCCCCAATTTCACGGCCAGAAAATACCGATTTGTTTATGCTTTGTTTTATAAAATCAGAGTAAATCTTTTAAAGAAAACGGTTGCGGAATTTGTTCCCAAAACAAAATATGATAACCAATTATCAAAACATTTCTCAAAGAGAATGTATTTTGATTAAATAATAAAAACCTCGGGATGTCATGTTCCGATACAGACCAAAAGCATAAACAATATAAAATAGACCTTACAACAGTTATTTATAACTACTGATCTATAATCCAAAACCTCTCGTCAAGTCCACCAACTTATACTCCTATGCCATTACCTGTAATGCAAAGAAAACTGAGTGGGTCAGGTTTGGGGAGCCTGGTGAGCATATAGGGTTTTCAACCCACAATAAATAATTAAATTAATTTCATCAACCAATTATAACCCAATTACCCATTCCTGTTATTCTCACTTTACGTCCTTAAGACAACTAACACAAGGGACCTAGTGTAAGAATATTTCATCGAGGCGACAACACATGCTTCGGGGTTTCCTCAACAATATAAGTCAAATAAGGCAACCATGAGGGGGATGGAATACAGCGAATGAACACCCAAGTTCGTGAACACCTATAGGTTATGAGCCTGCTAGCGTTCCACTGGACTGCCTAGAAAAGTCTGTGGTCGTCATCTAAATTCTGCTAGATGACTGGATTACAATGACATCGAGGCCTCTCATCCTTTTATCACAAGACAACTATCTACCCATGTTCTACCCAACATTTTATTAGATAAAAATATACATTTTTAGACATAGTTTAACACCTGTATAGTACGTTCATTCAAAACACATTCCAGATAAAAGATGAGGCACATAAACAAAACACATATTTCATAGAGAATAAATCATATCTATGAGATTAGAAGATAACATCGATACACTCACATAACACATATACTTAGTACATTCAAACAATACTTGTATTAAAATCGTGTTTATGAAAGGGACTATACACTCACTTGATCAGAAGATGATCAGACAGAACTACAGCTCTTCAAGTAGATATTCTTCGTTGAAACCCGGATCACTTCACACAGCGGGTTTCTCGCGGGCAGAGCTTCGGCTCGAAAACTCTTTTCTTATTGGGATCTTCGGACATCAGGACTTGGTTCGGGTCTTTGGGTGATACCGGGGCTTCGGGGGGGTTAAAATTGCACGTAAAACGATGTAATATGGGAGAGGGATGAGAGAATGAGCAACCAAACTCGGCTGGCCCTTCAAACCTATTTATACGGAAAAACTGGCCCTTTCTACGTCGTGGCACCTTTTGCCACATCGTGGGATTGGTCGTCACTGCATACATCATCGCAAGTTGCATCTGGGGGACTCCCGGAGGTGTCAGGAGACTTGCCACATCGTGGCACCGCTTTCCATGTCCTGGTCTCTGACATAGCTTTGGGGTTCGCGCCCCGAACTTCAGAAATTTATAACTTTCGCATACGAACTCTGTTTTTGACGTTCTTTATATCGACGCGAAGGTGAGATTATGCTTTACAACTCTCGTTTAGACTCCATTGGCTAATTTTGAAATTATTTTTAATATATTATAAGTATATTACTTATATATTATCTTTAGTAGGCCGGGACAGGAAAACTCCGTTCGAAATTCATAACTCCTTCATCTGAACTCCGTTTTCATCTGTATTTTTATCGTTGGAATACTATCGAAGAAATCTCCGACTCTCATTTAAATCACTAAGGATAGATATTTATCTACCTTAAAATCACTATTTACGTTGTGCTAGGTCGCACTGGGTCATGTCGGTCTGTCACGAAACTTCGACAGGTCACAACTTCTTCGTTATAACTCGGATTTTGGCGTTCTTTATATGCACGGAAATCTTGTGAAATATACTAAAAATTGGTTAAGATTAGTCCTTCTAAATAATATTCCATCAAAAAGTCAATTTTGATGCTTATCGTCTCTAAATTGACTGGCCCGGATCTACAGGCGTTACAGAGACTATGGCATAAGTGCTTAGGACTTATTTCTTTCAATGGGGAGGATCTGGAGGACAACATGCTAGCCTCCATTGGTATGAGTGCCTCCTGGAGGGCACGTGGGATAATGCCCCAGTTATTCATGGAGAAGAATGGTGAGTGTGCATCCCTCCCCACCTTTTTATATGAAACTTTATGAGGTGGGGGTAGGTATTTTATGATCCTTATATATCTAATATTAATTGAGATTGTCCTACGGGGTAGGTTCCAAGGAAATTTTCATCATAGGGAAGTGCCCTTAGTGGATACACGTCCTCCACCGATCAGTGCCGATCATCCTCTAGTACTTGCTAGTCTTACCGGTGTTGTTGCGCAAGGGTCTAACCTAGAGGAAAACTAGGAGTTCATTGATGCCATTGTGGAGGGATTTCTCACAATGATCCTCCACATCCTGATCTAGTGGACAAATTGGCAAAGGTGGTTGCAACTGGAGGGGGATGGCTAACTACCAAGTGACGAATAGCTTGGTTGAACTCCCCACTTACTGAAGGTGCTTGCGGCAGGATGGTTGGTAGGCGTCTTCAGAAGAGACATAATGTGGACTTTCTTTTAAGGGATTCCTACATTGTAGTGGACATTACCGATGATGATGCTTCAAACCTGTAAGAGGGAATAAACAAGGAGGCCACTGAAGTGCCTCGTGAACCAAAGGAAGATCTAAGAGATGCTCCAAGCCCTGGTGAAAGCGCTACATGACAGGTGCCTGAGGTTAAGTTTCAAATTGCCTCTGATTTTGCTTCGCCTCTAGCGAAGGATAATATTTTTGCAAATTCCTCTTCTTCGCCCTTGTCGACCCTAAAGCTTACATCCTGAAGTGGGGGCTCACTCGAGAGTCCCTTCTTACACAACATCATGTTGCGTACGAGTGGGGCCATCATCATTTCTCAAGTTGCACCTTATTTGGTGGCCGCCGCATGGCGCCTTTTCCAGGTCAATTCAGATTCTTTGCTAGGGTCGAGCGGGATGACCTAAGGATGAGAGTGTTGGGGATAGAGGAGGAGATGTGTAAATTTGAAGAGCATTATAACCTTTTGGCTGATAAAAAGGCGTTTGTGCAGGAACGGGTTGCAAATTTGGATGGGTCAGTGGAGCATTTAGTAAACAAAGTGGAGACTCTGGTGGATGAAAAACGATTATTAGAAGAGCAAGTGAAGCAGCAGGCAGAAGAACTGGCTACCGAGTGTTCTAGGAGGAAAAATATAGATGGCGATATGGAGTGGCTACTATGGGAGGGGAGTCTTTGTGTGGTTTACTAAGTCATTGAGAATCCCGAGATCTCAATTAGGGTCCAGCGTAAGAAGGCAACATCTGTCACAACTGGTGTGGAGGGAGGTAGGCAGATGGTGAACAAATACGTGGCCTCCGGGAGATTTGATCTGCAAGAGCCAAGTGTCATGGCGGAATTGACTCAGGCCATGCATGCTTCTGTGAAGACTTTCATTAAAATGGTTTATGCCTCCCTCCTTCATTTGGTTGAGCTTGACTTGAAGGGCGTTTGCCAATTGTGTTGTCACCCTAACGTCGAGGACAACCCGCCTGAAGGTGACTTTCTCAAAGTTGGATCTTCCTCTATTACTCTTGGTAAGTGATTATCCCTTCTTCCTAGTTTGTTTATGTGAAACGATGTTCCTGACAGTATTTCTCCAAGAAATAGTTTTTATTTATTGTTTGGTCCAATGCGGCCCTTTCAAGTCAGGGGATTATCTAGCAGGACAAGATTTTTTTTGTCTTTTGATAATGTGGTCATTTATGTTTCTGCAAGGTGTTTTATGTTGGCTACTGGTGAATACGTTTCCTTAATTTTCCTTCTTCCCCCAACTTTGTCTTGGCCTTGGGGGGTCAACTCGAAATAGCTAGTTTTTTCTTCTCGGTGGACTGTTGTGTTGTTTGACGATCTAGTCGTGTTCCTAGATTCACCCAACCTATGAATTAAAGACTTATATTCTATTAGGTTCCTTTGGATATATATCGGGAGATCGCACTAGAAGCTTGGGATTTTTCCTTTCTTTGGGTCATACACCATTATTTCTAGACTGAGGCTTTCTGTCCAATTTTCTTTGTTAGGGTCTCCCTTTTTGGCTAACTTTTACAGATTATCTATTTTGGGATGTTGTTCTAAGTCCTAGGCCATGGGGTGTTGCACTCTAGCCCTAATAATCTAAGTGATGTCGACGTCGTCACCTCGAGGCATTTGGGACCTATGTATTATTTGTTTCAAGGGAAAGGTTATGAGCCTTTGATGCCTTGAATCATGTCAAGGTTATGATTTGTGGCCTTTTGGGTTGAATTGACAACAGCCTTTGATGCCTATCGTTACGTTCTCACAACGGTCTCACTCAAATGATGTGGATGATCAGTTCTTATTACCATTTGGTAAACGTACACAACCTATTTTGTAAATGTTATCAAGCTTGAATAGTAAAAAGCATTCTAATAGTTTTTTTTATAGCCAACTTCCTTCACTTCATTGATAATTTTTTTAGAAATAACTACGTTGCTTTGTAAGTAAAGCAGAGAGACAACTACATCATGGCATAAGCCAAGGACTAACTCTTTGGGTGACTTTCTACGGTGTGAAATCCATTCGGAGTTTGATCACATTGCCCTTGCATATGATGTTCCTTATTTGGGCCTTTTTTCTTGCTTAGGTGTGGCGGTGTGAACTGCATGCACTCCAAGTACAAGGGGTGAGTCCCCCATTTTGAACTTTTAGGATGCCTACTCCATTTTGGTGTGTATTTGTGGTCCTGCTTGCATGTTCTTTGTTGGCGCTTAGCTAGCTCTGGGGTAGTGCGTGGCTAGACCCGTTATTTTCAAGTTCTCGGTCTCGTGTTTCCCGTTAACCATGTTCATATTTGGATGTTTCTTTGCATTAATTTTTGATTGTTTCACCATAGTTTGGTGATCGCAACTGCCTATTCGTGATCCCCAGTGGTGATATTGCTTTTAATCCTTGTATCATATTGAAGGGTATTCCTTCGAAATTTGGCCTTACGGTTTGGCGATGGAACTAAGACATTGCTGGTGATTTTCAAGCCCAAGCTTTTTTCGACCTCGATGGATTCTTAGCTTTCACCCGCCTAATGAAATGATCACAGGGGACCAGAGGTAAATTGACTCTTCCTGGGGTGATGGGTATTAGCCCCATGGTGTCAATACCTTGTTGACCTAGTGACTGATGGTTGATGATCAGAGTGATGGCATGTTGGGTTTGAGGTGGAATTTGTGATGGGATTTAGCCATATGAACATTCTTATGTGCACATACAAACCCTAATGCTTGGATCTAGGTTTCTCTAATTGAACATGCATGAATCCAAGACTTATAATGGTTATTCTAGCATAATAACATTGAGAAATCAGAGTTATAAGTTTACCTTGAATCACTTGTTTGATCTTCTTGTTCTTGGAGCTTTAGAGTCACAATTGTCACTCCTCTAATGGCTTACAAACACCAACTAGCAAGAGAATGATTTGAGAGAGTGGGGAGGGACTTAGAAATCGGCCAGGGTTTCCTTACAGACAAGGGTGCCGATTTCCATGACCCCAAGGGTCTATTTATACTTGTAAGGCTCCTAGGGTTTTACCTTTAAACCATAATTGGATAACTTAAGCCTTAAGCAATCCTAATCCCTTCATGATAACCCTTCGACGAATTTAGGTCTATCCTAAGCCATAAAATCGTCCACTATATTATCGATAAGGAATTATAGCCTAAAGTATAACTATCACACACAGTTTAAGCCCTTCTATTTAGTTAATCTCTTTAAGTCACCAAATTAATTCCTAATTAATTTATGACTTATATTAATCAAATAATAATATTATTCCTTATAATATTTCAACTCTCATTGTAAATCATCCTATCAAGTTGCTATGGTGAAGGCAACCCAAAAGGACCATGCTCAATCGGGTCAAGTACTTACCAAATATAGTTGCAGCATTAGACACTATTCCAACAGTCTCCCACTTGGATAAGTATAGTAATTATATACACCGATTAGCAATCGTAGCTCTCAAAGACGCTATTAAACTCTGATCTAATCAATCTTGTCCTTTATATAAGGGATCGTATAGTCCTCTGTATAGATATCATGCAGACATTCTCATGGAAACAATTGTCTAGCATTTGGTTTCTCTATCTTAGATTTGTTTGACATAGAACTTAATCGAACACATCAATATACTTCTGACCGGGCCCGGCACATAAGTCAAATCAAATCATCGAGCGGCCGAGATATCGCTTTTATCTTCTTAGGATAAAAGTAATAGATAAACTTCGACTTATATGCATTTACTTATTCATCAACCAACTATACACAACAATGTGTTTTATAGCATCAAGTTACTGATGCGGTTTTGCATTATCAATATACAACCAATTAATGAATAACAAACCATATATCTAGGTTTTAAGACCATAAGATATTATCGTCTTGCGATCACCCTTTTTTTTCATATTCCATAAGGTGATTCCAGCAAGCACGGGTTTGTTCCAATGCTCAAAACCAGTTCATAAGCATTCATGAACGTTGTAGCAACCTTTTGCTATGTCTAATACCATTTATACAATCTACACACCAATTCATGACAACATATGAACGATTGTGGACATTTGAATAATTTGATTATTCTTAATAAACTCAATTATTCTGGAAGTCAAAACATGCAAAGTGAAACAATAGTTAAATGATTAACATAGTATAGTAACTTTACTTATAAATAATACTCTTTTATTTAATCATCAAATGTTAATTACATTTATCTATTATACGTTTCTAAAACTATCTAATCTATACTAATATCATCCTTCAGCCCAATGCTCCTAGCATGCTGCAAGTGCTTAGCCCTGCTCAGTCCCTTTGTAAGCGGATCTGTTGGGTTATCTTCTGATGATATCCTCTTCACCACGAGTTGTCGTTGTTCTACACGATGTCTTATAAAATGATATTTTATGTCGATATGTCAAGATCTACCATGATCCCTCGGTTCCTTGGTCAAGGCAACCACTCCTTCAGTATCACAGAAAATCTCCATGGGCTCCTTTATGGTAGGTATGACTCCAAGACCACCAATGAAGTTCTTTAACCATATTGCCTCTTTCGAAGCTTTGCTCGTTGCAATGTACTCTGATTCGCACATTGAATCAGCTACGGTTTCCTGTTTGGAACTTTTCCAAGTTACTGCTCCTCCATTCAGGGTAAAGACCCAGCCCGACTGCGAACAGTAGTTATCCTTGTCGGTCTGAAAGCTGGCGTCACTATACCCTCGCACCTTCAAGTCATCACTCCCTCCGAGGACTAAAAACCATTCATTGGTCCTCCGAAGGTACTTAAGGATATTCTTCACCGCAATCCAATGGGCTCTGCTAGAGTTGCCTTGGTATCTACTAACCATGCTCAAAGCAAAGGCTACATCACGGTGAGTACAAGTCATAGCATACATGATTGAGCCAACTGCGGAAGCGTATGGTACTCGGATCATTTCTGCCATCTCGGCTTCGATACTCGGACTTTGAGTCTTACTCAACTTGGCATTATATTGTCTCGGTAATTCTCCCTTCTTGGATTTTTCCATACTAAAACGTTTTAGTACCTTATCTAAGTAAGTGTTATGACTAAGACCTATTAGTCTCTTACTTCGTTCTCTCACTATCCTTATTCCCAGAATATAGGAAGCCTCTCCGAGGTCCTTTATAGCGAAGCACTTCCCGAGCCAGGACTTAATCTCCTGCAGTGTCGGGATGTCGTTTCCTATGAGCAATATGTCAATGACATACAAAACGAGAAAGCTAACTATACTCCCACTGGCTTTGACATATACACAAGATTCATCTTCACTTCGTACAAATCCAAACTCTTTGACTTTCTCATCGAAGCAAAGATTCCATCTGCGATACGCTTGCTTAAGTCCATAAATGGACTTCTCAAGCTTACACACTCTATTTGGATGCTTCGGATCGAAAAAACCCTCTGGCTGAGCCATGTAAACATCCTCAGCCAACTTCCCATTAAGGAAAGCGGTTTTGACATCCATTTGCCAAATTTCATCATAGTCAAGTCCGGGAGTTTGAGTAAAACCCTTCGCAACCAATCGCACCTTATATGTGTGTACGTTTCCATCCATGTCGGTCTTCTTCTTGAAGATCTATTTGCACCCAACGGTCTTACGTCCGGGCACATAATCAACCAAATTCCAAACTTGGTTGTCATATATGGATTGGATCTAGCTGTCCATTGCCTCTTTCCACTTTGCAGACTCCGGGCCTACCATGGCTTCCTTATAGCTATTAGGTTCATCTAGATTTATTAGTGTACTATCACTAATATACGTGTCCCCTTCGGTAGTAATATGAAAACCATATAACTGGGGTTAAACTCTAACTCTTTCGGAACGTCTAATAGGTAAGGACTCGTCAATTGGTTCAACCAGAGTTTCCTCCTCGGGTTGAGTGCCAGCGATAGAGGTTCCTTCATCTATCGACTCTTGAATCTCTTCAAGCTCGATTCGCCTCCCACTGTCTCCTTGGCTTGTGAGTTCTTGCTCTCAGAAAACTTCTCTCCTCGCAACAAAGATAACATTGTCCTTCGGTCTATAGAAGAGATTTCCAAAGGATTTCTGTAGGTAGCCGATGAAAATACATCGCTCACTACGAGGTTTGAGTTTTTCGTGAATATCTCGTCTTACGAAATCCTCGCAACCACAAACCTTGATATGTGCTAACGAGGGAGCTTTCCCTGTCCACATCTCGTGTGGTGTTTTGGTAACCTTCTTAGTAGGGACTCGGTTAAGGATATGGGCGGTAGTCTCTAAGGCATACCCCCAGAATGAGATAGATAGGGAAACACGACTCATCATAGAGCGAACCATGTTCAAAAAGGTTCGATTACGCCTTTCTGCCACACCATTCAATTGTGTTGTCCTAGGTGGCGTCAATTGTGAAAATATTCCACACTCCTTGAGGTAATCATGGAATTCAAGACTTAGCTACTCTCCTCCTCGATCGGATCGAAGCATCTTGATTTTCCTGCCAATTAATTCTCCACTTCATTCTTGAACTCTTTGAACTTTTCAAATGTTTTTGACTTTTGCTTGATTAAGTAGATATACCCATATCTACTATAGTTAACGGTAAAAGTCACATAGAAGTGGTTCCCATCCTTTGTGGTTGATCTAAACGGTCCACATACATCAGTATGTATTAGGTCCAATAAACCTTCCTTTGTGGTTCCCATCCTTTGTGGTTGATCTAGAAGTTATAGTGTTGTGTATGACTTTTATGTACTAGCATAATTATATGTTATTGTTTGTATGAGCATAGTGGGCAGGGCCCAAACACAGGCGGGGCCTGGTAGAAATGGATCTATATACCCAATAGGGCTCGATGCCAGGCGGGGTCGAATGTCGGATTCGTCCGATGTCGGGTGGGGCCCGATGTAACGTGCTAGGCCTAATATATGTTGTTATGAGCTTTTGTGTATGGTATGTAGTAGCTTGGGGAGACTCATTGAGCTTCGTGCTTACAGTTTTTAGTTTTGGTTTCAAGTACTTCCACTAGCAAGGGGAAGAGCCTGGGATGACTGTAGTGTACACACCATTGTTTTAGCATGGGATCTTTGATATGTTTTGACAGATGTTTATGATATTTTGAGATACATATTTTATGATTGTTATATGATGAGTTATTGTTTATGGTTTATTTAATGATTTAAAATGAAATTTTTGGACCATAGTTTTGGGAAGTTTCATCTATCCTCCACACATTACTCGATGTCAAGATATCAATTCTCTCCAGTAGTCGGAATGTCGTATATCCTGTTTTTCACTCAACAACCGCCAATGTTCAAACCCTATTTCCAGCCATCACACAGATCTAACCACCAAACACCACTGTCGCAAGAGTTTAACCCTCACTTGTCATCAGCACAACAACTTAACACCTTCTCCCAATAGCCTCTAGGGTCAATTCTGAACATGCTTCAGCAGCCAAAACAAATCTCACAAATGCAGCAAAGCATGAAATCGAGTTCCCAGTAGCAACCATACATCTCACAAGTAGCGATGTATAATTAATCTTAAGGAACCGGTATTACACTCAACATTTTATGACGTACGGTGGTTTTCATACTCTTGCATAGAAAACTTGGTGAGAAGCATCAGTTCCACCTTTTACGAGGAGCTCTTGCATTATGAAATCCCACACTTAGCGATGATAAAAAATACCCCCAAGTATAAAGGACTTTAAACCTTCCTCGGGCCTCTCCCGGAAACGGACTTTAGTATGGAACATAATGATACGGGCCCAGCCCACAGTTAGATACTCTACACGGACTAGCATTGGTGCCTTCGACCCGTTCCTACAAGACAAAACTCATCTTATAAAGTTGACTGCAGAATCCTGCGAATGAATCCATGGCTGATAATTGGCATGTTCTCGAACTTTTGATCTCTCAACTCCCCAAGCTATCATTACCAACATAATACTTGGTCAAAGTCAAATAATCTCTTAAATATCATTCCTTTCTCAATACCCCCTTCATGGTCAAACTTGGTCAAAGTCAAATTCAGAGTCAACACTCTGAGTTGAGTCAACTCGTTGAGTCACCCTCCCGACTCATCGAGTTTCCTTGCTACTCGTAGTCGTGATAAAGCGAGTCAACTCGTCGATTCCCTTCACAGAATCGTCAAGTTCTACATTAAATTGGATCAGGACTTAATGACTCAACTCGTCGAATTCCTCTATGGACTCGATGAGTTCCACTATCTGTTTGGGCCATCTTAATAGATTAAGCCTCTACTCTCCAGATCTAAGCTCCATATTTCATCTACATACTGGAAATAACCTTTTAAGGGTAAAGTTTCCAACTTTACCCGCTAATAGTCCTTCTTAATGGGTTAGCTAAAACCCTAGTTCTTTAGGACATATATATTTTTCCAAAAGCCATAATGCACCAAACCAAAGCATGAAAACTGAGATCTAGGTCCTAGACACCAAATGAACACATAAAGTCTTAAACTTTCCTTCCATGCATAGTCTTTTAGGGCTTAAAAGGCCAAAATAACACCTTAAAGCTTGCATGGGGCTTCCATGGTCATAAATTTTGCACCTTTATGCCATGAAACTCCTTCTAGACCTCCGAACTGAAAGGCAAATCACTTGAAACATCCATTTCCCAAGGACTAAGCTTCTTGTTCGAAAAACCCCATAAAGTGAAAATAAGGAGATCTAAGAGACTACTAGGAAAGTTAGAGGCTGGATTACTAGAAAAAGGTTAAGGGTGGAACGAAGTTGATGGATCTATAATCTCCTCCTTGAGTCCTTACACTACTCCTTCTTCCACAACCTCCAACACACACGTTTTCTCTTAAAAAATGGCTCACAAGCATTACGGTTTCGAGATCTAGGGTTTGGACAATGGAGGCTGGAAATGGGGCTAAACCTAAAGTCATAAAGTGTTTAAATAGGTTACAAATCCCAAATTTAGGGTTTCCCAAACCCAGTCCAACTCATCGAGTTGGTCCCCTAGGACTCGTTAAGTTGGTCTTCCAAAAACACGTGTGACCATCGTTCTTATTCGATGAGTTCTCACCCTTGAACTCGAGGAGTTGACTTGTTGTTTGGAGATTTGTTTACTCATTTAGCATTCTGGTTTCTGGGTGTTACATCGGTATTCGACGGTTGCGACTGCCAAGTTGACAATAAGGACTATTGGGTCAGCAGTTGCAACTGTTGAGTTACTGTCGACTGAGGTGTTGCGATCATGGTTGTAGCCGGTTTCTCTGTTGTGACGGCCAACGGTCTCCATAGGGCGGCGATTATTGTCATTGCAGTTCTCGTTATTGGACATGGAACCTATGTTTCTAGCGTGTGGGTCAGGGCTTGTCCGTCTGAGGAAAGTGGTTATGTGCCATCGAGGGATGATATTGATCTGAGTGGGCTCATTCCCCCTGTCGTCGGACGCTGTAGGTGCCTTTCCCATCATTGTCATCGTCTAGGGTTGTTCTAAGGTTGTGTAAGTGTAAGTACACGCCCGGATGGCACAACATGTTGTAATATGTGTAACAACCCGACATTTTGTTTCATTGCTTGTACCCCTTTTCGCGACTCATTTCGATCATCCAATCGCCGTTTCTGATTTCGTTTCCGATTTCCGTCAATTAATTAAGTCATTAATGTTGATTTTATTTTATGACTTAATGAATGTCCTAATACCCTTAGAACTCATTCTAACGCCCAGTATTAGCGATCGGAACATTTCTAAAATAAACCATATCGAGTAACGACAACTTAATCGGGTGCGACCAAAAGCCCCGTTTAACATCGGTATCGGGTAGAATTCCACTGTGTCCCGAACTTAGGACCTATTTAAACTTGTTCAAGCTATCATTTGAAGATTTTTCTCTCTCTCAGTACTCTCTCTCTCTCTAACCTCTCTCCTAAATCCAAGTTTTAAGGTCCAAATCTAGAGTTTAAGGTCTCAAATCTTCAAGGTACCTTCCTATACTCATTTTGAATCATATTGGGCCTTCAAATTCTTGATTTATTCATGATTTAGAGAATTGTATATGAGTTTACGGCCCAGGATGGTGCTTAGGCCGTAAACCCATATTTAAAGGGTTTTTAAGCCCCTAAACCCTTCCATGACTCAAACTAGACCTAGATATGACTTTTAGAAATTTGGTAATGGACTTAGAACACTTCAGACATGAATTTTGGGGGATTTGTATAAGTTTAAGGCCAAGGTATGTGCTTGGGCCGTAAACTCCTCAATCATGGGTGTAAACTCATTTTCAAGGTGTTAGAAAGCCATCCAACACCACCAAAAGCCTTAGAATAAATCATAGATCCAACCAAAAATAGTTTGTTGACCTTAAACACATCAAACACCCTCTTAATAAGATTTTATGGCCATAGATCATGCTCTTAGGCCGTAAACTCCTAAATGTGAGTTAAATGGTGCCCTAAATTCATAACAAGGCTTGGAAAATTAACTAGAATCACATGTGATTGTTCCTTGTGCCCCAAAATAATTATCCTTGACCATAGGAGAGTTTACGGACATAAACTCCAAGTTTACAGCTGTGAACTCCCTTAAACATGGTATAAGTCCCCTTAAATTATCCCTAGGCATTTTAGAAATCCATTCCAACAATTCCCAAGTCCAAACAAGCCATTAAGCACTCAAAATCACACCAACATGAGTTCACGGCCGTGAACTCATGTATGTATGTGTTTCATAGTTGTAAACTCCCTAAAATGTTTACTCTTGGGGAGTAAACTCAAATCCCAAGTCCCTCTCTTCAATTCACGTCCATAGATGTCACCCGGGTCACTCCAAACACCCGTTTTGAGGTGTTTTCGCTCATGGAGTGTAATATCATCTCTAATTAGAGTTTATAAATCTAATTAGATATATTTGTATATCATTTCGTATTACATAGGAACCTCGCGTGTTATCAAACCTTGAATCAACACTTAGCATCCGGAACATCGTGTTTCTCAAACCGGTGAGTTCATACCCCTACCCTTTTTCAACTGTTTTCACTGTTTTCAAGGGGGGGAATACAAGCAAAAGTACAAGGAAATCTTGTACTCCAACTTATTATTTTCAGTTCAATTGATTTCATTTTGTTTGTTTTAATATCAATAATTGTGTTTATCTAATAGTTCGAATTACGAAGTTAGCTTTCAAATTAATCATAGATTCTTGATAAAATGTCACAATCTAAATTATGTTTCATAATCTACGAATAATTCATACTAATCATCATTTAGAATGAATACGAAACTATAACTAGGAACATAACGAATACGAAACTATAATTAGGAATAGAACGAATATGAAAGTACAATTGGAAACAGAACGAATACGAAACTATAACTAGGAGCAGAACGAATACGAAACTATAATACAACGAATACGAATACGAATACGAATATGAATAGTAATAGGAGTAGGATTAGGGAAACAAATACGACTACGAATACGAATACGACTACGAATACGAATACGAATAGTAATAGGAGTAGGATTAGGGAAACGAATACGAATATGAATAGTAATAGGAGTAAGATTAAGGAAACGAATACGACTACGAATACGAATACGAATACGGATAAGAATAGGTATAAGAATATGTTTAAGAATAAGAACATGAATATGAAGACATATATCTAGGTACACTCCAGTGTAACACCTTTAGGATATCAAAATACCTAGTTAATACAATAGGTACGAATGGAAATCAATCATTACATCGAAATTCAATAACTAAAATTTCTTTTAGGAAAGTATGGGACTTTCCTGGGGAACGTTACATAACTAGAAAAGTGTAATAAACCAGATAACTTTATATTTTTCACAATTGGTAACATACAATTAGGAAAATATAGGATTTTCCTAGGATCATAGTTAAACATAACCAGAATCGTGTAACCTAACAAGTAATCAAACACTACTTTTAAGAAAATATGGGATTTTCTTGGATAACAACTTTTCGGTAAACCAAAGGAAACTCGTACATTTTCACAAAACAAACATCTTATGAACTCACCAGCTTTATGCTGATTTTCAAACTGCTTGTATTCTCAGGTCAACATTAGACAGGTACCTAGCGATCCTTTTGGAGAAGACGGAGCGTGCAAAAGACTCGTCTCTACTTTTGTTCATATATACTATGTATTAAGAATGTACAACTTTACTTTTGAACAAATGTAAACTTTTATATGTAATGTAATGGTTGTTTACTTTACTTACTATGTGCATTGGATTTGATACTCAACGTGGAGTCCGCCCCAGAAATGTTTCCGCCTTAGGTTTTCGGGGTGTGACAATATGTCTTCAAGCTTAACACCGTTAATGGTGGTTTCTTCTGAGTTAAGCCTGAGAATCACAACAAATAAAAAGCCAACTTTAGTCGTTGTCGTGGAGGGCATCCTAGAATGAGACTCTAACAGTTTAGTCAGTAATTGGATGAGAGAATTAGGGTTCTGCTAGAGATAGAGAAAGAGGTGGTCCATTCTTTTATATAAGAATGATCTCTTTTATATTTTACGTCAAGGGAGCATACCTCTGACAATAACTTTTCTCTTATCTAGACCGCCGCGACGTGGAGGTCTCCTATTAGCATGTCGTGCACCACAAGCAGTTAACTGTTATTGGTGCTGATATGTGCATATTTAGTGTGTATTAAGTATAGTTTTTATTCATATATTAGCTAAATTATCGAATATTATGGACAAAAGGTACTTAAAAGTGTTAAATTATGTTTTTCAGTCCAAAGATGAAGCTCGGAAGCAAAAGGAAGCAGGAGAAGCGGTTAGGAGCTCGAGAAGGGAATGAAGAAGAAAAACACTAAAAATGGCACCTACTCGTCGAGTCAGATAGCCTACTCGACGAGTCCTGTCGAGGAATCAGAAAGATAATGACTCGGAATTCCAGATAGTTATCGCAATACGGGGAATGTGAGAGGGACTCGACGAGTCGATTCGCTTATTTAAAGATAACTCCACAGTTCGATTAGAGGGAATTCTGGGATGATTCAGAAGTGTTTTGCTGCGATTGAGAAGCCAGAAAAACCCTAGAAGTCGACAAAGAAAGCTAGAATTCAATTCTGGGAGTAATTAAGGCACAATTTCATCATTCCACTTATTCTTTTGTTTTATCAATATGATTAAGCAACTTGACTTTGTTTGTTTGCTGTTATTTACTTTAATTATGAACTAAAACCTTTAGACTTTTGTTTGGGGATACAAAGTTGACAATATGGTTTGATTGATTGGTAGGATTAATTCCAAGTTGGTGAATTTTTGTTATTTTAGCTTGCTAAAGAACCTTGTGTGTGAATAATAATTAATTTTCTGTTAATAGGAAGATAATTGATTAGCATGAACATCTATTGATTATTGACCTCATATGATATGTGACCACTATACTATATGTCTAGGATTAATGAATATGAAACTAGAATTAATAAGAAAATTGAGTAAATTCATGTGCAAGGTTGTAAGATGACCATCAAACAAGAGGTTAATTAAAAACAATAAATTAATTAGCTATTGCAAGTCTAACTTAACCCGAATAATTAATCTAGTAAATATAATTAAATTAAAAAATTGGCCACTGTTTGAGTTAGTTTATTTGCTAAGGATTAGGGTAGTGAACATGAACCTAATCACTTGAATCGGTAACCAATGAAAGAATTAATACATTGCACTATTACCTTGAAATCAACCATAGAGTTAACCAAGTTGAACTAAACAGAAGTTCCTTTCCAATTATTGAATCTAGTTAAGTCGTTATTTTCTAGTCTTAAATTAGTTATAGTTAGTAAGTTTCTAGTCTTGTAAAACTAGAGAAAAACCCCCATTTCTTAATTAATTTAGATAGAATTAGTTTTTAATTTAATTTGTCGTTCCCTGTGTTCGATATCCTGCTTATTTAGCTATACCATAATTGATAGGTTCACTGCCTTTTGTGTGTTATTTGATAATTAAAGTAGGTTTAAAACTAAGTGAGTTTTACACACATCAAGTTTTTGACGCCGTTGCCGGGGAACGGTTCTAAAATTAGCATTAAAATCGATCCTTTTTGTAAGATTCATCTTACACAAAGTTAATTTCTGTTTAAGTTTTTAGTTAAAAAAAAAAAAAAAAAAAAAAAAAAAAAAACCCTGATTTTACTTTGGACTCGCCGAGTGCATTCGCCCAGACTCGGCGAGTACGACGCTGAATCAGATTTAATTTTTTTTGTTCTTTTTACGCGTTTTCTATTTTGTTTGCAGTTGTTTCATGACCCGAGGATCTGATACGCCTCTGGTTCCCCCTCTTGAAGATCCGGAAACCGCATTAAGAAGAAACAAAGGCAAAACTGTTGGAGAATCCGCTTCTTCAAAGAACTCACCACTCAAGAACCTCAAATCCGTTTTTAGCAAGAAAAGGAGCAGCAAATCAGGAGCATCCAGTGCATCGTTGAAAATCGAAGACCCGATTCAAAAAGACACCGAGTAAGAAAACAAGCCCACATACGAGCACACATCCGAGTTTGAAGACGATTTAGCCACCGCTATGGCTAATATTGACGAAATCCCCATGGGGGAATGGAAGAAGAGGATGCGTGATGACACCGGCCCGGGACTTATGCAACCCGCAATTCCTGCAACCGCTACTTTTGAGCTAAAGGGCCATATTCTTGCTCAGCTCAAGGAGATTCCTTTTCACGGGAGAGATCACGAAGATGCCTATAAGCACTTGGATGAAGTAAATGATGTGGCAGATTACTTCAATGTACCCAATGTGCCTCGCGAGATCCAACTTCTTCGCATGCTTCCTGTCACATTTAAAGGAGCTGCAAAGGATTGGTTAAAGTCACTTCCTCCCGGATGTGTCACCACATGGGCCAAGATGAAAGAAGAGTTCATAGACCATTTTTGTCCACCTTCCAAGATAGCCAAGCTAAAGAAATCCATTGCCAACTTCGAGCAACAACCCGAAGAATCTCTTTATGAAGCTTGGGAAAGGTACAAGAGCCTACTTAGAAATTACCCACACCATGACCTTAATAGCCAACAAGAGGTCTCCATCTTTTATGATGGAGTTAATGTCACCACGAGGCAACTACTCGATTCACAAGGCCCGCTCATCAGAAAACCACCTCCAGAAATAAAGGAATTAATTGAAGAATTCTCCAAGCATTCTAGAGAATACCACAATCCGAGGAATGAAGTGAGTCGTGGAGCAGTGAACTCGGTGAACGATAGCATGGCGGCGGTAATAGCTAAACTCGATAGCCTAGACCGAAGAATGACGAAAATGGATCAAACAATCCATGCTATTAGGGTAGGATGCGAAAATTGTGGCAGTTCCCACCTCACCAAGGATTGTGATCGAGACGAAAACGGAAATAAAAAGGCTCAAGTATTTTATTCCAGTGGCGATAGATACGATGAAGATTGGAGGAAACCGAAGAAGGAATAGCTCCCATACGAAGAATATAAAAAGGCTAAGGAGGAGAAATACAAACAGAGGGAGAGGGGATTCTATCAAAAGGAAGAGACGGTGACGGAAAAGAAGGCCAGTTTAGAAGATATGCTAACAAGATTCATAACCGCGTCCGAGAAAAGACACAATGATCATGATGTAGCAATGCAAGAAACCAGACATGTTGAGGAATCAACAAGCATCCATTCTCAACATTGAGAAACAGCTGGGACAACTTGCACATCAAGTGAATGAAAGAAGACCGGGCCAACTTCCAAGCAACACCGAACCCAATCCAAGAATGGAGAACGTAAGCGTAATAACCTCCAGCAGTGAAGGAAAATTTACAGAAGCACTAAGGATCTCCAAGAAGAAGGAAGAAAAGGTAGAAGAATCGGAGCCAGCAAAACCCGACCCGACTCGCCGAGTCACTCCATTGGACTCGACGAGTCCATGCGAAATTGAAACACCTATAAGTTCTTCGAAACCTTATAAGCCTCCGCTGCCATACCCAATCAAAGCCATGCCTGCAGAAAAAGTAGAAGCATACAGAACCTTCATGAATCATGTTAACACTCTACAAGTTAATGTGCCATTTGTGGAAACAATACTTCAAACACCTAAATACTTCAACTTGCTTAAGGGCCTTTTTGCTGCTAGGAAGGATTTGGCTGAAGTCGCAGAAGTATTGATGAGTGAGCTGCCTGAAAAGAAGGGTGATCCAGGAAATATTGTGCTTCCGTGCCAATTTGGTAATAAGGTCTTCACCCGAGCATTAGCTGACTCAGGGGCAAGCATCAATATGATGCCTTTGTCATTCTTTAAGAAGTTGAATTTACCAGAACCAAAACCGGTGAATATGAAGATCCATTTGGCGGAGAAGACAATAATTCATCCACAAGGTGTTTGTGAAGATCTCCTTATAAAAGTTGACAAGTTTATTTTCCCAATAGACTTCGTGGTTGTTGATATGGAAGAAGACCCCGAAATTCCAATTATTTTGGGGAGATCCTTCTTGAACACCGCGTGTGCTTTAATTGATATATGTGAGTCTACATTGACATTAAGAGTGGGTGATGAGGCTGTGATGTTTAAAGCTATTCCAGAAATCAAGCAAAAAGAAGAAAAGATTGAAGAAGTCTCAATGATCCAATTGGATGATGAGATATTAGAAAAAGAGCTTGCACGTTTGCTAAAAGAGGATCCAAGAAAGTTTGTGATACACTCTGAAGAAGAAGGAGATGTTAACAAGGACTTGGATGAATTAGAAAAGCTACTGGAAGGAGCCCACTTAGAAAAAACCCAAGAATTGTTGGAATTCGTCCCGACTCGCCGAGTCACTTTAATGGACTCGACGAGTCCAGTCGACTTGGGCAAAAACTTGCCCGACTTAGATATGTTTGTCACTACTTCTTCACATACCTTGGATTTCGATAATATACATGATTCTTTAGAAGAACAAACAGCAGAAGGAGAAAAGGGAAGAAAAGTTCAATACGCCGATGTAGCATGTCATGATACGGGTCATTTCGAAGATGGGTTAAGCACTGGAACGAACCAAGTGAGAAAGGAAAGGAGGGAGGAAGCTGATCACCTATTCACTACTAAACCTAAAGCATGGACCATCATGAAATGTGAAGTAATTAAATTTAAAAAGAAGGAGGTTCAAGAGAAGGTGAAAAAGAAGGGGGTAAAGAAGAAAAAGAGGAAAAGGGAAGCCCAAGCAGATGAGGATGAGGCTGTGAAAAGGAAAAGAGATGCATTAAAAAGGGCTTACAAAAAAATCCACGCTTACAAGACCAAGTACAAATCACACAAAGTTAGGCGTGCGTTCCCGATGCTCGGAGATGACGAAACGTAGATGGGAAGGAGTCTAGCTAATGACTCCTTAAAAAGAAGCGCTTGGCGGGAGGCAACCCGTTATATAGAGTTTGCTTTCTTTTACTTTTTAGTTTTTTTTTCCTTCGTTTTTTGAATCTTAATCTTCCAAATCATCGGACATGTCTGCTTGAGAGTGTGCATAGGTTAAGTGTGGTGTGAAATGATTTACAATAAATAGCAAAATTTTGAAAATTATGCATTTTTTAAGCGACTCGCCGAGTTGACCAATACTCGACGAGTCCATATGGATTTCAAAAAAAAACATGACTTCGCGACCAGACTCGCCGAGTCTGACCACGACTCGACGAGTCGGTATTATTTACAGAAAAAAAAAATAATTTCGAAATTACTTTTACAATGGGTAACTAGGGTTTTAACCCTAAGAATCAATTTTCACAACCATACTCGCCGGGTGCCGTCATTCTCTCTCTCTCTCTCTCTCTCTCTCTCTCTCAAGCATTCATCATTCTTCTTCAAGTTTCTTTCAAATTTCTCAAGCCCAATCTCAAAAGGTAACAAATTTCTTCTTGTTTTCTGTTAAGAACATGATTATAAGGCCATCTATGGTAGCAATTGCATGAAAAACCCGTTTTTGAAAAGTACTAAATTTCTAGGGTTTTGATTTTTCATGAATTATGTTGTTTTGAATGCTTATTTTAGCCTTAATACATTAATACTAAGTGCTTAGACAAAACCCTTGACAAAATTTGCAGGTTTTATGGTCTAATCTGCATCGACCTGTCGACTGACTCGTGCAGTTTGCGCGGCTCACCGAGTCGGACCTGGACTCGACGAGTCCAGTCGAGTAACATATAGCAGAAATTTTTTTAATTATATTTTGTGTTTTCTGGGTTTTGTGTATTTGTTTTGCAGAAATCATGTTCAGAAGGGGACAAAGTTCCAGTGGCAACCAAGGGGATTTTCCATGGCTAAACTTCCCACAAATCGAGTCCGCTTCGACAATGCGGAAATGGAAGAAGAAGCTGGCTGATATCAAGAAGAAGGCGGTTTATGTGCCCAACCGGATAGATTGGGAGTGGCTGCAAAATGTTCGATATGAGGAGGAATTAGCTCCTTACCTTTTGAAGGAGTTTCACCATGAAGGCGAAACAATGGTTTGTGATGAGTGGAACCGGGTCTTCCGTATTCAAGAGCCGGTTTATTTGGAGCTTTGTTTGGAGTTTTTCTCCATGGTATCTTTCACCGGGGGAGTGGATGTTTATCACCCGACCAGCTTTAGTTTTTGTCTTGGGGGCGAGTTTTGTAACAGCCCGGAATTTCAGGTATTTCTTTAAATTATTTTTGGGGCACATTTAGGAAGGGACTCGGCGAGTTGGTGCATGACTCGCCGAGTAGGGCCAAGGTCTTGGTCGCAGATACGCGACTGGACTCGGCGAGTCCAAATAGGGACTCGGCGAGTCGACGCTGTTCAGCTGAACCCTAGCCGTTTCGATTCTGAATCGTATATAATGATCTTATGGCCGTCATGTCGCGTCTTTTGGCCGATTGAAGATACCTTGGGAGTTTGTGGGCATCTGGAGCAAGAGTGAGGGCTAGAGGAAGCTTGAAGAGATTGTTAGACAAGGAGGGGCAAGGTGGTGATCAAAGGAAGTCCAAGGAGTCGAGTACTGGAGGTTGGGGACACAGGGAAAACGTTTCCAGGTAATCTTCGGATCACAATCTGTAGCTTTTACGTTGTATGCGAATTTAGGGTTTAGGAAACCCATTTAAGGAATTGTTAGATTATGGTGTTGTTATAAGCGTTTAAAAACCCCTGTAATAGTATATGTGAAAGTCCAGGAAGCCCCATATCTATATACTTCGAAATCATGCGAAATACAGGAGGCAGCGGATTGACTGCATGGCGAGGACTCGCCGAGTCCAATGATCAGACTCGGCGAGTAGCTTAAAGATTCACTAGAACTCGCCGAGTTGTTCTTCAGACTCGGCGAGTAGCTTGAAGATCTACTAGGACTCGCCGAGTCGTTCTTCAGACTCGGCGAGTGGAGTCAGGGTGTCTATACTCGCCGAGTTGCCCTTTGCACTCGACGAGTCCGGTCAGGATTGACCGTTGACCTGTATGTAACTTAGTAGGGTCAGTTGTCTTGTTTGATAAGATCATTAATAAAGGTATGTGGTATTATAGGGAACCTGCGGATTAGCGGATCGAGTGCGAGTAGCTCGAAGGGTTTATAGCTTGCATACTACGAGGTGAGTCTTCTCACTATACTTTACCCGGAAGGGTTTGACTGTGAGACCGGAAGGTCGTATGTGTTATATTTATGCTATGTCTAGAGAGGTAGATGCTTTATATGTGATGTATGCTTATATGTGATGTATGCTTATACGGGCCGGAAGGCGAGACTTTATGTGATAGAAAGAACGGTATGATGTATGACTTATGTGTTATGTGCGTTATGTTACATGTGTTATGTTTTATACTATTATGGGCCGGAAGGCAAAATACTATGGGCCGGAAGGCAATTTAATACGGGCCGGAAGGCGATATGTTATGGGCCGGAAGGCGATTATGTTACGGGCCGGAAGGCAATGTTATGTGGACCGAAAGGTCCGGGCCGGAAGGCGTATGTGGGTAAATCGTATACTGGGGAACTCACTAAGCATTTATGCTTACTAGTTGTGTTTATGTTTTTTTCAGGTACTAGTGATGACCGTGGGAAGGCGCCGGCGTGACACGTACACACTGCCATTGTTGAAGATCTTGGAGATTTATTATTTATACTCTTGCAATAAACTTGGAATAAACTCTTTTGTCGAATAATGATGTTTTGTTTTAAATGAAAAATTTATTTGAAAATTTGAGCTGTTACAATTGGTATCAGAGCCTTGGTTTGAGGGATTCGGGTGTACTTTCGGGTGCAACTGAACTCAGACCGGGGATTTGAGGAAAAACCTTTTTAAATAATAAGGACACAACATTTTATAAATGGTAAGGCGGTAAAACAAGGATGGAACAGTGTGTACGAGCAGCCAGCGTCCGAACGGTAAAGATCCCCAGAATACCTTACGATGTTATGTTATGCACTGAATTATGAATTGTTATGCATGCTAGAAGACTAGGTATACATGATAGGACTAGAATTGCCTGTTTTGTGATGCCTTAGTCTAGGGAGATTGCTTATATGAGATATTTGGTAGTGTGCAAGTAGATAGTGCATACTAGAGGTAGAGTACTCATTATTCGGGATTTGGGGAGGAAGATTTGGGACGAATACTGAAACGGTGTGGTCGGTAGTATTGGGCCCGTACTACCGAAGGCATCGGATCAGTGGAAGACTCAAGTAAGAATCCCTGGAAATCGGAGACTGGGTAGGGCGCGTATCGAGTACAATTGTACTTGGTGGAGTCTCTGATGATTTTATGTTGTATTTCAGAGACATCATGGTTATCACACGCAATGGGGCGAGTTCGAGCGGTGCGAGTGACGAGGAGATTCGTCAGATTATTCAGGAAGAGGTAACTGCGGCGGTCCGGGCTGAGATCCCGGAGATGTTTGGGTCTATTAAGACCACGCTGATGGAGGAGTTTGAGGAGCGGTACGCCGCACTTACTGAAGCTGCAGTTGCTGCCGCTACCGCAGTTGTGGCTGCTGCCAGGCCGCAAGGGGGTGATTCATTACTATTCAGGGAATTCAGCAACACGAAACCCCCTGAATTTGATGGGACGCAGGATCCGATTGCAGCTATGAGGTGGATCACCGACATCGAGGGGTGCTTCTATACTTGCTCATGCCCGGAACACTTGAGGGTACGGTTCGCCTTGAACCAGCTCCGTCTGGGAGCGAAGGATTGGTGGAAGTTCGTGACGGTGAACTTCACTCAGGCAGAGATTTCGGCGGTGACATGGGAGAGGTTTACGGAGATGTTCAGGGACGAGTACGTTCCCCCGGTAGAGAGGGAGCGATTGATTCAGGAGTTCTTGACCCTTAAGCAGGGTACTGATTCCGTGGCAGTGATCACACGGAAGTTTCATGAGAGGGCAATGTTCTGCCCCGAGCTGGTATCTACGGAGCAGTCGCGGATGAGCCGCTATTTGGGTGTTTTGAAGAGGGAGATCCGGGAGTTTGTGTCAAACTCCACCTATCGTACTTTCACTGAGCTTCAGGCGAACGCCAGGAAGCGCGAGATCGAGTTGGAGACTCAAGCGAGGGAGGAGGCTGAGTCTCGGCAGGTGGATCGACGGCCGGCCCAGTCTCAGCCGGCAGCCAAGCGGACTAAGTTCGCTGATTCGAGGATGGGAGGTTCGAAGGGTCGCACTTGCGCGAAGTGCGGCAAGAGTCACGAGGGGGCGTGTCGAGCCGGTGGTTGCTACAAGTGTGGCAAGGAGGGACATATTGCCAGGGATTGCCCTAAGGGGTTTATGGTTTGCTTTCACTGCAACCAGACAGGCCATCGGAAGGCCGAGTGTCCGCAACTTCGTCAGGGAGCTACACCTACTACCCGGACTACTGAGACCCGACCGGCAAAGGTCGAGGCCCCGAGGGCTCGCGGGAGAGCCTTTCAGCTGACTGCGGAGGAGGTCCGCGCTGCGCCCGATGTTGTGGCAGGTATGTTATCATTCACGTATTTAATTAAGGGTCGAAATGTTATGCTTATGTTAATGTATGTGTAGGTACTTTCCTTGTGAACTCTATGCCAGCTCTAGTGTTATTTGATTCGGGTGCGAGTAGATCGTTTGTATCGTTAGCTTTTAGTCAGCACATCGGCATTAGTCGTGAGCCGTTAAGTCGACCTTTGAGCGTTTCTATTGCGGCTGAGAGGGTGATTTGTGCTACGGAGGTTCTTCGGGGATGTGTGCTAGAGATCTTCGGGGTCGCGTTTCCGATTGACCTCATTCCTATTGCGATGGGGGACGTCTGTGTCATTGTAGGCATGGACTGGTTGAGCCGATTCAGCGCTGTTATCGACTGCGAGCGTCAGCTGGTGACTATACGAGACCCTAGTGGGGGAGTTCTTACGGTATACGGCGAGGGTACCCGTTCGGGATCAGCTTTTTGTTCGGCCGCTAGGGCGAGGCAATGCCTACAACAGGGATGTAACGGTTTTGTGGCGTATGTGATGGATACGCGGAAGAGTTCCGAGAGACCAAAGACATTGGAGGAGGTTCCAGTGGTGCGCGAGTTTCCAGATGTTTTTCCCGAGGATTTGCCAGGAATACCTCCTGCGAGGCAAGTGGAGTTTGGTATCGATCTAGTTCCAGGGGTTGCGCCTATTGCGAAGGTGCCTTATCGTCTTGCACCTCCAGAGATGCAAGAATTGTCCTCGCAACTTCAAGAGTTGTTGGGGAAGGGATTTATTCGGCCGAGTAGCTCGCCGTGGGGAGCACCGATTCTGTTCGTCAAGAAGAAGGATGGTTCACACCGGATGTGTATCGATTACCGGGAGCTGAACAAGGTGACAGTCAAGAACCGTTATCCGTTACCGAGGATCGATGATCTATTCGATCAGTTGCAAGGGGCATCTTGGTTTTCCAAGATTGATTTGAGATCAGGGTACCATCAGGTAAGAGTGCGGGATGAGGACGTCCAGAAGACTGCCTTTAGGACGCGGTATGGGCATTACGAGTTCGTGGTGATGCCTTTTGGGCTCACCAATGCCCCAGCAGTGTTTATGGATCTCATGAACAGGGTATGCAGGCCGATGCTGGATCGGTCTGTGATTGTATTCATCGACGACATTCTGGTGTATTCGCGGTCTAGGGAGCAGCATGAGGGACATTTGAGGGAGGTCCTTGAGGTACTGAGGTCGGAGAAACTATATGCAAAATTCTCCAAATGTGACTTCTGGTTGCGGGAAGTTCAATTTTTGGGGCACGTTGTAAATCAGGCAGGGATTTTGGTCGATCCGGCCAAGGTGGAAGCGGTGATGAGTTGGGAGGCACCGAAGTCACCTTCGGAGATCAGGAGTTTCCTTGGGTTGGCGGGGTACTATCGAAGGTTCATTAGGGACTTCTCCAAGATCGCGGTGCCACTTACCAAATTGACCCGAAAGGGTGTTACATTCTCATGGGGACCCGAGCAGCAGACTTCCTTCGAGACACTTCGTCAGAGACTGTGCGAAGCACCAGTATTAGCTCTCCCGGAGGGGATGGAGGACTTTGTCGTATATTGCGACGCATCGATTTCAGGACTGGGTGCAGTGTTGATGCAGAGGGGCCATGTGATAGCCTATGCATCGAGGCAACTGAAGCCTCACGAAGCGAGATATCCCACGCATGACTTAGAGTTGGGGGCAGTAGTGTTCGCCCTCAAAATTTGGCGTCACTACCTGTACGGGGTTCGTTGTACCATATACACGGACCATAAGAGTTTGAAGTATTTGATGGATCAACCCAACCTAAACATGCGTCAGAGGAGATGGTTAGACGTGGTTAAGGATTATGACTGTGAGATCCTATACCACCCAGGCAAGGCTAATGTGGTAGCTGATGCATTGAGTCGTAGGGCGGAGAGTACTCCATTGCGGGACGTATGTTTGAGATTGACGGTGATGACTCCGGTATTAGATGCTATTCGTGGGGCACAGGCCGAGGTCGTGAAGTCTGGGATGCAGAAACAGGAGCGGGTCGTCGGGTTGATCTCAGAGTTCGTTACGGATGGGCGGGGACTTCTGACATTTCAGGGTCGGATCTGGGTACCATTCGTGGGCGGTACGCGTGTTACTTTGATGGAGGAGGCACACAGATCGAAATTCTCGATCCATCCCGGTGCTACGAAAATGTATTTGGATTTGAAAAAGGAGTACTGGTGGCCTTGTATGAAGAGAGACGTTTCCTGGTTCGTTGAGAGGTGTTTGACCTGCCGTAGGGTTAAGGCCGAGCACCAGAGACCGCACGGTAAGTTGCAACCCTTGGAGATTCCTGAGTGGAAGTGGGATCAGATCACGATGGATTTCATCACCAAATTGCCGAAAACTGCCAGGGGAGTCGATGCGATTTGGGTGATTGTGGATAGGCTAACAAAGAGTGCACACTTCCTTGCCATTAGCGAAAGTTCATCAGCAGAGAAGTTGGCAGAGTTATACGTGAGAGAGATAGTATCTCGGCATGGAGTGCCGACCTCGATTGTTTCGGACCGCGATGTACGTTTCACTTCCAGGTTCTGGAAGAAATTCCATGAGGAGTTGGGTACTAAACTGCATTTTAGTACCGCATACCATCCCCAGACCGACGGTCAGAGCGAGCGGACGATTCAGACATTGGAAGACATGCTTAGAGCGTGTGTGTTAGACTTCGGGGGTAGCTGGGATGCGCATCTGCCGTTGGCTGAGTTTTCCTACAACAACAGCCATTATTCGAGCATTGGTATGCCACCTTTTGAGTTGTTGTATGGTAGGAGGTGTCGGACTCCCATTTGCTGGGGAGAAGTGGGACAGAGAGTGATGGGCAGTACAGAAATCGTACTTCAGATGACCGAACAGATTCAGCGAGTGAGGCAGAGGTTATTGACCGCCCAGAGCCGACAGAAGAGTTATGTGGACAGACGCCGGTCCGAGCTCGAATTCCAGGTCGGCGACTTCGTTCTCCTAAAGGTTTCTCCTTGGAAAGGGGTAATTCGGTTCAGGAAGAGGGGCAAATTGGGGCCCCGGTTCATAGGTCCATTTCGGGTAATTGCAAGGGTAGGTCGGGTAGCTTATCGGTTAGAGTTGCCAGTGGAGCTGAGTCAGATTCACAATACCTTCCACGTATCACAGTTGAGGAAGTGTATAGCCGATGAGGCAGCAGTGGTTCCGTTAGAAGATATTCAGGTGGATGCGAGCCTGAATTACGCCGAGAGACCAGTAGCTATCAGGGATCGGAAGATCAAGGTTCTACAGAACAAGGAGATACCTCTGGTGTTGGTTCAGTGGCAACATCGGAAGGGATCGGAGATGACTTGGGAGCCGGAAAGAGAAATGCGGGAGCAACATCCGGAGTTATTCGCAGAATGAGACTTCGAGGGCGAAGTCTAGTTCTAGTGGGGGAGAGTTGTAACAGCCCGGAATTTCAGGTATTTCTTTAAATTATTTTTGGGGCACATTTAGGAAGGGACTCGGCGAGTTGGTGCATGACTCGCCGAGTAGGTCCAAGGTCTTGGTCGCAGATACGCGACTGGACTCGGCGAGTCCAAATAGGGACTCGGCGAGTCGACGCTGTTCAGCTGAACCCTAGCCGTTTCGATTCTGAATCGTATATAATGATCTTATGGCCGTCATGTCGCGTCTTTTGGCCGATTGAAGATACCTTGGGAGTTTGTGGGCATCTGGAGCAAGAGTGAGGGCTAGAGGAAGCTTGAAGAGATTGTTAGACAAGGAGGGGCAAGGTGGTGATCAAAGGAAGTCCAAGGAGTCGAGTACTGGAGGTTGGGGACACAGGGAAAACATTTCCAGGTAATCTTCGGATCACAATCTGTAGCTTTTACGTTGTATGCGAATTTAGGGTTTAGGAAACCCATTTAAGGAATTGTTAGATTATGGTGTTGTTATAAGCGTTTAAAAACCCCTGTAATAGTATATGTGAAAGTCCAGGAAGCCCCATATCTATATACTTCGAAATCATGCGAAATACAGGAGGCAGCGGATTGACTGCATGGCGAGGACTCGCCGAGTCCAATGATCAGACTCGGCGAGTAGCTTAAAGATTCACTAGAACTCGCCGAGTTGTTCTTCAGACTCGGCGAGTAGCTTGAAGATCTACTAGGACTCGCCGAGTCGTTCTTCAGACTCGGCGAGTGGAGTCAGGGTGTCTATACTCGCCGAGTTGCCCTTTGCACTCGACGAGTCCGGTCAGGATTGACCGTTGACCTGTATGTAACTCAGTAGGGTCAGTTGTCTTGTTTGATAAGATCATTAATAAAGGTATGTGGTATTATAGGGAACCTGCGGATTAGCGGATCGAGTGCGAGTAGCTCGAAGGGTTTATAGCTTGCATACTACGAGGTGAGTCTTCTCACTATACTTCACCCGGAAGGGTTTGACTGTGAGACCGGAAGGTCGTATGTGTTATATTTATGCTATGTCTAGAGAGGTAGATGCTTTATATGTGATGTATGCTTATATGTGATGTATGCTTATACGGGCCGGAAGGCGAGACTTTATGTGATAGAAAGAACGGTATGATGTATGACTTATGTGTTATGTGCGTTATGTTACATGTGTTATGTTTTATACTATTATGGGCCGGAAGGCAAAATACTATGGGCCGGAAGGCAATTTAATACGGGCCGGAAGGCGATATGTTATGGGCCGGAAGGCGATTATGTTACGGGCCGGAAGGCAATGTTATGTGGACCGAAAGGTCCGGGCCGGAAGGCGTATGTGGGTAAGTCGTATACTGGGGAACTCACTAAGCATTTATGCTTACTAGTTGTGTTTATGTTTTTTTCAGGTACTAGTGATGACCGTGGGAAGGCGCCGGCGTGACACGTACACACTGCCATTGTTGAAGATCTTGGAGATTTATTATTTATACTCTTGCAATAAACTTGGAATAAACTCTTTTGTCGAATAATGATGTTTTGTTTTAAATGAAAATTTTATTTGAAAATTTGAGCTGTTACAAGTTTCGTCAATGCTCTGTGGTGGATCTTTCCTGTCGATTAGGGATCTACGATCAGCCCTTGGTTTCAACAAACATCTTTCGGGCCTTTTTGGCACAAACCTATATGGTGTTTCCCGAGGGAGTTACGAGTACGGGCTGGTGGAATACTATTGGTAACAAAGTTTATATTCCAATGTCTGCACAGGAAGGGAGCATCCAATCCCCAACACACCACCTCATACACCGCCTTATTTCATCTACCATTAATCAAAGAAAAGATGATGACAAGGTTTCCAACCTCGACGTCTTCTATTTATGGAGCATCATTACACCCGGCATCTTTTGCAACATTCCTTGGTGTTTAACTTCATATCTCTCGGAGGGTGCGGTCAAAGATCGCAAAACTTCCCGAATTAATGGTGGGATGTTTGTCACCCGGTTGGCCAACTCATTCGAGTTGATGAACCGCGGTGCATGGAACTTCATGATATTGATCCCTACACCTCCGTTCAATCCCATTCTTTTCCGAAGAGCGAGGATTATTGAAGATTATGGAGGTGGCCATTATGCTATCCCGAATGATGACCCCGTTGTTAGTCCCGAAGCACCGGGAAGGAGGGTAAGATCAAGAAGAGAGCGGGATGTGGAGGACGAGCCGCCGGTGATTCCGGTTGAGAATGAAGACGTACCAATGGATTGGTACAATGTGGAGATGAGGCGGCTACAGGATCAAATGGCGCGGGGGTTGAATTTTAGCAACCAATCTCATATCCGACTTTTTGACCACTTCAATATCCCACATATTGATGGTGGAAATTACCCATTTATTCCATCTTGGGATGAGGTGATTGGTGTGAGAAGAAGTGGTGCCGGAGGAAGTGGAGCCGCCGCGGAAGATGATGAGGAAGAAGATTGATTTGTGTTTTAATCAAACAATTTTTATTTTCTGTTTTGTTTTTTTATTATTATTTGATGTGTATGACTTGTTCAAGACTTTATTGTGTTTAATGATTGTATGCATTAGTTATTTTTCAGGATTGGATTAGGATTGCTTGCTTAGGAAGCGTTTAGAGTTATAGCGAACGGGTGTTATAACAAGTGAAAGCGAGTCAAGGAAGCGGAACGTTAACATCAAAGTGTCGAGTCCGGTCCCTAGGGGTATAAGCAATTGAGTCTATACGTGAGGAAGAGTTAGAGAAGTTTTTAGAGGCTGAGACAGTTGCAAAATACCAATTTTTTTCGTTTAGTGGCCTACTCGTCGAGTGCACTTAACTGACTCGACAAGTCGCCTTGTATTTCCACATATTCTGAGATGGCGTACTGGTACTCGACGAGTCGACAATATGACTCGACGAGTCATTCATTTTTTATACCGACGGACTGCTGATTTGATGCTGCTAAGTGTATCACTTTCTCACTTATTGTTCCATATCCATTCTTGAAGATCTTACACCGATTTCCGCGTATTTGGAGCGACCCACACGACACGAGACACCCAAGGCATGGATGAGATGTTACCATGTCTAAAGTTAATTGAAGTTGGAGCTTAAATGAAAGTGATCAACCTATCCACTGCTATCCCAGGGGAGTTTGTTCCAATTCCCTCTTTAGTTTTTTTTTTTTTTTTTTTTTTTTTTTTTTTTTTTTTTTTTAATGTTTTTATCCATAATATGAAATGAGGGCATTGCATCACATAAGTGTGGGGTAGGGGGTTGGTTACATAATAGTCAATTTTATAGTCAATTTTTTTAAAAAAAATTGCATACCAAAAGTATTACTTAGGACTTAATTAGAAAATTTTGGTAAAAAAATAGGATTCCATGTTAGAATTGTGTTGATAATTGCATGAAACCCAAATGTTTAGTTGAGCCTATATACGTTCTAGTGCATTTGTGGCTTCCTTATTCTAGTGAAATCATGAGACAAAAACACGACCTCGCTTAGTTTGAAGGATGTAATATGTTTAGCAGGCTAAACCTGAAATGTATCCAGGAAAATTTTTATCGTTAGCCAATAAAGGTTGAGATTGAGCGCCCCTGCTTAAGCATGTAGGGATTTGAGTGACAAAAGTGAGGTATACATGTAAAAAAAAAGAGAGAGAATTACAAGAAAAGTTGTAAGAATTTTGGAGCAAATGAAGTGAAGATCTAATGATCAAAATTCTAAGAAATCCAAAAAAGTTGAAGATACCAAAAATCAATCAATACAAGTTGGTGAATTCAAAGAAATTAAAGATCAAATTATCAAGGAAGTGAAAAATTCAAAAAGCTCCATAGTGGTATCGAAAAGTTGTAATTCTAGAATATGTATGCTTGGGTTGATCAATTAAAAATACCTTGAGGGTAAAGAGGTTTTCTGAGGATGGATTCGGAGGGTTGCATAAAATGAGCATAGTTCGGGGTGAGTGGGCGAGTGTTTATGAGGATTGTGAGTATTTGGAGTATGGGGGGTTCTTTAGGAAAAAATTTAGACACAAATGCATGCGTTGCGGTCTTGGCATAATGGCTGGGTTAGATTGGAGTTGTCATACATAATTCTAATGTGTTAAAATTCAGTTTTGCTTGGGGGCAAGCAAAAGTCAAGTGTGGGGTATTTTGATATGTGCATATTTAGTGTGTATTAAGTATAGTTTTTATTCATATATTAGCTAAATTATCGCATATTATGGACAAAAGGTACTTAAAAGTGTTAAATTGTGTTTTTCAGTCCAAAGATGAGGCTCAGAAGCAAAAGGAAGCAGGAGAAGCGGTTAGGAGCTCGAGAAGGGAATGAAGAAGAAAAACACTAAAAATGGCACCTACTCGTCGAGTCAGATAGCCTACTCGACGAGTCCGGTCGAGGAATCAGAAAGATAATGACTCGGAATTCCAGATAGTTATCGCAATACGGGGAATGTGAGAGGGACTCGACGAGTCACCACTTGACTCGATGAGTCGATTCGCTTATTTAAAGATAACTCCATAGATCAATTAGAGGGAGTTCTGGGACGATTCAGAAGTGTTTTGTTGCGATTGAGAAGCCAGAAAAACCCTAGAAGTCGACAAAGAAAGCTAGAATTCAATTCCGAGAGTAATTAAGGCACAATTTCATCATTCCACTTATTATTTTGTTTTATCAATATGATTAAGCAACTTGACTTTGTTTGTTTGCTGTTATTTACTTTAATTATGAACTAAAACCTTTAGACTTCTGTTTGGGGATACAAAGTTGACAATATGGTTTGATTGATTGGTAGGATTAATTCTAAGTTGGTGAATTTTTGTTATTTTAGCTTGCTAAAGAACCTTGTGTGTGAATAATAATTAATTTTCTGTTAATAGGAAGATAATTGATTAGCATGAACATCTATTGATTATTGATCTCATATGATATGTGACCACTATACTATATGTCTAGGATTAATGAATATGAAACTAGAATTAATAAGAAAATTGAGTAAATTCATGTGCAAGGTTGTAAGATGACCATCAAACAAGAGGTTAATTAAAAACAATAAATTAATTAGCTATTGCAAGTCTAACTTAACCCGAATAATTAATCTAGTAAATATAGTTAAATTAAACAATTGACCACTATTTGAGTTAGTTTATTTGCTAAGGATTAGGGTAGTGAACATGAACCTAATCACTTAAATCGGTAACCAATGAAAGAATTAATCCACTGCACTATTACCTTGAAATCAACCATAGAGTTGACCAAGTTGAACTAAACAGAAGTTCCTTTCCAATTATTGAATCTAGTTAAGTCGTTATTTTCTAGTCTTAAATTAGTTATAGTTAGTAAGTTTCTAGTCTTGTAAAACTAGAGAAAAACCCGCATTTCTTAATTAATTTAGATAGAATTAGTTTTTAATTTAATTTTTCATTCCCTGTGTTCGATACCCTGCTTATTTAGCTATACCACAATTGATAGGTTCACTGCCTTTTTTGTGTTATTTGATAATTAAAGTAGGTTTAAAACTAAGTGAGTTTTACACACATCAGTGCAGAACCACCAAAGAGTAACGATCTGAGCACTACACTTTCCGCTCTCAGGAGTGGTTAGTACTGTATTGGCCTATCATACACCAGAGCCAGTTGTCCTGAATTGGACTTTGGTGTTAGCACATCAGGGCCTAAGTATGAGGCATTGAGTGCGACGGCCTAGGCCTAACACTTAAGCTGAGTTGCGACCATTAGATAGGTTGTTCTTTAGATAATTTTCCCATTATCTTTGATGTATTCCTAGAGGGATACGTTAACAATATCCGATCTACGAATCTATAAAGGGTTTGGGACCAACACCGACTATATGCTGAAGGCCAAGGTACCGACCAAATATTAAGCTACAATCCATTATGTATATGCATTGTATATATGTTATTGTATGTTGTATTTTAAGGGAATTCACTAAGCCACAACTTACAGTTGTTGAATAACTGCTTTGCAGGTTGTTCTTTGGATTGAGGAAAAGCTCCCACATGATTGTACTTGCATTAAAGGAAATTAATAATATTTAAGACTTTTGCTAAGACTTACTTTTATAATTAAATATGTAATATAACGTGTGTAAGACTTATAATTTGGATTTAAAAAAATGAAATATTTGCATGTGAATATCGCAACGTCACAAGTTGGCATCAGAGCCCTGGTTTGAGAGAATTGAATGAACACTCGTGTGATTCCATACTCAAACTAAGGATCTGAATATCTTAACAAATCTTTTTATAAAAGAAATGGCACAAGAAGGAAAAAGATGTGTTGCATATAGTCAATTGAACTCAGAAAGGAAAGTGATTCCAAAAATATTCATTATTTTCTTATCTGCTTATATACGATATGTTAAGAATGCATGCTAGAGTAAGGCTAACGATATTTTCAGGAAATATTAGTTAGAATTGCCCAATATTTAGGATGCATTTTAGCCTTAGGGATTGCTTTTTATATACTACTTGAAGCATGGGCTGATATCATATAATTACTAAGTGTATGCTTTAGAGTTGTACATAACTATGATTCTATAGCCTTAGAATGATTAGCTCAGTCTAACTTCATTTTCCTTGTTTGGTTGTGGTCTTAGGGTAGAATTAACTATTCGACCGAATTACGTACGACATGCATACACAAGGTGACTACTTGATATTATGAATTACTTCCTATAATACAAGAACTCGGATAGAAGAAACCCTAGTGAAAAGTCAAGGAAAACATGTAGTTAGGCCCTTCTAACACTAGGAGTGTGAAAAGGCCTATCTATAGAATAGCGTGGTGACTTAGAAAGATAAAGACAATTCTAGGGTCTAGTATGGATAGGTGTGAAAGGTACTATGGGCCCATACTACCATAAGCACAGGATCCATACAGGAAACAGGAAGAGTCACAAAGTTACTAAGAAACTAGAAAGGATTAAGTAATATCCCAGATAATTCAGTGCATTCGTATTACAAATATTCCCATTTCCATCCTCAGTATGGTAATGATCACTCAAGCAAGCGGCTTTGGTTATGGATCGGATGGTTCGCTCCCAAGCGAGACGAAAATACATGATTGGATAAAGACAGTGGTAGTGACAACCATAAAAGAGATGATTCCAAAATTGTTAGGAACCATCAAGACTAAACTAATTGCACTATTTGATGAAAGGTATGTTGACGTAGCAAGTACTGCAGCTATCATCGCCACTGTTGTTGTTCCTTCTGCAACTTCATCTACAGATAAGGACATGCCTTATCAGGAGGCTAACAACACCAAGCCCCCAAAGTTTGATGGTGTAAGAGACCCAATTGTTGTAATGAGATGGATCTCTGATATGGAAATATGTTTCTACACTTGTGCTTGTACGGCTAACCTGAAGTTTTGTTATGCGCAAAATCTCCTCCATCATAGGGAAAAGAACTGGTGGAACTTTGTCACAAAGGATTACATGTCGGCAGAAAAAGGACGCGGTAACCTGGGAACAGTTTGTGGAAAAGTTCAAGGAGGAGTATCTACCCCTGGTATAAAGAGGGTGACTAGCTCATAGAGAGAGGTTTTTTCCCCAAGTGTGAATCCTCGGAAAAAGTGAAGATGTCTAGGTGTTTGAGTATACTCAAGACTGAAATTAGAGAGTTTGTAGAAAACAATCGCTACAAGACCTTTGCAAAGATGCAGGATCATACTAGGAGGAGAGAAATAGAGTTGGAGATCCAGACAAAGGAAAATAGGAAGACTTTGGCTCCATCATAATCGACAGCCAAAAAGTTCAAAGCTAATAGTTCATGGTTCTAAGGTCAGAAGGGACGCACTTGCTCATAAGTGTGGAAGGTTTCACGATGGTCCTTGTAGTGCAGGACTAGAATGCCACAAGTGTGGCAAGGAAGGGCACGATGTTATGGATTGTGAACAGAGCACGCATATCTACTTCAACTGTAACTAGCTCGGACACTTCAAGGCTGAATGTCCACTCCAAAAGTAGAAAGGAGGGATGTAGGCTCTAGCACCTACAACCTTGAGGATAACTGATAGATGTCAAAGGAGAGATAAAGCCCATAGGGATAAGGGACGAGTCGTTTATCCTTTGGAAGAGGTAGCCAAAGAGGCACATGGCGTCGTAGCTGGTATGTTTCTAGCAGCTCCATGTCTGCATTAGTGTTATTTTATTTTGGAGTAAGTCATTCTTTCGTATCGCTTAAGTTGAGTAAAAACTTTGATCACGCCATAGAAAAGTTAGATCATCCCTTAAAAGTATAAATAGATGACGATTAATGCATAAAAAGTTTATTGTAGTAGTACCTTAGAAATCAGTAATGGTAGTTTCCCAATAAACCTTATTCCCATTTCTATGTGAGAGATGAGCATAATAGTATGCATGGATTGGCTAAACGAGTTTGAGGTGCTAATCGGCTGCAGGAAGAAGATAGCACGAGTGCAGACTCCAAGTAGGGGAAAACTTATTTTCCAAAGTGAGAGTAATACAAGTAAGTCAGCTTTTCATTCCGCTATGAAGTCTAGAAAATGCCTACAGCATGGATGCGAGGGATTCTTGGCATGTAATCCAAACTCGAGAAGAGAAGAAGGGAACCCTGGGAGAAGTGCCAATAGTTTGTGATTTCCTCAATGTGTTTTGTGAGGACCTGCCTGGTGTACCTCCAGAGCATCAAGTAGAATTTAGGATTGACTTAGTTCCTGGTGCGGCATCCATAACCAAGGCACCTTATAGTCTTGCACCCCAGAAATGCAGGAATTGTCTAAACAACTTCAAGAGCTGATGGATAAGGGGTTCATTCGACTAAGTAGGTCTCTTTGGCAAGCATTGATTTTGTATGTTAAGAAAAAGGATGGGATGCACAGGATGTGCATGATATATAGAGACCTTAACAAACTCACGATAAAGAAACGTTATCCCTTACCTAGTATAGACGAACTTTTTGATCAACGTCAAGGAGTGTCGTGATTTTCCAAATTTGATACGCGTTTAGGTTACCACCAGATGCGTGTAAGAGAAGAACATATACCAAAGACTGCTTCAGAAATCAGCATGGTTATTATGAGTTCGTAGTGATACCTTTTGGGCTCATGATAACACTCGTTGCATTCACGAATTTAATGAACCGAGTATGTACAAATATGCTTGATTGATCAGTAATCATGTTTATCGAAGATATCTTGGTCTTTTCAAGGACTCAAGAATAGCATAAAGACCACCTTGGAGAGGTACTCGAAGTTCTAAGGAAGGAGAAATTGGATGCAAAGTTCTCAAAATGCCAGTTTTGGTCACGAGAGGTCCAGTTCCTTGGGTATCTTGTTAACCAAGACGGTATGTTAGTAGATCCAACCAAGATTAAAGCAGTAATGCAATGGCTAGTTTCGACTACTCTTTTAGAGATTCGCTTCCTAGGGTTATCAGGATATTTTAGAATATTTATTCAAGACTTCTCCTAGATTGAAGTATCGATGACCAGTTTAACAAAGAAACAAGATGCTTTTCATTGGGCCCTGAGCAATAATTAGCATTTGAAATGTTAAGGAAAAGTTGATGTGATGCTCTAGTGTTAGCCCTCCCAGAAGGTGTTTATGAGATGGTAGTTTAATGTGATGCATTAATCAGAGGTTTCGGAGCCATCCTCATGTAGTGAGGTTGAGTAATCACATATGACTCCAGACTATTGAAGCCTGACAAAGCTAACTACTTGACACATGATTAGAATTATGAGCAAGAGTCTTTGCGCTCAAGATTTGGATACATTACTTGTAAGAAGTACGGTGCACCATCTATACATACCACAAATTCTTAAGATACCTAATGGATCAGCCCAACCCAAATATGAGTAAACATCAATGATTGCATATAGTAAAGGACTACGACTATGAAATCCTATTCCAACATGGTAATGCAAACCTAGTAGATGACGTTGTAAGTCAAAAAACAACATGTACTCCAATTAACGGTGTCTATTTAACTCTACATGGTAGATTTTCTCTTCCATACTCAGGAGGAAGTCAAAAAAATACTAATTGATGAAGCGTACAAGTCCAAGTTCTCAATTCATCCAGGACCTACAAATGTACAGGGACCTCAGGAACAGTTATTAGTGGCCTTGTATGAAAAGAGATGTAGCATCGTATACCAAAAGGTGCTTGACTTGCCGGAAGGTCAAGGCCGATCACCATATGTCGCATGGAAAATTACAACTTCTTGATATCACAATGTGGAAGTGGGAGCAGATAACAATGGACTTCATCACCAAGTTGCCAAAGACTCCTCGTAGAGTAGACACTATCTAGTGATAGTGAATAGATTAAGCAAGAGTTCCCACTTCATGCCTATCCAAGAAATCTCCTCGACTGAGAAGCTTGTAGAGGTATATGTCAATGAAATAGTCCCCCGGTATGGGGTACTAGTATCCATAGTCTCTTATAGAGATGTCCGTTTCACTTCTTGGTTTTGGAGAAAGCTCCATGATGACTTGGGCATGCAATTGCATATCAGCACAACTTATCACCCTCATACCGATGGGCAAAGCGAAAGGAGTATTCAAACTCTTAAAGAAATGTTAAGGGAATGTGTGCTTGATTTTCGTAGGAGTTAGGATGCTTATCTACGATTAGTGAAATTCTCGTACAACAACAACTACCATGCTAGTATTGGTAGACCCCCCTTTGAAATGTTTATGGAAGAAAGTGTCGAACGCCCATATGTTGGAGGGAAGTTGGCCAATGAATCATGGGGAGCATCGATGTGGTGATCAATACCACCGAGCTTACTTAACAAGTGTGAGAAAGGATGAAGACTACACAAAGTCGATAGAAGAGTTCTGCAGATCGAAGAAGATCAAATCTTGAATTCCTAGTAGGTGACCTAGTATTACTTAAGGTTTGACCATTGAAAGGTTTCATTCAGTTCCGAAAAAGGGGCAAGTTAGGCCCAATATATATCGGATTGTTTAGATTCATTGCTCGAATAGGCAAGGTTTCCTATAGTCTGCAAGGAATTCACTCAGATCCACAACACCTTTCATATCTCCCAATTAAGTTAGTAGATTATGGACGAATCTACAATTGTAACTTTGGAGGACATTCACATAGACAAGCATCTAAACGATGTAGAAAGACAAGTAGCAATTTTGGATAAGAAAACAAAGAACTTACACGATAAGGTAATTAGTCTGGTAAAAGTCCATTGGCAGCACTAAAAAAGGCTTGAATGCACCTGGGAAATAAAAGAAGTGATAAGGAGAAACTATCCAGAGTTATATAGTCATATTTCGAGGACGAAAACCTTGTAAGTGGGGGAGAGTTGTAACACCCATTTTTTCTACTCCCATAGATAGTAATAACAAGAAGTTATTATGAAATACAAAGTAGAAATACATTACTTTTATGCCCAAATAATCCTTGTCTTTATGTAGAAGACATCATTACAATTTACGTATATATAGAAGTCATAAATATAACTTTGTATGAAAAACTTATGCTTCTTCGAAGTTTCACAATTAAACCGACACAGCTATGTGCATCATAAAATACAAATCGAAGACATATTAATTATTAGCCTTAATCATCTAGAAAAGAATCATAGTAGTTTTCAAACGGTCAAACCAAGAGCATGCATATAGAGAACGTCCACATCTGACTTCAATTCAGTGAGTCATGATTTTTAGTAGTTTCAGCATAGAAGTGTGCAACACAGAAACCAAATTTATGATCAGTTGATTGTTAGGAAAACTAATCTAAACGAGATTCAAAGATCTCTTCCATACCTATCCGTCGACATAAAGATATTTAAGAACGGATATCGCATGAGAGAGTTATGTAACGACCGCAGATCCAGGCTAGTCAATTTAGAAGCAATAGGGGTCGAAAATGACTTTTTGACAAAAGATTATTTAGAATAAATAATATTAACCAAGTTATAGAATATGTCACAAGGTTTCCGTACATATAAAGAACGCCGAAATCCGAGTTATAACGAAGAAGTTATGGCCCGTTGAAGTTTCGCGACGAAACTGGCACGACACCGGGAAGCGTAAATAGTGAATTTATGACGGAGGACTTTTTAGCCTTAGTGATCTAAATGAAATTCGTAGAATATGTTAAACTAAGAGCGTCAATAAAAAGAATGCCCAAATCTGACTTCGTATGAGGAAGTTATGATTTTTCTAAGATTCGGCCTAACAGTGTACAGCCCGAAACTCGAATTTTAGATCGAGCGGTTTTTGGCTTACGTGACCTAAATGAGAGTTGAAGATCACATTAAGAGGAACTCAACGGTAAAAAGACAGAAGAAAATGGAGTCCGTATGAAGGAGTTATGAATTCTTCGCGGTCATTTAATAGTCTAAATGCCTCCTACTGTTAAATTTGAGATCAGTCGAGAATTAGCCGACGGAGTCTAAACGAAAGTTGTAGATCTTGATTTTACCTACCCGTGGATATAAAGAACATCGAAAACAGAGCTCGTATGCAAAAGTTATGATTTTTCTAAGTTTGAAGGCTGATACGCGATAGGGGGTGACGTGTCACCACCAGAATTGAACACGTGGCACCACCAGAAGGGTGCCACATGCACCAACTCGACGAGTCATGACTCAGACTCGGCGAGTCCATCAGTTTTCTCCATTATAAATAGAGGTGTCGGGTTCCATTCATTCTCACACCTTCAAACCCTTCTTTCTCTCTCTAAACTCTCTCTCTAAGCCTCCCTAACCCCCTAAAGCCTAGGGTAACTCCATAGCACGAGGCGGAAGCCCTGGAGCGCCCGACGGCTCTGAGAAAAGAGCCTTTTGGCTCGGGAAACGCTGCTCTAGCGAAACCCGGTTTTTGCGAAAAACCCGCTGTTTTATCGAAGGAATTTGTTTTGAGAGTATCGAAGCGCTGTCCGAGTGCTGAGTCACCACCTACTCAGGTGAGTGCATGGTCCCTTTCATATTACACATAGATATGAAGTATTTTAATATAAATTACGTGCTATGTGTGCATATTGTTTGAATACTTGTTGTCTATGCTGGATGAATGATTTATACATGTTTCAAATGATTTAAACTATATATTTATTTTATATCTACAAATATGTTGGGATAAAACATGGGTAGATGAAATATTTGGTAAGTGATGAAATAAAATAATGGGAGATAGGTGATGATAGGAAGGTGATGATAGATAGGTGATTATGAATCGGTGATGTAGGATACTACAACCTTGTCCGACAATTTGGAGATGTAGTCATCTACCAGAGTATAGATGGCGACCACGGACTATTATAGACAACCCCGTGGAAACACTAGCAGGCTAGTAACCTGTAGGTGATGAATTACGAGTTCAAGCGATGTTGTAACTATGTATTCACTTGATGATAGTCTAACCCTTATTATGAAGTACGAGTCCAGGCGATGTTGTGGCTACGTATTCATGCGATGATAGACTAACCCTTATCATGATTTACAAGTCCAGGCGATGTTTTGGCTGTGTAATCATGCGATGATACCCTAACTCTTGCTAGACACATATTGAGTGAGTAATCCCCGGAATACTATTGTCTATGCAATGTAGGCGATGATCCTTAGGTAAAGTTCATAGGAACAATCATATAAGGAAATACGATGTAAGGAGATGAGAAGTAAAAATGATATAGGAGATGACCCTTGAGATAATATCTTTAGGGATGACTAAAAGAAGATAATGGGGATGGGTAATTGGGTTGAGTGTTTGATTGTTTAAACATAATAACTATATTATTGTGGGTTGAAAACCCTATGTACTCACCAGGTTTCACAACCTGACCCACTCAGTTTATTTACATCACAGGTGGCGATATGAAGTGACATTACACTGACAGATTTAAAGAGATGTATATCACTAGTGTAAATAATTGTAAGTTCTGTTTATGCTTATGTTTCTGTATTAAGGATGACATCCCAAACGTTTTAAGATGAATAAAAAATACGTTTCTTCGAAAATGTTTTAATAACGTATTTATCGTGTTTTTCTGGGAATAAATTCCGCAACCTTTTTATAAAATGAAGTACTCTGATTTTTATAAAGCATAAACAAAATCGGTCTTTTCTGGCCGTGATTTTGGGGATGTCACAGTTGGTATCAGAGCATTAGTTTAAGCGAACTAGGAATATGGATTTATTTCTAGACTTAAACTTAGAATGTTAAGTAATGATTGTGAGGAGTGTGTCAAATAGATTTAGGTAATGCACCTGAATAGACACAAGCACTAGCTTATTTTAGGAATTATGCCTTAAATGCTTTTATGTGCTAAATGCTTTATGCCTTATATGCTGTTATTTATTCGGATCTATGGTCTGTTGCCGACCGGATCTGGAAACCTTATGTGTTTAGGATTCTAAGCATTTAACTACGATATTAGAACTAGCATATAAACGTTTCGAAGTGATAAGGATGATTTAAACGTCAATCTTAAGTAAAGGTCTAGATTCACCTTATTCGGTGTATAGATCAAGATGGCAAGGACCCATAGCGGAAACATGAATGCAAATGGGAACCGAAACCAACCCCCGGTGATTGAGCAAATACCGGTTGTGGTAACCGCTGCTGAGCCAATAACAATGGCCAGAGTGCAAGCGATGATCCAGGCGATGTTGGATCGTCAAATGGAGGAAACTAGGCGTTTGCTCCAGCAAAATCGACAGGAAGAGACCGTTCAGATCGAACAGCCTGAGTTGAATGAAGGGCAGACTGAGGAGGGAAACTACAGTGGGACTGTTGGTCAAGCCAACCCACCAATAGTTAGGCAAAACCACCAGGATGGAGGAAATGATGGACGTGGATGCAAATACAAGGATTTCATAGCGTCCAAACCACCGAGTCTATCTGGAAGCCCGACGCCGGTGGAAGTCATAAACTGGCTCTCCGAGATGGAGACGATGTTTGAGAGTTATGAGTGTAGCAACAGGCAAAAGACCGCTCTCGCGGTTCCCCTGTTGAAATTTGGAGTACTAAGCTGGTGGAAGCTACTAGCTAATTCGATGCCCAAAGGAGAAGCGAGCAAAATGTCATGGGAGGATTTTTTGGTGCAGCTAAAAATGCAGTACTGCTCTGAACAGGATCTTCTGGAAATCAACAACGAGTTTCAGAATCTAAAGAAGGGAAAGATGAGTGTCATCGAGTATGCTGCAAGTTTTACGGAGAAAATGAAGCTTGTTCCTTATCTAGTTCCAACTGAACTCTCCAAGGTCAATAAGTTTGCCCACGGATTACCAGCAGACTTTGGTCTAATGGTCAAACAAGCAACCACTTTGAAAGTCGCCATCTAGGCAGCCAAGAATGTCGAGACCCAAATAAGAGAAAAGGGTCTAGAGAAAGTTGAAGTTGGTGAGAAGAGGAAGTTGGAAGGATCCTCAAGACCTGATAATAAGGGAAAGTTCTCGAAGTCTAACCTAGACGACCAAAGGAATGAAGCCAAGTGGTGTGAGAAGTGCAAGAAGAAGCACTTCGGAAGATGCGATGGAGAAGTGACGTGCTATAAGTGTGGTAGGACCGGTCACTATTCCAGAGATTGTACATTCGACAATAAGAAGTGCTACGAATGTGGAAATAATGGGCATATTTCAAAGAACTGCCCAAAGAAAAATAAAGCAGCAAGACCAGAAACGCCACCAAGGCCAAGGGCATTTCACGTGATCCTCGACGAAGTAGAAAACCGTGCGAGGAATCAAGGATGAGGACTTCATATCCAAAGATCAAGTTATGCAGTAGCCATAGTATTGTATGATGTAGCCTATTAGAGGCATAGCCTAGGGTGAACTTGAACACCTATGTAATTGTTTCAAGAAATAATATAAAACCTTTGTTTTTTTATCTGATGAGTTAAGTTGTTGTGTGATTCGCTGCATGGTGACTTGGGAAACTGCGAGACAATACTTGGGACGAGTATGAGTAAGTGTGAATGGTAGTAAAGGCCTATACTACCGGAAGCACAGGACTCACACTTGGATCAGGGAAAGTCACAAGGTTACCAAGAAGCCAGTAATTGATTTCTTTTTATTCAAGTATGTCGTTACCATTGTTTCGGTAATGACTAAGAAGATTGTTGTTATCCCAACCCTAGTGGTCATGTCACATTGAGTCTGACTACGATGAGTAGGTTACGTGGTTTAGAGAACCAAGTTTGATGTAGCGTCCGACTTTAACCAAATAACTGAATTAAAGCGACCAATAGAAGTATCGGCTCGACGCTAAAGAAGTTGGTAGCTAAAAATGCTACATGTTAAAGTGTGATTATATCACATTAGAACGTGAAGGAAGGCATAGTTTATTTCAGAATTTAACTCTAAAAGACCTAAGTCTAAACGAGTGTCACATGATGATAGGTCATAATTTAGAGTCTAATTTGAGGTAGAGAGCAGGTGCACGATCAATTATTGCTTACAATCAATAAGTCTAAGAGATAGACTTGAAGGAATAAAGAAGTTATAATTATTACATAGGATGAAGAGATGACGTATGGACTCATTATACAACCCCTGTTTCGTAGATGATTCCGGGATGTAATCATCCTAAGGGGGAGATAATTGTAACGCCCGTAGATCCAGGCTAGTCAATTTAGAAGCAATAGGGGTCGAAAATGACTTTTTGAGAAAAGATTATTTAGAATAAATAATCTTACCCAAGTTGTAGAATATGTCACAAGGTTTCCGTACATATAAAGAACGCCGAAATCCGAGTTATAACGAAGAAGTTATGGCCCGTTGAAGTTTCGCGACGAAACCGGCACGGCACCGGGAAGCGTAAATAGTGAATTTACGATGGAGGACTTTTTAGCCTTAGTGATCTAAATGAAATTCGTAGAATATGTTAAACTAAGAGCGTCGATTAAAAGAACGCCCAAATCTGACTTCGTATGAGGAAGTTATGATTTTTCTAAGATTCGGCCTAGTAGTGTACAGCCCGAAACTCGAATTTTAGTTCGAGCGGTTTTTAGCTTATGTGACCTAAATGAGAGTTGAAGATCTCATTAATAGGAACTCAACGGTAAAAAGACAGATGAAAACGGATTCCGTATGAAGGAGTTATGAATTCTTCGCGGTCATTTAACAGTCTAAACGCCTCCTACTGTTAAATTTGAGATCGGTCAAGAATTAGCCGACGGCGTCTAAATGAAAGTTGTAGATATTGATTTTACCTACGCGTGGATATAAAGAACATCGAAAAAGGAGCTCGTATGCGAAAGTTATGATTTTTCTAAGTTTGAAGGCTGATACGCGATAGGGGGTGACGTGTCACCACCAGAATTGGACACGTGGCACCACCAGAAGGGTGCCACATGCACCAACTCGACGAGTCATGACTCAGACTCGGCGAGTCCATCAGGTTTCTCCACTATAAATAGAGGTGTCGGGTTCCATTCATTCTCACACCTTCAAACCCTTCTTTCTCTCTCTAAACTCTCTCTCTAAGCCTCCCTAACCCCCTAAAGCCTAGGGTAACTCCATAGCACGAGGCGGAAGCCCCGGAGCGCCCGACGGCTCTGAGAAAAGAGCTTTTCGGCTCGGGACACGCTGCTCCAGCGAAGCCCGGTTTTGCGAAAAACCCGCTGTTTTATCGAAGGAATTTGTTTTGAGAGTATCGAAGCGGTGTCCGAATGCTGAGTCACCACCTACTCAGGTGAGTGCATGGTCCCTTTCATCTTACACATAGATATGAAGTATTTCAATATAAATTACGTGCTATGTGTGCATATTGTTTGAATACTTGTTGTCTATGCTGGATGAATGATTTATACATGTTTTAAATGATTTAAACTGTATATTTATTTTATATCTACAAATATGTTGGGATAAAACATGGGTAGATGAAATAGTTGGTAAGTGATGAAATAAAATAATGAGAGATAGGTGATGACAGGAAGGTGATGATAGATAGGTGATTATGAATCGGTGATGTAGGATACTACAACCTTGTCCGACAATTTGGAGATGTAGTCATCTACCAGAGTATAGATGGAGACCACGGACTATTATAGACAACCCTGTTGAAACACCAGCAGGCTAGTAACCTGTAGGTGATGAATTACGAGTTCAGGCGATGTTGTAACTACGTATTCACGCGATGATTGTCTAACCCTTATTATGAAGTACGAGTCCAGGCGATGTTGTGGCTACGTATTCATACGATGATAGACTAACCCTTATCATGATTTACAAGTCTAGGCGATGTTTTGGCTGTGTAATCATGCGATGATACCCTAACTCTTGCTAGACACATATTGAGGGAGTAATCCCCGGAATAGTATTGTCTATGCAATGTAGGCGATGATCCTTAGGTAAAGTTCGTAGGAACAATCATATAAGGAAATACGATGTAAGGAGATGAGAAGTAAAAATGATATAGGAGATGACCCTTGAGATAATATCTTTAGGGAAGACTAAAAGAAGATAATGGGGATGGGTAATTGGGTTGGGTGTTTGTTTAAAAATAATAACTATATTATTGTGGGTTGAAAACCTTATGTACTCACCAGGTTTCCCAACCTGACCCACTCAGTTTATTTACATCACAGGTGGCGATATGAAGTGACATTACACTGAGAGATTTAAAGAGATGTAGATCACTAGTGTAAATAATTGTAAGTTCTGTTTATGCTTATGTTTATGTATTAACGATGACATCCCAAACGTTTTATGATGAATAAAAAATACGTTTCTTTGAAAATGTTTTAATAACGTATTTATCGTGTTTTTCTGGGAACAAATTCCGCAACCTTTTTATAAAATGAAGTACTCTGATTTTTATAAAGCATAAACAAAATCGGTCTTTTCTGGCCGTGATTTTGGGGATGTCACAAGTTATGATTTTTACAAAGACTAACAGTTTAAGCCTATCAAAATATAACTTTAAAAATAAAGTCAAAATTAGCCAACAAGGTCTAAATGAAAGTTGTAGATCTCATCGATAGATACATAAGGATTTACAACCCTTCGAAAACAAAGCGCGTACGGAGAAGTTATGCACTTTTTAAGGAATCCAAAACCGTCGCGCACAGCCACGCACACTGACCAGATGTGCGGTGCACCTGACACCTCCACCCATCGATCGACATGTGTCACCATAAGGGAGCTGCCATGTTAGCAGCCTTAAGCATATGCATAACACGCAAGGGACCAGGTGCGCAGCACGCTGCCTACCTAGGGCTATAGATACCTTCATTTTCTGTTTAATTCCTCCAAAACTCATCCCATATCCTCAAATCCTCAAGAACTTTCAAGTATTGGTTTTAATAGATTTTAGGTGCTTATATCGAAGCCCTACCACGTTAGAAATCTAGAGAAATAGAAGTATGCTCAGTATCAGTGTCCTGCCCGTGGCTTTTTAGGTCTTTCGCTACGAATCTCTGTAAGTGAAGATATGCTAACTAGGCTTTTTAGAATAACTTATATTCATAATTATACTCGTTATAGGAACCTATAAATGCTAGATTCTTCATTAATTGCAAGTTATAATACTTATTGATCTACTTACAGGAGAGGTGTCTAGAATAGTTATGTTGGCATGGTTGTTGGATTTCAGAAAAGCTATATGACGAAATGGTCATGCCTCCCAACTGATCCTTATTTGATAGAACTATCAGAATTTATTGGGATTAGTGATAGTGTAACATTCCGTTTAAAATAAAGTAATTAAATAATAAACCTGGACCCCCAAGACGTAAATTTATATTTTATATTATTTTATAATGGCCCTAAAATCCATAATATTTAGCAGGGTTTTGGTTTCGGGGAGCCAAATGATATAATTTAGACTTTTAGGGGTTAAATTGTAATTTTGGGATTGATATTGTAAAGATTTTCAGAAGTCAGGGGATGCTTGGTAAAATATTGAATCAGATTTGGAGGTTAAGGGGCTAAATGGTAAATATTAGGGTTATGTTGAAAAGTTTTGGTGAAAGAGGGGCCAAACTTGTAAAAATAGATGGATGTTTGAAAAGAGCACGATTTTAGACCATGACTACCCTTCCCTTCCCGCTTCAAGATTTAGCATCGGAAACCGTAACCCTAGAGCATCATTTCACCAGCCGCCACTACCTTTGCAACGCCCTCATCTACCACTGTTTTGCTGATGAATGCCACTACTAGAGATGTTGTGAGCAACTCGGATAGCCGTCGGAGGCTGAAAAACGGACCATAATTGTTTTTGTCTGGTTGTGAGTGATTGGGAAGCCTTGGGTAAGGCCTTCTAGAACCTCCCTCTCTACTCTCCTTTGCATTTCTCGGTGAGTTGATGTCAGGAATGTGGTTGCAGCCTCCGGTGGCCCTATGGTTGTCATTTCCGCTTATTCCAGCATCCTCAACCGCCTCGTCGGTGGTTAGGACCTGTGGTTTCGTGTCTTTAATATATAGGTGTTTCTGTAGAGCCGTGAAGTGTTTGTGGGTGCTTGTTTGACCAGAAAAACTCAAGAAAACCTACCATGGCTGCCAACCATGGTGGCCGCCGCCATATCATCTTCTTCTGCCACCACCAGACACGGTGAGGAGGTGGTTGTGTGCGTGATTTGGTGTGTGTATGATTCTATCTCATAAGCTTACTGTTGTATGGATCTTTTCTTATCCAGGAAACCGAAGAAAACTCACCACCACCACCATGAAGTGGTCACTGCCACCTTCTGTCGTTGTTCCGCCACAACTAGCCACCACCTTCGGTGGTTGTAGGCTTCCGGGTACGTTTGGATTGATATTTGGAGTTCTTTTGGTGTTTTTTGGCTGAATATCATAAACACCACCACCGTGAGGTGGTGGCTGCCACCATGAACCACCACCAACCACCACTACCCGAGATGGTAGTGGGTAGTACCCGACTTCTAAGACTTTAATTAATAAAAAAAACTTAACTATTGGATTAATTCATTTGTGATTTGGTTGGAAACCCTAATTAGGGTTTAGAAAACCCTAATTTTGGGAATGTGAATTTTGGATTGGTAGGGACCCGTGATTCACCGTTGGAATTGGAATTTCGAATTACGCCTAACCACATTGTAAGTATGGTCTATTGGAGTAATGGAGTTAATGGATTGAGTCCTTAATGGGTTAAGTACGAAAACTTAACCTTAATCTTCATTTTATGTGAAAAAACCCTAATTGGGTTTGGGTTCTTGTTGGGCCATTTTTTGGACTAAGTTGTTGTGGGCCTTCTTGTGTGAATTGGGGAACATGTTTATGGACCAAGGAAATTATTGGGCTTTAGGATAAGGCCTATTGGAAAGGCTTGTGCCCAATTTGGAAAATTAGACCTTAGATGGGCCATCACTGGGCCTTAATGATTATGACATATTAGACCATCAGAATGCCAAACGTTTAGACTAGAATAAATGGTTGGGCCTTAGGGTACGACCATGTAGAGGTTTTAGCCCAATTATAAAAATCGGGCCATATGTAGGGTTTTGGTTCATTGTATGACTTTTGAACCATTGGAGTGGGAGTTTGGCCCTTGTGCTTGAATCAAGCTAGGTTGGGGGTAAAGTAGTCTTTTAACCCCAAGCATGGACTTATGGTTATCTATTGGAACCCAATTATTAATTTTGTGTTGTATTGATGTTCACAATTCGGGAATTTGTCAACCAACAGCTAGACTTTTATCTGCGGGACTTCGATAGTGGGAGGTGAGTCTCCTCACTATACCAATGGGTCAAAGGCACCAAGGCCAGCCCATTATGTGTTATGTGGTATGCTAGTTAATATTGTGCTATATGGTATACTAGTTGATATTGTGGTATGTGATATGCTAGTTGTGTTTGTGATACTTGCATGGATGAACATGGGTCCCAAGGCACTTGGGTGTAAGACCTTGCAGGTTTTCCATGGAATCCTAAGTAAAGACATCAGGGGGTTCCCGAGGCACTAGGGTGTAAGACCTTGGAGGGTTTCCATGGCATCCTTAGTTAAGACCATGTGGCGGTTCTAATGGAATTAGGCTAAGACCATGTGGGGGTTCTTATGATACCTGGAGTAAGACCCTGGAGGGTTTCCTAGGCTTCCTTATATGTTTGTATGTATGATTTACATGGAAGGTAGTTAAGACCATGTGGGGGTTCCCATGGCATTGGTTAAGACCACTTTGGGGTTCGAGTTGAACTCAATGTAAGACCTTGTAGGGTTTCCAGGGCATCCATATATGTTTGTATATTTATCTTATATGTTTGAATGTATGGTTTGATTGGTAGCTAGTAAAGATCATGTTAGGGTTCCCATGGCACGTAGTTAAGACCACGTGGGGGTTCCAGTGGCACTTTGCATAAGACCTAGGAGGGTTTCCATGGCATCCCTATATGTTAATATGCATGACTTGTGTAGTTGATATGATTTAGATGATTATGTGTATAAAACCTTGGAGGGTTTCCATGGCCTCCTTATTTGTGTATATGCATGGATTATGTGATTGACATGGTTTATGTGATTATATGGGGTATGCTCTGGGGAACTCACTAAGGTTCGTGCTTACAATTTTGTTTATGGTTCCAGGTATCATCGGTTTGGAAAGGAAGGGTCCGGCTTGATCACATCACACACACCCATGTTTCCGCAATATATGATTTTAAGATGAACTATAATAAAAAAAAAATTAATTAATAATGTTTTTTGACTGTTTAGATTTAGAAGATATATGTATTTTCACTATAATAAAAATAAAATTTTTACCCTTGATTTTGGATCGTTACAAGTTGGTATCAGAGCCTTGGTTTGAGGGATTCAGACATACTTTCTGGTGTGTCTGAACTCAAACTGAGGATTTGTAAAGTTTTCAAAAGAAAACTTTTTTAGAGAAAATAGTTTCTTGAGATAAGAGAAGGGAGTAGTGCATACAATCAGCCGAGCTCAAGTAAGTTTCCCTAGAATACTCATATATGTTATTTGTTATGACTTGATTTATGTCACACCTCAAAACTGAGAACGGCGGAAATGTTCTGGGGTGGAGGACATCATGTAATGTATCACAACAATGTAAAGTAGTAAACAAGAAACAACATCATCGATTGCATTGATAGTATAATCTTAAATACATGTGTGTCCTTTCATAGTATAAAACAACATAATGAATAATCAAAATAAAAGACGATTCTTGACTGCTCCGTCTTCACAAAACCTGGTCGTCGTACCTGTCAATTTGTGACCTGAGAATACAAGTTATTTTGAAAGCGAGTATCAGCAATAAAGCTGGTTAATTCATAAGTATTTATGTGTCTTTGATTTGTAAAACTGTAAAGTAAAGACTTGTAAGTATTTGGAGTAAAGTTTGTAATAGTATGAAAATGTTTGTAAGTAATTGTGAACGTTTGAAAACTCTATAAAATCCCATATTTCCTACTACTATAAAAGTAGTCTTCTACCAAGACTCGACTGTTTTGAAAGTAGTCTTCTACCAAGACCCAACTGTTTTGAAAGTAGTCTTCTACCAAGACCCGATTGTTTTGTAAGTAGCCTTCAACCAAGACCCGACTGTTTTGTAAGTAAGCATACCTGTAAATGAGATGGTTTTTCCCTATTTAGCTATTATTATAAAACTATAGTCTACCTCATCATTTATGCGTATGTGTCACAATATAAAAGTAATAAGGAAAATAGTCTATCTATATCAAATATATCCTACCTCATCGTTCACGTGAATGTGTCACAAAGTAAAGGAAGGAAAATAATATAATAACTAAAATTGTATCCTTTTGCACTAGGATATTCACGACATGGAAACTCACCGAACAGTACAATCGTAGACACCCGTCGATGATCATTTTTCGTACTGTAGCTAACAGCTTTGGGGGTAGAATGGTAAGTCCTGAAACGTTTGTAACAGATTCTACATAATAGTATCTATTAAATGTATTAATGTGAACATGTTCATGTAAGCTTATCTATGTAAACGTATTCATGTGCGCGTATCTACGTAAACCTATTCATGTAAGCATATCTCTGTAAACGTATCTGTGTAAACGTATCCATGTAAACATATATATGTAAATGTATCTATGTAAACGTATCTATGTAAACGTATCTCTTCATATAGTATGTAATGTATTAGTATAGACTCATGAATGAACTGACTCTTGTGTGTATTAGTATAGTTACTATTAATGTACGTGTATAACCGAAAGTGTGCCTTTGCTACCCAAAGGTACTTAACTGACTGATGGAACCTTTATGTCTATATATGTATACATGATATATAACTAATATTTAGATGACATTCGGACAAATAATCGGTGCTCTAAGGCCACATCCCAACGAGGAAAAGGAAATAAAGCGAGCTAGCTGTCCTAAGTCCTTTAAACATTACTTGTGTAACTATACATATATAGGCATGCATTTGACAATATAAAAGTATAAAAGAAGTTTTGTAAAACCTTTGAAAAGATTTAATAACTAAGAAATGATGACTTGATGTCAGTTTATAAAATGATTTGAATGTAGTTCGTTTGATAAGACAGTTTTAAGTATAAGGAAAATCTTTGTTTGAAACACAATTGTAATAGAGTTTGAAAGGAATCATACAGTATGTAAAGCAGTTTGATAAAGAGTTTTAACATGTAAAAACATTTGAGAAAGTCATTTGAAGTAATTTGTTTGGCAAAACAGCTAAAAGTACAGTAAATCCATTTGTATGCTACTTATTAATCACATGTGATTGATATAATAGCTAGCATGATTCAACTTGTATGAATTGGTAGACTTGCATGCTAGTGCTGAGTAGTAAACGATAGATTGGCCTGATATGTGATTCATGTAGCCTTGGAGATACTCTATGCTATGCTGGAATGAGAATGACTATTGGTATCAGTAACTGCTAATTGTATGCTTTAAAATTTGTATACGGTCAGGACCTTATAGCCATAGAATAATGTATTTGGCCTTATTTCTTGTTCTGTATATAATTTTCATGCATAAGGCAGTCGACAGTGAGGGTGGATGTGGACAACATGAGTAATGGTATATGGGTCGAATGTTCTTTGATAGCTTCATGGGTCAGAGATTACCCTAGGGTAAGCCTACGATGAGATTAGTGACAGGAGTTACTAGATCGCGAATTTTATGTGTGGATAGAATTGCTTGATTTGAGAATCTTGGTTAGTTTTTCCTTTGTCTGAATGCTTCTTGCTTTGTGCTTTGTAGGACTCTTAGCAATGTGTGTTAGCTACTAAGTGAATTGGTTAAGTCATATGTGGCACAGGCTGGATAATATCAGAGTGATGGACTTGACCCCTATTACGCAGCTCTTGTCTGATTCCAAACGTTCTAGGGTTGAGTCTTTTACTCGAAAGATTATTTGATCTATGTCACATGTGGCTATATTCATGAGGTAGCTAGTTAAAATGAATGGGAGTCTTTCAACAACTTAGGACTGGGTGGGTTCAGGATCCTAGAAAAGCCTAGGATATGCCCTAGTGGGTTTAGTGAGGCGATTTGGCGAGGTAGGTGCTAGGATTTGAGGAAGTGACTTAGAGGATTCGAGAGGATTATTGAGGAAAATATGGATAGGTGTGGAAGGTAGTATTGAGCTTGTACTACTGAAGCATAAGATCCATACTCGAATCGGTAAGAGTCTTGGAGAATCTAAGAAGCTTATGGGAAGGAGAATTCTTGGTTATGCTCTGATCGTCGGGATAGCTGCTTTGCTAGATGAGGGTGATCACACATCAGGAAGGACTAGGGTTTGATCCTGGCTCCGGTGGTGAGCCAATTAGTGGAAAGACTGCCAGGGATTTGATTTCGCGTTGGAATAAGGGATGAAAAGTGTTTTCCACACTAGTACCTACCTCTTAGGAGCTAGGATTCAGTTCTCCTTGGATCTCTTGTATCTCTTGTATTGGGTGGAAAAGATTGATTGTGCGATCTTTTATGTTTTCAGGCTTAGAGACTATGTCTGGGGAGTATTTTGTAGCCCGATTTAGGATAGAGGTTGCTCTAGTTATTGCAGTTCAGTTGTTGACGATTGAGCTGGTGAGTGTGCCAGGGTACAAGACCCCAAATGATATGATTTCTAGAGTCCAAGATCGGGAGATTGATTTGGAGCACATTAAGAAGAAGGAACCAGATCAGGTGCATATATTGGAGGGTTTCGGGAAGAGACCCAATATTTTGGATCAACTTTTGAGAGGCCAGCAGGACCAAATTTGGTGTAGCAGTTGCGGGAAACTGCACGATGGAACTTTTCGTTCCAAGGGTTTAGGTAAGTGTATCTCTGGGTTTGTTTCCCTGCATGTGTTTGGGTTGTATCTTCAAGTGATGACGCATTCCATTTGCATGCCACGAATTCTTTGTGGTTAACGAAAGGTCATATACCTATTTACGGGTTGGGACTGTGTAGTATTAACATGGTTTATGGTCGAGATTGGTTCAAGGGAATTATGTGGGTGGTCTGCGGACAGGGTCCAAAGGATGGTTAATCAACATTATCAGAATTTGGTGGTTTTAGTATTCATTAGCGGACGAAAGCGCCAAGGGAAGTGGCTCGCAGTTAAGGTATTTGTGGGAGCATCTGTCTTTTGGTCTTCAAGAACTATGTGTCGTATCATTTTAGGTATTAGATATTGTAAGTTTCACTAGGATTCAAGAGGTTTCCCTCTGGTCTTTAGGAGTTGTGCAGTCTTTGGGTATTGTCTAGTGATGGAGCATTAGTTGGTAGGCACTAGTAGTCATCGGGTGGATCATTGTAAGTTAAGAAGGACTGGGAATCCTTCAATTCTCTTGTGCTTTGAGAATTTAGTCGATTCAATGTGGGGGAGAATCATCCCGGGATACAGAAACACAAGCAGTTTTGAAACTAGGATAAGTTTTGCATCCCTGTTAGGGAGAAAGGAGGCCCAAGTGGCTATATGTTTTGAAGGTTGTGTGAGTTGGGAGTTCGGTAAAACCCCCCAGCGTAGGAATCACATTTCCTGGTGATTAATAGTAGAATTTGGGGAATCGGGTTGGGGTTCACATCATGAATTGAATTCAGTTTGGGTGTTTGGTCAAGTTTTTTCTTGATTCTGACTGTATTTTAATTGATAGATTGAGGGTAAGGCATAGGATTGCCGATGTACTGAGGTGAAATACCTGTAAGACTGCGGGATAGCTGTAGCATTCATAAGAAGTTAGATAGTGTGGGAAGTACAAAAACACTATAGGTAACCATGTTTGTGACAACCTGAAATTTTTATATTGTCCAGACCCTACATTCAATTAAAGTTAGACTTATGTCTGCTAACTTTTAGCTATGTTTAGAGTTCGTTTGGGTGTTTTTAATCATATGGCATTCAAAAATCAAGTGTTAGGAGTTATCTTCTAGGGTTAATGTGAAAATTTTAAGCCTTAAACCCCATTATGAGGTGTTTACGGCTAAACTTCATGAGATTGGGCCGTAAACTCAACCCAGGCCATGAACTCAAGCTATAAGCATGAGTTTACTTCATTTTCCATCATTTCCTTCCTTTCAAGTTCAAGAACCTCCATTATCTCTCATGTATCATAAGATCTTCATCCCAATCTTCCGGAAATTTAAGCATTTCTTCTCTTGATTTGTTGTTACATCTCCTTATCTAGTGGTTATACATGATTTCATCCATTAAATCCCTTCATTTTTATAGATCTTCAAGTGTTCTTCATTTCACCAAGAACACCAAGAACACACACTAGTGTTCTTGGACCTTAAACACCCTTACAAGCTTTTATATTGTAAGTACTCTTGCCTTAACTTGTTATATGATTGAATCACTTAGTTTACACCTTTCAACACAAAATCATGAACAAATGAGAGTTTACAGCCAAGGCAATCTCCTTGGGTCGTAAACTCTAATGATGGGTGCAAGTGAGCCCTAATTCCCTCCTTAGACTTAGAACCAGGTCTAGAACACTTCCAAATTGAGTAAAGGACCTTAAACACCAAGATGGTACAAGTTACCATGAGTTCACGGCCGTAAACTCATTATGGCCGCAAACACTTGGCCGTAAACTCATGGGGAGTTTACACTTGGGCCGTAAACTCCAAGGTGAAGCCCTACAACCCTTTGTGCTTATAACACTTGCATCAAAGTGTTTTCCATGTCATAGGTGTCTATACTTGCTTAATTAGTTGTTTAATCACTAATTAGATGCATATACGTGTCATTATGTGCTAACTAGGATCTGTGTGTGTGCTCAAGTCTTCACTTGACACCTAGCGTCCTATACCACTTGTTCATCCAAGCTACTCACTAAAGGTGAGTTCATACCACTTAATCAACCTTTTAAATGATTTTAAATGCTTTTATGGGAGGGGGTAATACAAGTTAAAACTTTATAGTTATTATATTAGTCACATGTGATTAATAACTATCAAACAAATGGATTTACTATGCTTTAAACTGTTTTATCAAGCAAACTACTTCAAACTATTTATCAAACTCTTTTACCTGTTAAACTCTTTACCAAACTTGCTCTTCTATGCTAAACCTTTTCTTTTATAGCTTTCAAACTTATATATTGTAAAAACCATGTCTAATACATATATAATTATATAAGGTTGGAAGGACTTAGGACTGATAACCCACTCTATTTCATGTTCCTTGTTTGGTTGTGGGCTTAGAGTACCTGGTTGTTTGTCCGAGTGTCATTCGATCCTTAGTTATATATTATGTATATATGTATAAGACATAAAAGCTTTTACCTCAGTTCAATACATTCAGTCATACAAACAATTCTACTAGTAGACTATAATAGGTATAGTTTAGGAAGATACTATTCATTACTTCTAGTACAATGAAACATACAAAGAGTCAGTTCATTCATGAGTCAATACATACTATTATGAGAAACTATACAAATATACTATGATGAGAAAATAAGAGAACTTACTATTATGAGAAAAAATACAAACATACTATGATGAGAAACAGATAGAGAATACTATAACGAGAAACAATACATACACTATATACTAGACAGAGAGAATATACAATACTCTAGTGCATACAATACATATACAAGTATAATATAATATAAATGTGAACCACTATTTCAGGGCATGTCATCACTTCCATGGCTCGATTTGTATCCAGTGTCTCCTGGAGGGAGAGCGTGAATTTGCGTATAGATCTATACTGGATTGACTATCCTACACCATGTTGCTAGCTACAGCGGGACCTGCAGGTCTACGGGTGCCAAATATCATTACTTCCGACATCTTTCATCGCTGTGTTTTTAGTCGATAGTATGGTATAATCAAATCACATTATACCTTAATAAAGAACTGGTTTTAAGGTAGTTAGTACAGCAGTAGTTACTATAATACAACACTACATTACTATATTATTTTCCCATTGCATTCACTTTGTGAACTTCTCACATAAACGGTAATGTATAAACTATATTTTGTTGATGATAGTCACACTTGGGAAAATTACACACTTTTACAAGAAACGAGAATACAAAACAGTCATGCCTTGGTAGAAGACTACTTTTAGTAGAAAATATAGGATTTTCTAGGAGATACAAACATTTACAAACATTTACAAACACTTAAAAACATTTACAAACTTATACATTCAAACGCTTACAAAGATTTTCATACAAAAAATGACACTAAAATGATTATGAACACACCACCTTTAAAGCTGATAAACTCTTTCAAAATAACTTGTATTCATAGGTCATCAGTAGACAGGTACCGATGCCAGCTTTTGAGAAGATGGAACACATTCAAGACTCATCTATTATTTTGATTCATATTTTGGTGCCTTATAAACTATACAGAATGCTTGTATTAAAATACACTATTAATGCAATGGATGATGTTGTTTTCTTGTTTACTATTATTCTGTGTTGTGATACTATACATGACATCCTTTGCCACATAATGATTTCCACCGTTCCGGTTTTGGGGTGTGACGTGGCATTCACCGATTCGATCCAGTGACTTAGGCCAGGGTAGGATAGTTCGTAAGGATGTGAGTAGGTCACAATCTAATTGGAATCTGGAAATGGTAGGTCGAAGGAGACACGGTATAATGTAAGACTACAGTCATTCTAGTAGCATTCACTATTCTCATTAGATTCATTGGCGACAGGTTGTCAGGATATTATAACCGATCAGACCAAAATGATTGATGGAGCCATGAGTGGCGATATAGTGAGGGTAGTTATTGCTAGTCAAAGTTTCCTTCGGAGGTCGCTTGGGGCGACTATAATATTTCTCGTTGGTCTAGCAACCAGCCAGGAATCCAGTATTTCAGATGAGCTTTCTATTAAGTATAAGTGTACTCCATGGAAATTTGGTCTATGACTATGTGTTTTGTGGGAACCTCATGTTATTAAAAGTTCAATAGCCAGTTGGGAGATATGTGCAATGAATTCGACAATGATTTAGTGTGGGTAGTCCGTCAGGGAGACAGACCATCTCAAGACTACAGATTTTAGACTGAGTAGATGTTGCAAGGAATTTGTTCATCATCGAGTTTTAGGACAATGCAAGGGATGGTTTTCGCCTCCTTGGAAAGGCTAGGGTGTGCTTGTGGTTGTGATCACGTCGCTTAAGTTGTTTAGCATGACAGGAATGGTAAGGAATGATTTCAAGGATGGAATTTAATTTAAGTGGGGGAGAGTTGTAACATTCCGGCTGAAATAGAGTAATTAAATAATAAACCCAGAACCCCAAGATGTAAATTTATAATTTATACTATTTTATAATGTCCCTAAAATCCATAATATTCAGCAGGGTGTTGGTTTCGGGGAGCCAAATGATATAATTCAGACTTTTGGGGGTTACAGTGTATTTTTGGGATTTATTTTGTGAAGATTTTTATAAGCCATGAGGTGTTTGGTAAAATATTGGACTTATATTGAATAAGATTTGGAGGGTAATGGGATAAATGGTAAATATTGGGGTTATGTTGAAAAGTAATTGCGAAGGAGGGGCCAAACTTGTAAAAATGGATGGATGATTGAAAAGAGCACGGGTTTAGACTCGGTCCACCCTTCCCTTCACGATTCAAGATTTAGCATCAGAAACCCTAACCCTAGACTGTCATTTCCCCAGCCACCACTACCTTTGGAAGGCCATCATCCGTCGTTGCTTTGCCGGTGAATGCCTTCGCCACAGTGTCGCTACCAGAGACGTTGTGAGCAGCTCAGATAACCGCCGGAGGCTGAAGAATGGACCATAATTGTTGTTGCATGGTCATGAGCAACTGGGAAGCCTCGGGTAAGGCCTTATGCCACCTCCTTCTCTCCTCTCCTTCGCTCTTCTCGGTGACTTGACAGCGGGTACGTCGGTTGCTACTTCCGGTGTCCTTATGGTCGCCTAGTCAGTAGTTGGGAGCTGTGGTTTCTTGTCTTGATGTAACACCGTAAATTTCAAAACAAATTTTTCAATTTTCTTATAAAACATAATTCGATTAATATTCATCAAACAACCATATTAATTATCCAATATAGGTTAATACAAAATCCCAAGATCACAATGTAAAAACTCCGAGTGTGTGTGTACGGATCAAGCCGGTGCCTTCTCGCGGTCGTCACTAGTACCTGAAACAATAACATCAAACACTGTAAGCACAAGGCTTAGTGAGTTCCCCAAAATACCAAATATAACACATATTAGCCACTCGAGGCTATAACTTTGTGGGTCCGTGCACCCAAACTCTGTGAGCCCTCAGGTTCTAGCTCTGATAAACATGCACTACATGAATCACATAGAAATAATGTAGTACAACACATAACATACATAGCATACAAATACTCTATCACATAACTCTGGTTACCTACTCAAGGTAATATAGTATAGTGAGAAGACTCACCTCGCGTATCTCGGTACCTCACGAATCCTGGAAATCCCTCGTTCTCGATCCTCTGAGCTCTAATCCTCCTATAACATTATATTTTTCTAATTAACACTTTATATCTCTAAGGTTGACTATCCATAAGAAGTCAATCACAGGTCAACTCTGGTCAACGGTCAACGGTCAACTCTGACCGGACTCGGCGAGTACCATTCCGACTCGGCGAGTCTAGATGTTTTCACCAACCCTCTAAAATCCCCTTACTACACATCGAGTATTCCCCCCTTTACTCGATGAGTTTCACCTGAATGAATCACGGGGCCATCCTGACTCAACTCGCCGAGTCTCAAGGACAACTCGGTGAGTCCAAGTTTGACTCAGTCCACTCGTCATCCCTCTCCAACTCACCCTGAATCACTGAGTCTACCCATGACTCGATTGGACCACTCGCTGAGCAGTCCCAACGCAATCTTCAAGCTACTCGCCGAGTCGGATGAACAGACTCGGCGAGTCCATGCCATGCAACCACTCCAACTCGCTTCTAAGGTCAGATCTGCTTCCAAAAACTATAGATCTGGCCTCCCTCGACTGATTCATCACGTAAAGCTCCTATCTTGGTGCTCATAACACACCCTATAGCTCTTAAATGGAGTTTTTGACCTAAGGCATGAGAATTCCAGTCCAAAGCCTCCATTGATTCTCAAAAAGCTTGGGTAAAGGGACACTCTGGACCTCTAAGGGTCCAGATCGATGGTTCCAACCTCATAAGGGACCAAGAGGACACTAAATCTTGCCATAAAAGGGTTCAACAAACCCTAAATCTAGATAAACAAAAACAAACAAGAAGGTAACTCGGATTTATTACCACAAAAGTGATGCTTTGGACTCCAAACCCACACAAGTGGCTTCTCTTGCTTTCCCATGGCTAGCTCTTCTCCTTCCTTGCAACAATGGCACCTCCAAGGTCAATAATGGCCTCCTACTTAGCTCCAAATGCTCACACTCGATTAGGGTTTCACTCAAGGGGCTGGTGAGCACAAATGACGGCCATTAGGCCCTTTAAATAAGTCTCAAACCCGAGAAATTAGGGTTTCATTACACAGCGCTGACTCGCCGAGTCCATATCCTGGACTCGTCGAGTCCAGGCGCGATCCCGCGTCCAGATCCGCGTCCCTACTCGGCGAGTCTGAGCTCCAACTCGCCGAGCCCCCGCACAAATCAACAAAAATATAATAAACAAGATACCTGATAAAAATCCAGCTGTTACAACTCTCCCCCACTAGGACTAGACTTCGCCCTCGAAGTCTCGCTCTAAAATTAGCTCCGGATACTGCTCCTGCATCATATGCTCTGGCTCCCAGGTCATCTCTGATCCCCTCCGGTGTTGCCACTGAACCAACACCAGAGGTACCTCCTTGTTTCTCAAAACCTTGATCTTCCGATCCCTGATGGCCACTGGTCTCTCGGCATAATTCAGGCTTGCATCCACCTGAATATCCTCTAACGGAACCACTGCCGATTCATCGGCTATACACTTTGTCAACTGCGACACATGAAAAGTGTCGTGAATTTGTCCCAACTCTGCTGGCAACTCCGACCGATAGGCTACCCGGCCTTCCCTCGCAATCACACGAAATGGACCTATAAACCGGGGCCCCAACTTGCCCCTCTTCCTGAACTGAATCACTCCTTTCCAAGGAGAAACCTTCAGGAGAACAAAGTCGCCGACCTGAAATTCAAGCTCGGACCGACGCCTATCCGCATAGCTCTTTTGTCGGCTCTGGGCGGTCAATAACCTCTGTCTGACCCGCTGTATCTGCTCTGTCGTCTGAATCACGATCTCTGTACTGCCCATCACTCTCTGCCCAACCTCACCCCAACAAATGGGAGTCCGACACCTCCTACCATACAACAGCTCAAAGGGCGGCATACCGATGCTCGAATGATGGCTGTTATTGTAGGAAAAATCTGCCAAGGGTAAATACGTATCCCAGCTACCCCCAAAATCCAATACACATGCTCAAAGCATGTCCTCAAGCGTCTGAATCGTCCGCTCACTCTGGCCGTCTGTCTGGGGGTGATATGCGGTACTAAAATACAGCTTAGTACCCAACTCCTCATGAAATTTCTTCCAGAATCGGGAAGTGAAGCGCACATCACGGTCCGAAACAATCGAGATCGGCACCCCATGCCGAGATACCACTTCTCTCACATAAACCTCCGCCAACTTCTCCGCCGAAGAACTCTCACTGATGGCAAGAAAGTGAGCGCTCTTCGTCAACCTATCCACAATCACCCAAATTGCATCAACTCCTTTGGAAGTCCTCGGCAATTTAGTGATGAAATCCATAGTGATCTGTTCCCACTTCCACTCGGGAACCTCCAATGGCTGCAACTTTCCATGCGGTCTCTGGTGCTCGACCTTCACCCTTCGACAGGTCAAACACCTCTCGACAAACCATGCGACGTCCCTCTTCATACAAGGCCACCAATACTCCTTCCTCAAATCCAAATACATTTTTGTAGCCCCAGGATAAAGTTTCGATCTATGAGCTTCCTCCATCAATGTAGTACGCGTACCGCCCACAAACGGTACCCAAATCCAGCCCTAAAAAGTCATAAGCCCTCGACTATCCGACACAAACTCAGAAACCAAACCAACGACCCGGTCTCATTTCTGCATCTCCGGATGCACAGCCTCGGCCTATGCCCCACGAATGGCATCCAGAACTGGAGCTATCACGGTCAATCTCAAACATACATTTCGCAGTGGAGTACTCTCCGCCCTGCGACTCAATGCGTCGGCTACCACATTAGCCTTACCCGGGTGGTACAAGATCCCACAATCATAATCCTTGACCACATCTAACCACCTCCTCTGTCGCATATTTAGGTTAGGCTGATCCATCAAGTACTTCAAGCTCTTATGGTCCGTGTATATCGTACAACGAACCCCATACAAGTAGTGTCACCAAATTTTGAGAGCGAACACCACTGCCCCCAACTCTAAATCATGTGTGGGGTATCTCGTCTCATGAGGCTTCAACTGCCTCGATGCATATGCTATCACGTGTCCCTTCTGCATCAGCACCGCTCCCAGCCCTAACATCGATGCATCACAGAATACCACAAAATCTTCCATCCCTTCCGGGAGAGCTAATACCGGAGCTTCGCACAACCTTTGGCGAAGCGTCTCAAAGGAGGTCTGCTGCTCGGGACCCCATAAAAATGTAACACCCTTCCGGGTCAATCTGGTGAGTGGCACTGCGATCTTGGAGAAATCCTTGATAAACCTCCGATAGTACCCTGCCAACCCAAGGAAGCTCCTGATCTCAGAGGGTGACTTTGGCACCTCCCATCTCATCACCGCGTCAACCTTGGCCGGATCGACCAATATCCCTTTCTGATTAACGAGGTGCCCCAGAAACTAGACCTCCCGCAACCAGAAATCGCACTTGGAAAACTTTGCATAAACTTTCTCCGATCTCAAAACTCCAAGAACTTCCCTCAAATGCTCCTCATGCTGCTCTCTAGATCTCGAATATACCAGAATATCATCGATAAATACAATCACCGACCGATCCAACATCGGCCTATATACCCTGTTCATGAGGTCCATGAACACAGCCGGGGCATTGGTGAGCCCAAAAGACATCACCACAAACTCATAATGCCCATAACGCGTCCTGAATGCTGTCTTCTGGACGTCCTCGTCCCGCACTCTCACCTGATGATAGCCCGACCTCAAATCGATCTTGGAGAACCAAGATGCTCCCTGTAACTGATCGAATAAATCGTCGATCCTCGGCAACGGGTAACGGTTCTTGACCGTCAGCTTATTCAATTCTCGGTAATCAATACACATTCGATGCGAGCCGTCCTTCTTCTTCACAAACAGAATGGGTGCTCCCCACGGCGAGCTACTCGACCGAATAAACCCCTTCCCCAGCAGCTCCTGAAGCTGCGAGGATAACGCTTGCATCTCTGGAGGTGCAAGACGATAAGGCACCTTAGCGATAGGCGCGGCTCCCGGAACCAAATCGATACTGAACTCCACTTGCCTTACGGGAGGCACACCCGGTAATTCTTCGGGAAAAGCATCTGGAAACTCACGCACCACCAGAACTTCATCCACTGAACTCGGTCTCTCGGAGATCACTCGCGTATCCATCACATACGCCACAAAACCCTTACAGCCCTGCTGTAAACACTGCCTCTCCCTAGCGGCCGAACAAAAGGCTGATCTAGAACGTGTACCCTCGCCGTATACCGAAAGAACTCCCCCACTAGGATCTCGTATGGTCACCAGCTGACGCTCGCAGTCGATAACCGCGCCGAATCGGCTCAACCAGTCCATGCCCACTATGACACAGATATCACCCATCGCAATAGGAACCAGATCGATCGGAAACTCAACCCCAAAAATCTCTAACACACATCCCCGGAGGACCTCTGTGGCACAAATCACTCTGTCGGCAGCTATGGAAACCCGTAGAGGCCGACTCAATGCCTCACGACTAACACTGATATGTTGACTAAAGGCCAAAGATACAAAAGACCGACTCGCACCCGAGTCAAATAACACTAAAGCAGGCACAGAGTTCACAAGGAAGGTACCTATGCATAGCATAATATAAGCATAATATCTCAACACCAAAAAATAAATATATAGAAGGAAACGTACCAGCCACAACGTCGGGTGCAGCACGGACCTCTTCCGCAGTCAGCTGAAAGGCTCTCCCTCGAGCTCTCGGTGCCTCGGCCTTCATGGGCCGACTATCTGTAGCACTGATGGCGGCGAGAGCAGATCCCTGAGATACTCCACGCAGCAGTGGACACTCCGCCTTCCGGTGTCCGGTCTGGTTGCAGTGAAAACACACTGCAAACCCCTTGGGGCAGTCCTTGGCCATATGCCCCTCCTTGCCACATTTGTAGCAAGATCCTGCTTGACAGACTCCATCGTGACCCTTGCCGCACTTCCCGCAAGTGCGGCCCTTCTGGCTCCCGGGTTTGGGATCAGTGGGCTTGGCCCGCTTGGCTGCCGGCTGGAGCCGTATCGGCCGCCGATCCCTCCCCAGAGACTCTGCCTCCTCCCTGGCCTGAGTCTCAAGCTCAATCCCCCTCTTCTGGGCATTCGCCTGAAGCTCAGCAAATGTCCGATAGGATGAGTTCGCGGCGAACTCCCGAATATCCCGTCTCAAAATACTTAGGTAGCGGCTCATACGTGCCTGCTCAGTGGACACGTGCTCAGGGCAGAACATCGCCCTCTCATGAAACATCCTCGTGATCGCTGTAACTGACTCAGTACCCTGCTTGAGGGTCAGAAACTCCTATGCCAAACGCTCCCTCTCCACCTGGGGAACGTACTCATCTCGGAACATGGTAGTGAACCTCTCCCAGGTCACTGCCGAAAGCTCAGCAGATGTGAAATGCGCCGTCACAAACTTCCACCAGTCCTTCGCTCCCAAGCGAAGCTGGTTCAGCGCGAACCGAACCTTCAAATGCTCAGGAGATGAGCAAGTGAAGAAGCACCCTTCCATATAAGATATCCACCTCATAGCTGCCACCGGATCCTGTGTACCATCAAACTCTGGTGGTTTGGTGTTGCTGAACTCCCGAAACAGTGACGCATCACCTCCCTGGGGTCTCGCCGCAGCGATCGCTGCAGTAGCCGTTGCAACAGCAGCCTCAGAAAGAGCGGCATAACGCTCGTCAAACGTCTCAATCAGCACGGTCTTAATAGACCCGAACATCTCTGGTATCTCAGCTCTGATGACCGCAGCCACCTCCTCATGAATGATGTGTCGAATCTCCTCATCACTAGCTCCGGCACCCTCTGGCATATGACGTGTCCTCAACATGATCAACCTCTGAAATACAACATGCGATAAATTAGAATTCACTCGAACATTCTTACACTCGACAATCCACCCCTCCTTGATTCTTGGTATCCCAAGATTCTTATTTGGACTGTGTACTGCCCTGGTGCTTTCAGTAGTATGAGCCCAATACTACTGTCCACACCGTCTCAATACACACCTCAAACCTTCCTCTTCGGATCCCAATTCCCAAGTACTCTATCATGCGTAGACCACTCTCTAATAGATCTCTCATAAACCCCTTGCTGCTACCTACTCACTCTCAGCATCTCATAGCAGCTCACCCCTCCCTAGGCTAAGGCATCACAAATCAAGCCACTCTAGTCCTATTAGCAATACCTAGCCTACTCTAGCATGCAGATACATCATATCAATATTAATATCACGTAATATAAAGGTATTTTGGGAATTCACCGTTCGGGCGCTGACTGATCGTACACACGTTTCTTCCTGGAATTTGTTTCTTTTTCAAGAAAATCTTTTACTCTTAGAAAAGTTAGGTTTTCTTTTGAAAATATCTTTCCAATTCCTCAGTTTGAGTTCAAATACTCCCGAAGGTGTACCCGAATCCCTCAAACCAAGGCTCTGATACCAAATTGTAACACCGTAAATTTCAAAACAAATTTTTCAATTTTCTTATAAAACATAATTCGATTAATATTCATCAAACAACCATATTAATTATCCAATATATATTAATACAAAATCCTAAGATCACAATGTAAAAACTCCGAGTGTGTGTGTACGGAGCAAGCCGGCGCCTTCCCGCGGTCGTCACTAGTACCTGAAACAATAACATCAAACACTGTAAGCACAAGGCTTAGTGAGTTCCCCAAAATACCACATATAACACATATTAGCCACTCGAGGCTATAACTCTGTGGGTCCGTGCACCCAAACTTTGTGAACCCTCAGGTTCTAGCTCTGATAAACATGCACTACATGAATCACATAGAAATAATTCAGTACAACACATAACATACATAGCATACAAATACTCTATCACATAACTCTGGTTACCTACTCAAGGTAATATAGTATAGTGAGAAGACTCACCTCGCGTATCTCGGTACCTCACGAATCCTAGAAATCCCTCGAGCTCGATCGTCCGAGATCTAATCCTCCTATAACATTATATGTTTCTAATTAACACTTTATATCTCTAAGGTTGACTATTCATAAGAAGTCAATCACAGGTAAACTCTGGTCAACGGTCAACGGTCAACTCTGACCGGACTCAGCGAGTACCATTCCGACTCGGCGAGTCTAGATGTTTTCACCAACCCTCTAAAATCCCCTTACTACACGTCGAGTATTCCCCCCTTTACTCGACGATTTTCACCTGAATGAATCGCGGGGCCACCCCGACTCAACTCGCCGAGTCTCAAGGACAACTCGGCGAGTCCAAGTTTGACTCAGTCCACTCGTCATCCCTCTCCAACTCACCCTGACTCATTGAGTCTACCCATGACTCGATTGGACCACTCGCTGAGCAGTCCCAAGGCAATCTTCAAGCTACTCGCCGAGTCGGATGAACAGACTCGGCGAGTCCATGCCGTGCAACCACTCCAACTCGCTTCTAAGGTCAGATCTGCTTCCAAAAACTATAGATCTGGCCTCCCTCGACTGATTCATCACGTAAAGCTCCTATCTTGGTGCTCATAACACACCCTATAGCTCTTAAATGGAGTTTTTGACCTAAGGCATGAGGATTCCAGTCCAAAGCCTCCATTGATTCTCAAAAAGCTTGGGTAAAGGGACACTCTGGACCTCTAAGGGTCCAGATCTATGGTTCCAACCTCATAAGGGACCAAGAGGACACTAAATCTTGCCATAAAAGGGTTCAACAAACCCTAAATCTAGATAAACAACAACAAACAAGAAGGTAACTCGGATTTATTACCACAAAAGTGATGCTCTGGACTCCAAACCCACAAAAGTGGCTCCTCTTGCTTTCCCTTGGCTAGCTCTTCTCCTTCCTTGCAACAATGGCACCTCCAAGGTCAATAATGGCCTCCTACTTAGCTCCAAATGCTCACACTCGATTAGGGTTTCACTCAAGGGGCTGGTGAGCACAAATGACGACCATTAGGCCCTTTAAATAAGTCTCAAACCCGAGAAATTAGGGTTTCATTACACAGCGCTGACTCGCCGAGTCCATATCCTGGACTCGTCGAGTCCAGGCGCAATCCCACGTCCAGATCCGCATCCCTACTCGGCGAGTCTGAGCTCCAACTCGCCGAGTCCCCCCACAAATCAACAAAAATATAATAAACAAGATACCTGATAAAAATCCGGCTGTTACACTTTAATAGATAGGTATTTCTGTAGAACCGTGAAGTATTTGTGGGTGCTTGTTTGGCCAGAAAAACTTGAAAAAAACCACCATGGCTGCCAACCATGGTGGTTGTTGCCATATCATCTTCTTCCGCCGCCACCCGCCACTGTGTGGAGGTGGATGTGTGTGTGATTTGGTGTGTGTATGAACGTATGCCATAAGCTTAATGTTGTGTGGATCTTTTCTTAGCCAACAAATCAAAGAAAAATCACCACCACCGCCATGAGGTGGTGGCCACCACCTTCTGTCGTCGTTCTGCAACTGCTACCAACATCTATGGTGGATGTGGGCTCTTGGGTGCGTTTGGATTGATATTTGGAGTGTTTTTGGTCTTGTTTTGGCCGAATCTCATAACCACCACCACCGTGAGGTGGTGGCTGCCGTCGTGAACCACCACCAACCGCTAATGCCCGAGATGGTAGTGGGTAGTACCCGGCTTGTTAGACATTAATTAATGTAAACACTTTACTATTAGATTAATTCATAAGTGATTTGGTTGGAAACCCTAATTAGCGTTTAGAAAATCCTAATTTTGGTAATGTGAGTTTGGGATTGGTCGGGACCCGTGTTGGACCATTGGAATTGGAATTTCGAATTACATCTAACCACATTCTAAGTTTGGTCTAATGGATTAAGTTCTTAATGAGTTAAGTAGGAATACTTAACCCTAATCTACATTTTATATGAAAAACCCTAATTGGGTTTGGGTTCTTATTGGGCCATTTTTTGGACTAAGTTGTTATAGGCCTTCGTGGGCTAATTGGGGAACATGTTTATGGACCAAGGAAATTATTGGGCTTTAGGATAAGGCGCATTGGAAAGCCTCGAGCCTAATTTGGAAAATTGGGCCATAGATGGGCCATAACTGGGCCTTGATGAGTATGAGAAATTGGACCATCAGAATGCCTATTGTTTGGACTAGAATAAATGGTTGGGCCTTAGGGTAAGACCATGTAGAATTTTGGCCCCAATTTTCAAAATTAGGCCATATGTAGGGTTTTGGTTCATTGTTTGACCTTTGGGCCTTTGGAGTGGAAGTTGGGACCTTAGGCTTGAATCAAGCTTGGATGGGGGTAAAGTAGTCTTTTACCCCAAGCATGGACTTATGGTTATGTATTGGAACCCAATTATTATTTGGATGTTGTTTTGATGTTGACAATTTGTAAATCTGTCAACCAGCAGCTAGAGAATTATCCGTGGGACTTCAGCAGTGTGTGGTGAGTCTCCTCACCATACCAATGGGTCAAAGGCACTAAGGCCAACCAATTATATGTTATGTGGTATGCTAGTTGATATTGTGCTATGTGGTATGCTAGTTGATATTGTGGTATGTGATATGCTAGTTATCTTTGTAATACTTGCATGGAAAACATCGGGGGGGTTCCCGAGGCACTTGGGTGTAAGACCTTGGAGGGTTTCCATGGCATCCTAAGTAAAGACCTCGGAGGATTCCCGAGGCACTAGGGTGTAAGACCTTAAAGGGTTTCCATGGCATCCACAGTTAAGACCATGTTAGGGTTCCCATGACACTGGGTTATGACCATGTGGGGATTCCCATTGCACCTGGAGTAAGACCTTGGAGGGTTTCCAGGGCATCCTTATATATTTGTATGTATGATTTACATCGTAGGTAATGAATACCATATGGGGGTTTCCATGGTAGTGGGTTAATACCACGTTAGGGTTCTAGTGGCACCCGATGTAAGACCTTGGAGGGTTTCCAGGACATCCATACATGTTTGCAAGTTTAGCTTCTATGTTTGAATGTATGGTTTGATTGGTTAGTAGTGAAGACAATGTGGGAGTTCCCTTGGCAGGTACTTAAGACCACATGGGGGTTCCAGTGGCATTCGGTGTAAGACCTTGGAGGGTTTCCATGGCATCCCTATATGTTTATATCCATGACTTGTGTAGTTGGTATGATTTATTTGATTATGTGTTTAAGAGCTTGGAGGGTTTCTATAGCCTCCTTATATGTGTATATGCATTGATTATGTGATTGATATGGTTTATGTGATTATCTGAGGTATGCTATGGAGAACTCACTACGCTTCGTGCTACAGTTTTGTTTATGGTTTCAGGTATCATCGATTTTGAAAGGAAGGGTCCGGCTTGATCGCAACGCACACACCCGTGTTTCCACAATATATGATTTTGGAACGAACTTTGATAAATATTTTTAATTAATCATGTTTTTGGATTGTTTAGATTTACAAGATACCTGTGTTTTGACTATAATAAAAATAAAATTTTTACCCTTGATATTTGGGTCGTTACAGATAGGTCTATGCTACATTACAATATTGGCCTAGGGACTAATAAGCTTTAGTATTATAGGTTAACGCCGTTAGATGCATACTCACCAATTGGATCACTAGGTTAGCTGTTAACCATCTGAGAAGCTGTCAAGGTGAGTTATTCTCACCATATTGTATACTCCAGTATGTATCCTCTGTATGTTAGGATATAGTTGCCATGTAGATTTCAAATAGGCAATTAGACTAGGATAGTTAGATGCATCACCACTAGAAAAACAGCCTTTTACGACGCGCAATGCGTGTCGTAAAACGCTCAGACGACGCGCAAATGCGTGTCAAGGAAGGCCCTGCCATAACGAGAGACGACACGCTTTTGCACGTCGTCTATAGAAAGGCCATGTCATAAACGAAAAAATTTACGACGCGCATTTATGACACGCAATGCGTATCACTAAAGCCGGTGTCAAGAAAGGCCATGTCATAAATGAAGATGACACACATTTTTGCGTATCGTAATTTTAAATTTTTAAATATATATATATATATATATATATATATATATATATATATATATATATATATATATATATATATTTATAGATTTACTAATTTTCAAATCAAATGTGCATTTCGTATGTCATAATAGAAAATAAAATAACATATACAAAAAATACAATTCATTGCACAAAAGTTAATGTCATACAAATAATCATTCCAATAATAAACAAATGTAATACATCAAATGTGAAAGAGATGAAAGTCATCAACCAATAATAGTTGAACTACAAAAACTTGTTTCCCACCTTCACAACATCCTGAGCTACTTTGCTTGACACTATGCACATTAACAAGACTTACAAATTTGAATAATGCAACCATTAAATTTCAACTTTTGGCTAGCACTCTAACAACCCTATTGAAAAAGGATTCGATAAAGGTGGATAATACCAACAACAGAAGCTTCAATAATCACCCTGAAATAAATATATACAAACTACTTACAGTTAAATAATGAAGGGAATCAGATATGTAGGGATGCTTAGGGGAATAAATCCCAGGTACAGATGCAACCGAATGTCTGGCAACAATGTTGAAATCAAACTTAGCTAATTCCAATATCCAATGGGCTTGATCAGGAGCACCAACTAACAAAGTTGCCATGAATCCAACAAGTTGAGCAGCAAAATCAGATTTTGAAGGTTGTCAAAAGGATTACCTCATCTACATCACCTGCTATTTCAGTGCTCGGTGATAAATTGCATCACCTTTGCAATAGAGTACCCTGCTTTACAATGGAACTGCACTAGCAATTTCCTAAATCACTCCCTTAAAAGAAGAAAGAGCTTCCAACAATAGTGATTCGCTGTAATACAATAAATTAGATGGTGATCACAAATTAGGAAAATTGATAACTATCAACTAGATTCAAGTATGAAGCCAATTAAAACAAGAATTCAATCTAGTTATTTTTCCTACTTGTAATGTTCATCAAGTTTGAACTAGTTTTTTGTTTCAAATACTAATAATCATCATCTAATTCTGGGGTCAACATTACCCTACAAAATGGAAGAAATAATTAATAAAAGAAAACCTTAATGAATAGTTAAGACAAGGGTATTTTTGGCACATGAAAAATAAAGCTAACCATACATGACTAGATCACACCAAGGGTAAAAATGGAAATCCCAATTCAACGATGTTCCACTTCCATGAGAGAATGCAATTTTGAGACGCGACGCCTAAAGAGTGGTTCAAGGCGAAAAGAGGGAACACCAGTCAGCCATCTTTTAACCTCATACATCTCATTCCATGCTTGAACTATTTCATCAATTTTAAAACCAAGACTTGAAAAACACTCATACAAAACATTCAACTTTGGACTAAATATAGTAAAAATCAGAAAAGCACAAGGAATTTTTTGTAATTTACTTGAAACTTTTCTAAATTACCTGCAGAAGCTGTTCCATTTGAGCAATGATTCTTTATAATTACTGCAAGAACTGTTGGTGATGAAACCGCAAGCTCAAATGTTTCAACAGCAGCAGCTAAAGATTTTTCCCATGCTGACAAATCCATTTTGAATTCACCAACAGATCTCTCATAAAGCAAAGTCCCCCATAAAATATACATCTGAGATCTCAAATGAGCAGCTTGTTCAACAGCTTCATCAGTAGACACTTCTTTCAAGCATATCACTAAATTAAAATTGTCATAAATGCAACAGCTTAACAATAAAAAATAATCAATATAATTTAGATACTCAAAATTACATTTAAAAAACTTGGTACAAAGTTTTAGAATCATTCAGCCTTGTGTAGGAAAGGATCTGCAGGCCTGACATAAGTAAATCCCTTAAACGGGTTCTCCTTAAATTTGGGACTCGTAGTAGGGGGATCCAGAAGCAGGGGTAAATTTGTCCAAGAATCTTCAAAATTCACAATGCATTGCTTCCCAGCTACTTGTGGAACAAAATTTAGCTTTATTTCTCTACCCTCCAGTTTCCTCTAATTAATCAATTTAAACCAACCATGTTTTTTTATTTCATCACCTCAACCTACCCCAATCGCAAGTTACCTGCTTGAATCCTTCTGTAACAACTATTTTTAGAAAAAAAAAACACCATTATTAAGCAACAACTATAAGAGATGGAAATTCATAGAATTTGTGCTTATTCAAGGTAATGATACGTAAGTAATTTGACATTTGTCTAGATCAATCAAGCTTTTCTAGATTTGATTGTTTTGACCCAAAATACTGTGAAAATCCCAATTGAAAGAAAAGCACAAGTAAATTACCTCTCCACCAAGTTAAGCTAGGTCACCCAAAGAAGTCAAAGAGGTGTCATGGAACGCCGATCTACCAAGAACCCTAATCATATCAGGCTCCACCATATGCTTCCCTCCAAGTATCTTCAGTATCGTCGTTTTTCCTTTTGTTTTAAAATTCAATAAAAACTTCACGATCGATATGGATAGAATTGAAATTGAAAAAAGTAGGACAGAAGGGGACGAACCTATCCTATTCAAGAACATTTGAAGGCATCAGGCTTAGTTGGCTGCTCTGATGACTCCGTGCCTGGACTCGCTAGACCATCCGCGTAAATAGTGCTGGTAGGGGTGACGACCATGGTTCTTAGAGTGATACCGACAGATTTCTTCATGAAGCATGTTAGAAGTTTTTAGGGCATAGTGCGTAAGAGGGAGTATGTGAGAAGGGTTTTTAAAGGACAATGCAAAAGAACCGATTGATATCTTGAGATAGTGTGCGAGAGATTTAGGTGATGGTGGGGAAGAGGGAGTACTAAAATTTACATGCCACAAATAGAAGAGATCAAAACCAGAGGGTGAGGAAGATTCCAACAATCGATTCTTAGATATTTTGCGCCAAAAGGAAGATCCAAGCAACTGATTTCTACTTTGATGGAGGAAGAATCGATGACTACTTCATTTTCCATTTATATAGAATTTAAGGGTTTTATGGAGATTCATATATAGAGATGGTTGTGAATGCGGAGGAGATGGAAAAGAGGTGGAGTCACCGATGATGTTTGAGGGGGGCGGCATAGAGTATCATTCTTAGGGCTTAGGTTATCAGAAAAAGGAGCGCGCATTTCTAATTTTTAGGATTTCCATCTCCCGCCCATAGATACTAAAGGAGGCGCACCTTTACCTAAAAAAATTATAAAACGACACCTAATATTACGTCACGCAAAAATGCGTAATCTAAATCCTTTAAATTTTATTAGAGATGACGTTTTTTTTACGAGACCCACTTTTGCGTATCATACATTCGTGCGTGTCATAAATTGCGTGTCCTTAAAGGCCTGTTTCCTAGTAGTGCATGTTATGTGAACTATTGATATGTGTGTGTGTGTCTCTATATATATATATATATATATATATATATATATATATATATATATATATATATATATATATATATTGTTGAGGGCGGACCAGCTTTGTACTGAAGGCCAATAAACTCGGACGGACTAGTTTAATGCTAAAGGTCAAAAGAAAGCGGATCAGCTACATGCTAAAGACTATATAGGGTGGACCAACATATAACTGAAGGCCAAGGTACGAACCAGTTATTAAGCTGAAGGCCATTATGTGTATGTATTATATATATATATATATATATATATATATATATATATATATATATATATATGTTGTGGTATGTGGTATTTTAAAGGAATTCACTAAGCCTCTACTTACAGTTGTTGATTAACTGTTTTGCAAGTTGTTCTTCGAATCGAGTAAAAGCTCCCACATGACTGTACTTGCATCAAAGGAAATAAATAATACCTAAGACTTCCGCTAAGACTCACTTTTATAATTAAATATGTAATATAACATGTGTAAGACTTATAATGTGAATATCGGGGTGTGACATTATTAAGGTAAGCATTTATTCAAAAAGTCGAAAATGTAAATGCACGTCTATGATGACGCTTTATTTACTTGTAGAGGAGTGTCACATTTTTCTCGATCTCTCTCTTTCTTTATATTATTGAATAGTTTGGATCAAGATGCTTGTTAAACCAACCCACAAGATCCTCATGAGCCTCTTGTGCGGAACTCACCTCTTCTGCATCTTCATCTTTATATCGAACCGTCCAACCATGTGATACACCACCATATATCTTCACAAAGTGATCCACCTGCATAGCATAGTAGTTAACCATACCGGAAAAAATTAATATCTCCTTGGCTACCTGTTCAGATATATGGCCTAATTTAACAAGGCAAATTAGGTTTTTCAATACATGCTAGCATGTATTGAACCAGAACTAGGACTTGGATTCATATCAATGGGAAATAATGGCAAACTTTTGTCCCGCCATCGCCAAAAAGTAAAAATAAAATAAAAAATAGAAAGGTGGAAGACATAATGTACACTTCACAATGCCTAGAAGAAATTAATTACCTCTAGTTTTGCTTGTAAAGCAAGCTCAAATTCTTTGACAAGCTCTGGTGGAGCTTTATTGTCAATCTCAGCACCGAGTATGGCAGTAGGAACCTTAACCCCTAAAAATCATAATAGAAATTACAAAAAATAACTTCTTGGCTTAAATTTGATAAATTGAAACATGGACCCCTATCTAGAAATTAAGTAGTAATTATGAAGTATTATTGAATAAAATTAAAACCAACCCTTGATATCATCTAAAGTGACAAATGAAGGATGCAAAAGAGCAGCAACTTGTATATCATCCTCCTTTGCTAACTCTACAGCTACCTTGCCTATTAATTAGAACAGGTTGATGCAATTAAATCAGCAAATTATAATTAACATAATAGCATTAGGCCCTTACTTAATAAACGACAGAACACTACATTGTTCTGATGTTAATGAGACAAAAAATAAAATTTCAAGTCCCACCCAAAATGAAAATAAGACTAGGCATCACTATCATTATCTCGTATGTGTAAAAGACATTATTGTCTTTCCTCTTCCACATCTTTGAAAATAACCTTTGAAAGTTTGTCATTTTTGGTGTAGATGAACTTTATTCTTACCACCCCAACAAAAACCTGCAGCGCCAATTTTAGTTATACCCTTCTCTTTAAGAGCCTTAATAACCAGTTTGGCGGGTTCAACTGCTTCTACCTAAAAAAGATATGGAAAAAAAAAAAAAAAAAAAAAAGGAATAGTAGAGGAAATATTGCTTTTAAGAGAATTGGATATTTATGATGGAAGAATAATAAAATTTAATAACCAACCGGTCCATGATTCTTTAGCCAATCTGAAATCGGAGTTTCAGGAGTTATGGGGTCTCCATGAAAGAAGTCAGGGGCAACTACATAATATCCAGCAGAGGCAACTTTGTCGGCAAGTTTCCTACAAATTTAGACCATCATTTCGTATATTTATACAGCGTCTTAATTCATTGCGTTTTAAAAAATCTATCTAATATAATAGTAATATCAATATATCATTCAAATGCAAATCCATTTTTACCAATATAATTGACGATTTTCAAAAATATAATGCATGATAAAGATAAATAAAAATAAAAACTGGAAGTACCTTAATAATAACAAACAAAATGGAACTACAAGTCTACAACGTCCCAATAACAAGAAATCAAAATGGGATGCTATAATTCACTGATAAATAAAAATAACATTACTTTCTATTTTTAGCATTTAACCTTAAAGTAAACCACAAACAAATGAGTTTTTTAACATAAGGTGTTGTTCTAATGTTCTTGCTACAAAGCATACCTGAACTTTGGAACTCCATAGCCTGCACATAAAGTACCAGACACAAACAAATTAGAGCAAGCTGACGTTCATACAAACTATTTTGGACTTGCAAAAATCATAAAACCAAAAACGGTAGGATTCGTACATACTTAACATGTTGCAATCAAATTCACTTTGCAAAAGTATTTTAATGAATTAGCTTCTTGATATGTAAAGTATTTTCGGAATTTCATCTAATTTTGGAAACACTAACAAGCAGACTTGGTTGATCAGAAAGAAAATTACAAATAGAGTTGAGTTGAGTACCATGTATATTAGAAATAAAAAGAAGTGCGACTTTTGAATCAGTATTCCCGGAAACATAAGAATTGAGGGAGGCGATCTGCAAAACATTGCCGGAATTACCGCCGGAGACCAATGCAGGAGGGTTCTCGAGGCACTCCGAGCCAGACATTGTGTGTAATGAAGTAGCTTGTGGAATATGCGTAGTTTTAGGAGTATTTTGTAATGGAGGGGTTGGTAGCTTGCTGCACTCTGGTACCCTGGGGTTTCTAAGGTACTACAAATCATACACGTAAGTTTTGAGACTTTGCACATTGATACACATAGTTTGTAGTTTTAGGGTTTTTACCTATTTGGTGTTGGGTAATTCTTTGCCTGTTTATTAATGGAATGCGTAGAGTATACAACTCCCTTGTTTTCGGCTTAATGACAATAAGTAACCAATAAAGAACGTGATAGAAGATGTGTTAGGTGTTACACTCGAGATCAATGATGTCTGTCTTTTCGAAATATGGAACTCAAAGTCAATGGGTCCAACAAAGACACGAGGAGGCGTAAGAGATTGTATTATTACATGAATTATTAAGAGTAACACGAGAGTATTTGATGCTTAGAATTAGACTAAAGCATGAGAGCTAAAATAACATATTGTTACCATGAATTTTCGTATGTACCGGGAACAAATAATTAAAGGCCAAATGCCATAAAAGTCTTTATATTTGTCAAAAATGTTGGTTTTACCCTAAGTTATTTTTAATGTCCATTAATGCCCTCGTATTTGTTAAACAAATGTCGAGTTTTACCATTTGAAATATGATTACAGGTTTGCAAAGTTAATATTATTAAGTTTGTTTTTATTTCCATTAATACCCTCATATTTGCCAATAAATACGTTTTCAAGAATACATATACGATAAAAAAAAATAAGTAAAAGTTTAAAAAAAATGTGAACTTAAGGGTAAAAACATAAAATAATAATAATAATAATAAACTTAAAAGTTTTCTTAAAAGTTAATATCATAGTAACCTAAAAAACCATTTATCACAAGTAAAAAGATAAAAACATATATTTTTAGAATTGATATCATGATAATCTGAAAAACTGTGATAAGTGAAAAATAAAAACATATATTTTTTTGGCAAATATAAGGACATTAATTGAGGATATATTCGAATATTTTTTACAAGTACGAAAGGTTTTATGAAATTTGGCCGTAATTAAATGATAACATCATACTAGTTTTCGTTTCGGTCATTAAATGTGAGCATATAGTCATATACGTATTAAATTTACCTGGTTTTGTTTACTTTAAATGTATGCGAGAGTTAATGCCTCAATGAAATTATTAAGTGCTTATAAATTTAATCTTTTAGTTATTGTTTAATTCAATAATGTCCGTATCAGATTATTATATATAATTAGGGAGAATTTTATGTGTACTCTCTTAAATTTTAAAATATTATATTTATCCAGTTTAATTTCTCAATATCATATTTACTCTTCATAAACCTTTAAAATATCATATTTATCCAAATATTTTATTATAATGTTTTTAATATTTTATAATCATTTTTATACCTTAGAATTATTATAATAATTAAGAAATTTAACCATAATATCATTACGTCTATGATAATGGAATGTAAACTTCTACATTGTTAGAATATCGGCTTCTTAACAGACAAAAAGATTTATCTTCAACCATTTCTATGGAATATATATTTTGATTGTTTAGTTTTTGTTGTTGATTGTTATTATGTTGTAGATAGAGGTATTTTAAAATATTTTCATTAACATTTTGATGTCTAAAAAGTATATATATATATATATATATATATATATATATATATATATATATATATATATATATATATATATATATATATAGATATTTTGATATTTAAGAATAGCATATATATGATATTTTGATGTTTAAAAATGACATATATGATATTTATAAATTTTATGAAGGGTAAATATGATATTTATAAATTTTATGAATGGTGAATATGATAAACTGTATGTATGCTCTATGATAAACTGAAAGATATCTTTTATCTTTTCCAACAACAATAAGTTTATACAAAAGCGAGTAGCTAGAGTTACATAAAGTTCAAACATTTCGGAAACAAGTTAACTACACAATTCTATCATTTAATAGAGTATTTGGGTTTATCTTATATGAAGATTTTATTTAGCCTTTTAGCTAGCTAGTTAATCTTAAATACCTTTCATATTTATAGTTTTTTTTAATTAACTTTTCCTTTTAATAATAAACCATAGCCGTTTTTTGTTTGTGTTTATCAATTTACATGTTATCAAAGTTTTATTCGATACACCACTATTGATTTGATGACTGTAGAAGACTTTATAGCAAGCACCATTATCATGTATCAGGCTTTTTAGTTTCGATTTTGTTTGTTTGTTGGGTGTGTTTTCCGATTTCGTTAGTATTAAATTCTTGTTGTCGTCGTTTGTTACAGGTTTAGTACTTGTTTTTGGGTGCTAGATATAAGTTTTTTTTCTCGATTATTGGCACTATGGCTCTAAAAGATGATTATCTCCTGTAAATTAATACTTAACTTAATGGAAAGAGTATGCCTAATGTTATATAGTTATTTAATGAAGAAATTTCTATGTGGTAAACAAATATAGGGTATTATTGTCGGTGTAAAAGGAAAACCGCCAGATAAGAAAGTCACTAATTATGCAACTTTACTTAATATGTGGGAGATTAATAATTCTAAGATTATCATTTGGATCCACAATTATGTTATTCTATCAATTGGCATCCAATTGGCTAAGTGTGATATGTCGAATGAAGTTTGGAATCACTTGGATATGTTGTACATGCAATCAAATTTTGTTGAACATTTGTAAAAGTCATGAAATTTTTAAATTTTTTAAAAAAACCCATAAATCATCATTGTTTACAAAATAATTTTCAAAACATGTTTAATATCATAGTTTTCCCAAAATCATAAAACAAAATACGACGAGGTACAAGATCACGCCTTCGCCTTCACGCGACCCTCTAAGGTACCTGAAACATAATTCAAAACTGTAAGTCCAAAGCTTATTGATTTCCCCCAAAATACCAACACACAACAAATAACACATAAACTATAATAGCATGCAATGGGTCCACAGCTAACAGAATGGATTACCCATGAGCCCACACCATTAGTATGGCTTGCCCTCGGCCCACAACTTATGTCTGGCTTGATCCGTCAACAAATCAGTCCTCAGACTAAATACCACTAAGCTCTCAGTACGAGTCTGGCATGCCTTTCTCGGCCATCAACTCGTATCTGGAATGCTCATGAGCCCTCAGTATGAGTGTGATAAGCCCTCCCCGGCCCTTACCTCATATATGTATTACTCCATGGTTTGTTGGCTACCGCACGGAGCAGTAAAACCTCAATCCAAGCCACACAATATGTCGACATATAACTGATATTAACATACACAGATCATCAGACAGTATCACAGTTAGTCCTACAGATCTACCAGACTAGCATATCAAAACTAGCATACATATATATTCCATACTCAGCATATCAACATATATCAACTTATCAAACCAATGGGTTGGCCTTGGTGCCTTCGACCCGCAAGTATAGTGAGCAGAACTCACCTCGCAAACTGGACAGAACTGATGAGGCCCAACTCTGAATCTCATCTCTCTACACAATACCTACATCCACCAAGTGACCAATTCCATCAAAATCCCGAAATACCCAAAATGCCCTCAAAGTCAAACTTAGTCGAACATGGTCAAACTCAAAGCCAACTGGTCAAACCTACTAAACCAACTGAGTCAGCCCAGCAGAGTCGACTCAACCGAGCCAACTCAACAAGGGTTGACTCATGCGAGTACGTAGGGCCTAACCCAAAGGTACGCGAAGCCTCTCATTCACCAGGTTACAAGGAGTTGACCGAGTATGTGGGGTGTACTCCCATCTATGCAGGACATAACCTCGCAAACCTCAAATCCTCATTAAGTGTTTAATGGCTTAAGCACTTAAGTTCATACTTCAGATCTATGGTCCAAATGCACCCTAGAGTCATAAAGTCTCCAACTTTATGACATTGCACGTCAATAAAGTCCTTAACACAAGGTCTTAATCCATTAAAACCTTCTATAGGATGCATAAGACAATTCTAGCCATTGGGACCTCATTTTTATGGCTTATGACCCTTCCTAGGGTCTTGAATGACACCTCAAAATGACAATAACCAAACATGCATAGCATGGGACCTTTAGGACAAAAAAAAAAGCAACATAAAACTCCTAAAAATAGGATCTAACAACTAAGACATCAAGGTATAGACTTCATACCTTCTGGAGCTTTACAAAAGGGCAAAAATTCCCAGATCCACAAGCTTGCTTCCACTTCAAGGCTTCTAGATGCAACTTCTCATTCCTCTAACACACCAAAAACAATCTCTAGGGCTTAAAACACACTCTTGGGGGCTAGGGTTTTGCAAAAATGTCTCAAAGGATATGGAGTGTAACACTCCAAATTTGGTAGTTACTTTTTATAACCTTGAAATGAAAATTATTACATAATGGTCCCTTCATAAAATGGGCGTACTCTTGAAGTATGCTTAGCATACTAAGGATGGATGATTGCGGAGGGTCAGCACATACGTTGGGCGTACTAGAGGGTACGCGGGGCATACATGGAGAATATGAAAAACCCTAAATTTCAAACTTGACACCAATTTAAACATCCTTAAGTCATTGAAGCTAAACCCTAGCAAACCTCTACAGCCCTATTTCGTCCCTTAACCTCATATTTCCTTGTGAGAGTGTTTCTTGACCTTAGAGAGTGTATTGGTGGCCATTTTAGAGGTTATCTAAGAAGGAGAAGATAGTGATCAAGCTTGGTGGCACATTGAGCTTCAAGATCCTACATTTAGATCATCTTGAGGATATTCTGGAGGTATAAAGCCTTAACCTTGTCATCTTAATCATTAGATTGAGTTACGGTTTGCTATTATCCCCTTTTGTGTTCATGAATCATCTCATGGGAGTTTGAGCAACTCCAGAGCTTAGGAAGAGTAGATATGAGGTCCCTTGGTTCATTAGTACCATAAAAATGTAGTCTTGATGGGTGTTTTAACCTCATGCGTGAGTTAAGACCCTTGGAAAGGTCTTAATGGGTTGTGAAGGGTTGTTGGGAGCATATGGAGTATGCAAAGGCATAAAGTTGCCAACTTTATGCCTTAGGACGTCTTAATGGACTCAGATCTAAATTTTGACGTTTAAATCCCAAGTATTAAGCACTTAATGGCAAAATGTGCACATCTTGCATGTACGTCGTGCGTAAATTAGAGTACGCATCGCATACTGCTTGAAGGGATAGAATGCTGAGCGTACTGGAGGGGTACATAGGGCTTACGCACTCTATTTGGGTTTTGGGCTTTGTGCGAGCTTGTAAGTCCTTTGGGCCTTATTCAGTTTTGGGTCTAGTCATATTTTAGGTTAGTGGTCCGGTTTATATGCTTTGGGTCATGGTTGTTTTGGTTGGACCTTATTGGGCCAAGTAGCCCATTAATAGATTTGGATAAGGATTTCGGACCCATTAGCAAAGGGAAGACTCTTGAGCCATTATGAACGGACTTCGGCTAAGAATGTGTTTGGGCTTAAAAGGAAGGCCCATGTGAGGAGTTAGGGAATATTCTGCCCAATTTGGAAAATTAGGCCATTAGTGGGCCATTAATGGGCTTTTATGGATTTTATAGTTTTGGGCCTTGTCGGTTTTGGACTTGGGACTTAGTTATGAATCTTATTGGGCTAGGGGTAAAATGGTGAATTTACCCCCAAGTATGATTATGGTTCATGGTTTGGAACCTAATTGCTAAGGATTTCTTTTACGGAGTTTCAGCAGTGCGAGGTGAATCTCCTCACCATACCAATGGGTCGAAGGAACCAAGGCCGGCCCATTTTGGGATATATGGTATACTAGTTGATGTAGTGATATCTGGCATACTAGTTAGTTATATTCTATGTGATATGCTAGTTTTTTACTTGATATTTGCATGCACGACCATTGTGGGAGCCCATGGCACTTGGATGTAAGACCATGTGGGGGAGCCCATGGCTTTCTAGGTAAATACCATGGGGGAGCCCATCGCACTTGGATGTTAGACCATGTGCGGGAGCCCATGGCTTTCCAAGTAAAGACCATGGGGGAGCCCATGACACACAGTTGTAAGACCTTTGGGGGGAGCCCAAGGCATCCTGGAGTAAGACCCTAGGAGGAGCCCACGACATCCTTATACGTTTATATGCATGGCTTATGTGATTGATATGGTTTATGTGGTTATGTGGATTATGTGGTGTATGCTACGGGGAACTCACTAAACTTCGTGCTTACAATTTAGTTTATGTTTCAGGTATCATTGGTTTGGGAAAAATGGGCCCGACTTGATTATAGCACACACACCCATGTTTTCCGCATTACGTGATTTTTGGACGTAACTATGATAAATGTTTTATTTAAGAAATGTTTTGAATGATTGGATGAAGTAACATTTGTATTTAACTATATTGAAAAATGAAATTTTTACCCTTGATTTTTGGGTCGTTACAAGTTGGTATCAGAGCCTTGGTTTGAGGGATTCGGGCATACTTTCGGGTGTGTCTGAACCCAAACTGAGGATCTGTAAAGCTTTCACAAAAAAAAGAAAAATGTTTTTAGGGAAAAAATTTAACATTTCTAAGACATGAAAGGGTGTGGTGCATGCAATTAGCCGAGCTCAAGTAAGTTTTCCTATAATACCCATATATGTTATCTGTTATGACTTGATTTATGATTTGTCAATTGCATGCTAGTTAGGGCTAGGAGAGATGCCTTTATATGTTGTATGAGCTGGTAGACTTGCATGCTAGTGCTGAGTAGTCAGCGATAGATTGGCTTGATATGTGATGCTTGTAGCCTTGGGGATATTGGATGCTATGCTGGAATGAGAATGACTATTGGTATTGTAACTGCTAAATGTATGGTTTGAAAATTATATATGGTTAAGATCTTATAGCCTTAGAATAACTTATTTGGCCTTATTTCTTGTTCCTTGTCTGGTTTTGGTCCTAAGGTAGAGTCTATTATTCGACAGTCTATTAGATCCTTTTTTGGGTATAATTTGCATGCATAAGGCAGCCGACAATGAGGTTGGATGTGGATAGCATGAGTTGTGGTATGTGGGTTGAATGTTCTATGATAGTTCATGGGTTGGAGATATTTGCGCTAATGCTGCTTGCTTTGTGCTTTGTGGAACTCTTGAATGATGTGAGTCGGTTATTAAGTGAATATGATGATATTCAGGAGGTGGATGGCTGGCATCATGGGGAGTTCTTTAGCAGCTGATGGTAGGGTGAGTTTAGGAGCCTAAGAAAGCCTAACATATGCTCTAGTAAGTTAAAAGGGATACTAAGTGAGGTTGGTTACCTAGGGGGAGCCTAGGAGGTGCTTCGGTGAATATCGTGTTGTTGTTTAGAAGATGTTTGGTGCATCAGAGGAGTAGGTGACTTAGAGGTTTTAAGAGGATTGTTGGGGAAAGTATGGATAGGTATGGAAGGTAGTATTGGGTTCGTACTACTGAAATCACAAGATCCATACTCGAATCGGTTAGAACCTTGGAGAATCTAAGAAGTTTACTGGGAGGAAAATTCTTGGTTATGCTTGGATCGTGGGAATAGTTGCCTTACAGGATGAGGATGAGCACATATGGGGAAGGACTAGGGTTTGGTACCGGCTCTGGTGGTGAGCCAGTTACTGGAAGGAATGCTCGGGGGATTTGGGTTCACATTGGACTAAGGAGATGGAAAGTATTATCCGCACTAGTTCCTACCCCTTAGGAGCTAAGGTTCGGTTCACTTTGGATCTCTTGTTCGGGATTAGAGACTATGTCTTGGGAGTAGTTTGTAGCCTGGTTAGGGTAAAGTTTACTCCAACTGCAGTTAATTTGTTGACGATTGAGCTGGTGAGGGTTCCAAGCTACTAGACCCTGAATGATATGAAGCACAAAGTCTAAGGGCGGGAGATCGATTTTGGGTACCTTGGGGAGAGAGGATCAGGTCGGGTGCATTTAGTAGAGGGTCTTGGGAAGAGACCTAAGATTTCTAAACTGGGTTGGAGAGGCAAGCAGGGTCGGGGTCGGTGCATCGCGTGCAAGAAAGGCACCATGGAGCTTGCCAATCAAGAACTATGGGTTGCTATGAAGATAGCAGGTTGATCATGTCAGTAGAGATTATTCCCTACGGAGGCAATGGAAACCAATGCTCCAGCAGATGGTTCGGCAAGTGTGTTATCGTTTACGAATTTCGGTGGCTATCGGTTTCTTGTTGCCTGGAATCTTATAGTATGTTGGGTCCGTATTGTCTTTGGGTTGTGATTATGTCATCGTTGGATTGTATCTTTCGGTAGTATCTTACGCCTTTTGCATGCCATGAATCATTAGTGGTTATTCAAAGGTCATTTATCGTATAGCGAGCTCCAAGTGTTCGGTTGCATGTTGGGTGATAGTCAAGATCGGTTCAGTAGCGTTGTGAGGAGGATTATGGTCAGGATTCAGTGGGTTAACTCTTTTGTATCGTTAGGATTCATTAGTCTTTCTAAACATATTGATTGGCGTTTAAGGGCGACTAGAGAGGTGGTCCATTGCTCAGGTTTTAGTTTAGGCATCAACTCTAAGGGTTACAAGTGTTGGGTGTAGTATCATCTAAAGTATTTGGGATAAATAATGTTGTTGGGCTTCAGGAAGTCTTCAGTAGACCGTTAGGGGGTAAGAAGGATTAGGTAAATCCTTTAATTCTTGTGTTCCATGAGTATTTGTCGAATCAAAGTGGGGGAGAATCATGCAAATATTCAGGAGAAGGAGCGGTTATGAAACTAGGATAAGTTCTGCATCCTTGTCAGGGAGGAAGGTGGCCCAAGCGACTATTTGGTTTGAGGGTTGTGTGAGTTGGGAGTTCGGTAAAACTCCCCAGCATGTGAATTGCGTCTTCTTGGTGCTTCATAGTAGAATTTGGGGAATCAGGCTGGGGTTCCGGTCATGAATTGAGTTCAATTTGGGTGTTCGGTCGAGTGCGTGCTCGACTCTGTGTGCGGTTCGAATTGATAAATTAGGGGTAAGGCATTGGGTTGCGATTGTGATTTAGGCAAAAGTGTTGTAAGAATGTTGGGGAGTCTTTGTCACACCCCGAAACCGATGGCGGAAAGGCGGAGGACGTCATTTGAAGTATCACAACCAATGTACATAGCAAGCATAGTAAACACAACCATTACATTACATAGGAATATTTACATTTGTTTGAAAGAAAAGTAATACATGTTTTATATATATACATCAGTACGAACAAAAGTAAACACGAGACTTCTATATGCTCCGTCTTCTCCAAAAGATTGCGGAATACCTGTCTAACGAGGACCTGAGAATACAAGCAGTTTTAAAAATATCAGCATAAAGCTAGTGAGTTCATAAGCATGTTTCGTTTCTGGTAAAAGAATAAGTTTCCTTTGGTTTTATGAAAAGTTGTTTCCCAAGAAAATTCCATATTTTCTTATAAAAGTAGTTTGGTTATTCATTTCTTAAGCAACCTTTTTAATGATAAGTAAAGTTATCCCAGGAAAAACTCTTGATTTCCTTAAAAGTTGGTGGTTGGTTATCGATCCAGAATGAAGTGTACAAGTATCTACCATACTTTGTATCGTTAAGTGAAGTTTCCCTGAAAGCTTGGTTATCCTCGAGAAGTACATTAGTTTTAACACGTATATAAAACTAATAAGTAGGTAGTGAACTAAATCCTAAGGGTATTATTGATACCCTCTAGTAATCAAAACAATTATTACTTTGAGGTTAGTTCACTAGGTTCATTATTACTAAAAGTAAATCTCCATTATCTATGTCGCAAGTTCCATAACCATACGATAAACTGGATATGGCACGTAACGGGGCCAGTATCAAATATGAGTTTTGTCACCTGTAAACATGTCGGTCCCACTGTAGCTAGCAGCGCTCAAGTCACATTCTCCCTCCAGGAGATTCTGGTTATAGGGGCGGTCCTCCACTCGCGTATCTTCGTGGAGTGTTACCGAGGATGTGTCTCCAATCTTAATAATAACGAATTTACAAGTAATAATATGGAAAATCCTGTTTTATGAATGGGATGAAATCCTTTGTGAAATATAAAATATAACATTTTATAATAGGTTTCACAATTAGTTTGAAAATTATCTCTACAAATTAAACGGTCGATAATACGGTTTTCTGTGTTAAAAGCATACTGAACATGTAACATTTCATACGAAATAATAATTTGGAGTACAAGATTCCCTTGTACTTTTTCTTATATCCCCCCCCCCCCCAGAAATCATGAAAAACAAGGAAAAAGTTTCAGGGGTATGAACTCACCAGACGAGAATGTGCCGGGTAGGATGCTAAGTGTCAATTTAGGGCTTGAACACGTGCGAGGATACTACGTAATATGAAGTGATACATAATTGTATCTAATTACACATTAAACCACTAATTAAGTAAGATGATACACTACGATGCGCGAAAACACCTTATCTTAAGTGTTGGAAGTGATACGGGTTGCATCTAAGGAGTGTATGGCTTAGTTAGGGAGTTTACTCTTCAAGAGTAAACCCTTAGGGAAGATTACGACCCAAATACCATATCCCCATGAGTTTACGGCCGTAAACTCGTGGGTGGAGTGTTTTTGGTTGCTTAAAGGTGTTATATCACTTGGGGAATTAAGCTAGATTCAATTCTAGGGCATAGGAAGTGGCTAGGGCTTCAAATGGACCATCTAGGGGAGTTCATGGCTGTAAACATAGTGTTTACGGCCGTAAACTCTTACTTGCCCCTTCATTTCATGCTTTGATGGTTCTAGGTTAAGCATACATGTTTCTAGTCCTTTATACAAGCCATGGAGGGAAGTTAGGGCACCATTTGATCTCCTTAAGGGAGTTTACAGCCAAGGGACCAATTCATTAAGGTTTTATGGCCGTAATCTCTTTAAGGTCTTGGTTTCTTTGATGTTTAAGGTCCCTACATTGATGGTGATTGATTCTATGCATTAATCCATGCCATAGGAGGTGTTTAAGGGCAATTTAACACCTTAAAAAAGGTGTTTACGGTCCATGAATGTTCATGGTCCATAAACTCATGTTTACTCCCCTTATGACATGTTTTTGGTGTTCTAATCTCATTCAAGCAAGTCCCTAAGTCATAGCTAAGCACTAGAAAGGTTTTGGAGGGGTTTTGGGCTTCAAAAATCCACTTATGGGTGTTTGCGGTTTTGAGGGGTGTTCTTCGGCCATAAACACATAATTTTGAGGCTTTTGAATGATTTAAACACGAATTTGCATGCATATCAAGCTAAACAACAAGCTAGTATGGATCACTTACGTTTTTGGAGCTTGAAAGGGGCGTTTTTGGATCAAAATCGACTTGTAGAGAGAGAGTAGAGAGAGTGTGTGTGTGTGTGTGTGTTATGAGTGGGAAAAATCTTCAAATAGTGACCACTCAATACCTTATATAGGGGTTGAGTTTGCGGCCCGATGGGAATCTATCCGATCCCGATGTTAAACGGAGATTATGGTCGTACCCGATTACACATTCGTAACCCGACTTGGGCGAAAACTAGAAATCTTTCTAAAAGAATTTGAGGGTGTACCACATGATTTTAATTCATTCCAACACTTATGAAGTCATAATAAAAGTCTCAATTTAATTAATCTAATCCAAAATGTTAACGAAAAATTTAATAAAAACGAGTTTTATTAACGGAAATGGGTTACAGTAACGGAATAAAGTTCAGGCTGTCACATCATCCCCTCGTTAGAGGAAATTTCATCCTGAAATTTAGAATTTAGATACAAATTATGGGAAGAGATGTGGATATTTCTATTTCATCGAGTCTTCGCTCTCCCAAGTGAATTCGGGTCCCCGCTTAGCATTCCAGCGAACCTTCACTATCAGGATGCGGCTCTGTTTCGTACGTTTGATCTCTCGATCCATGATTTCGATTGGTTCTTCCACGAAGTTCAGGTTTTCGTTGATCTCGATCTTATCAAGAGGGATCACAAGGGTTTCATCGGATAGGCACTTCTTAAGATTAGAGACGTGGAAGACATGATGGATAGTGTGGAAAGTGTTGTAGCATTCACTAGTGGTTAGTTAGGGTGAAAGTGTTGTAAGACTATGAGGGAGCTGTAGAATTCACTAGTGGTCAGTTGGGGTGAAAGTGTGGTAAGACTACGGGGGAGTCGTAGCATTCACTAGTAGTCAGATAGTGTGGAAAGTGTTCTAAGACTGTGGGGGAGCCGTAGCATTCACAAGCATCTGGATAGTGTGGAAAGTGTAGAAAGACTGCAGGGTAGCTGCGGGATTCACGGATTTTTTCAGATGACTTAGGCCAAGTTGGGCCAGTTCGCAAGGTTGTGAGTAGTTCACAAGTATGGAAGGGGGATCAGTTCGTGCTTTAGGGAACGCTGAGAGGGTTGTCAAGGAATTCTTCTCTATTCTAGGATGAGGGTTTTTGGGATCCGTTGGTGAGCTTGGGTTATTATGGAAATTATGATTGGAACTGGTAGAGACTATTGAGTTAAGGGTTGGATCTTGAGTTGCAGGACATGCAGGTAACCAGTGTGTGATGCAGAGGAGTTCATGTTGGGTAGCCTGGTTTTGACTCTTGGGAACTTAGTGGTTGGACCACATGTGAGATTAGAAGTCTCGAACATAGTTGGGGTAAACCAATTCATCCATTAAGTAAGGGGGTTGGTAATCAGGAGGATGTGGTGTGAGATGTCGGTGTAGATTCGTAGATGTTGGGTTAAGAGTGTGTATGGAAACGGTTTTAGGTAAGATCTTGAGTCGGGTATCGTGCATGTTTGGTGCATGATTTTCATTCCAGCAGGATAAGGATGGAGATATTTATATGATGAGGGAATCAATTACAGGGTTCAAGGGTAATGGATGGGTTTAGTTGATGGCAGTTCGACTTATTGCGATGTGTCTTGGGTTGGTTTTATCGGTGAAATAGTCAAATTATGTTTGAAGTGAGGAAAAGATGGGTTGTTGGAGTCCGGGTAGGAGATGAGACTGCAGTGGGTCATGTAGCATTCATTCGGTTAGCAAAAGTTTGATTGCAAGATATGTAAGCAAGTCCTGTTAGTCGGTTTTCTTTTTTGGAAACACGTGGGACTGCTATACGTGTGTGTCTTTTGGCCCAACAACGGTTAGGTGTCTGATGTTTCGGGGAGTGGGCAAACAATTTGGGACCAGGGAGGTCTCGGCTACTTTTTAAAAGCATCATGTGGTAGCAGGAAGATTCGAAGTGGGTTTAGTGATTGGGATTCGTGTGTGGAATTTCTTGTTATTCGGAGTATATACGGAGATGATTACAGTTGGATTAAATAATCTCAGAGTGGCTGATTAGACCCTGTTACGCAGCTCTCATCTTAGTCTAACTGTGCAGGGGTGAATCTTTTACTCGAAGGATTACTTGATCCTCCTGACAAGTTGAGCGTTCTGTAGCCACAGTTGACTGGTGATTATGTTCTTTTGGAAGCGTCAAGTAGTCGGGAAGCTAGGTCAATTTGAATTTTCGTGTTTTCGAGGGGTAGAGGTGGTTTTATGCAAGAGGGTTTAAGTGTTATTCATGTTTAGGTTGGTAAGTCCTTTTAGATTCGGTATCATGATGCCTTGGTAAGGTTGTATTTATTCTAGAATGTGGAGGTATTGACCAGATTGTTGGAACTCTTGGGAAGGTAAGAACAGATTTCGAGGACCAAGTCTAATTCAAGCCTGGCTCAGCGACTCATCGACCACGGAGTAAAACACAGTATCATTTCAACAACCGCAAATCCACCTAGGGAGGCTCAACGCCAGGGTAGGCCTTGGAACAAAAGGAGGGGACAAACCCTCCAGGAAAACCCCAAGAAACAACAGGTAATAGCGACCCACGCTATGACTGTACCTGCCAACCCTGCCCCCACAAGCTCATATAATGGGAAACTTCCTAAGTGCAACCGATGCAGCTTCCACCACAACGGTCCTTGCCATGATCTTCAATGCACCAAGTGTAATAAGAAGGGACATACAGCCCGCTATTGCAAAGAGCCAACCCAACCATCCGTCCTAATACCGGGGTAAGCCGCGCCTGCTTTGAGTGTGGAGACACGGGGCACTACTGCAGGGACTGCCCAAAGGCAAACAACCGGAATACCGGCGGAAGGGGCCGAGTTTTCGCAATGGGACAAGATGAAGCCATTGCGGACCCTACTGTTGTTACGGGTACGTTTCTTCTCGATAACTCATATGCATGCATTTTGTTTGATAGTGGAGCGGAAAGGAGTTTTGTGAGTCACGACTTTAAAGGCCTGCTAAAATCAATACCACAATCATTAAGTGAACCATTCATAGTAGAAATGGCCAAGGGGAAAACCGAAGGCACTAAGGAGATATACGTAAACTGCACCCTAACTTTAAACGATAATCCTTTTTCAATCAACCTCATGCCAGTCTCGATTAAGAGTTTCGATGTCATCATTGGCATGGATTGGCTGAGTTCTCATCATGCGGACATTCTATGTTTCGACGTCTTAATGCACTCAGATCTAAAGTTATACGTTCAAATCCCAAGTATTAAGCACTTAATGGTCAATTGTGCACATCCTGCTTGTATGTCGTGCGTAAATTAGAGCATGCAGCGCGTACTACTTGAAGGGACAGAATGTTGAGCATACTGGAGGAGTACGTAGGGCGTAGGCACTCCATTTAGGTTTTGGGCTTTGTGTGGGCTTGTAAGCCCTTTGGGCCTTATTCAGTTTTGGGCCTGATAATATTTTGGACTAGTGGTCTGATTTATGTGCTTTGGGTCATGGTTGTTTTGGTTGGGCCTTATTGAGCCAAGTTGCCCATTAATAGATTTGGACATGGATTTCAAGCCCATTAGCAAAAGGAAGACTCTTGGGCCATTATGAAAGGTCTTAGGCTAAGAATGTGTTTGGCCTTAAAAGGAAGGCCCATGGGAGGAGTTAGGGAAAATTTGGCCCAATTTGGAAAATTGGGAAATTAGTGGGCTTTTATGGATTTTACATTTTTGGGCCTTATTGGTTTTGGATTTGGGACTTAGTCATGAATCTTGTTGGGCTATGGGTAAAATGGTCAATTTAGCCCCAAGTATGGATTATGGATCATGGTTGGGGACCCAATTGCTAATTAGGCGATATTTTGGTATTGACAGCTCGAGGAGTTGTCAGGGCAGCAACTAAGGATTTCTTGCAGGGAGTTTCAGTAGTGCGAGGTGAGTCTCCTCACCATACTGATGGATCGAAGGCACCAAGGCCGACCCATTTTGTGATATGTGGTACACTAGTTGATGTAGTGATATGTGGTATACTAGTTGGTTATATGTTATGTGATATGCTAGTTGTTTATGTGATATTTTTATGAAAGACCATAGGGGACCCCATGACACTTATATGTAATGACATGTGGGGGAGCCCCTGGATTTCAATGCAAAGAGCATGGTGGAGCCCATGTCACTTGGATGTCAGACCATGTGGGGGAGCCCATGGGTTTCCAGGTAAAGATCATGGGGGAGCCACCATGCCAAATAGGTGTAATACCTTGGGGGGAGCCCATAGCATCCTAGAGTAAGACCCTAGGAGGAGCCCAAGGAATCCTTATATGTTTAAATGCATAGCTTATGTCATTCATATGGTGTATGTGGTTATGTGGATTGTTTGGGGCATGCTCTAGGGAACTAACTAAGCTTCGTGCTTACAGTTTTGTTTATGGTTTCAGGTATCATTGATTTGGAAAGGAAGGGATCGACTTGATCGCAGAGCACACACCCGTGTTTTCCGCATTATGTGATTTTGGGATGTAACTCTGATAAATGTGTTAATTAAGCAATGTTTTTAAATGATTGGATGAAGTAACAATTGTGTTTGACTATAATAAAAATGAAATGTTTACCCTTGGTTTCTAGATCGTGACATGGAGGCTGAAATTGTGCAGAGAAATGAGCCATAAGGATGCTTAAATATCACTCGAACCCTAAAATCTAGGGTTTCCTCCTGACATGAGTATGCCCATCGTACTAGGGCACGCCCTATTATGCTCTGTGTACCCTCGTGTACGCTTAGGGTACTCCACCTACCCATAATTACAATATTGCCACTAGGGCTTCAAGACACTTTCTCTTGGACTTAAGGACCAAAATGTGATAAAATAAAACTATAGGGATAAATTTAGAAGTACTTGAACCTCGAGGTGTTACAATTCTCCCTACTTGAACTAGACTTCATCCTCAAAGTCTGTTGCGGTGAAAAAATCCAGATATTGCTCCAGATACTGAGCGTACACGACCCATTTGGGTCAACAACCCATGACTATCCGAAAAAAATCCGGAAATCTCAACCCTGATCCTCTATCTCTTCCAATTCTCCTCTCAAAAATCCTCGGCCTGAGCCTCCCTAATCAATCCCAAAAGCGGGGAATCCACTGATATCGTCATACACGATACCCCATCTGAAGACCCAAGCGACTTGTGGCTCAAGGCATCCACCACTACATTCGCTTTACCTGGATTGTAAAGGATCTTACAGTCATAATCCTTTGCTATGTCCAGCCACCTGCACTACCCCAATGTTCAGGTTCGGCTAATCCATAATATGCCTCAGACTCTTATGATCTGTGTAGATAGTACAACAGACCCCATAACTATAGTGCCTTCAAATCTTAAAGGAAAAAACCACTGCCCCCAACTCCAAATCATGTGTAGGATATTGTGTCTCGTGTAGCTTTAGCTGTCGTAAAGCATTAGCTATCACCTAACCTCTCTGCATGAGGAATCCCCCCAAACTAGTGATGTATGCATCACGGAATACCATGAAATCCTCAATTACCTCTAGGAGGGTGAATACCGGGGCCTCGCATAATCTCTGGCGAAGTGTTACAAATGTCGATTGCTACTTAGGGCCCCATCAGAAATGCACCACCTTCCTCGTCATATGAGTAAGGGGTACTTCAATCTTGGAGAAATCCTGAACGAATCTCTTATTAGTACCCTGCCAAACCCAAGAAACTCCTAATGTTCTAAGGAGATTTCAGAACCTCCCACTACATCACAGCCTCAATCTTGGCCAGATTGACCAATATCCCATCCTGGTTAATGAGATGTCCAAGGAACTGGACCTCTGGTAACCAAAACTCGCACTTCGAGAACTTAGCATAAAGTCGTTCTCGCCTCAAAATCCCTAGAAGCTCATGAAGATGCTCCTTATGTTGCTCCTCGGTCTTATAATACACCAGAATATCATAAATGAACACAATAACGGAACGATCAAGCATCGGCATGTATAATCGATTCATAAAATCCATGAACACTATAGGTACATGTGTGAGCTCAAATGGCATCACCACGAACAGTAATTCCCATAACGAGTCTGAAACATGGTATTCTCCACGTCATCCTCTCTCACTCTGACCTGATGATACCTAGACCTCAGATCTATCTTGGAGAAGCAAGATACACCTTGAAACTGTTCAAAGAGGTCATCAATCCCTATAAGGGGATAACGGTTCTTCACCGTTAACTTGTTCAACTCCCAGTTATCAATGCACATCCAGTATGAACCATCCTTCTTCTTGATGAAGAAAATCGACGCTCCCCATTGTGAACTGCTTGCCTAGAAGCTTTTGCAGCTGAGATGAAAACTCTTGCATCTCAGGCGGTGCCAAGCGGTAAGACACCTTGGCAATCGGGGCCGCACCTAGCACAGGTCAATCATGAACTCGACCTGCCTCTTAGGAAGCACACCAGGTAACTCCTACGGGAACACATCTGCGAACTCCTTGACAACCAGGACCTCTGAAACTGAAATCTGATCCCCAACACGTGTATCCACCACATAAGCCAAATAACCCACACACCCATCTTGAATATATCATCGATCCCTGGCTGCAAAACAAAACCCTGAACCAATCATGGTGCCCTCTCCATAGATAACTAGTTCTCACCCACTTGGGGTTCGAACTACTGCGTGATGACCCTCACAATCAATCATAGCAACGAATCGGCTCAGCCAATTCATACCCACAATCGCACAAACATACCCCATGAAGATAGGGATCAGATCGATCGGATAAGGCACCCCAAAGATCTCCACAACACAACCCTGATACACTGATGATGCAGAAACCTCGTGTTCATTGGTGATAGAAACTCGCAACGGACATTCTAACTCCCCAATAGGAATATCAAACTCTCTGATGAACGATTGGGATACAAAAGGCCGACTCGCACCCGAATCAAACAACACTAGAGCAGGCAAAGAGTTCACTAGGAACGTACCTAACAGAGGCATATAAATAAGCACAACATAAAACATAACCAATAGAAATAATGGATAAAAACACACTAGTCACAACATCTGGAGCTGCTCTGGCCTCCTCGGCAGTGAGCTAGAAAGCGGAACCTTGAGCCCTCGGGGGCTCCACCCTGACCTAACTTCCATCATTGATCCTCAAAGTAGTCGGCGCTAGAGCCTGCGCCGGCCTAGCAACAAGTGAGGGATAGTTGGCCTTCACATGGACAACCTGGTCGCAATGATAACAAATCTGGGAGTTGAGTGTTGAGGCTTGTGGGTGATAATCCCTCGCCATATAGCCCTGCTGGCCACAATTGTGGAACCTAGAAGACAATCGGCAAGCACCCTCATGAACCTTGCCACACTTCCCACATGTGCGACCCTTCTCACCCCAAATTGTCGACTATGCCGGGACCAGTCCCTGCTCCCTCATCTACAACTCAATCTCAATCTCACGCCATATGGCGACCTCCAACAACTCTAATAAGGAACCATAGCATTGGGTGCAAACAAACTGTCTTATCTCCGTCTTGATCATGCTCAAGTAGTAGGTCATTTGAGCATTCTCAGATACAACAAACTTGGGACAAAACATAGCCCTCTCTTTGAACATCTTGGTGATCTCTATCACTAACTCTGCTCCCTACCTCAGGTGCAAATACTCCTGGGCCAAACTTTCACACTCCACCAACAACACATACCTAGAACGGAACATCTTTGAGAACTGCTACAAAGCCACAACAACTCTCTTCTCGGAAGAATACAAGCTGGTAACAAGTCTCCACCAATCCTTCGCTCCAGACCTCAGAAGGTTCAGAGCATACCTGAACTTCTGGTCAGTTGGGAAAGAGTTGGTGAAAAAGCATCCCTCAACATCATATAGCCACCTCTTGGATATGATTGGGTCCTAAACTCCATCAAAATTCAGGGGCTTCGTATTGTCGAAGTATCGATACTGAAAAACCCAACTCGATCCAACCCCTACAGCCGCAACGGTCGCGGTGGCTATAACAACAACAACCTCGGACAAAGCATCATAACGCTCATCGAAGTACTCAATCATGGCGGTATTAATAGACCCAAAAATCTCTGGAAACTAAGCTCAGGAGTGAACAACTGTTGGATAAGGTGTCTAAGTCCATAACTATTTCTGGTATGTACTTGACCCGACCCGGCATGGTCCATTTGGGTTGCATGGCATCATGCAATTGTTGGATAAGGTGTCTAAGTCCATAACTATTTCTGGTATGTACTTGACCCGACCCGACATGGTCCATTTGGGTTGCATGGCACCATGCAATTGGATAAACTAAATGAGAGAAATAACGCTTGGAGATTATTAATATATTATAAGTTCTAATATATTAATAATATTATTTGATTAGTTTGATCAAGAATTAATTTAGAATTAATTAAGTGATCAAAAGATAACTAATTAAATATATGGGTTGATTAAGTAAATCATCCATATCTTGTATAGTGGGCTAAAAGGCTCCATGGATCATCAAGTTGGGTTCCACCCATAGGATGCTCCATGGATGCTCCATGGGAGTTACAAACCCATGGGTCATGGAAATGAAGAGTCATGACACATTAGGGTTTAACCCTAGATGTGTCAACACTATATAAGAAACATGTCTCCACCTAAAATCGGCTACAACACATACACACTAAGTAATAGAGGGCTTGGCCGATTTTTGAAGAGTGTGTATTCTCTCATAAGTTCTTCCAAGAGCATTTGGTGTTGTGTGAAGCATTTGAGGCATCACACTTGGGGTCCTAGGCTCACAAGGTTTCAAGGAACACAAGCAACAACAAGGTAAGTTATTCTATCTATACTTTATGTTAAAATTGTTCCCCATGTATGCTAGATAGGAATATAACCTTGGAATTCAACTTTGCATGACAAATTAGACAAACATAGATCCAAGGTTATTAGGGTTGCATGTACACTTAGGAAGTGTTAGAATGCTCAAAACCCATCAGTGGTATCAGAGCCTAGGCTTGTTTGTTCTTATTTGTGCTTAAAAGTTGAAAACAGAATCGGAAATTTGCTGTCTGCGAATGGACTCGTCGAGTCTATAGGGGGGACTCGTCGAGTCCATGTGTATCTTCAACCAACTCGGTGAGTCATGTTCATGCACTCGGCGAGTAGGGTCGAATGAGTGCAGAATTTCGATTCAGTTGCTGGAAATGAATTAGAAACATTACCCTAAACTGTTTTAGTAAATGTAAACTTGTTTTTGGTGGTGTAATGTCTTGCTAATTCATTTACAACAACTAGTTATCAAAAATTACAAAGTTTTATGTAATTTTTTGATTGTGTTCATATTCATGTTCTTGTTCTTATGATGTTTTAGATGATCATAGGAATTATTTGTAACCTATTTGGTAGTTTAATTCTTGATCATAATGTGTTTTAATGGAGTTCATAACTTATCCTTAAGTTATGGAAAACCAAGAGTCACACTTGAGTTAAAACCATTAAGAAAACACAAGAGTTATAAAAATGAAGAGTCTTCATTTTATTACTCTATTAAACTCATAAGTTACAAGAAATGAAAAGTTTTGAAAGTTACAAAACTTGCCCTCAAGTTTTGGAACAAGTAAAGTTAAGTTAAAACTTTAGTTCCAACCCCTAGAATTTTAAAAGTTAAAATTCAACCCTTATACTTATATTATGATGATTTAATAATTATATATATATGTATAAGAACAAGTCGTCTTACCGCTAGTACGCCTCATTCACGAAGCCGGTCTATAAGGTGGGTATAAGGTTGTTGCCTATAAAATGGTGACATAATGGGTGAATATTCTCACCCACCGCTTGCTTGACTGGTGGAGGGTCGTTAGCCGAACGGGTAAGACAAGGACTTATAAATTCTCATTCAAAGTATGATGAATATAATAAAGTAACTAAATGTTTATTAAATTCCCAATCTTAGTTACTTTAGGAAAAATGTGAATAAGGTGCTAATCCATGAAATTACACTTTACACTTTGTCTGAGTCGTTGGTGGAGCGTGTGTGGTTAACCGGCACACTAACTTGGACTTAACAAGGTAGGTAAAGGGTGACTTAAGGTTTATTATAGTATCGGTGGAGCGTGTGTGGTTTACCGGCACATCGATTGAGTGATAAACTTTAAGGGTACCAAGTGATTTGCATGGTTACTTCACACCTCGTTTTGTGATACTCGGCATCCCAGTCACAAAACCTGGAGGGCACTCCCGAGATTGAAACATGCCTTTGAAAAGTTCATTGGATCCCAAAGAATCTAGTAATTTCTAAAACCAATAAAAACTAAATATTTAATATTTTGGTTTTCGTGGTGGAAATTGGTGAATCGTCATTCACCTACCTTTCAAATATGGTATAACTTAGATTACGGCATACCTCTTCTAAGTTATATTATATTGTGATTGGATCTTAGCCTTAATATTACATTTGGGTGTTTTATTAAGGACTCCCTTAAATCTATACTAAACTTGTTCTTCTCTTTCAGATGTCTTCAAATAATGCTTCTGGCTCGAATCCTAATGGCTCCTTTACTCTTATGAGTCTATGTGGGAAAGTCACCTTTGATGGATCCAACTTCAATAAGTGGATCAGAAACATCAGGATGATTACCCGCTACGAGGACAAAGAATATGTCCTTGACAAGGAGCTTAAGGAAATTGACGAGTCCACTGCAACTCCCCAGGAGATCGCGGACTTTCATACTCATGAAAGAGATGCAACCAAGGTGGGTTGCATCATGTTAGCCACCATGACAGCTGAACTCCAAAAGTCTTATGAAGACTTCTACCCTTATGAAATGCACCAAGATTTGATGGAAAGATACCATCAAAGTGCACGACAAGAGAGGTACGAAGTCATCTGCTCCATGATAACGACCATGATGAAGGACGGAGAGTCCGTCACGAGCCACATGCAGAAAATGCAAAGGTATGTGGATCGGTTGCTGAAGCTCAATGTGAACTTCCCTGAGGAGCTTGAAATAGATATCATTTTGCACTCCTTACCATCGTGCTATGATCAATTCCGCATGACATATCACATGAACAAGGAAGAAGTCACCCTCAGCAAACTTCAGGGACTTCTCAAGACCGCAGAAACAGGTCTTAAGGGGAAGTCGGTTGCTATCACTCCTACTCCAGACTCAACTCCGGTCTTGGCAATCGGGCAAAGTCGAGGGAGGAAGAGAAAGAGATCTTCAAAGGGTACCAAGGCTCGGACCCTTGATGGCTCTTCTTCAAGTGGAACCAAGAAAGGTTTCATTACTCCTTCTTCTGACCCAAAAGAGGCTGAATGCTTCTATTGCCATGAAAAAGCTCATTGGAAGCGGAACTGCCCAAAGTACCAGCAAGATGTGAAGGATGGGAAAGTTAAACCCAACCATGCAGGTATTTACACTATCATTTCTAATAACTCACCCCATTCGAAATCTTGGGTCCTTGATACAGGTTGCGGTATTCATATTTGTTGTGACTTGCAGGGACTAGGAAGAAGTGAGAATGTGGAGCAAGGAAGAATAAACTTAATCATGGGGAATAGGAAAGTTACACCTGTCACCAAGATTGGAGTTTATACTTTATCGCTAAGTAGTGGGTTAAATTTAGATTTGAATAAATGTTGTTATTCGCCAGAAATGGCAAGAAATATTATTTCCTTTCATGCATTGTACAAACAAGGTTTCACCTTTTCGTTTGATAATGAAGTTGGTTCGATTAATGCTTTCTTTAATAATGTTCTTTATTTTAAAGCATTACCTTGTGATGGTGAAGTAGATAATGTTTTGTGTATTGATTCTACTAATAATAATAACTTGGATAAAGCATCATTATGGCATTGTCGTCTTGGACATATAAGCAAGAAACACATAGGCCAACTCCAAAAGGATGGAGTCTTGGAGTCGTTTGACCTAAAGTCAAATGATAGTTGCGAATCATGCTTACTTGGAAAAATGACAAAGTCACCCTTCACAGGCTCGTGTGAAAAGGGTGAAGGTTTGTTGGACCTTATACACACGGATGTGTGTGGACCATTCAAACATGCCACAAGGGATGCTAATCGTTATTATTTGACTTTTACCGATGATTACAGTAGATATGGATATGTCTACTTAATCAAGCATAAGTCAGAGACTTTCGAGAAGTTTAAGGAATTTAAACAGGAAGTCGAGAATCAATTGGGCAGGAACATTAAGATGCTTCGATCCGATCGAGGTGGTGAGTATCTTAGTTCAGAGTTCCTCGACTATCTAAAGGAATGTGGGATTGTCTCACAATTGACACCTCCCAGGACACCGCAGTTGAATGGTGTGGCTGAGAGGCGTAATCGAACCTTGTTGGACATGGTTCGTTCCATGATGAGTCGAGCTTCGCTACCAATCTCATTCTGGGGGTATGCTTTAGAGACTGCCGCCCATATCCTTAATCTAGTCCCTACAAAGAAAGTTGCCAAAACTCCTCACGAGATGTGGACTTGTAAAGTACCTAAACTAGACCACATCAAGATTTGGGGTTGCGAGGCTTTCGTGAGACGCGAGACTCATGATAAGCTCGAACCCCGAAGCGAGAGGTGTATTTTCATCGGCTACCCACAACAATCCTTTGGTTACCTCTTCTACAGACCTAGTGACAATGTGGTCTTTGTAGCAAGAAGAGGAGTCTTTCGAGAAAGAGAGTTTATAAGCCAAGGAGACAGTGGGAGGCAAGTTGATCTTGAAGAAATTCAAGAGTCAAGTGGTGAAGGAACTTCAAACTCTAGCCCTCAACTTGAGGAGGAAACTCCTGTTGAGCCAATTGACGAATCTGTACCTCTGAGGCGTTCCACGAGAGTTAGGAGTGCACCTGAGCATTACTATGGATTCCATATTACTGCAGAAGGTGAGACACTTATTAGTGATGAGACACTAGTAAGTCAAGATGATCCTAACAGCTACGAGGAAGCCATGGCGGGCCCCGAGTCTGCCAAATGGAAAGAGGCTATGGATAGCGAGATACAATCCATGTATGACAATAAAGTTTGGAACTTGGTTGAGAATGTACCAGGTCGAAAGACTGTAGGGTGCAAATGGGTCTTCAAGAAGAAGACCGACATGGATGGTAAAGTACACACTTATAAGGCTAGACTGGTTGCAAAGGGCTTCTCTCAAATTCCTGGAGTGGATTATGATGAGACCTTTTCTCCGGTAGCCAAGATTAAGTCTATTCGGGTTCTGTTAGCCATAGCCGCATTTCATGACTGTGAAATTTGGCAAATGGATGTCAAAACCGCTTTCCTTAATGGAAAGTTAGCTGAAGATGTTTACATGAGTCAGCCAGAGGGTTTTGTCAGCAACAAGTACCCTAATAGAGTGTGTAAGCTTGAGAAATCCATTTATGGATTAAAGCAAGCACCTCGCAGATGGAATCTTTTCTTTGATGAAAAGGTCAAGGAATTTGGCTTTTCTAGGAGTGAAGATGAATCTTGTGTATGTGTCAAGGCTAGTGGGAGTATAGTTAGCTTTTTGGTATTGTATGTAGATGACATACTACTCATAGGAAACGACATTCCAACCCTGCAGGAAGTAAAATCCTGGCTTGGAAAGTGTTTCGCTATGAAGGACCTTGGTGAAGCTGCCTATATTTTGGGGATAAGGATCTTGAGAGATCGGAGTAAAAGACTAATTGGACTTAGTCAAAGTACCTACTTGGAGAAGATTCTGAAGAGATTCAGAATGCAAGACTCCAAGAAAGGAGAGTTACCCATCCAGAGTAGCGCCAAGTTGAGTAAGACACAAAGCCCTAGCACTGAGGCTGAGATAGCAGAAATGAGTCGAATACCTTATGCTTCGGCTGTAGGTTCGATCATGTATGCTATGACGTGTACTCGACCTGATGTAGCCTTTGCCTTGAGCATGGTTAGCAGGTTTCAGGGGAACCCTGGCAAGGCACACTGGATTGCGGTAAAGAATATTCTCAAGTACCTACGAAGGACTAAGAACTGGGTCCTTACCCTCGGTGGGAGTGATGACTTGAGAGTTGTAGGGTATAGTGATGCTAGCTTCCAGACTGATAGGGATAACTTCCGCTCTCAGTCGGGCTGGGTCTTTACCCTAAATGGAGGAGCAATTTCTTGGAAGAGTTCCAAGGAAGAGACAGTGGCAGATTCTACTTGTGAATCAGAGTATATTGCAGCTAGCGAAGCGGCAAAGGAGGCGTTATGGCTGAGGAACTTCATTGGAGACCTTGGAGTTGTACCAGCTATTAAAGAGCCGATGGAAATTTTCTGTGATAGTGAAAGTGTTGTTGCCTTAGCCAAGGAACCAAGGGATCACGGGAGATCCAAACACATCGACAGAAAATACGATTTCATCAGACATCGGATCGAAGAAGGACTCCTCGTGGCAAAGAGGGTATCATCAGATGAGAATCCGGCAGATCCCCTCACGAAGGGACTGACTCGGGTTAAGCATCTCCAGCATGCTCGGAGCATAGGGCTGAAGGATGATATTAGATTTAGTAGTTAGATAATCTCGAAATTTGTAAAGTGTAATTGACATTTGATGATGAATAAAAGTGTTTTATTTATGAGTAAAGTGTTGCTATCTCTTGTCGATCGTTTACTATATTTCTTTTGCATGTTTTGACTTCTAGAATAATTTTGTTTGGTATAACATATTATTCAAACCTCCACAGTCGGTCATATGTCGGAAGTAGGTATGAATCAAGACTGTCATGTTTGATTGTAGAGGTCTGGGACAAGGCTACAACAATCATGAGTGCTCATAAGTTCTGAGCATTGGGCTCAACCCACGCTCACTGGAATCACTTCATGGAATTCTATCTCGAGTGATCGTGAGACGGTAATATCATATAAGTCTTTAAACCTAGAGATATGATTTGTTACTTACAAGTTGGTTAGGCATTGATTGTACGAAAAACGCATTGGTAACTCGATGTTATAAAATCGTGCTCTTATGTGTAATTCAATGAGTAGTAGAACAAACATATGAGTCGAAGTTTATCTGTTCCTTCTTGGATTAGAAGCTGATATCTGGGCCCCTCGATGATTTTGTTTTGACCTATGTACCGGGCCCGGTCAGAACTAAATTGATGTGTTCAATAAAGTTCTTTGTCAAACAAATCGGAAATCGGGAAACAAATGTTGGACAATAAGTAAGACATTGTTCCATGTATTTGTCCGACTGATATCTAGAACAGAGGATTATATGATCACTTATCTTAAATGGCGTACCATCATCTTCTCAAGTTTCGAGAAACCTTGTAAAGAGCTACGATTGCCGATCGGTTCCTGAAGTCATACTTGCAGTAATAGTTACTAGACTTATCCAAGTGGGAGACTGTTGGATAAGGTGTCTAAGTCCATAACTATTTCTCGTATGTACTTGACCCGACCCAGCATGGTCCATTTGGGTTGCATGGCACCATGCAATTGGATAAACTAAATGAGAGAAATAACGCTTGGAGATTATTAATATATTATAAGTTCTAATATATTAATAATATTATTTGATTAGTTTGATCAAGAATTAATTTAGAATTAATTAAGTGATCAAAAGATAACTAATTAAATATATGCGTTGATTAAGTAAATCATCCATATCTTGTATAGTGGGCTAAAAGGCTCCATGGATCATCAAGTTGGGTTCCACCCATAGGATGCTCCATGGATGCTCCATGGGAGTTACAAACCCATGGGTCATGGAAATGAAGAGTCATGACACATTAGGGTTTAACCCTAGATGTGTCAACACTATATAAGAAACATGTCTCCACCTAAAATCGGCTACAACACATACACACTAAGTAATAGAGGGCTTGGCCGATTTTTGAAGAGTGTGTATTCTCTCATAAGTTCTTCCAAGAGCATTTGGTGTTGTGTGAAGCATTTGAGGCATCACACTTGGGGTGCTAGGCTCACAAGGTTTCAAGGAACACAAGCAACAACAAGGTAAGTTATTCTATCTATACTTTATGTTAAAATTGTTCCCCATGTATGCTAGATAGGAATATAACCTTGGAATTCAACTTTGCATGACAAATTAGACAAACATAGATCCAAGGTTATTAGGGTTGCATGTACACTTAGGAAGTGTTAGAATGCTCAAAACCCATCAGCAATTGGATAGACTAAATGAGAGAAATAACACTTGGAGATTATTAATATATTATAAGTTCTAATATATTAATAATATTATTTGATTAGTTTGATCAAGAATTAATTTAGAATTAATTATGTGATCAAAAGATAACTAATTAAATATATGGGTTGATTATGTAAATCATCCATATCTTGTATAGTGGGCTAAAAGGCTCCATGGACTATCAAGTTGGGTTCCACCCATAGGATGCTCCATGGGAATTACAAACCCATGGGTCATGGAAATGAAGAGTCATGACACATTAGGGTTTAACCCTAGATGTGTCAACACTATATAAGAAACATGTTCTCCACCTAAAAGAGGCTACACTAAGAAACAAGAGGGCTTGGCCGATTTTGAGAAGTGTGTGTTCTCTCATAAGTTCTTCCAAGAGCATTTGGTGTTGTGTGAAGCATTTGAGGCATCACACTTGGGGTGCTAGGCTCACAAGGTTTCAAGGAACACAAACAACAACAAGGTAAGTTATTCTATCTATACTTTAAGTTAAAATTGTTCCCCATGTATGCTAGATAGGAATATAACCTTGGAATTCAACTTTGCATGATAATTAGACAAACATAGATCCAAGGTTATTAGGGTTGCATGTACACTTAGGAAGTGTTAGAATGCTCAAAACCCATCAGTGGTATCAGAGCCTAGGCTTGTTTGCTCTTATTTGTGCTAAAAAGTTGAAAAAAGAATCGGAAATCTTGCTGTCTGCGAATGGACTCGTCGAGTCTATAGGGGGGACTCGGCGAGTTCATGAGTATCTTCAACCAACTCGGCGAGTCAGTTCATGCACTCGGCGAGTAGGGTCGACTGATTGCAGAATTTCGATTCAGTTGCTGGAAATGAATTAGAAACATTACCCTAAACTGTTTTCGTAATTGAAAACTTGTTTTTGGTGGTGTAATGTCTTTGCTAATTCATTTACAACAACTAGTTATCAAAATTACAAAGTTTTAAATGTAATTTTTGATTGTGTTCATATTCATGTTCTTGTTCTTATGATGTTTTAGATGATCATAGGAATTATTTGTAACCTATGTGGTAGATTAATTCTTGATCATAATGTGTTTTACTGGAGTCCATAACTTGTCCACAAGTTATGGAAAACCAAGAGTCACACTTGAGTTAAAACCATTAAAACAAATACAAGAGTTAGAAAAATGAAGAGTCTTCATTTTATTACTCTATTAAACTCATAAGTTACAAGAAATGAAGAGTTTTGAAAGTTACAAAACTTGCCCTCAAGTTTTGGAACAAGTAAAGTTAAGTTAAAACTTTAAGTTCCAACCCCTAGAATTTTAAAAGTTAAAATTCAACCCTTATACTTATATTATGATGATTTAATAATTATATATATATATATATATATATATATATATATATATATATATATATATATATATGTATAAGAATAAAGTCGTCTTACCGCTAGTACGCCTCATTCACGAAGCCGGTCTATAAGGTGGGTATAAGGTTGTTGCCTATAAAATGGTGACTTAATGAGTGTTTACTCTCACCCACCGCTTGCTTGACTGGTGGAGGGTCGTTAGCCGAACGGGTAAGACAAGGACTTATAAATTCTCATTCAAAGTATGATGAATATAATAAAGTAACTAAATGTTTTATTAAATTCCCAATCTTAGTTACTTTAGGAAAATGTGAATAAGGTGCTAATCCATGAAATTACACTTTACACTTTGTCTGAGTCGTTGGTGGAGCGTGTGTGGTTAACCGGCACACTAACTTGGACTTAACAAGGTAGGTAAAGGGTGACTTAAGGTTTATTATAGTATCGGTGGAGCGTGTCTGGTTTACCGGCACATCGATTGAGTGATAAACTTTAAGGGTACCAAGTGATTTGCATGGTTACTTCACACCTCGTTTTGTGATCCTCGGTATCCCAATCACAAAACTTGGAGGGCACTCTCGAGATTGAAACATGTCTTTGAAAAGTTCATTGGATCTCAAAGAATCTAGGAATTTCTAAAACCAATAAAAACTAAATATCTAATATTTCGGTTTTCGTGGTGGAAATTGGTGAATCGTCATTCACCTACCTTTCAAATATGGTATAGCTTAGATTACGGCATACCTCTTCTAAGTTATATTATATTGTGATTGGATCCTAGCCTTAATATTACATTTGGGTGTTTTATTAAGGACTCCCTTAAATCTATACTAAACTTGTTCTTCTCTTTCAGATGTCTCCAAATAATGCTTCTGGCTCGAATCCTAATGGCTCCTTTACTCTTATGAGTTTGTGTGGGAAAGTCACCTTTGATGGATCCAACTTCAATAAATGGATCAGAAACATCAGGATGATTACCCGCTACGAGGACAAAGAATATGTCCTTGACAAGGAGCTTAAGGAAATTGATGAGTCCACTGCAACTCCCCAGGAGATCGCTGACTTTCATACTCATGAAAGAGATGCAACCAAGGTGGCTTGCATCATGTTGGCCACAATGACAGCTGAACTCCAAAAGTCTTATGAGGATTTCTACCCTGATGAAATGCACCAAGATTTGATGGAAAGATACCATCAAAGTGCACGACAAGAGAGGTACGAAGTCATCTGCTCCATGATAACAACCATGATGAAGGACGGAGATTCCGTCACGAGCCACATGCAGAAACTGCAAAGGTATGTGGATCGTTTGCTGAAGCTTAATGTGAACTTCCCTGAGGAGCTTGCAATAGATATCATTTTGCACTCCTTACCATTGTGCTATGATCAATTCCGCATGACATATCACATGAACAAGGAAGAGGTCACCCTCAGCAAACTTCAGGGACTTCTCAAGACCGCAGAAACAGGTCTTAAGGGGAATTCGGTTGCTATCACTCCTACTCCAAACTCAAATCCGGTCTTGGCAATTGGGCAAAGTCGAGGGAGGAAGAGAAAGAGATCTTCGAAGGGTACCAAGGCTCGGACCCTTGATGGCTCTTCTTCAAGTGGAACCAAGAAAGGTTTCATTACTCCTTCTTCTGACCCAAAAGAGGCTGAATGCTTCTATTGCCATGAAAAAGCTCATTGGAAGCGGAACTGCCCAAAGTACCAGCAGGATGTGAAGGATGGGAAAGTCAAACCCAACCATGCAGGTATTTACACTATCATTTCTAATAACTCACCCCATTCGAAATCTTGGGTTCTTGATACCGGTTGCAGTATTCATATTTGTTGTGACTTGCAGGGACTAGGAAGAAGTGAGAATGTGGAGCAAGGAAGAATAAACTTAATCATGGGGAATAGGAAAGTTACACCTGTCACCAAGATTGGAGTTTATACTTTATCGCTAAGTAGTGGGTTAAATTTAGATTTGAATAAATGTTGTTATTCGCCAGAAATGGCAAGAAATATTATTTCCTTTCATGCATTGCACAAACAAGGTTTCACCTTTTCGTTTGATAATGAAGTTGGTTCGATTAATGCTTTCTTTAATAATGTACTTTATTTTAAAGCATTACCTTGTGATGGTGTGTATGAAGCTGTATCTGTTGTAGATAACTTAGGAAATAATGTTTTGTGTATTGATTCTACTAATAATAATAACTTGGATAAAGCATCATTATGGCATTGTCGTCTTGGACATATAAGCAAGAAACGCATAGGCCAACTCCAAAAGGATGGAGTCTTGGAGTCATTTGACCTAAAGTCAAATGATAGTTGCGAATCATGCTTACTTGGAAAAATGACAAAGTCACCCTTCACAGTCTCGTGTGAAAGGGGTGAAGGTTTGTTGGACCTTATACACACGGATGTGTGTGGGCCATTCAAACATTCCACAAGGGATGCTAATCGTTATTATTTGACTTTTACTGATGATTACAGTAGATATGGATATGTCTACTTAATCAAGCATAAGTCAGAGACTTTCGAGAAGTTTAAGGAATTTAAACAGGAAGTCGAGAATCAATTGGGCAGGAACATTAAGATGCTTCGATCCGATCGGGGTGGTGAGTATCTTAGTTCAGAGTTCCTAGACTATCTAAGGGAATGTGGGATTGTCTCACAATTGACACCTCCCAGGACACCGCAGTTGAATGGTGTGGCTAAGAGGCGTAATCGAACCTTGTTGGACATGGTTCGTTCCATGATGAGTCGAGCTTCGCTACCAATCTCATTCTGGGGGTATGCTTTAGAGACTGCCGCCCATATCCTTAATCTAGTCCTTAAAAAGAAAGTTGCCAAAACTCCTCACGAGATGTGGACTTGTAAAGTACCTAAACTAGACCACATCAAGATTTGGGGTTGCGAGGCTTTCGTGAGACGCGAGACTCATGATAAGCTCGAACCCCGAAGCGAGAGGTGTATTTTCATCGGCTACCCACAGCAATCCTTTGGTTACCTCTTCTACAGACCTAGTGACAATGTGGTCTTTGTAGCAAGAAGAGGAGTCTTTCGAGAAAGAGAGTTTATAAGCCAAGGAGACAGTGGGAGGCAAGTTGATCTTGAAGAAATTCAAGAGTCAAGTGGTGAAGGAACTTCAAACTCTAGCCCTCAACTTGAGGAGGAAACTCCTGTTGAGCCAATTGACGAATCTGTACCTCTGAGGCGTTCCACGAGAGTTAGGAGTGCACCTGAGCATTACTATGGATTCCATATTACTGCAGAAGGTGAGACACTTATTAGTGATGGGACACTAGTAAGTCAAGATGACCCTAACAGCTACGAGGAAGCCATGGCAGGCCCCGAGTCTGCTAAATGGAAAGAGGCTATGGATAGCGAGATACAATCCATGTATGACAATCAAGTTTGGAACTTGGTTGAGAATGTACCAGGTCGAAAGACTGTAGGGTGCAAATGGGTCTTCAAGAAGAAGACCGACATGGATGGTAAAGTACACACTTATAAGACTAGACTGGTTGCAAAGGGCTTCTCTCAAATTCCTGGAGTGGATTATGATGAGACCTTTTCTCCGGTAGCCAAGATTAAGTCTATTCGGGTTCTGTTAGCCATAGCCGCATTTCATGACTGTGAAATTTGGCAAATGGATGTCAAAACCGCTTTCCTTAATGGAAAGTTGGCTGAAGATGTTTACATGAGTCAGCCAGAGGGTTTTGTCAGCAACAAGTACCCTAATAGAGTGTGTAAGCTTGAGAAATCCATTTATGGATTAAAGCAAGCACCTCGCAGATGGAATCTTTTCTTTGATGAAAAGGTCAAGGAATTTGGCTTTTCTAGGAGTGAAGATGAATCTTGTGTATGTGTCAAGGCTAGTGGGAGTATAGTTAGCTTTTTGGTATTGTATGTAGATGACATACTACTCATAGGAAACGACATTCCAACCCTGCAGGAAGTAAAATCCTGGCTTGGAAAGTGTTTCGCTATGAAGGACCTTGGTGAAGCTGCCTATATTTTAGGGATAAGGATCTTGAGAGATCGGAGTAAAAGACTAATTGGACTTAGTCAAAGTACCTACTTGGATAAGGTTCTGAAGAGATTCAGAATGCAAGACTCCAAGAAAGGAGAGTTGCCCATCCAGAGTAACGCCAAACTGAGTAAGACACAAAGTCCTAGCACTGAGGCTGAGATAGCACAAATGAGTCGAGTACCTAATGCTTCGGCTGTAGGATCGATCATGTATGCTATGACGTGTACTCGACCTGATGTAGCTTTTGCCCTGAGCATGGTTAGCAGGTTTCAGGGGAACCCTGGCAAGGCACATTGGACTGCGGTAAAGAATATTCTCAAGTACCTACGAAGGACTAAGGACTGGGTCCTTACCCTCGGTGGGAGTGATGACTTGAGAGTTGTAGGGTATATTGATGCTAGCTTCCAGACTGATATGGATAACTTCCGCTCTCAGTCGGGCTGGGTCTTTACCCTAAATGGAGGAGCAATTTCTTGGAAGAGTTCCAAGCAAGAGACAGTGGCAGATTCTACTTGTGAATCAGAGTATATTGCAGCTAGCGAAGCGGCAAAGGAGGCGTTATGGCTGAGGAACTTCATTGGAGACCTTGGAGTTGTACCAGCTATTAAAGAGCCGATGGAAATTTTCTGTGATAGTGAAAGTGCTGTTGCCTTAGCCAAGGAACCAAGGGATCACGGGAGATCCAGACACATCGACAGAAAATACGATTTCATCAGACATCGGATCGAAGAAGGACTCCTCGTGGCAAAGAGGGTATCATCAGATGAGAATCCGGCAGATCCCCTCACGAAGGGACTGACTCGGGTTAAGCATCTCCAGCATGCTCGGAGCATAGGGCTGAAGGATGATATTAGATTTAGTAGTTAGATAACCTCGAAATTTGTAAAGTGTAATTGACATTTGATGATGAATAAAAGTGTTTTATTTATGAGTAAAGTGTTGCTATCTCTTGTCGATCGTTTACTATATTTCTTTTGCATGTTTTGACTTCCAGAATAATTTTGTTTGGTATAACATATTATTCAAACCTCCACAGTCGGTCATATGTCGGAAGTAGATATGAATCAAGACTGTCATGTTTGGTTGTAGAGGTCTTGGACAAGGCTACAGCAATCATGAGTGCTCAAAAGTTGTGAGCATTGGACTCAACCCACGCTCACTGGAATCACTTCATGGAATTCTATCTCGAGTGATCGTGAGATGGTAATATCGTATAAGTCTTCAAACCTAGAGATATGATTTGTTACTTACAAGTTGGTTATGCATTGATTGTACGAAAAACGCATTGGTAACTCGATGTTATAAATCGTGCTCTTGTGTGTAATTCAATGACTGGTAGAACAAACATATGAGTCGAAGTTTATCTGTTCCTTCTTGGATTAGAAGCTGATATCTGGGCCCCTCGATGATTTTTTTTTGACCTATGTACCGGGCCCGGTCAGAACTAAAATTGATGTGTTCAATGAAGTTCTTTGTCAAACAAATCGGAAATCGGGAAACAAATTGTTGGACAATAAGTAAGACATTGTTCCATGTATTTGTCCGACTGATATCTAGAACAGAGGATTATATGATCACTTATCTTAAATGGCGTACCATCATCTTCTCAGTTTCGAGAAATCTTGTAAAGAGCTACGATTGCCGATCGGTTCCTGAAGTCATACTTGCAGTAATAGTTATTAGACTTATCCAAGTGGGAGACTGTTGGATAAGGTGTCTAAGTCCATAACTATTTCTGGTATGTACTTGACCCGACCCGGCATGGTTCATTTGGGTTGCATGGCATCATGCAATTGGATAGACTAAATGAGAGAAATAACACTTGGAGATTATTAATATATTATAAGTTCTAATATATTAATAATATTATTTGATTAGTTTGATCAAGAATTAATTTAGAATTAATTATGTGATCAAAAGATAACTAATTAAATATATGGGTTGATTATGTAAATCATCCATATCTTGTATAGTGGGCTAAAAGGCTCCATGGACTATCAAGTTGGGTTCCACCCATAGGATGCTCCATGGGAGTTACAGACCCATGGGTCATGGAAATGAGGAGTCATGACACATTAGGGTTTAACCCTAGATGTGTCAACACTATATAAGAAACATGTTCTCCACCTAAAAGAGGCTACACTAAGAAACAAGAGGGCTTGGCCGATTTTGAGAAGTGTGTGTTCTCTCATAAGTTCTTCCAAGAGCATTTGGTGTTGTGTGAAGCATTTGAGGCATCATACTTGGGGTGCTAGGCTCACAAGGTTTCAAGGAACACAAACAACAACAAGGTAAGTTATTCTATCTATACTTTAAGTTAAAATTGTTCCCCATGTATGCTAGATAGGAATATAACCTTGGAATTCAACTTTGCATGATAATTAGACAAACATAGATCCAAGGTTATTAGGGTTGCATGTACACTTAGGAAGTGTTAGAATGCTCAAAACCCATCAACAACAACCTCCCCCTCCAAGATCTCCCTGAGCATGTCATCTATCACAACTGACCACCCTAAATGCCAGCTCCTGATCACGATCTGAACCCAACCTCAAATCGCCTCGTAGTCACCATACTAAAAATAAACCAGGAGGATATCAGATAATACACATAACATAACAAGGGAACTAACTCCCAACAAATCCCTAAGGGGTTGTGACTTCCCAGTTATGTGTACGGGACATGTGCTTTCACTAGTACGGACCTATACTACCTTCCACGCCTACTCATATTCGTCACAGAGGATCATCACAACAACCCTAACAATAAACAACAACATAATCATACACTCAATCCCTACTCCCTAGAGGAAAGGATAAACATCTCGAAATTAGCTAGCTAACCCCACACAACTCATCCATGAAACTTCCACCAACCCTTCAGCACTCGTGTATGCTAGTTATACATAAAACTAGACCTTATAGACAGTCGAATATCTAATCCTACACTAATCCCTTCATCAAAAAAGAACAGGATATAAGCCCAAGCAAACATTCTTAGGCTGTAGAATATTAGTTATGCATAACCATGATGCATGCACTAAGAAACTACAGTATTGATGTCAATTCCATTGAAGTAGAACCCTAGGCTATCAGGCATCATATAATCAGGCAACTCTATCATGAAAAATCTTGAAGATCCCAAGCCTATCACTAGCATGTTGTTCTAACATATCACAATATCAATAACAGTGTGGTATTTTGGGGTCTACTTACTGGCTTCGGCTGATCGTACACATCGCATCCTCCTTGATTATTTTGAAAAACATTTTAAAAATCGTTTTTAAAATCTTTTTCCTAAGCTTGAGACTGAATTCACATAAGTGTTCCTCTAATTCACTCAAACCAAGGCTCTAATACCAACTTGTAACATCCATAAAGTTCATGAAAAAATTAAACTTTTAAAACAATCTATAAATCATCATTGTTTACAAAATAGTTTTTAAAACATGTTTAGTATTAATGTTTTCCCTAAATCATAAAACAAAACACGAGGAGGTGCACGATCACACCTTTTCCTTCCCGCGATCCTCTGAGGTACCTGAAAACATAATCTAAAACTGTAAGCCCAAAGCTTAGTGATTTCGCCAAAAATACCAATGCATAGCAAATAACACATAAACAATAACAGTATGCAATAGGTCCACAACTAACAGACTAGATTGCCCCTGAGCCTACAACATAAGTCTAGCTTGCCCTCGACGCACAGTGTATGTCTGGCTTGCTCCCCAACTGGATTAGTCCTTGGACTGAATACAACTAAACCCTCAGTACGAGTCTGGCATGCCCTTCTTGGCCATAAACTCGTATCTTGAATGCTGATGAGCCCTCAGTATGAGTCTAGCATGCCCTCCCAGGCCCTCAGCTCATATCTGGATTTCTCTAGGGTTTGTTGGCACCACACGGAGCAGTACAAACTCAACCCAACCCACACAATATGTCGATATATAACAGATATTAACATATACAAATCATCAGACAGTATCACAGGTAGTCCTACACCTCTACTAGACTAGCATATCAAAACTAGCATGCATATTAATTCCATACTCATCATATCAAAGAATATTAGGTTATCAAACCAATGGGCCGTCCTTGGTGACTTTGACCCGCAAGTACAATGAGGAGAACTCACCTCGCAAACTGTACAAAACTGATGAGGTTCAACACCGAATCTCAACTCTCTAGACAATACCTACATCCACCAAATGACCAATGTCATCAAAATCCCGAAATACCTAAAATGTCCTCAAAGTCAAACTTGGTCAAAAAAAGGTCAAAAAAAGGTCAAACATGGTCAAAATTGGTCAAACTCAAAGTCAAATGGTCAAACCCACTAAACAAACTGAGTCAACCCAGCCGAGTCAACTCAAGCGAGCCAACTTAACAAGGGTCGACTCATGTGAGTACACTGGGCATAACCTAGAGGTACGCTAAGCGTACGCGAAGCATTGAACTAACCATCTTACTCGGAGCTGACCGAGTGTGCATGGCATATTCCTATCTACACGGGGTGTAACCTCAAATCTTCATCAAATACTTAATGGCTTAAGCACTTAAGCCCATACTTCAGATCTACGATCCAAATGCACCATACAGTCATAAAGTCTCCAACTTTATGACTTTTCACGTCCATAAAGTCCTTAACACAAGGTCTTAATCTATTAGGACCTTCTAAAAGATGCATTAGACAATTCTAGCCATTGGGACCTCATTTTTATGGCTTAGGACCCTTTCTAGGGTCTGGAATGACAGCTCAAAACGAAAATAACCAAACATGCATAAAATGGGACCTTTGGGACAAAAAAAAAAAGAAACATAAAACTCCCAAAAATGGGATCTAACAACCAAGACATCAAGGTATGGACTTTATATCTTCTGAAGCTTCACAAAAGGGAAAATATCCTAGATCTACAAGATTGTTTCCACTTCAAGGCTTCTTGATGCAAATTTTCCTTCCTTTAACACACCAAAAAGATACTCTTGGGCTCAAAACACACTATTGAGGGATAGGGTTTTACAAAAACGTCTCAAAGGATATGGAGGTTGAAAAAGCGGAGAGAAATGTGCCATAAGGATACTTAGATACCACTCAAACCCTAAAATCTCCTTATATGAGTACGCCCAGTGTACATAAGTTTATGCCCAGCGTACTAGGGGCATACCCTCCTGTACGCTTAGTGTACTCCTCCTGCCCATAGTCACAATATTTCCACTAGGGCTTCAAAACACCTTCTCTTGGACTTAGGGACCAAAAGGTCATAAAATAAAATTATAGGGATGAATTTAGAAGTACCTGAAGCTCGAAGTGTTACATTTTGATAAAAGGTATCAGTTAGAATGTGATATTCGAGCCCTCTAATAGAATGCTATGAGTGTTCAGAATTTTTATGTTGCATTGTCTTATTTTTGGGATCAGTTAGATCATACAAAGTCAATTGAGTCGAAAGGTTGTACACCTTACATTTCTAGGATGGAAGTGTGGCGTTTGGTTTGTTAGTTATTATGGCGTTACAGTATGATTTCAGAGGATTATATGAAACAATCCTTCACTACACCCCACTTCCTATCATTGAATCAGTTGTCATAAGTTTATTGTAGAGAAGACTTGGTTCCGCTCTCACGATGATAAAGTTCCTAAATTATCTTCCTATCTTGATCATGTTTTTTGTTCCATAATGACCGTAATCTTCAAACCAAAATAGACCGACCTCTAAATTTACTATTAATTAATGTGCTTTCTACAAGTAAAATAACCATTAAAAGTTTTAGTTATCATTGTTACTTAACAAGGAAAAGAAACTATAACTTCCTCCATATTAAAACAAACCAACTTGATCGTTTCAGCCACCATCCTAGCCACATAATCCTTATCTACCATAATTTACTAATGTTGCACCCACAATAGAAACTATTGTTCATGCTACCATCACACCATCTTATGCTTTGGATCATTATATTTTTAGCAATTTAAACAGTTCCTTGCTTTGAATATTGATTACATGTAAGCATCTATGTTTCATTTAGATTTGTTTTCGTCTACTACTTCAGCTATTACTTCTTCATAATGGATGTTGGATTCTAGTGCATCTCATCATATGTCACCTTCTTTCTCATATTTTTTTTCTTTTTCTCATGGTTAACCCATTTCTATTATGTCCGCATGTGATACATTTATGCATGTAGAGAATATTAACATCCTTGAATGTTTAGATAAATATAACGTATGTATTTTGTTATAGTCGTAAAAGACAACAAGTGAATTGGTGGTTTATGTAACGCTAAGTCGAGGAAAAATGGAAATGTAAAAGTGTAGAATACATATAATAGAGAGAGTTGGAAAAGGCTATCAAATGCTAATCTCTCTAAATTGGCTAAAAGGAGAGAAAATTGAAAGATCCAAAATTTATCTTAATCAAGAAGGAAATTTTGGACGAAGTTGAATAGTTTCAAGATTATTCAAAGGTTGATTGAAACCGATGTATTTTTTATTTCTTTTATTGATTTATTAAGAAAAAATAAAAAATATAGAAAAATATCATATTTTGTAAGAGACATGTATAGATTAGTCTTTTATTTGTAAATTCTATAGTTGATTTATTATGCATGTTTGCATCGAGTATTTCAAATCTATTCTAGATTAGTATTTATGTAGTACTCATTCCAGACTTTCATATACTTTTGTGCATGAGTTTTATGAGATCAAAAAGTATTAGCTTTTGTAGAGAAATCAGAGAATGTGCTAATAAATTGTGATTTTTTTACAATTTATTCTCTTTGTTCAGAAATCGCAATTAATAAATATTTTATTTTCACCTATATTCAGTTATTAGTGTTTTATTCTTGATCTGGACTAACAACAAGGCGTGTTGGTTCGGACATAAGCATAAAACGATAAAAGATTAGAAGGACTCATTTTCGATCTCTCAAATGTGCAAAAGACATAAATAACATCACCCAAATAACCGAATTTAGTCATAAAACACTTATCAAATATAGAACCATCCCATTTTACCCATGAAACAACCTTAAGGACCAATCCTCTCGGTGTTACTAATCAATCAACACTTATCATGATCACAGTTTACATAAAACTAAATTCATCAAACAACAACCTCACGATCCAAATAACAATTTTAACTTTGTATTAAAAACTTACTACAAAATCTTCACAAAACATTATTTATTTGTAAATGGAGTTTTCTCTATCATCTCCATCTCTCTTTGTTTTACATTATTATGTTTTACTGGGTCGACTGCTTTTATACAAGACACTTGCCAAACCAAGCCACAAGATCCTCAAGCGCCTCTTTTGCACACTTCACCGCGATTTCATCATCATCATTCCATCGGACAGTCCACCCGTGCGATACACCATTATATATTTTCACAAAATGATCGATCTGCAAACCAACATAAATTTATATATCCTTCCCTGCATTATATACTTCTAACAGTCCAACCTTGCGATACACCATTATATACTTCTAACAGGTTGTACTGCGATTGATATACATTGGACTAGGGGTGACAGTTGATGACAAGTTTCGACAAAAATACACGACACGAAACGAAATTGCGACGAAATTATAATTTGAATTCATGTTCCTGTCAAGTGTCAAAAACACTATGCCGTGTCGTCTCGTGTTCAAAATTCGACACGAAATTGACATCATTTAACATTTATTTGTCATGTTTTTTGTGTTTTTGTGTTATGTATGGTTAATAATTAAATTAATTAACTGGTATTTTATGTTATCGTTGTCGTGTCGTGTTTATCGTTTTTTAATTAATTCGTTTTAGTGTTAGTTAAAAAAAACACAACATCGTATAGTGTTCGTGTTATAAAACTTTGTCGTGTCGTGTCGTGTCAGACAAAAACACAACACGATGACCCGATTTGCCACCTCCACATTAGACCGTGTTTGACATACATTGGACTGAAATAGTTTATTGTCCCACGCAAAAAAGTGGGATACGGACTCGCATTCTACTTATATTTTTTCTATTACAACATTCTACATTCAATTTTTTGCTTATTGTCACATTATATTTTGTAAAAATATACCCAATTATAACATTGCACTTTCTATATTTCTTCTTATTAGGACATTAATTTTGAATATTCTACCCAATAACCATTGTATTTTCAACTGTTTTCTAGGACATTATATTTCGAAATATCTACCAAATTATTGCTGTGAAACAGAAAATTGATTTGTATTTACTATTTAGACGACGTTGCTAAAACTGATTAAATTTTCAAAGTACAGTGTTGTCACTAGAAAATTAAAGTAGGATATAATTATTATTATTAACAAATCAATGGAAGTAGATTGCTCTTTAACTATATTTACTTAAAGGTGAAAGAAAAGTTGTACACTTTACAAAAGCTAGAAGAAGTTACCTCTGGTTTTGCTTCTAAAGCAAGCTCAAATTCTTTGACAAGTTCTGGCGGAGACATTCTGTCAATCTCAGCACCCAGTATTGCAATAGGAACCTTAACCCCTAAAAATCATCATATCAATAAGAAACAAAAATTCAAAAAAACTCAGAAATTACAGAAAATCTACCTTTTGATTTAGGTTCGAAGAATTTAAACATGTACACATTTCAAGAAATGAGGGATAATGATAAATGTTGTTGAATGAAACATACCCTTGATATCATCTAAAGTGACAAATGAAGGATGCAAGAGAGCAGAAACTTGTATTTCAGCCTCTTTTGCTAGCTCAACAACCACCTTGGCTATAAAAAAAAATTAATTAAAAAAAAAAAAAAAAACAATTGAATCAACCAGAGCGCGATTTGTTACAAACGACAAGACAGAACATGACAGATGAGGACAGTCTTTGCTATAAAATAATTATTTAAAAAAAACATGACAGATGAGGACAGTCTTGTACTGTGTTTGTCATGTATTAATAAAGTTGATGTGAAAGCTACTCTTACCACCCCAACAGAATCCTGCAGCCCCAATTTTAGAGATACCCTTCTCTTTCAGAGCCTGAATAACCGATTTCGCAAATGCTACTGCTTCCACCTACCAAAAAAAAAAATCTATTCATGGTATTCTTTTTTTTTTTTTAAGTTCGAAGTAGATATCAGTTCTTACAGAACTTGCTAATTTATATAGTTTGAAGTTTAAAACATTTGGAAATGGAAAACAATAAAATTTAACTGATAACGAGGTGTGTGTTAGAGAAAAAACCAACCGGTGCATGATTCTTTAACCAATCTTTAAGCGGAGAATCAGGATTCGATGGGTCTCCATTGAAGGGATCTCCATGGAAGAAGTCAGGGACAACTACATAATATCCAGCAGAGGCAACTTTGTCTGCAAGCTTCCTGTAAAATTAAAGTTAAACAGCGTAATCTTATTTTCCAGAAGGAAATAATGTCCAAATCAATAAATTAAACCATAAAAAGAAGAAATTTGATATAAGGAGTTGTTCTTCCGACAATGCATACCTCAATTTTGGAGCTCCATAACCTGCACAAAAGATATCAGACAGAAACAAATTAGAGCAATCAGATGATCATACAAACTATAATATAAATCTTATGATTGATTACAGCAGTTAGAGTTGGTGAATAAGAATACTAAGAAGAGTGGAGTGGAGTTAGCGTACCAAAAATATCGGAAATCAGAACAACGGCGATCTTCGAATCAATGTTCCCTGAAACATAAGAATTGAGAGAGGCGATCTGCACGTCGCCGGATTCACCGCCGGAGGAGAGTGTAGGCGGGTTCTCGCAGCATTCTGGGCCAGACATTGTGGACAATGGAGTAGCTTGTGGAATGCGTGTTCTTGTTACTCAACAGGTATTTTTGGCAATGGATAGGGTTGGTTAATTGCAGTTCATAGGAAAAGTATTAAGAAAAAAAATAATAATAAAAAAAATGGACTCCTCGTACCGTCGAACTAAAAAAATTAACTATGTTTATCCTATTGTAAATGTCACATTATATATATATATATATATATATATATATATATATATATATATATATATATATATATATATATATATATATAGGTTCAAATGTTTATAGCAAATATTGTGTGTCTAAATGTTCCAATCAGAATTTAGGAAAAAAGAAATCATTAATTAAATAATAAGGGGTAGCTTAGTCATTTTACCTTTATAAACCAAAAATAAATGTTATATATTTGGAAAATAATTAAATTAGTATCACATATATTCTTTTGAAACCGTTGTTTCATCTCAGTAATCCTAATCCATTCTCTTTTTTTCTTTTGCTCTCTCTTCTCGCCCTTTACGATCCGTTTCTTTAATCAAGGATTCGGATGGAGAGAAAATTACACTCACAGAAGCGGTAATGGCGAAGGGCGTGAGTTCGGCAGCCGTGCAAGCAGAACAAATTAAGCAAGATGGAGATCTTTATTTCAAGAAGAATCGGTTGGGAGCCGCCATCGATGCTTATACCGAGGTATTCTCACAACTGGATTTGTTTTAAACCCGATCATTTTGTGATCGTGATCTGTTTGATGATATGCTGCTTTTTTCCTCTTGGTTTTTTCAAATTTCCAGGTGATCACTTTATGCCCTGATGTTACCATTTATTGGATTTGGGTTTGGTCGTTGATAGGAGAACTCAGTTTGTGCCACGATTCGATTTAGGTGATTAAGGTTATTTCTTAGCAACAAACCCACTAACAACACCACTAATATTGTTGTTGGAATCGCCTTCAGTCAGAGTGAAAAGAGTGTTTATCGGGTTTGAATACAAAACCATTGTTGAAGTGGGTATCCTGAAGTGCTAGAAAGATTTCGTTATCAAAAGGGCATGTACGTGGATGAAATTGATCTAAACCCACACATATATGTATGTATTTCAATTTCAAGTTTTTCATCCATGTTGTTTCATTTTTTAAATCATAGTTGTATGAACTTCTTTTAATTTATTGGATTGCTGGAAAGAGAAAGGAATAAACAAATGTAGAGATACATTCTGAAAGATACATGGATTCATGTCATTGGTTTACATCAAGGTGAACTTATGATAATTCCACTTATGTTCATGTTGATTATAGGTATCCTATTAAATTACTTCTATTCCTGTTTAGAATATTTAAAACCATTCTGCAAGAATAGTTTATTCTGTAAGAATATTTTTGTTGTATTCTTAAAGAATTGCAATTAATTATTTGTATGTTTAAGGTGCAGTTGTTAGGATGATGTAGAAATGATGAGGAAACTTATGAAAAAAAGATATATGATACTTCATTCTCAAAGAATGAAGAAAAACAACAATATTCTTTCAGAATTTCAAGATTCAACATTCAAAAACAGCAATATTCTTTCAGAATTCAAGAATTCAAGAAGAAAACATGGCACACGATAGTATTCTAGCGGAATGTTGTTATTTTTTTTTAAGAATGTTATTCATTTTTGTATATATTTTTTTAGAATTTTTATGACTATATTAAAATGTATAAGACTTTTAGTCTATAAGAATATGTATGAATTTGTATTTAAGTTCGGATGTATAAGAATATATTAGGATGTTTGTTATTTGAACATGTTATTCATGAATTTTGTTTTTCTTCAGTAATATCCTGTTAGAATAAAATTCTGAAAGAGTATCATTCTAACAAAAAAAAAAATTCTGATAGAATAAAATCGATAAAATTTGAAATTGAATTAATTAAAAAATTCAGATTTTTTTAAATTAGGATAATTAATCATCCCTAAAAATCCGAAAATTTCCTTTTATAAATGTAGTTAATTGTCCAAAATACCCTTTTTATAAAAATTGTGTGATTATATGATACGTGCTACCCTATTATAATATCATAGACTCTCAGATCATGATTGTTGATTCTATTCATCCGATGGTCCAGATCTGTGCATTCTGGCACACAATAGTTACTGGAAACAATATAACCTAACCCTATATATATATATATATATATATATATATATATATATATATATATATATATATATATATATATATATATGCTAATTTTGTATTACCGTGAGAACAAATCTAAAAATAATTTAAAAATGCAAAATAAAAGGAAAAATCCAAAAAAAAAAAAAATTAATTACTCTTTTCGGAACTTTATTTACCTAAAAAAATATTAAAAATTAAAAAAAATTACCGTTTTTTTTAAATACTTGAAATATTCTAATAGAATAAATAAAAAAAAATCATAAATGGTCTCTGTGGTTTCCCAAAATCTAAAGCTTAGGCCTTGTGGTTTAAAAACCTCATAGATGGTCCTTGTGCTTTCTAAACTTTTGACAGATGATCCTTATCCCTCACACTATTAGAACCACACCATTAACTCTTATTTCATTAAAATAATATAAGGGCAAATCGGTCTTTTCACCTATGCACTCTTCTTTGTAACCAAATGCATGTCTAATACTTTGAAAACCCTTCTCGCACCCACCCTCTTCTACTCTCATTCTACTGTGCATCCAATTGCAAAACGAATTATGCGAGTGTCGAAGATGGTGATTTGTAGATGTGGAATGTAAACAACGAAGTTGACTTCATGGACGGATCGTAACCCATGAAGGCAATTTTTGAATTGTTCAAGATGTGGGTTCGTAAGGTGGGTTGACCCTCCGATGTGTGTTAGGGCATTGGTGGTGATTCCAGGTTTGATAAGATCAATGAATTGATTGGAATAGAAGGTTGCAATTGCAAGTGCAGAACTGTGGAACTATCAGCTGATGTTGTTTTGTTCATGGATGTTTTTTTTTGTTTTTTTTTAACCAGTAAGGTGGTTTAAGGATTTGGATGGTAATAGGATGGGAGGTTTTTGGTTTCTTTTGTACGTATCTAACTAGTTCTGGGGGTTTTGGATTGTGATGGAATGGGTATTTTTGGTTTCATTTTGTTGTATGAAGTGTAACACATTAAGTTAATGGAAATGATGATTATATATTTTGTTATAAATCAGTGGTTTTGATGTGCATTTTCGTATGATACATTTATATAACTGCATCTTGCAAATGCTTAGGAATGGTAGTTCAAATCTACATTGTTATACATGCATCTTTTTGAGAAAGGTTTGGAGAGGGTAATTCATAAGCAAAATGTTGATAAAATCATTACAAGTCTGTGTTTAAACATGACACTTAGTTTCAACATAATTACTGATGGAAGGTCTTAACCCATACAAACATTACAAAAGACCTAATTACCATAATTTAAACAGCCAAACCATAATTCAAGTTTCAAAAGACCTAACTACCAAAACATCCAATTAACTACTTAACAGAATTTCCAACCCCCTTTCCCTTTCCTTGTGTCTTCCCCTTTGCATGTGTCTTCCCCTTTCCCTATGTCTTCCCCTTTTATCCAACTTCACCAATGCCTCCCTGCCCTTTACATGTTCTGGAATTGTGCCCCTTGTTATGACACTTTGAACATATGACTGCAAGAAATTTCCTGCTCAATTTAGTGGTTTGGCTGTTGGGCTCATCAACACCTCTCCTTCTCTTCTTTTTTGGCCTCCCAACCTACACATATGCATTTATTATATTTAAAACATAAACATACATGATGGCATTAAAAGTACACATCTAGCCTAGTTGACATAACAACCTTTGTGTGATGTTTTGGTGGAGTTAAAGTGAATGGACAATCACTTTTTGACCACATTGAACGACCATTTATTAGATCAATTTTGTTCAGAGACATGGCTTTCCATGTTGATAACTTATAGCAAGGATAGACCCAATCCTCAACATCAGGGGCATCTTCTCCATTTTCAATTTTGTTCCATATAGCAGAAACAGCATGCCTACATGGAAAACCTGTAATCTCCTAGAACCTACAAGTGCAACTTCTTTCATTTAGGTTCACCACATACTGATCCTGCCATGTGCTTGCAACTTGGTACTTTCCTGCCCCATTATACTTAGCTACATACTTTGCTGCTTGAGTCTTAATCTCCTCTAAAATTATAGTTGCAATAGTACTTAGTTCCCCTTGACACTTATCTATTTCCTTTTGCACAACACACAATCTCTTCATGAGATACTCTCTAATATACTCTAAGCAGGTGATGATTGGTTTATCACTACCTCCCTCTATATTAGCATTGAATACCTCACAAAGATTATTCAACAAAAAATCAGTGTGTGCCCTACCTGTGAAAAACATATTCAAAAAGAGAAATTACAAATTTTATATTAAAACATAAAACTCAACAACCTCTAAATAACATACCACTGAAGTGAGATTTAGACCATGTCTCTACAGGAATCTTACACAACCAAGAATGAGCTTCATCATTCATTTTCTTCAACTCGTCCATTGCATATATAAAGTGATTTAATGTTGTTGCTCTACCACATTCCCAAACCAAGTCACTCAACTCTTTTCCTTTCTATTGTTTCTTCAAATTCTCCTAAATATCCCTCAAACAAAACCTATGTTCTTCATTGGGGAATACCTTTGCAACTGCTGGTATTATCACCTTAACAAATGCAAATATAGTTAGTTTCATTTATAAAAATAGAAAGTAAGGTACACTATCATGAGAAATAATTAGGTAAAACATACCTTTTGTCTATCAGAAATGAAGGTAAAATTTGAATTTGCTCCCAATTCTAAGTCTTCTCCTAACAGTTCCATGAACCAGGTCCAAGAATGTACCATCAACTCCTAGGAAAGCCCTTAACCCAGCTTTGAACCAGGATTAGTGTTTAGCAGCTCCAAACCATAATCCCTCAGATACCCACATTGAAGTTGGTAGTCCCCACTAATCACACGTTCAACCATTTTCTTTGCCCTAGCAACCTTTTGAACTGACATATCAAGCTTCAGCTTCTTACACAACTCCTCGTGTAAAGCTTTGACTGGAATTTTAAGGTTACTCGGAATTTGTGGAACAATTAAGTTTGCTAAATATTTGGAAGTACAAGCTTTAACTGATCTTGTCTGTAAACATTTATGGACATCGTGTATTGTTTTCACCAACCAATCTTTATTCTCATCTGGCCTCGAGATTTGGACCGCCCAAGGAAATTTTCTTTTTTACTAATCACATTTTTTCCCTTGCACTTTATCTTACTTCTAGTTGATGGGCCACTACATTCAACTGTTTCAATAGATTGTCCCTTGCACTTTACCTTACTTCTAGTTGATGGCCCACCACATTAAACTATTTCAGTAGATTGGCCCACAACACCTCCACATTTGACCCTTATCCTGATTTTATCATTTTTGTTGCTAAGTATAGGGACATCCTTGTATTTACAGCATGTAGTCCACGACTTCCTTCTTTGTTTTGAAACACTTCCCCACCCTATATGGTTTTAAATGGATCTCCCCATGTGAGCATGCAGTTGACCTACTCAATTCCTTAAGCATTTTTGTCCTTTCATCTTATTAAAATCCTGCATACTGATAATCATCTGTAACAACCCAAAATTCAGGTACCACTAATTAGCCCTTGATCTTTGTTAAATTGTCATTTTGGGCCTTTGTGTTGGGCGAGTACGCTGGGCGTACAAGGAGTACGCTGCGCATACTCACACGCCTCATTTAATCACGTCATCACCCGGGTACGCTGGGCGTACCCAAGGTTACGCCGGGCGTAACCGGTCTAGACCTAAAAACCCAAATTTGGTTGTTGGCTATAAAAGGAATGAGATGGCTTGATTCCTCAGCCACCATCCTTCAGAAATAAACCCTAAGAGAGTTGTCCCTTCGTTCATAGCTTGTTTGTGAGTGTTCTAAGCTTTGAGGTGTCATTTCAAGGTAGCAAAAGAGAAGAGGAGTCCATTGTGGAGGATAGAAGTTGGTGTTCAAGTGTAGATCCGTGAATAGCAAAGGTTGGAGCTTCTTCCTAAGGTAAAAAGTTCAGATCTTGCCTTGTAGTTCTTGTGGTATGCTTTACGGACCATTTTCTAGGGTTTTGGTCCCAAAGATGGAGACTTTATGAGCAAGTAGTCTCCATTGGCTTAGATCTATCATATTTCTGGTTCATTTGAGTTATAGGTTCATAAAAATGTAATCATGGACGTGAATGATTAGCCATGCATGAGATCTAGATCATTTGAGTTGAAAAGGAAAGGTATTAGGGAGTGTAGGAGCCTTTACAGCCATGCCAAGGCTTAAAGGTTTCGACTTTATGGGTAAGGAGGCTTAAAGTGAGTCGGATCTAGAAGTTGAAGAAGTGTCTTAACCATTTAAGACCAGAAATGTAGTGTGACTAAATCTGGGTGTTACGTTGGGCGTAACTCCCAGTACGCGCATCGTACTGGGTGGTGACCCCGATTGAGGATCAGTGACGTACGCCCCGCGTACATAAGTCTGTACGCCCCGCGTATTGTGATATGTTGACTTTTGTTGACTTTTAGGGTTTTGGTCAACATGTGGACTTTGAGTCAAGGAAGGGTAAAATGGTCTTTTACCCCTCTGAGGAATATTAATAAGGGTGAAGCCTAGTTGTGAAAGTCTATATTAATTAGAATGATATTTCGTTATGATTAGGCGGGGTTGGGTCTTCCTTTCAAGATTCGGAGATAGCGAGCACATGAGATTCTAGACTTTCCACGAGGTGAGTTTTCTCACTATACTGTACCCGGAAGGGTTTTATTGTGTGACCGGAAGGTTGGATATGCTATGAGTTGTATGCATTGTATATGATAAGTTAACCGTTTGTATGTGCTATGTATGCTATGCTTGATATGGGCCGGAAGGCATTATGTTATGGGCCGGAAGGCATATATGTTATTGGTCGGAAGGCGTTGTGATGTGGACTGTAAGGTCGACACAGGTAGGACTGGAAGGTTTACTGGGTCGGGACAGAAGTCCCCTGAGACACATAGACCGGAAGGTCAGGGCCTGGAAGGGCGTGTGTGCGTAAGTAGTATTTTGGGGAATTCACTAAGCTTTTATGCTTACAGTTGTTGTGTTACGTGTTTCAGGTACTAGCGAGGACCGTGGGAAGGCGCCGGCATGATCTGTACACACTATCGGAAGATTTATTTATGATCTTGGGATTTACATGATTTGTATTATGTTATGATGCATTGGATTTTACGACTTGATTTGGTTGGTAAACATGTTTTAAGAAACGAAAATTTTGTTTTGAAAATTTACATTGTTACATCATCACTTTGAATAACTTCCAACTCTTCATCAACTATGTTATTCCCTATACTTTCGGTTTACTTGTTTTAATTTCAATGTTCATCTACATCCACGACACTTTGGAATTCACTCATGTCTACATCCATATCAAATTGCAAGTTAGACTTATGTACAATGTAGTCACTATCATCAGAATCATCTCCACTATAATCAGAACCATCTCCATTCTGACTATAAAAAGCATCTCCACTATCATCACTTACCATGCCCTTTAGAATTTCAATTTCTACTTGATTGTCTTCACCATTTCGTACACTGTACTCAACATCAAAGTCAGCATAAGTTGAATAATCATCTATAAATGCTTTAAATTCATCGATTCTTACACTTTGTTGTCCATCAATATCTTCACAAATTGGTTCCTCTGCAAGATTGCCTAAATTACCCTTATACACTTCTTCTACGTGGCCCATGATCAATCCTTCATTCACATCAATGACATTACTTCATTGGCTAACTTAATACATAACATATGGAACAATAGTCTTTGAATGATCCTGACTTTCATCCATATCTATTACTTGTGACTGGTCAACAACATGGTTGGTAGGGTGGTCTAACTCAAGCTTTTTACTACACGATCCTACTTCTCTTCTACAAGTTTTTTTTCTATTAAGTTCCAGTGACACACTATCAGGTTCCAGTTCTTCAATAACAACTTTGGAAGGAGACTTAAAAATAACTAGCTACCCTAATTTGACCAGTTTCAATATAGACCTTTACAAGTCTGTGTTTAGGGACATACGAAACCAATTTAAGAACATCTTGATCATTACCTAAAGGCAATAACCCGTAGTCTAAGGGAAATTCAGGGATACAGAAATGGTATTAAAGATTTTCTTCACCTTTGTACCCTAATTCTTGAACCATGTCATCGAGTTCATGGACTGAAAATATATCAGTATCAATGTCATCTACATATGATATGGTACCATCAACGTATTTCCTTCCAAGTGACTTGGTGAAGACACCACTATAGTGTATCTTCAACGTGAAATAGTTATCATATCCCTCTACAAACACAAAAATAGAAAGGGTAAAGAAGATGATTTATCTTCATGAATACATTCAAGGAAAACAAAAACTTAAGTTTTTTTTTTATGAAAAAACTTACTGTATCTCGATTGCAAGTCCTTCAAGCACGCATTTTTTTCACGCAAACACCATATTGACAGAACCATTGTCCTTTGGTGTTGTGTAAACCCTAAACCCCAATTTCGTTTCTTGGATGAGAGTGATATGTTGAAGACGAAGTCACTGTACTCTTGGGAGATGAAGAGTGTTTGGGAGTTTACGTGAAAAAGACAGTGACATAATCATTTCCCTCAATAAAGAAGAGGGCATAGGTGAACAGACCGATTCACCCTTATATTATTTTAATGAAATAAGAGTTAACAGTGGGGTTCTAATAGTGTGAGGGATAAGGACCATCTGTCAAAAGTTTAGAAAGCACAAGGACCATCTATGAGGTTTTTAAACCACATGGCCTAAACTTCAGATTTTGGGAAACTACAGGGACCATTTATGATATTTTTTCAATAGAATATTACACCGTACATTTCTAATATAATTTTTAGATTTTTTAGAATATTCTACTAGCTTTGCCAGATATATAGAATATTCTAAATATTCTACTAAAATATGTAAAGAATGTATTTTTTTTTTTTTGTATTTTTTTTATTTGTTTTGGTATTTTTTTTTGGGAAAATATATATTCCGAAAATAATATTTGGAAAAAAATTCGAAAATTTGTAATTATTTTTCATTAATTTTTTTTTTGTTTTATCTACTAAATGAGTGGCTAGGATTGCGACTCACGGTCTCACAAAATTAGGTCGTCTCACATGAACCTATATATATATATATATATATATATATATATATATATATATATATATATATATATATATATATATATATATATATATATATATATATATATATACATATATATATATATATATATATAGAGAGAGAGAGAGAGAAAGAGAGAGAGAGAGATCATTTTAATTTTGTGAGACCATGAGACCAAATCTAAAAATAATTTTAAAATACAAAATAAATGAAAAAATCCAAAAATTCTTTTTTTAAATATTATTTTCGAAACTTGAATTAACTAAAAAAAATAAAAAAAAATCCTGTTTTTTTTTTAAATACGTGAAATATTCTAATAGAATATTACACTAACATATTCTAAAAAATAATTTTAAAATGCAAAATAAATGGAAAAATCTAAAAATATATATATATATATATATATATATATATATATATATATATATATATATATATATATATATATATATTATTTTCGGAACTTGAATTAACAAAAAAAAAATAATAAAAAAATTCCATTTATTTTTGAAAAATACGTGAAATATTCTAATAGAATATTACACAGTACATATTTTAAAAGATAAGTTTAAAATGCAAAATAAATGGAAAAATCCAAAAATTCTTTTTTTAAATATTATTTTCGGATCTTGAATTAATTAAAAAAAAATAAAAATAAATAAAAACAAATATGTCTCACGGTCTCACAAAATTAGGTCGTCTCACATGAACCTAACTCTCTCTCTCTCTCTCTCTCTCTCTCTATATATATATATATATATATATATATATATATATATATATATATATATATATATATATATATTAGTGGGGTACCTGCGCGATACAGCGACGTAAGATAGTTATTTTTGACAGACAGTTTTATGCAAGATAATTTCTTTCAGTGAATATTTTTTAGCAAGGTTCGTAGCTACGGAATGCAATGAATAGCTAATGATGCGTTTAGTTATGGAAAAATGTGTCGTTTTTCAGAAAAGATTTCCAATAAAAATAAGAATTTTGAAAACGCGTTTAATTCGTCTATTTTTCTAAAATTTTCATAGAAAATAAAAATTTTCCGTTTTCTAAAATTACAAAGAAGTTGAAAATTTTTGGAAAACCAATAATTATTGTTTTCCACATTTTTCCAATTCCAAAATTTTTCTAAAATATAAATACACTCTCACTCCCACATTTACCCACCCCTACCTTAACACCTCTACCCCACCACACCCGTTCCCAAGCACAACCCCCCAGCCACCCAAACACACATAACCACAAACACACACAACCATACCCACCCCCCTCCCCCCCCCCCCACACACACACATGCACAACACACATACCTATAAACAGACACCCACCTCAACCCCCACCCACAAATATACACACACACAAATACACACCCAGCCCAACCCCCACTTACAAGTACAACCGCACAAACACACACATACAAACACACACCCACACACACACGCCCACACCTACACCCATACACACCCATAAACAGACACCCACCTCAACCCCCACCCACAAACATACACACACACACACAAATACCCACCCACCCCAACCCTCACTCACAAGTACACCTGCACAAACACACACCCACCCACACACCCACACCCATACCCACACCCACCCCCATAAACACACACACACACACACAACACCACTACTACTATCACCGACCTACCATCACCATCACCACCACCACCACCCCATCACCAGTATAACCGCTGCCACCACCACTACCGCTTGTCATCACCGCCACCACCACCACCAACGTTGCCATCATCGACACCACCACTGCCACCCGCCGCTGCCCCACCCCCACCTTACCACCGCTACCATTTTCTAAAAATGAAAATCGATAGAATATACACATCTAAACGTTTTCTAATTTTCTAAAACTGAAAATGAAAAATAAATAAGTTTTAACTAAACGAGTTTTCTAAATTTTCCAATGAAAACTGAAAATGGAAAACAAAAACTGAAAAGGGAAAACGAAAAACGAAAAACGGAAAGACAAAATTGCAAGAATGGTCCCTGTGGTATGTTAAAACTAGCAACTTTGGTCCAAAATGGGTTTGGCTCGCAAGGATGGTCCACTAGTTACGTTTTGTTGCGAGTTTACTCTAAACTTTTCATTTTTGTTGCGGATTTGGTCCAAGTCAATTTAAACATTTTTATAATGATGTTTTTGCCCTTACTTTTGTTTTTTTTTTAATTTATATAAATACATTTTACAATTTACATAATTAAACCAAAATAATACTACCACTATCCCTAACCCACCCCTCCACCCTCTCTAGCATACAACTATTGATATGTTATCACCACCACCGTCTGTCACCAGCACTACCGCTACCACCACTGTTGGTCACCAACAATAGCCATTGCCACTGTAACTGCTGGTCACCACCCACACCATCCGATGAATTCAAACATATTTTTTCCACTATCATCATATAAATCTGCATCTACAATTTCAAAATGAAACTCAAGAACTACCACCACCGTATGATGAATTTAAACATATTTTTTTCCTGGTCTGCAACTTTAAAATCAAGAACAACAAGATTTTTAAACCCACAAGAACAATCAGATTTGTAACACAAACAATTAATTGGAGTGTGGAATACATGAGATGATTACTAGCAGAGCTGCACCTAATCTTGTTTCAGTAGAATTGCACCTCCAAAAAAAACCCTTCTCGTTTCCGTTTTTGCTTCAACGTCGCCTGAAACGTCACTGGAGCCAAAGACACCACATACATGGAATCATCGCCTGTATGGAGGTGACAGTGGCAATTACACCTTAGGCTTCGCAAAAATATGGGTATAAGAACCCTATTACAACCGCTACCCTAAAACCTAATCTAGCCACCATTGTATCAGTTAGAGTAAAATAAGCACGAACCAACAAAACCCTAATCTTTCCGCCACGATAAAACAACATTGAACCAGATCTGAAAACCCTAACAACCATCAGCGTTTGGGAAGAAGGATAGCAGCGATGCTTCGGTTGATGGAACCCTCTTCACCGGAAGCACCTTCGCCGGAAGCATCTTCATCGGAAACATCTTCACAAGAAGCCTCATTCGCCCTCTTTACCGAAACCCTCTTCTCAGAATGAATAAGATGTGTTTTGTGTAGAGAGAGAGAGAGAGAGAGAGAGAGAGAGAGAGAGAGATTTTCTTTTGGTTTTTTCATTTTTTTTTATTCTGTAATAAAAAATTTTAAAAAGGGAAAATATCAAGGGTAAATCCGTCATTATAAAAAGTTTTATAATTTTTGGACTAAACTCGCAACAAAACGAAACTATTGGACCTTCGTTGCGAGCCAAACCCATTTCGGACCAAAGTTACTAGTTTTGACATACCACAGGGACCATTCTTGCAATTTTATCAAACGGAAAATGAATATTATTTTTCCATAACTAAATGCAACCTAATATATTCATTGTTGTAAATAGTTTTATCATCTCGTCGAGAAGAAAGACTATTATTTCATGAATAGTTCCGTTCGGAAACATTTCATATTTCAAAAAAATATCTTAATAGTGCATGTCGGTAGCTTGTGTTAATAATATATATATATATATATATATATATATATATATATATATATATATATATATATATATATATACACATATGTTTAGTTTTCTTTTTTCATTTTCCGTTACGGAAAAACAATATTTATTGTGACTTAAAATAAAAAAAAATAAACATGTTTTAGGTTAAAAATTAAATTAATTTATGTTTCAAATTAAGAAAAAAAATAGTATGGGCTGTTTTGGGTTATGCTAAAAATTTAAAATAAAATTGATATAGATGTACATCAACAAAAAATCAAATCCAAATAAGACTGGTGGGTGTGATGTATACTTACCACGCTATGAGGATCACATTATATTTGTTATATTATTTGTCACATTTGTCATTTAGAAGTCAAGAGTTATCATATTTGTCATGATATTTTTTAAATAATTAATATAAAAAATAATCAAAGATCAAGTTTTATACGTTTTATAAAATAAATAATAATTATTATTATTAAAAATAAATCGATTTATTTAATATAAATAAATTTTATAAATTTATGGGGTATTGTGCAATTTCCTAAAGTCAATTTCGAAATAATAATTCAAATTTGGGATGCGATATGTTATTAGACAAAACCTAAAGGGATTGGATCTTCCAAATTTAAATATCTAATTATCTTCTTCCGGTCAACCACCATTTTCACCATATTCAAACACAATACTCTTTCTCTCTCATTGATGAGTTTCCACCGAGTTGCCAAGCCAAGTTTGGCATGCCGAATGCTCGGCCCAATGTTCGCCGAGCTAGCCGAAGCCATTGCCGAATTCACACCATCCAACCTAACTAACCAAAAATGTTGGTTTGATTACGTTTTATATTTTTTGTAATGAATGATTTTTTAGAATTTATGATTATCGTTAATGATTCACATATTTTAACTTGCGTGAATGTTTTTAATAATAGCTTTTGTAATCTTTTAATCATCAAATTTTAATATTTAAAATATAAAATATAAAATCTTGATAAAAAAACCTTGTATACATTGTAATAAATGTTATCTTTGTAAAATCAAAAGTTTATATACAAATGGATGATCTATGCATCTAAGACCATCAGTTATACCCACCATATATCATATATGCGGTGGGTGTCATATCAGCACCACATTCACCTCCGATTAACATGGAATACCTACCACTAACACACCACTCCACATCATTATTTTTATTTTTTTTAATTCAAAAATACAATAAAATTACATTTTTTATAATTAAAAAGCATTCATTTTTTTACACTAGTGTTTCATTAATTATAAAAATAAAATTACAACTTCAAACTATATTACTTAGTTAATTTAGAAAAAAAAAATTACATTAATTAAAAAAACAAAGAAACATACATATAAAAAACCTAATCGTCGTTCATGCTATGTTGGTACAAATATTCCGCGACATCTTCTCGAAGATTGAAACACGTTTCACTGTTATGAATTTCAACAATTCGCTTTAAAAACGTATTTGTTCCGGGTACGAACTCCTCAATTGGAACGACAACATCGTTCGGATTATACATGCAAATCGCTCAACCTTCATCTTCAATAATCATATTATGCATTACAATGCATGCTATGACCATTCGTTTAATTCTTTCTTTATCCGAGAGTCGTATAGCATATTTCACTACATGTCATGTCTGCTTAAGGACTCCAAATGCCTTCTCGATATCCTTTCTCACCGATTCCTGTTTTTTTTTTTCTTTTTTGTAAAAAAAACTTTGCCTTTTCATTTCGAGGAACCGAGTATGCCTTCATCAATGTAAAATAATCCAAGTATATCCCATCACCAAGGTAGTAACTGTATTTGTACGCGTGCACGTTCACTGTGAACGTCATATAAGATGCTTTGCTGGTCCAAATATCATTAAAATGTGGAGACTGGCCAAAAACATTAAGGTCATTGTTAGACCCCGCTACTCCAAAAAAGGCATGCCATATCCACAAATCTTGAGATACACCAGCTTCTAGAATGATAGTTGGTTCACCTATATCTCCTCGGGTGAACTGACCACGCCATGCAGTTGGATATTTTTCCCAAGCAACATGTAATGCCCGTAGATTCGGGCTAGTCAATTTAGAGACGATAAGCATCGAAAATGACTTTTTGATGGAAGATTATTTAGAAGGATTAATCTTAACCAAGTTATAGTATATGTCACAAGGTTTCCGTGCATATAAAGAACGCCAAAATCTGAGTTATAACGAAGAAGTTATGACCTGTCGAAGTTTCGTGACAGAACCGGCACGACACAACGTGACGTAAATAGTGAATTTACGTTAGAGCGATATTTATCCAAAACAATCTAAATGAGAATTGAAGATCTCATCGATAGTAGTCCAACGATGAAAAGACAGACGAAAACGGAATTCAAATGAAGGAGTTATGAGTTTATAACGGAGTTTTCCTATCCCGGCCTACTAAAAATAATATATAAGTAATATAATTATAATATATTAAAAATAAAGTCAAAAATAGCCAATGGAGTCTAAACGAGAGTTGTAGAGCATAATCTTACCTTCGCGTCGATATAAGGAACGATAAAAACGGAGTTCGTATGCGAAAGTTATGAATTTCTTAAGTTCGGGGCGCGAAACCCCAAAACTGTCAGAGACCACAACGTGGCAAGCAGTGCCACGACATGGCAAGTACCCTGACACCTCCAGAAGTCCCCCAGATGCAACTTGGGATTACGCATGCAGTGAAAATCAAACCTACAACGTGGCAAAAGGTTCCACGACATGGCAAGGGCCAATTTTGCCCTATAAATAGATTTGAAAGGTCATCCGAGTTTCGTTGCTCAGTCTCTCATCTCTCACCCATATTACATCGTTTTACGTGCAATTTTAACCCCCCGAAGCCCCGGTATCAACCCCGAGACCTGAAGCAAGTTCTGAAACCCGAAGATCCTGAGAAGAAAAGAGTTTCCGAGCCGAAGCTCTGCCCGCGAGAAACCCGGTGTGTGAAGTGATCCCGGTTTCACCGACGAATACTACTTCTACAAGCCGTAGTGTTGTCCGATCATCTTCTGATCAAGTGAGTGTATAGTCCCTTTCATAAACACGATTATAATAGAAGTATTGTTTGAATGTATTAAGTATATGTTTTGGGTGAGTGTGTGATCACTTTCTTCTAACATATATATATATATATATATATATATATATATATATATATATATATATATATTAAGTATTTGTTATGAAATACGTGCTATGTGTTTATATATTGTTGTTTATTTAATATGAGTGTGGAATGGATGTTTTATATAGGTGTTAAATGAGTTAATATGTATATGTATTTTATATCTACAAATATGTTGGGTAGAACATGGGTAGATGAATTAGATGATGTGTGATGATAATTAGGTGATGAGAAATAGGTGATGATAATTAGGTGATGAGAAATAGGTGATGATAGAAAGGTGATGATAGATAGGTGATGATAAATAGGTGATGTGAGATGAGAGGAGATACCATAACCTTGACCGGCGATGTGGCAATTTGGCGATGTAGTCATCTACCAGAGTATAGATGGCGACCACGGACTATTCTAGATGACCCCGTGGAAACACCAGCAGGTTCATAACCTGTAGGTGATGAATTACGAGTCCAGGCGATGTTGTGACTACATATTCATGCGATGATACTCTAACCCTTACTATGAATCACGAGTCCAGGCGATGTTGTGGCTACGTATTCAAGCGATGATAGACTAACCCTTACTATGAATTACGAGTCCAGGCGATGTTGTGGCTACGTATTCATGCGATGATAGTCTAACCCTTATTATGATTTATGAGTCCAGGCGATGTTGTGGCTGCGTAATCATGCGATGATACCCTAACCCTTACTAGACATATATTAAGGGAGTGATCCCCGAATTAGTATTGTCTATGCAATGTAGGCGATGATCCTTAGCAAAAGTTCTTAGGAACAAGCATATAATGATATAAGATGTAAGTGATGGGTTTTATGCATAAGAAACATTCCTATGTGCTCATACAAACCCTAATGCTTGGATCTAGGTTTCACTATTGAACATGCTTTGATTCCAAGACTTACAAACCCTAATCTAGCATATTAACAACAAAATTAACATATAGAATCAGATCTGGATGTTTACCTCTTCAAGAGTTGGCTTAGATCTTGTCTTTCTTCTTCTTTTGAGCCTAGAGTCACAAATGCAACTCCTCTAATGGTTCACAAACGCCACAAGCAAGAAGGCAGTATGAGAGAGGGAGAGAGAGGCTAGAAATTGGCCTAGGGTACTCTTAGAATCAAGTGGTAGCCAAATTCAATGCCCTAGGGGTCATATTTATACTTACAGGTTACTAGGGTTTTAGTCTAAACCCTAATGGACAGCTTAGCCACCAAGCAGCCCATGGAACCTTCTGAAATAAGGCCCTTGGAGGAAAATATGATGGTTACCCATCATAATTTCGTTCCCCCTTAAACCTATTAGGTTTCCTTAACCAAAAACCCAATTAGCATACATTTGACAGTTTATACCCCTTTATTCAATTAATCTCTTTTGACCACTAAATTAATTCTTAATTAATTTATGACCAATACTAATTAAATAAATATGATTTCTCCTTTAATATATTACTCTTATAATATATTAATAAATCATAATACTCTCTCTTTCTCCTTAAATTACCTTGTCAGGTTGCTTTGGAGAAGGCAACCCAAAAGGACCATGCACAACCGGGTCAAGTACATATCAAATATAGTTACGGGCTTAGACACTATTCCAACAGTCTCCTACTTGGATAAGTCTAGTAACTATATCTTACATATGACTTCAGAATCCGATTAGCAATCGTAGCTCTTATACTTCGCTGACAACTCTGATCAACTTGTCCTTTAGATAAGGGATCGTATAATCCTCTGTTCTGGATATCATGCTGACAATATTTATTGTCTAGCAAAAGTTCCTTGATTTCCGATTTGTTTGACATAGAATTTAGTTGAACACATCAACTTCATTCTGACCAGGCCCGGCACATAAGTCAAACCAAATCATCAAGTGGCCAATATATCACTTTTCTTCTCATAGAATAAAAGGAACAGATCAACTTCGACTCATATGCATCTATTATTTACTAATGGATCACACACAATAATGTGTTTTATAACATCAAGTTACTGATGCGTTTACACATTATCAATGTATAACCAACCAGCAAACAACAACCATATCTCTAAGTTTTAAGACTATATGATGTTATCGCTTTGCGATCACTTAAGATAAAACACCACTAAGTGATACAGCAAACTCGGGTTTAATCCAATGCTCAACTCGTATTCATAAGCACTCATGAACTTTGCAGCAAACCTTTTAGACAATCTACAAACAATTCATGACAGTCTTCATTCATATCTACTTCCAAAATATGACCGAGTGTGGACCTTTGTGAATAATCATATCATTCAGGAAGTCAAAACATGCAAAATGGAAACAATAGATAAATAACCAACATAAGATAGTAGCTTTACTAATAAATAACACAATTTATTTATTCATCGAATGTCAAATACAAACTATCTATTACACATTTCCTATCTAATCCAAACTTATATCATCCTTCAGCCCAATGCTCCTAGCGTGCTGCAAGTGTTTGACCCTACTCTGTCCCTTCGTAAGGGGATCTGTTGGGTTCTCTTCTGATGATACCCTCTTCACAACAAGGAGTCCCTCTTCTACCCGATGTCTGATGAAATGGTATTTTCTGTGAATATGTCGAGATCTGCCATGATCTCTCGGTTCCTTGGTCAAGGCAACCGCTCCTTCATTATCACAGAAAATTTCCATCGGCTCTTTTATGGATGTCATAACTCCAAGGTCTCCAATGAAGTTCTTCAACCATATAGCCTCCTTTGACGCTTCACTCGCCGCAATATACTCTGATTCGCACGTTGAATTAGCTACGGTCTCTTGCATGGAACTTTTCCAAGTCACTGCTCCTCCATTTAGGGTAAAGACCCAGCCTGACTGCGATCGGAAGTTATCCCGATCCGTCTGAAACTAGCGTCACTGTACCCTCGTACCCTTACGTCATCATTCCCACCGAGGACTAGAAACCATTCCTTGGTCCTCCGAAGGTACTTAAGAATATTCTTAACTGCAATCCAATGAGCTCTACCAGGGTTCCCTTGATATCTGCTGACCATGCTCAAAGCGAAGGCTACATCAGGGAGTGTGCAGGTCATAGCGTACATGATAGATCCTACTGCGGAAGCGTAAGGTACTTGGCTCATATCAGCTATATCTGTCTCTGTACTTGGGCTCTGAGTCTTACTCAGCTTGGTATTGCTTTGGATTGGCAACTCCCCTTTCTTGGAATTTTCCATACTAAAACGCTTTAGTACCTTTTCCAAGTATGTATCCTGACTGAGTCCTATCAGTCTCTTTTCCCTGTTTCTTACTATTCTTATTCCTAGAATATAAGCAGCCTCTCCGAGGTCCTTCATAGCGAAACATTTCCCAAGCCAGGACTTGACCTCCTGCAAGGTTGGGACATCGTTTCCTATGAGTAGTATGTCGTCGACATACAATACGAGGAAGCTTACTATACTCCCACTGGCTTTGACATACACACAAAATTCATCTTCGCTTCACAGAAATCCAAACTCTTTAACCTTCTCGTCAAAACAAAGATTCCATCTGCAAGATGCTTGTTTCAATCCATAAATGGATTTCTCAAGCTTGCATACTCTATTTGGATGCTTTGCATCGGCAAAACCCTCTGGCTGATTCATGTAGACATCCTCAGCCAACTTTCCATTAAGGAAAGCGGTTTTCACGTCCATCTGCCATATTTCATAATCATGAAACGCAGCTATGGCAAGCATCACCCTAATAGACTTTATCTTCGCAACTGGTGAGAAGGTCTCATCATAGTCAACTCTGGGAGTTTGGGTAAAGCCCTTCGCAACCGATCGCGCTTTATAAGTATGCACTTTCCCATCCATGTCCGTCTTCTTCTTGAAGATCCACTTGCACCCGAATGTCTTACGACTCGGTACATTATCAACCAAATTCCAAACTTGGTTATCGTACATGGACTGAATCTCGCTGTCCATAGCCTCTTTCCATTTTGCAGACTCTGGGCCTGACATGGCTTCCATATAGCTGCTAGGTTGATCCAAATTTACTAGTGTACTATCACTAATAAATGTATCCCCTTCAGTAGTAATATGAAAACCATAAAACTGGGGTGGAACACTAGCCCTAGTGAAACGTCGAAGAGGTAAGGACTCGTCAACAGGTTCAATAGGAGTTTCCTCCTCAAGTTGAGTGCCAGTGTCAGAGGTCCCTTCATCGCTTTGATCTTGAATTTCTTCAAGTTCAATTTGCCTCCCACTGTCTTCTTGGCCTATCAATTCCCTTTCTCGGAAAACTCCTCTTCTAGCAATGAAGACAACATTGTCACTTGGTCTATAGAAAAGGTAGCCAAAAGACTTCTGCAGATAGCCGATGAAATAACACTTCTCACTACGAGGTTCTAGTTTGTCGTGAGTCTCTCGTCTTACGAAAGCCTCGCAACCCCAAACCTTGATATGTGCCAACGAGGGAGCCTTTCCTGTCCACATCTCGTGAGGAGTCTTGGAAACCTTCTTGGTGGGAACTAAGTTAAGTATGTGGGCGGCAGTCTCTAAGGCATACCCCCAGAAAGCTATTGGTAACGAAGTCCGACTCATCATAGAACGAACCATGTCCAACAAGGTCTGATTACGTCTCTCAGCCACACCATCCAATTGTGGTGTCCTCGGAGGCATCAATTGCGAAACGATTCTGCATTCTTTTAGATAGTCGTGAAACTCAAGACTTAGGTACTCTCCTCCTCGGTCTGACCGAAGCATCTTGATTTTCCTGCCCAGCTGATTCTCCACTTCATTCTTAAACTCTTTGAACTTTTCAAAGGTTTCCGACTTTTGCTTGATCAAGTAGATATATCCATATCTGCTATAATCATATGTAAAAGTCACGTAGAAGCGGCAAGCATCCCTTGTGGTGGATCTAAAGGGCCCACACACATCGGTGTGTATGAGATCCAATAAACCATCACCCCTTTCACAAGTGCCAGTAAAGGGTGACTTGGTCATCTTCCCAAGTAAACAAGACTCACACGTGTCATCGTCCCTAAGGTCGAATGACTCCAACACTCCATTCTTTTGGAGTTGGGCTATGCGTTTCTTGTTGACATGGCCAAGGAGATAATTCCACAAGCATGCTTTGTCTAGACTAGCAGACGAATCAATATTCAAAACATTATTTCCAAAATTATCAACAATCATCACAGATTCATAAATCCCATTACAAGGTAATGCATTGAAATAAAAGACACCATTCAAATAAACGTTAATAGAACCACTACTATTATCAAAAGAATATCTGAAACCTTGTCTAAACAACCCGTGAAAAGAAATAATGTTTCTTGCCATATCTGGCGAATAACAGCAATTTTCTAAATCTATTCCTAACCCATTACTCAACACTAAAGAATAAACACCGACTTTGGTCACAGGCGACAATCTTTTGTTTCCCATAATCAGGTTCATCTTCCCATGTTCCATCTCCGTACTTCTTTTTAGGCCCTGCATATCAGAACAAATGTGGTAACCACACCCTGTATCAAGAACCCATGAAGTAGCAAATGATGAGTTATTAGATTTAATAGAATACATACCTGAAAATGTGGGCTTGATCTTCCCATCTCTTATGTCCTGCAGATATTGTGGGTAGCTTCGCGTCCAGTGGCAATAGAAGCACTCTGCTTCTTTTGGATCGGAAGAGGGTTTAGCAGGGCCAACTTTGGTCCCACTTGAGGACGAACCATCACAGGTTTTTCCCTTATGGTGGCTCTTACATGGATCCTTCCTCTTTTTACCCTTACCTTGACCTATCGCCATCACAGGAGCGGCCACAGCAGGGGACGGTGCACGGATTTGTCTTTGAGGTTGCTCTCAACAGTCCTCAAGAGTCCTTAGAGCTTGCTCAAGGAGACCTCCTCTTTATTCATATGGTAGGTCATCCTGAACTGATTGTAGCAGGAGGGAAAGGAGTGGAGGATTATGTCGATAGCCAAATCCTCGTCAAACTTAACAATAAGTTTGAGAAGACGATCAACATACCTCTGCATTTTCTGCAAATGAAAGGTTAGGGATTCTCCACTCCCTATCTTAGCGGTGATCATGTTAGTAATGATCTCATAGCGCTCTTGCCTCGCGCTCTGGTGATACCTATCCAGCAAATCCTGATGTATTTCATATGGATACATGTCCTCATAGGACTTTTGGAGTTCGAGGTTCATGGTGGCCAGCATGATGCAGTGAACTTTCGTGGCATCACGCTCGTGGGCCTCAAAGGTGGCTAATTCCTCAGGAGTAGCAACATCTGGGATGATCTTCTCAAGCTTTTCATCGAGGACATATTCCTTGTCCTCGTAGCGTGTGATCATGTGAATATACCTCATCCACTCGTTGAAGTTTGAACCATCAAATGTCACTTTCTGACACAAGTTCATCAACGAGAATGACCCAGAAGCGTTGTTGTTGTTGTTGTTTGCAGACATCTGAAAAAGAAAGGAACAAAGTTTGATTAGAAATGAATCCCTAATGAAACACCCAAATGAGAAATTAGGGCTAGGATCCAACAACATTATTTACAACTTAGAAAGGGATGCCGTAATCTAAAAGTAAATAATTTGAAGGTAAGTGAATGACGATTCACTAATTCTCACCATGAAAAACGAAAAAGCAATTTAGGTTTTAAATGTATTGAAAACTCCTAGATCTTTGAGATTCATTGAACTTTTCAATGGCATGTTTAAATCTCGATATGCATTTCAAATTTGCGACTGGGATGCCGAGGATCGCAAACAAATTTGTGAATAACCATGCGAATCAACGTGGTGCACTCAATGTCTTTATCACCTAATCAATGTGCCGGTAAACCACACACGCTCCATTGATCTATGACAAACATCGAGTCACCCTTCACTGCTAATGTCATCCCCAAATTGATGTGCCGGTTAACCACACGCGCTCCATCAACGTTTGATAAGGGTACGAAGTGTAATTCCATGGATTAGCATCATTTTCACATTTTACCCTAAAGTAACTAGGAATGGGAATTTGTAAAACACGTAGTTACTTTATAATTAACATTATACTTTTAATAAGGAGAGGGTTGCCCTATCCTACCCGTTCGGCTAACGACCCTCCACCATTCAAGCAAGAGGTAGGTGTGAGTGTACACCCATTAAGCGCTATTTTATAGGCAGCAACCTTATACCCACCTTATAGACCGGCTTCGTGAATGAAGCCTACTAGCGGTAAGACTAGCATTTTAAGTTATACATATATATATATATATATATATATATATATATATATATATATATATATATATATATATATTAAGCTTGTAATAATATATAATAGTATAGGGTTGAATTTTAAACTTGTAAAATTCTAAGGGTTTGAAATTTAAATTATTCAAAATTAAACTTTTAATTACAAAATTCAAATTTCAAAACTTGAGGGCAAGTTTTGAACTTTTCAAAACATAAGGGATCAAATAATAAATAATTCAAATTGACCAATTAATTTCATAATTATCTATATTTGACCTAATCTTAATTTTAGTCATTAGATAAGTACCAAATAATTTTTAAATAAGCCATATTTATCACATAAATAACTAATATTTAAAAGATTTGAAATTATCAATTCTTTTGGCATGGATAAACACTTAATTTAGATAAAATTTGGATTTTAACTTCAAAAAACAAATTAATCATCAAGTCCAAGTCAAAACAGCAGCCAAAACCCGAAAATCCCTCTTTCTGACGAACTGACTCACCGAGTCAGACCTGGACTCACCGAGTAGGGGTCAACTTGCCAAGTCCAGATACTGACTCGCCGAGTTGAGTCGGGCAGGGACCAAAAAAATCGATTTTCAGCAAATAAAGCAGTTAAGCATCACATTCAACTGAAACCAATCAAGGCTTTGATACCACTGATGGGTTTTATGCATAAGAAACATTCCTATGTGCTCATACAAACCCTAATGCTTGGATCTAAGTTTCACTATAGAACATGCTTTGATTCCAAGACTTACAAACCCTAATCTAGCATATTAACAACAAAATTAACATATAGAATCAGATCTAGATGTTTACCTCTTCAAGAGTTGGGTTAGATCTTGTCTTTCTTCTTCTTTTGAGCCTAGAGTCACAAATGAAACTCCTCTAATGGTTCACAAACCCCACAAGCAAGAAGGCAATATGAGAGAGGGAGAGAGAGGCTAGAAATCGGCCTAGGGTACTCTTAGAATCAAGTGGTAGCCGAATTCAATGCCCTAGGGGTCATATTTATACTTACAGGTTACTAGGGTTTCAGTCTAAACCCTAATGGACACCTTAGCCACCAAGCAGCCCATGGAACCTTCTGGAATAAGGCCCTTAGACGAAAATATGATGGTTACCCATCATAATTTCGTTCCCCCTTAAGCCCATTAGGTTTCCTTAACCAAAAACTCAACTATCATACATTTGACAGTTTATACCCCTTTATTCAATTAATCTCTTTTGACCACTAAATTAATTCATAATTAATTTATGACCAATACTAATTAAATAAATATGATTTCTCCTTTAATATATTACTCTTATAATATATTAATAAATCATAATACTCTCTCTTTCTCCTTAAATTACCTTGTCAAGTTGCTTTGGAGAAGGCAACCCAAAAGGACCATGCACAACCGGGTCAAGTACATATCAAATATAGTTACGGGCTTAGACACTATTCCAACAGTAAGGAGATGAGCGGTAAATATGATATAGGAGATGACCCTTAGGATAATATCTTTAGGGAAGATTAAAAGAAGATAATGGGGATGGGTAATTGGGTTGATTGTTTGATGATTGAATATTATAATTATATTATTATGGGTTGAAAAACCTATATGCTCACCAGGCTACCAAGCCTGACCCACTCAGTTTAATTGTATCACAGGTATCGATACGAAGCTGCTTTGCACTGAGAGATTAAAGGAGATGTAAATCACTAGAGTAAATGAATGTATGTTTTGTTTATGCTTATGTGTCTGTATCGGAACATGACATCCCGAGGTTTTATTATTTAATGAAAATACATTCTCTTTGAGAAATGTTTTGATAATTTTTTATCATATATTGTTTTGGGAACAAATTCTGCAACTGTTTTTTTTTTAAACGATTACTCTGATTTATAAAACAAAGCATAAACAAATCAGTCTTTTCTGGCCGAGAAATTGGGGATGTCACAGTTGGTATCAGAGCATTAGTTTAAGCGAACTAGGAATTTGTAGGAAATTTCTAGACTTAAACTTAGAATGCTAAGTAATGATTGTGAGGAGTGTGTCTAAAATATGTTAGGTAGTACACCTAAATTGACACAAACACTACTTTATTTTAGGAATGATGCCTAAAATGCTTTTATGTGCTAATTGTTTTGTGTGATAGCTAAATTGATGCTATTATTTGTTCGGATCTATGGTCTGTTGCCGACCGGATCTGGAAACCTGATGTGTTTAGGATTCTAAGCGTACGACTACGAAATTAGAACTAGCATGTAAACGTTTCGGGGGTGATAAGGAGATTTATACGTTTATCGTAATTAAAAAAAACTTTCTTATCTTAAAAATTCTCGCTTGGTACACCAAATGTCTGCTTGGATGTACAAGAGGTCATGGTGAAGACTCGTAGATAAATTGAGTAAATGGAGGAAATAAAGAAGGCTTATGATAGTGGATGACACCTATCAGAAGATATCGTAAGAGTGGTATCTTGCCTTTAGAGTATGTCTTATGAAATAACAGTACGTTTAGAGGAGTACGGTACGTCTGAAGTACACTTTCGATTGGCAGGATGATGGAACGATTGGCGAAATTCTTGAAGTTGTCTTATCGTCTGGTATTTCCATTACCAATCGAGTTGAAGTAGAGTTGATGATTAAAGATTGAGCAATGAAGAAGTCCTAGTAGAGTCTAGGGAAATTGTTTATGATTATTTGGACACATTCGTATGTGTTAAATTGTTTCGTGATTTTCTTGTATGGTGACTTGGTCGACTGTGGGACAATACTTGGGACGAGTATGAGTAGGTGTGAAAGATAGTAGATGCATATACTACCGGAAGCATAGGACTCGCACTTGGATCAGGGAAATTCACAAGGTTACCAAGAAGCTGGTAACTGATTCCATTTTGTTCAAGTGTGTCATTACCCTTGTTTCGGTAGTGACTAGTAAGATGGTTGTTATTCCGACCCTAGTGGTCATATCAAATTGAGTCCGACTACGAGGAGTTTGTTACGTGGTTCATGGAACCAAGTTCGATGTAACATTTGACCTAAGTCAAAAGATTGAAATCAATGCGATCGATAGTATCGTACTCGTTGATAAGGAAGCTTATATATAGAAATGCTACATGTAAAAATGTGATTATATCAAGTTAGAATATGAAAGAAGGTATATTCCATTATGGAATTTGACTCTAAGAGACTTAAGTCTAAGCGTTGCATCATACGATGAGAGGTCATTAGAACACGACCCATCAGTTTGTTACAATAGATAAATGAAAGTATTTATCCTGAGAAGAAAAATGAGTCCATAATAAGGACTTATTTTGTAACTTGGAAGTTATAATTGAAAGTACAGCATAGTACGATAAGCAGATGCAAGATTTGGCATCGTCTGCGGTCAAGAAAGCCATAGTGTTAAATACTCTATAAAGGAAACATAGAAGTTATGGTTATTACCTAGGATGAAGAGATAACGTGTGGAATCATTATGCAAGTCCTATTTCGTTGATGATTGCGTGACGTAATCATCCTAAAGGGGAGATAATTGTAACGCCCGTAGATCCGGGCTACTCAATTTTGAGTAGATAAGCATCGAAAATGACTTTTTTATGGAAGATTATTTAGAAGTATTAATCTTAACCAAGTTGTAGTATATGTCACAAGGTTTCCGTGCATATAAAGAACGCCAAAATCCGAGTTATAACGAAGAAATTATGACCTGTCGAAGTTTCGCGATAGAACCGGCACGACACAACGTAACGTAAATAGTGAATTTACGTTAGAGCGATATTTATCCAAAACAATCTAAATGAGAATTTAAGATCTCATCGATAGTAGTCAACCGATAAAAAGACAGACGAAAATGGAGTTCAGATGAAGGAGTTATGAGTTTATAACGGAGTTTTCCTGTCCCGGCCTACTAAAAATAATATATAAGTAATATAATTATAATATATTAAAAAATAAATTCAAAATTAGCAAATGGAGTCTAAACGAGAGTTGTATAGCATATTCTCACCTTCGCGTCGATATAAAGAACGTTGAAAACGGAGTTCGTATGCGAAAGTTATGAATTTCTGATGTTCGGGGCGCGAAACCAAAAAATTGTCAGAGACCACGACGTGGCAAGCAGTGTCACGACGTGGCAAGTCCCCTGACACCTCCGGAAGTCCCCCAGATGCAACTTGGGATGACGCATGCAGTGACGATCAAGCCCACGACGTGGCAAGGGCCAGTTTTGCCCTATAAATAGATTTGAAGGGTCATCCGAGTTTCGTTGCTCATTCTCTCATCTCTCACCCATATTACATCGTTTTACGTGCAGTTTTAACCCCCCGAAGCCCCGGTATCAACCCCGAGGCCCGAAGCAAGTTCCAAAACCCCAAGATCCCGATAAGAAAAGAGTTTCCGAGCCGAAGCTCTGCCCGCGAGAAACCCGGTGTGTGAAGTGATCCCGATTTCACCGAAAAATACTACTTCTACAAGCTGTAGTGCTGTCTGATCATCTTCTGATCAAGTGAGTGTATAGTCTGTTTCATAAACACGTTTATAATACAAGTATTGTTTGAATGTATTAAGTATATGTTTTAGGTGAGTGTGTGGTCACTTTCTTCTAATATATATATATATATATATATATATATATATATATATATATATATATATATATATATTAAGTATTTGTTATGAAATATGTGCTATGTGTTTATATATTGTTGTTTATTTGAGATGAGTGTGGAATGGATGTTTTATATAGGTGTTAATGGAGTTAATATGTATATGTATTTTATATCTACAAATATGTTGGGTAGAACATGGGTAGATGAATTAGATGATGTGTGATGATAATTAGGTGATGAGAAATAGGTGATGATAGTTAGGTGATGAGAAATAGGTGATGATAATTAGGTGATGAGAAATAGGTGATGATAGAAAGGTGATGATAGATAGGTGATGATAAATAGGTGATGTGAGATGAGAGGAGATACCATAACCTTGACCGACGATGTGGCAATTTGGCGATGTAGTTATCTACCAGAGTATAGATGGCGACCACAGACTATTCTAGATGACCCCGTGGAAACACCAGCAGGTTCATAACCTGTAGGTGATGAATTACGAGTCCAAGTGATGTTGTGGCTACATATTCATGCGATGATACTCTAACCCTTACTATGAATCACGAGTCCAGGCGATGTTGTGGCTACGTATTCATGCGATGATAGACTTACCCTTACTATGAATTACGAGTCCAGGCGATGTTGTGGCTACGTATTCATGCGATGATAGTCTAACCCTTATTATGATTTACGAGTCCAGGCGATGTTGTGGCTGCATAATCATGTGATGATACCCTAACCCTTACTAGACATATATTAAGGGAGTGATCCCCGAATTAGTATTGTCTATGCAATGTAGGCGATGATCCTTAGGAAAAGTTCTTAGGAACAAGCATATAATGATATAAGATGTAAGGAGATGAGCGGTAAATATGATATAGGAGATGACCCTTAGGATAATATCTTTAGGGAAAATTAAAAGAAGATAATGGGGATGGGTAATTGGGTTGATTGTTTGATGATTGAATATTATAATTATATTATTGTGGGTTGAAAAACCTATATGCTCACCAGGCTACCAAGCCTGACCCACTCAGTTTAATTGTATCACAGGTATCGATACGAAGCTGCTTTGCACTGAGAGATTTAAGGAGATGTAAATCACTAGAGCAAATGAATGTATGTTCTGTTTATGCTTATGTGTCTGTATCGGAACATGACATCCCGAGGTTTTATTATTTAATGAAAATACATTCTCTTTGAGAAATGTTTTGATAAGTTTTTATCATATCTTGTTTTGGGAACAAATTCCGCAACCGTTTTCTTTAAACGATTACTCTGATTTATAAAACAAAACATAAACAAATCGGTCTTCTCTGGCCGAGAAATTGGGGATATCACACCACATGCGTACAATCTAGATTGTCAAGCATACCCAGAAATCCATGCATCTTTTCATGAGCCAAATATAATCTCTCAATATCACGTTGAGTATGTTTGTGCAAATATTCTTCGTAAAAAACCTCATAAACACATGCAAAAAACCAATCTACACATTCAACTGCGGTCATCTCGGATACTTTCAAGTATTCGTCAGATGCATCGAATGCTATACCGTATCCCAAATGCCTAAGAGCAGCCGCACATTTTTGTATACTACTAAAACCGATTCTTCCTCTAGCGTCGGATTTTTGTTTGAAAAAATCATAACGAGATTCTAAAGCATTACTAATACGTAAAAATATAGTCTTATTCAAATGGAAATGACATTCGAATGCGTCGTCATTATAAAGACAATTATCGGCAAAGTAATCACGTACCAATAAGTCGTGTGCGGTTTGGCGATCACGATTGACGACCAACCTTGTACGAGCTGTACTCAAACTTTCTTCGTCGTGAATGTGTTGCACAACGTTGAAGAATGTGTATATTTTGTGGAATCCATGTATATTTGTTTTGTAAAAGCTTTTAAAAATCCATGTATTACGTCATCCGAGTTGAAAGCTTTTAAAAATTCAATATGTTTTGTGGAATCCATGTATATTTGTTTTGTGGTTTTAGAGAATGAAGATTAGAATGAGATGTAAGTTTTGGTGAAAATAGAAGGTTTATTTATGTAGTGAATTGAGTTTGAAAAATAATAATAATAATAATAATAATAAACAAACTGGCAAAATAGCCGTTCAACGGCCAAATAAATCAACAACCAATCAATTTCTTCGTTTGATTTCGTCATCGGGAGCACGGATGAGCACAACCACGCCCAACCATGGAACGTCGGAGTGGTGTGCATGAGACTTTCTTGTGTCCAGCTAGACCACGATTTGCTTCGTGGTATGTATACCACAAGGTCTAATAATCGTCTATAAGTGGAGTACTTCTCAAATCTTCTCTAAAGATTTTGGTGTACTATACTTCCTAAATATAATTACACAACTTAATAAAATTCACGGTAACATTTTATTTGATTGATTTGAAAAATATCACCTGCTATTTAACTTTTTAGGTTATTTTTCATGATTCGTCATTGTGGTTTTTTGAATTATCCACGCAAAAGCGAAGATCATTTTTATATAAAATCATGTTAATATGAACATGAAAAAAAAAAAACATTAATTTTATATAGAACGATTCAACTTCTTTCAAACAATAAAAAAACATAATATATTTTGTTTTTGTTATATAATTTTTCAACAACACAACAAACAACTAAAAAGAAAACATCTCAAAATGTGAATCAATCATAAATATTGTTTCTTTTTTATTCTATGATTTTACAAACAACCGTTAATCATAAACATAGAACAAGCATAAAAAATTGTACTTACTTGTTATATAATTTTTTAAACAGCCAAAAACATAAAATACATTAGCATTTAGAAGCGTCAACAAAATAATGAACTTTTTCCATTTTCATCGGTTTTAAAAATGTAAAAACGCGGTCATTTGAAAAATATAAAAACATACACATAGTGACATGCAACATAGATCAAATACTTCTTTCTTATGATCTATACAAATACAAAATAGACTTCAAACATTTTGACAAATATGTAAACAAATAAAACATCGATCTAAAATCTTTTTCTCAAAATATATACAAATGCATCATAGATCTAAAAGTATATAAGCTCCTGAATACATAACTCAAATGCAGGTTCTTCTTCACTTCTATCTTCTTCATCAACCAAAAAGATAAATCTAAAGGTATACCTGTGTGTTTGTTCTAACAACTGGATCTAAGTTTTTTAGAGAGAAAAAGAGATAAACAACACCAATTCAGCACGGGTGTCGATTGGTGTTGCAATGGATGAAGTGTTGGTGGAGCGGTCTGCTGGAGGTGCAAGAAATGGTTCCTGGTGGTGCTGTGTTTTTTGGATAGCGAAAAGAGGAAGATGGTGAGGCAAGATACCGTTACACCTTCAGTGATAGTGAAGATTAGGTGGTGGCGTCGTGGTGGTTTATCTGAGGGTTTTATGGGGAGATGGTGTTTGAAGCAAGTGGATGACTGAGGAGATGATGGAATGTCTATATATGGTTAGGGTTTTAATAGAATGTTGTTTAGAAAAGAATGGATTTTAATAGGTATGGAAGAATATATAAATACAAATACGTAGGAGGGTTTCCTTGTGGGTTGTCAAAAATGTGTTTGTTTATGTTTAATAAGTGGTATTTTGTGTTTCAAAGATAGTACATTCCTAAACATTTATTTTGATTGGTCCAAATGTGATCACAAGGATTACCATAAAATAATCTAGACCATCTAAGTTAGATCTAATGACTATAATTTCATCTTCTTTTTTTAAGACATTTGATGGGTCCTATTATTATGAATGCATTATATATGGGTCGGTTCCCTTGAGATTAAAAAAAATAGAAATCTTGAGATTCAACCTTAACTACATATTCTCATTTGCTGCTCTAACGCTCCAGCGTACCAAAAACAACAGAGCATGCCTAATCATAAATGCTTATATGGCAGAGAGGTATAATTTATATGATTATGCATGTTTATACGTATATGCCTAATCATAAATGATTATACATATCTGTCATTCAGTGGCGGAAGAGGTGGTGGTGACAAAGGTAGCGGTGGTATAAGTGACGGAGGTGAGTGGTGGAGTTAGTTGGTGTTAGAGGTGGTGATGATGGTGGTGTCGTTGGCAGTTGTGGTGGTGGAGAAGAAATGAACGGACGATGCTATATAATCATTTATGATTATAGCAGGCATGTCGTATCGGTATGACGGAGGTTTACAACGACAAATGCGAAATATATAGTTGATGTTGAATCTCAAGATCTCTATTTTATTTTTAATCTCAATGGAACCTCTCTCTCTGTATATATATATATATATATATATATATATATATATATATATATATATATATATATATATATATATATATATATATATATATATATATATATATATATATATATATATATATATATTAACTTCAAATTAAGTGGATCTTCAATGGTTAATTTTTTCTTTTTTATGGTTTTTTTTTTATTTTTGTAAATTTAACTAATTTATCGTTATTTTTTAAAACGGCTAATTAGTGGTTATAAATTTAATTCACCAAGTCAACTTTTAAATTTTATAAAACTAAGATCAAGTGAAGACTCAAAATTTGGTAAGGACTGTAAGGACAAATTCGAACCATTAATCTAAAAAAATGTGGTTGTTATAAATTCAGATTTTAGTTTTTTTTAATTAAATGCACGGCGGCATTTTCACAATTAGTTTGAACTTTTTATGCTTTTCTTCCCAAAGGAAAAGTATTTGAGGGTACTATGGTCAAATTTCATATCTAAACACCTAACCTCATCTCGATCAAGATTTTTCCATGTTCATCTTATTGGATTAGCTGTCTAAGCTCATAACTATAATTGGAATGTACTTGAATTGATAGTAGCAATGTCCTTTTGGGTTGCCATCAAATCTGACAAATTGAATAGAATAAATGTTAGAGAGAAAAGAATAATTTATTAATTTATTACTTGGTTAATAAATTAATTAGAAATCAAAATAAATGATTTATTAATGTATTGTGGAAATAATATATTAATTAGAAATCATAATGTTTAATTAATATTTAATTAGAAATTAATTTGGAATTAATTTTGGGATTAAATGAATTAATTGAAACTGTAGCAACTAAACGTTAAAATGTTCAATAGTTGAGCATTGGGCAATTCTAGAACCTCCCTATAGTAAGGGAAACAAAATCTAGATGCTCCTAGGGTTTCTTTGGGCTCTAAGGGTGCCTTGGATGCCTTAAGGAGGAAGTGAAGGGATTAGGTTTATCTTGGATACACCCGACTAATCCAATATCTTCCTAACACCTATATAAACCCTACACCATAAGGAATTTTGGCTATACACTCCTAGAAAAGGCTTAGAGCTGAAATTCTTCTTCCCTTCTCTCTCTCTCTCTCTCTCTCTCTCTCTCTAGTAATCCTTGGTTGCTTGAGTTTGATTGTGAGCCATTAGGGGCATGACACTTGTGCGCAGTTGCTACCAAAGGTCTTTCAAGAAAGGATTCAAGATTGTTTACAATAACAATCTTAAAGATAAGTATTATAACCCTTTATTATGTGAATTTTGATTATAATACATAAAACCTAGATTCAAAACAATTAGGGTTGCATGCACACATAGGATTGTATGTTTTGCTCAAAACCCATCAGTAATATTAGAAACTATGATTAGTTTTCTACTGAATATGATGCAATTGTGAATTCCTCAAAGGAGAAGGGAACATAATCGACATTCTGCTCATTGAACTCGAGTTTCTCTTAGAACTCATCGAGTTTGGTCCTCCAACTCATCGACTTGGTGCGTCAGATATGTTTTCGGATTTTCTTTTCTAACTTGATTTACTAGGTTTATATTTGGTAATTATCTTTGGTTTGTTCTACTATAATCTGTTTTTGGTAATATACGATAATTCAATAAAAACCCTAAATGTTAGGAGATAACTATGAATTAGATAATGATGATTTATTTGACTATAACTATCCTTATGGATATTGGTTGCTAGATGATTATTAATTGGATTAAATAATATTTTTGGGTTGTTTAAAATTTAAAATTAAAAGGTTTAATTTTGGAAATTTAAAATGAAAAACCCTAAAATATATCCTTATTGATTTTATAAATTCATATGTGGTTTAAATTTAATTAAATTAAAAGTTTAATTTATTAAAAGATTAAACCCTTAGTATTTTAAAATGTTTAGAATACAACCTATACTATATGTAAGATTAAGAGTTTAATATATATATATATATATATATATGTGTGTGTGTGTGTGTGTATAAGATAAATCAGTCTTACCGTTAGTAGGCCTTATTCACGAAGCTAGTCTATAAGAAGAGTTTAAGGAAGCGGCCTGTAAAATTAACGTCATTGGGTATCTACTTTTACCCACCGCTCTCTTGACTACTGAGGGGTCGTTAGCTGAGCAGGTTTGATAGAACTATAAACTCTCATTAAAATTATAATGAATTATAAAGTAACTAAACCATTTTCTAAAATCTCATTCTTAGTTACTTTAGGAAAAATATGAATTTGATGTTAACCCATGAAATTGCACATTGTACCTTATTGGTCTTTAGTGGAGCGTATGTGGTTAACCAACACACTAATATGGACTAATATTGTTGGCAATGGGTGTCTCGTAAATTATTATTGATTAATGGAGCGTATATGGTTAACCGGCACATTAATTAGATGGTAAATGACATCGAGAGTACCAAGCTAATTTGCATGGTTATTCAAATCTCGTTTGTGATCCTCGGCATCCCAGTCACAAAAGTGAGAGTGTAATCGAGATTAAACATGTCATTGAATAGTTCAATGAATCTCAAAGATCTAGGAGTTTCATAAGGTTAAAATTGATAAATACTTTACCTACCTAAAATAGATTTGAATTTGATTACGAAGTCCCTCTTCAGAATTCAAATCAAAAATATGGATCCTAGCCTTAATTTAAATTTTGGGTTAATAATTAAGGATTAAATAAATCAACTAACTTGAATCCTTTTCTCCCTTTATAGATGTCGAGTTCAGACAACAATGATCTTTCTCTTCCTTCTAGAAATGGTTTTCCTTATGAAGATAATCTTCCACAAGTTGATCAAGGTGAAAGGATGTTCCCTTCTTCAAATGGTAGAACTAGAAATCATGTTTCTCCAACTCTTCCTTCACCCCCTCCAGTGATCCTCACCGACCCACATTTTCTTCAATTTAAAAAGTTCAAGGTTACTCAAGCCCTGTTGGCATCCAAACACCTAGATGGAAATTCTATCTGAAGTCACACAATAACAGATTAGGAATGTTGGGTGTTATTTTCCCAATGGAGCTAGCCATTGATTTGGTTCTCCACTTGCTTCCTGAGACATATAGTCATTTCATTAAGAACTCTATATGACTAACCACGACGTGACCCTAATTAATCTAACATTTATGTTGATTTGTGCTGAAGTAGATATGCTTAAGAGCACAAGTCAAGCAAACATGGTTTAGAGATCTGTCTCCCCGATTTCCATGGACAATGGCAACATTGGTAGTCCATAAAAGGTTTCTCTTCCCAAAGGAAAGCGATCGGTCAAGGTCAAATTATTTGACTATATAGTAAAGTGAAAGGCTAATTTTGAGATGGTCTCGTGTGCTATTCCTGAAGAGTCCATATGTTTCTATTGACAATTGAATGAACATTGGATGCGAAGCTACCCAAACTACCTGAAAGATCTTGGAGATAGTAAAGTCAAGATGTGTGACTCTACCAAGCTTCGTGCTTACAATTTTCAGTTTTGGTTTCAGGTATTTCCGGTAACAAGGGAAAGAGTTCGGGATGATTGCAATGCACACACCATTTGTTTAGCCGGGGATGTTTATACTATGATATATTTTGATAGATGTTAGGATAACTGGAGATACACGGTTTATGGTTTTTTATATGATGTTTGGATTACTATGGTTTTATTAATGATTTCAAAATGAAAAATTTAGACTGTATTTTTGGGACATTACAAAATGTTCATGTTACCACTACACCATCTTCTGCTTTGGATCCTTATGTTTTATAGGAATTCAAACAGACCCTTGCTTTGAATATTGGTTACATGTAAGCATTTATGTCTCATTTACGTTTGTATCCGTTTACTACTTCAAACATGATGGATCTTGGATTTCGGTGCATCTCATCATATGTCACCTTCTTTCTCATATTTTTCTTCTTTTTCTCCTGGTCAACCCATTTCTATTATGTTTGTCTATGATCGATCTATGCATGTAGAGAATACTAACATCCTCAAAAGTTTAGCTAAATATAACATGTGTATTTTGTTATGATTGTAGAAGAAAACAAGTGATTTCGTGGTTTATGTAATGCTAAGTCGAGGAAAAATGGAAATGTGTTAGTCAAGAATACATATAATAGACCGAGCTCGCAAAGGCTATCAAATGCTAATCTCTCTAGATTGGTGAAAAAGGAGAGAAAATTGAAACATCCAAAATTATCAAGAAGGAAATTTTGGACGAAGTTGAATAGTTTCAAGATTATTCAAAGGTTGGTTGAAACGGGTGCATTTTTTTATTTCTATCATTGATTTATTTAGGAAAAATGAAAAATATAGAAAAATCTTGGATTTTGTAAGAGACATGTATAGAGTAGTCTTTTATTTGTAAATTCTATAGTTGGTTTTGACATCATTAAATTTGTGAAGATTGTTATGATGGAACCCTTTAATTTAATGATTTTATGACTATTAATTACATACGCGGGGTTCTTATCAACCTTGAACCCAGTCTTAGTTATCCGAATATATTAGTCTTAATTATCCGAATATATTGAAGATCAAGTCAATTGGAAGTACAAAACGAAGATAAAGATAAGATGTTTGCACTCAATATAAGAATTGAAGTACTATGTTTACACCGAGTATTTCAAATCTATTCTAGATTACTATTTATGTAGTACTCATTCTAGGTTTTCATATACCTTTGTGCATGAGTTTTGTGAGATCAATAAGTTTTAGCTATCATAGAGAAATTAGAGAATGTGCTAATAAATTGTGATTTTTTACAATTTATTTCTCTTTGTTTAGAAATCGTAATCAATAAATAGTTAAATACTAGTTATGAACCTCATGTATTACATAGGTTAATTTAAAAAAAAACAAAACAAAACAAAAAGTTAAATATAAATATCAAAATATTTAAGAACTTTGAATTTATAAGAAAATAAGAAAAGTAATGAATTATTATAATGAAAATGTTTTTTATCTTTTAAATTAAAAAAAATAATTTAAATAAATAAACAAAAGAAACTAAGAAGCCTTAATTTTTAGAATTTTAAAACTAAAATTTTGAAATTAAAAGGTAAGTTGATTAATGAAATTGATATACATTTATTACTATATTTATTGCAATTATTACATTAAAATATTATTTAGAATTTAATAAAATAGAAAAACTTATAAAATAACATGTGGAAAAAAAATTAACTTAAAATAACCACAAAATAACATTTAGGAAATTGAATGAACAATAAGTTGCAAAAACTTTCATTTATTAGAATAGATTTTAACCAATATTCAATTATTAGTGTTTTATTCTTGATCTGGGACAAACAACAAGCATTTTGGTTCGGACCAGTCCACATAAGCGTAAAAAGACAGAAGACCGGATGTACTTGTTTTCGATCTCTCAAATGTGCAAAAAACATAAATAACCTCACCTTAATAATCGAATTTAGTCATAAAAAACTTATCGAATATAGAACCATCCCATCTTACCCATGAACAATCTTCGAGACCAATCCTCTCTCACTCAAGACTTAACCAACAACCTCACGATTAACATAAAACTAAATTCATCAAACAACCACCTCACGATCCAAATCATACTTTTAACTTTGTATTAAAAACTTACTACAAAGTCTTCATAACACTTTATTTATTTGTAAATGGAGTTTTCTCTATCATCTCCATCTCTCTTTGTTTTACATTATTATGTTTTACAGACTGGTTTTATACAAGACACTTGCCAAACCAAGCCACAAGATCCTCATGCGCCTCTTTTGCACACTTCACCGCGATTTCATCATCATCTTTCCAACGGACAGTCCAACCGTGCGATACACCATTATATATCTTCACAAAATGATCAATCTGCAGACCAACATAAATTTATATATCCTTCCATGTCTGTTCATACGTTTGATCTATGACAGAACATAACAGGTTGTACTGTGTTTGACATGCATTGGACTGAAACAGTCTGATGGTAATGGAAAAAAATCGAATTTTTTGTTCCACACAAAAAAGTGCGATACGTACTCACATCCTACTTATATTTCTTTCTATTACAACATTATACTTTGTAAAAATCTACACAATTATAACATTGTACTTTCTCTATTTTTTTCTTATAAGCACATTAATTTGGAATATTCTACCCAATTACACCATTAATTTGTATTTAGTATTTAGACGACCTTTACTAAAATTGGTTAAATTTTAGAGTGCATAGCTATTTTCTTATACATTATTAAAGGTGTAAGAAAAGTTGTAGACTTTACAAAGCAAAGTTAAAGGTGAAAGAAAAAAATTTACACTTTACAAACGTTAGAAGAAGTTACCTCTGGTTTTGCTTCTAAAGCAAGCTCAAATTCTTTGACAAGTTCTGGTGGAGACATTCTGTCAATCTCAGCACCCAGTATTGCAATAGGAACCTTAACCCCTAAAAACCATCATATCAATAAGAAAAAAAATTCAAAAAAGCTCAGAAATTACAGAAAATTAACCTTTTGATTTAGGTTCGAAGTATTTAAACATGTACACGTTTCTAGAAATGAGGGATAATGATAAATGTTGTTGAATGAAACATACCCTTGATATCATCTAAAGTGAGAAACGAAGGATGCAAGAGAGCAGCAACTTGTATTTCAGCCTCTTTTGCCAGCTCAACAACCACCTTAGCTATAAAAAAATTATTTAGAAAAAAAAAACAATTGAGTCAACCAAAGCCCGATTTGTTACAAACGAAAAGACAGAACATGACAGATGAGGACAGTCTTGTACTGTGTTTGTCATGTATTAATAAAGTTGATGTGAAAGCTACTCTTACCACCCCAACAGAATCCTGCAGCCCCAATTTTAGAGATACCCTTCTCTTTCAGAGCCTGAATAACCGATTTCGCAAATGCTACTGCTTCCACCTACAAAAAGAGAAAAAAGAAAACATAAGGAATCCTATTCGACATCACAAATCTAGAATTGAAGATATCACTTCTTACAGAATTGGCTAATTCATATAATTTCAAATTTAAAACATTTAATGAAAAGAATAAAATTTCATTGATAACAAGAGAAAACTAACCGGTCCATGATTCCTTAACCAATCTTGAATCGGAGAATCAGGAATCAAGGGGTCTCCATGGAAGAAGTCGGGGACAACGACATAATACCCAGAAGAGGCAATTTTGTCTGCAAGCTTCCTGTAAAATTAAAATTAAACAACGCAATCTTATTTTCCAGAAGGAACGAATGGCCAAATCAATAAATTAAACCATAGAAAAGAAGAAATTTGATATAAGGGGTTGTTCTTGCGAGAAGGCATACCTCAATTTTGGAGCTCCGTAACCTGCACAAAACATACCAGACGCAAACAAATTAGAGCAATAAGATGATCATACAAACTATGGTTGAATTGCAAACCAAAAAAGGGCTAGTGATTTTAAAAGATAGGCTTCACAGATATAAAATACAGGTGTTTTAATGAATTAGCTTCTTGAAAGGTAAACTATTAACGGATTAAAACCTAATTTTTGCAAGAGTGAGTAGTGAACATCCAGATATAAATCTTATCATTGATTACAGTAGTTAGAGTTGGTAAATAAGAACACTAAGAGTGGAGTGAAGTAGCGTACCATAAACGTCGGAAATCAGAACAACGGCGATCTTCGAATCAGTGTTCCCGGTAACGTAAGAATTGAGAGAGGCGATCTGCAGGACATCGCCGGATTCACCGCCGGAGGAGAGTGTAGGTGGGTTCTCGCAGCATTCAGGGCCAGACATTGTGGACAATGGAGGAGCTTGTTGAATGCGTGCTCTGGTCAACTCAACAGGTGTTTTTGGCGAGGGAAGGGTTGGTAATTTAGTGCACTCTGGTACCCTCGGGTTTCTAATGTACTTCAGATCATACACATAAGTTTTGAGACCTTGCACATTGATACCCATAGTTTGTAGTTTTAGGGTTTCTGAAACCGGTTGGCTATCTTATATGTCGAAATCACTCCGGTGGAGCTGATTTGGTGTTGTGGTGATTCTTTGCTAGTTTAGGGATCATATATATAGAGTAGAAGTGGTCCTACTTTTCATTTAATGACAATAAGTAACCGATGAAGAATGTGATATAAGATTTGTTGGACGGTTACGGTTGAGATTGATGATATATATGCTTTTGAAAGAATGACACGTGTAGTCAACGAGTCAAACACACACACACACACATGAAGCATATGAGCATGTATGACGTAATCATTACGTATTGCAATGCAAGAGAACATGTAATGAAGAGTTTACTTATAAACTTGGTGGGTTCCATAAATTATCTTATTTTTTAAATCTTATAATAACTTGTATAGGAATAATATTAAGAAGTGCCTTGAAAAATATTTAGAACCTACCTTATAGTGTCAAACTAAAATTGATGATCAAAATTTTTAGGACTGCTTAAACCATCCATAATAAACATTTCCTAGTTAATTGATTTACAAGTTTGTCCATATGTATCTCACATTGGAAACGGAGTAAAAGCTACATAGTTTTTGTTAATAATATAAATGAAGGGTGATGGAAATGTTTATTAAGGATGGTTTAAGCAATGTTTATTAAGAATGGAGTAAAAATCATTATAGTGTTTTAGTGTGTTTACAATTTCAAACACTTGTAACTAAATCTTTATGAATATAAGACACTTTTGAATCATTGATCTTGAACATACAATAATGTTTTTATCATAAACTTGGTTGATTCACAACTCTTTATTTTCCGCATTACTTACCACTTGACAATTTTGAAACTTTGTTTTAGTCTTTTTAACACTTGGACTCTTCAAGTCTAAGGTTTACTGATTTTCACATTTTTTTTAGTTGGTATGAGAGCTCGTGTGATCAACTTTGAGAATTAGAAAAAAAAATCACCCAATTTTTTTTCAAGTTTTAAACTAGTATCACTTGTTCCCAATGGCAAGTGTGAATCTAAACCAAAATATTCTCTAATTAGTTTCAATTGCACACAGTCTTGGCACAGGAAATCATGCACGTATCCTTATATCAAACGAATACTCTTCATGGGCAGATTGTATCAAGTACTACTTGGAAGGTCATGATGGTGATATATGGACTTATATTTCCACTGGGAAATGTCCTGCAGAATTTATGAGGGATATATACCAAGTCGATGATTCCTGTAACACTTAAATATTGGAATGTTCATTATTGCCCTTGTTATTATAAAAGCTGTACTTTTTGTCCTTGGGTAGTACGTGTGTTGGATTAGTGTCTAAGTCCATAACTATTTTGGTATGTACTTAACCCGATTATGAGCATGGTCCTTTTGGGTTGCCTTCACCATAGCAATATATAGGATGATTTAAGGAGAGAAAGGTTTAAATATGATTTATTATTATATTATGAGAATAATATATTAAAGGAGAAATCATATTGTTTAATTAATATTGGTCAAGAATTAATTAAGAATTAATTTTGTGGTTAAAAGAGATTAATTAAACTTAGGGGACTGAAGTTGTAATTATAAGATAATTATAATTGGGCTATGGATCACTTAATAATATATAGGTTGAACGAATTCTATGGGAAGCCCATTAGAAATCGTCCAAGGGATATGTTTAAGGAGTCCATGGGCTGCTTAGGGCCTAAGCAGCCAGATTAGGGTTTCCTAGTTGTAAACCCTAATAGCCTACATGTATAAAAGGGACCCTTAAGCCCCAAAAACGTGGAGAACACTTCTATTAGGGTTTCCAGCCGTTTTTGGTGCCTCCTTTACTTCTCCTCTTCATCCAAGTTGCATATGGTGTTTGTGACTCCATTAGAGGTACTACACTTGTGGTACTTGCTTTCAAGAGCTAAGGAAATTCAAGGAACTAGTTGTTATTGCTATATAACAACAAAAGGTATGTATTCTAGTTTTATATATGAATTTCGAAAATTATTATAGCATGCCAGGTTTCTTTTTGTGTTCATAAAGTTGTATAACTAATAGTGAAAACATAGATCCAATACTAGGGTTGCATGCACACATAGGATTGTTAGTATAAAACCCAACAGTGGTATCAGAGCCATTGGTTTTTGTTTTCAATTAGCTTTTATTCAAATTTATGAACTTGACATATTAGGGTTTATGGCTAATGAACCCTAAAGGCTAGGTAATTTTCGCAATTAGGGTTGCAAAACCCTAGATGGCGATTTTTGCTAGGGTTTCCCAAATCCTTTCCTTAGCTTCCAAGATTTTGAAATCTAGGGTTATCCAACCCTTGGATTTCGAAATTACCTCCTTCCCTAAGGTTAGATCCTAAATTTTAGGGATTTGGATAATCCCATATCTTGTAATTATCTTTTAATTGTTAAATATGGTAATTAAAGATCTTGAATTATCCTATCCCTTATTTTCGAGATTTAGAGAGGGATTCAAGGGATTAGGATATCTTAGATGTATAATTCGTAATTATCCTCATGATCTAGATAATCCCTTGTGATTTAATAATTTAAATTAATTGTTTAATTTATGGTAATTATTAAATCAAGAGTTTTAATATTTAAAATTTTAATTTAAATGTCTTAAATTCGAAAATTTTAAGTGAGATTAAAACCTAATTGTTTTGAAGAGTTTCAAAACTTGCCCTCAAGTTTTGGAATTTAAATTGTTGATTAAAAGTTAATTTTGAAAGTCTAAATTCCAAAACCCTGATTTTGAAAAAGTTCAAATTAAACCCTTATGTTTTTATTAAATTAATTAAGTGTATAATTAAAAGAGATTTAATAAATCCATAATGATTTCGGTTAGTTAAAAGTATAATTTAAACGACCTAGTATTTTAAAAGTGTAAAATACACCCTTATACTATATATAACATTAAAAGTTTAATATTATATATGTATAACTAAAAAGTCAGTCTTACCGTTAGTAGGCCTCATTCACGAAACTAGTCTATAAGGGGTGTTTAAGGAAATTGCCTATAAAATGGCGATTGAATGGGTATCCACTCTTACCCACCGCACTCTTGACTTGTGGAGGGTCGTTAGCCGAACGGGTAGGATAGGACAGAAACCTTCCATTATAAGTATAATGAAGTACAAAGTAACTAAATGCTTTTTCAAATTCCCAAATCATAGTTACTTTAGGCAAAATGTGAAATTGTATGCTAACCCATGGAATTACACTTCGTACCCTTGTCAAACGTTAGTGGAGCGTGTGTGGTTAACCGGCACACTAATTTGGGGATGACATTGGTAGCGAAGGGTGACTCGATGTTTGTCATAGATCAATGGAGCGTGTGTGGCTAACCGGCACATTGATTAGGTGATAGTAACATTGGGTGCACCACGTGATTCGTATGGTTATTCACACCTTGTTTGTGATCCTCGGCATCCCAGTCACGAATAGTAGGGCATAATCGAGATTAAACATGCCATTGAAGAGTTCAATGAGTCTCAAAAGATCTAGGAGTTTCAATTCATTTAAAACTTAAACTTCTTTTTCGTTTTTCATGGTGGAAATTGGTAAATCGTCATTTACCTACCTTCAGATATTCTGCAACTAGATTACGGCATCCCTCTTCTAGGTTGTAGAGTATTGTGTTGGATCCTAGCTTGATGTTTCATTTGGGTGTTGCATCAAGAATTCTTATCAACTCAACTTGAATTTTCTCCCGTTTTGTAGATGTCTGAATCTTACAATGGTCTTCCCAAATCCTTTGGAACAAGCTTTCCAAATGAAGATGACGTTCCGAGATACGATCAAGGAAATGAGAGTCATGCTTCACTTCCTCCACCTCCTCCAATTATTCTCCCTGACCCACAAGTTCAAAGGCTTGAAAAGTTCAAGCTCACTCAAGCCCTTTTGGCAAGTAAACACGAAGATGGGAAACCTATGTGTGCGCACGTCTTAGAGATAAAGTCATACATTGATAGGTTAAACATGTTGGGTGTTGAGATTTCAAGTGAGTTGGCTGTTGACTGGGTTCTTCAGTCACTTCCTGAATCATATAGTGAGTTTGTTAGAGAGTACTATATGATGGACCACGACGTGACCCTAATTGATCTCACCTATTTGCTTATAGCTGCTGAATCAGCAATGATTTGGCGTGCTGGTCAAGCAAATTTGTCTAGTGAATCAAACTCCCAAACTTCAATGGACACTGGCAACATTGGAAGTCCAGAAAGAACTAAGTTTGTGATTGTCCGATGTGTTGTGCCAAAGGAGTCTATTTGCTTTTATTGCCAAAAGAAGGGGCATTGGAGACGAAGCTGCCCTAATTACCTGAGAGATCTAAGAGATGGGAGAGTCAAGACGTATGGCTCTGCTTCAGGTAAAATCCATTAACTAACTCTTTTAAGTTCCTATTCTAGATTCTTAATACATGATGTGATAAGATTACATTTTGATGTTTTGTAGGATCGAAGAAAAGAGAGGAAGCTTGAGAAAAGAAGTGAGCTGAATCTGATCATGAAGAAATGGATTTCGATCGCATTACTTGAAGAATGGATTCTTGAGCTACAACTTGGAGTTAGAATAGATTGTTAACATAGTTTTTCAATTGAATTGCATTGTAAGGACAAGTTTTTTTTCCGCAATAAAATAAATTTTGATTTTGTCTTATTTATTTATCCTTACAATGAAATATATGAAAAATTGATGTTCATGTACTTCTATTATTAGCAAAATGGATTTGATTCTTAATTATGGAAATGTCAAAAGTGTACCAAATAGGGAGACTTTCTCATCGCCCAAGTTTCAATTGGACAGAAACTTGGAATCATGCAATGTGTATTGTATGATGAATGGAAAACTTTCACATTTGGGAAACTTAGACTAATTCTTTGGCAAAGTGTCAGTTGAAGGACTAGGAGATCAAGTACACAAGGTTGTGTGTTGATCAAGTCCACCACAAGAGTGACAAAGATATTCGTCATGATTTACTAAAGCTTAGTAAATTTGATTATACTTATAAGATTAAGTATAATTCTGAGTTGATTGAAAAAGTTTCAATGAATAGTAGAACGAATAAAGAAGAATCAAGTAGGCAGAAAGATAAAAGTTTCTCTATTCTAAGAAGAAGGGAGAGTACCTTTTATTGTGTTTTATGATAAGTCTTAATGATTAAGAACCATATCTCAATTGATCCTCTAAGTGAGTCTTAGTGCATTTGCATGTCTAAGAAGAGGTATCAAATATTGTAGAAATGGATATATCAATAAGTCAATCATACTTCGTTCCAATATCAAGTCTTAGAGTCAAGATTGTGACATTGAGTGAAAAGTCTTAAGTAGGTTTATAACACTCATCAAATGTGGAATTTGGAAAAGTTTTCTTATTCTTGCACATTTGAAATTGGTAAGTTGTGCTGTCTTGGATAAGATAAAGACCAACTAGGACCAATTGTGTGAAGTGTTTTGTCTTGATAAATGCTTCACTAACTCTTGAATATTTGTTTGTCAAGAAATGTTTCTTGACAAGAGAATCTTATATGTCAAGAAGTCAGTGGGAGTCTTAATATTCTTAAAAAGTTTCAAGAACAAATCAAGAATAAACCTTATCGATCATCACTAGCACACGACTTGAGGTTTACAACCTATCGTGCTGACATTGTTTTGTTTCTGTGCCATTCCAATTGAGTTAATTGTGTATATGAGTTCTATGAGTTCTCATTTGAATACACACTAAAGCCTTAGTCGATGGAAAGTAAATTGATATGTAAGGACAAGTTACTAAACTACTTGGAAGGCATGGTGGGCACTCGTGTTACCATAGGGCAAGAAATCAAGATTAAGAAAGTTCAGTCCATATGAGTTTGGATTTGTCGCAAACCTTGGTTTTGGCAAATTTACATGGATAGGAACTCATACACCATAAAATCTAAGTGTCATAAGATTCCCTCCTTCATGAAAATGACTGTGAGGAAATGCTTTCACTAAGAGAGATTTTAAGAAGATAGCAATTGTGAAAATTGCATTCTCAAATTCGATTATGGTTACGGCATCCCTTTCCATAGTTCGAATTGTGAGATTTGGCAATTAGTTTCAAAATTTGGAACTTAGTAACATAAGTTATGAATTGTTTAAACACACATATGAGCTATCTAAGGAAAAGGTGTATAAGGTTAAGAAGCTTAGATAAAGGCTTATCGAAGCATCTGGTAGTAGAAATATGAATTTCAGAAGTTCAATAGGCATTGTTTTCTGGAAGTTCATTTGTTTTCTGAATACATGTCAAAGCTAGTGGGAGCATAAATGTTATGCTTATATGATAATCATCATGATAGTGGGAGCATAAGTGTTATGCTTGTATGATTGTTATGGCGAGTATTGCAAGTTAGCAATATTAATTATAGAAAAACAAAGATTCCATTTGCAAAGTTGCATGGGTTGAAAAGTTGTTTTGCTATAATTAAGGGAGAGAATATTATACTCCGTTTCAAAATCTAAAGCTTAGATTAAGAAATTTTAATATTTTCAGTCAAAGGATACATTGTGTGTTCTTAAAATTCAATTATGATTACGGCATCCCTCTTCATAGTTAGAATTGTGAGAACATGACACATAAAATATTATGGAAAAAGATTGGTAAAGTATCATATCTTTATGTAAGACATTATGCATCGTGTCCCATACGCTTCGGGTATAGGATCGATTGTAAATGCTATAGTATTTTACCATTCTAAAATTTTCCAAATGTCTAGCGCATTAAGAGGGAAAAAGGAATAGAATTGGTTTTGACTGAAAGAATTTAACAACTATCAAAGGACGATCCAAAGTTCGCTGAGGATTGATCGCTTGTAAGTAGTTGGAAGTATGGTATTGGATGGACCATATCGACATTATTATGAATAGATAAGATTCTATTAAGAATGAGTTGTCATATGGCAAATGTGGAAATGTTTTCATATTGGGAGTTGGATATTGAGAGTTTGTGCCTAGATTAGAAACTTTTATGCAAGAAGGATGTTCAAAGGAATGTACTTTGAATGTGAGACTTCACATCTATGGAATTGTCTTGTAACAATTTCTAAGAAAGTACTTTGTAATTTCATTAGCTACGTCTTGGTGACTTTTGTGCTATGATTTTGCAAAGGGATCGTTGCATAAAATGTTAGAATCTAGCATATTCTAGTAGTGGCAAGAACCTTGTGTTCTTACACTAATAATTAGGATTAAGGAATTGTGAAATGAGCATCATTGGAAAAGTTTTCAGGTGATCTATTTCACAAAGCATGGACCATAGGAAACACGGTGTGCATGCTTAGAGCATGGGACAATTGTTGTTGTAATTCAAGCAATGAGTTGATTATCCGAAACATTAAATGATAAATAATGAGTAATCAATATGGTGGATAAATAGAAGGGTTTTATTTACTCTCACAAGTTTGGGGCCATATAGGATTAAGTATTGTTGTCATGTTTCAATTTGCATGTTTTGACTTCCAGAATAACTAGGTTATTCAAACATCCACAGTTGGTCATACGTTGAGAGTAGGTATGAATAAAGACTGTCATGAATCTGTCTGTAGATTGTCTGAAGTGTTTAGACATGGCACAAGTTTGCTGCAGAGTTCGTGAGTGGTTTGATAAGATTAAAGTATTGGATTAAACCCACGCTCACTTGGATCACTTCACGGTTTTATCACGAGTGATTAGTGAGATGATAATATTGTATATTCTTGAAACCGAGACGTGTGAGTTGTTATTTGTTGGTCAGTTACACATTGATAATAAGTAAACACACCAGTAACTTGGTGTTATAAAACTTATCGTTGTGTGTGATTTGATCAGTAAATGCAAGCGAGCATTTGAGTCGAAGTTTATCCATTCCTTTTACCCAAAGTGGGATAAAAGCGATATATGTGGGCCTCTCGATGATTTAGTGATGACACCTAAGCGCTTGGCCAAGCCGGGACTAAGTTGATGTGTTCAATTGTAGTCTGTTATCAGTCGTCATGAATCGGAAGTCGAGAAATAGTATAGAGAGAATGATTGAAATTCATGTCTTTTGTCTATACGATATCTTGAGAATGGAGGAATATATAATCCCTTATCTAGAAGGACACGCTATCTGATAAGATCAGAGTTGACAGCGGCTTTTGAAAGCTACGATTGCTGATCAGGTTCTGAAGTCATACGGAAAATAGTTATTAGACTTATCCAAGTGGGAGACTGTTGGATTAGTGTCTAAGTCCATAACTATTTTGGTATGTACTTAACCCGATTATGAGCATGGTCCTTTTGGGTTGCCTTCACCATAGCAATATATAGGATGATTTAAGGAGAGAAAGGTTTAAATATGATTTATTATTATATTATGAGAATAATATATTAAAGGAGAAATCATATTGTTTAATTAATATTGGTCAAGAATTAATTAAGAATTAATTTTGTGGTTAAAAGAGATTAATTAAACTTAGGGGACTGAAGTTGTAATTATAAGATAATTATAATTGGGCTATGGATCACTTAATAATATATAGGTTGAACGAATTCTATGGGAAGCCCATTAGAAATCGTCCAAGGGATATGTTTAAGGAGTCCATGGGCTGCTTAGGGCCTAAGCAGCCAGATTAGGGTTTCCTAGTTGTAAACCCTAATAGCCTACATGTATAAAAGGGACCCTTAAGCCCCAAAAACGTGGAGAACACTTCCATTAGGGTTTCCAGCCATTTTTGGTGCCTCCTTTACTTCTCCTCTTCATCCAAGTTGCATATGGTGTTTGTGACTCCATTAGAGGTACTACACTTGTGGTACTTGCTTTCAAGAGCTAAGGAAATTCAAGGAACTAGTTGTTATTGCTATATAACAACAAAAGGTATGTATTCTAGTTTTATATATGAATTTCGAAAATTATAGTAGCATGCCAGGTTTCTTTTTGTGTTCATAAAGTTGTATAACTAATAGTGAAAACATAGATCCAATACTAGGGTTGCATGCACACATAGGATTGTTAGTATAAAGCCCAACAGGGCGTACCACATGCAACGCTTGGCGTACAAGCTGTGAAGCAAGTATGCATGGCATACCACATGGTACATTTAGCGTACTGATGTGAGTTGAGAATGGGACTCCGAACACATATGATGTGTGTACAAATATGTATGTGGGGCGTACGTGAGAGATATTGAAACCCTAATTTAGGGTGATTGCACCCTATATAAACACCTGAATACCTTAGGTTTGGCCTCTTTACCAGCCCCAAACCTTCTAAAACCCTAGAGCATCCATTAAGCTTCTTGGTGGTGTTCTTGAGCCCTTGAGAGGCTTTTAGTTGTTGTTTTACTCTTTGTGAAGGAAGCTTTGAAGATTGAAGGTGCTTTGCTTGGAAGGAAGGTCATAGATCCAGAATCATCACATTTGTTGCAATCTCTTTGAGGTATCAAGTTCATACATTGACTTGTTAATACTTAGATCTCTTTATGGTTTGATTTGTCATACTTTTGGTCCTTTTTGAGTTGATTGATGGTTTGGGATGTTTGAAGGCGTTATTCCTCTAGATCTAAACTTATTAGGGCTTTATAAGCATAAAGGTGCCAACTTTATGGGGTATTAGGTCTCATGCATGGATTAAGTCATATATTAAGTTCCTTAAAAGCTTAAGAGCTTCATTTAGTCATGCATGAACGTAAAGTTAGTAACTCTACGTGTTAATCCAGCTCAAGGAAGTCAAATCAAGGTTTTGGAGCTATGTCTTAAGGGATTAAGGGTTGAAATCAATTTTTGGCTGAATGGGTGAGTACATTAGGCGTACAAATAGGTATGCTTAGTGTACAAGCCTTCAAACAAGTACCTTACACATAAGTGCTGAGTACGCCCTACGTACTCTGTCTGATAGACTTCACATGTTTGGGCTTTGGGTTTGGGTTATCCTTTAGGCTTAGTCGCTTGGGACCTTTTTGGGCCATCTGAATGCAAGAGGTTAGACTAGCAAAAATTGGTGGGCCTTAGGTTAAGCCCATGTAAGGATTTGGGCCGAATTTGTAAAATTGGTCCATATGTGGGCCTTGGAAGGTTATTTGGTTTTTGGGCCTTTTAGATTGGAAGTTTGGGTCTTACTCTTGGACCGAACTAGGTAAAGGGTAAAATGGTCTCTTTACCCTAATCATGGACTGATAATTATGGATTGGAATCCAACTATTAATTGGAAGTTATTTGGTATTGATATCTTGGGGATTCGTCGGTTTACAGCAGCAGCAAGTGTAGGATCTTTTGCTAATCAATTGAGGTATGTTTCCTCATTGGGTTTAGCGGGTCTAAGGCACCAATGCCCGCCCTTGTATTTATGTTATGATGCTAGGAGTTTGCATGACCCATGCATGTGTTATGTGCTACTATGTATACCGGGCGGGGTCCAGGGACCGATCTCATGCGTGACCTAAGATTAACATATATGTATACCGAGTGAGGCTCGATGTCGGGTGCGGCCCGAGGCCGAGTGGGACTCGATATCGGGTGGGGGCCTAGTATGTGGTTTATTATGTATGATATTGGGTAGTTTGGGGATCTCACTAAGCTTTGTGATTACAGTTTTCACTTTATGTTTTAGGTACTTTTGGTTCCAAAGGGAAGAGCTTGGGAAGACTGCGTTGCGCCCACCACGTGTTTCTGCTTTTGTGATGTACTCTAATTTGAGATGATGTTGACACACTTATTTTATTTGGAATGTATTGATGATCTTTTGGAGTATTGTTTTTATTAAATTAAAAATGATATTTTTGGGATGTTGCAAGTTGGTATCAGAGTCTTAGTTTGAGGGATTCGGATTCACTCTCAGGTGTGTCGGAACTCAAGTTGAGGGTTTGGTGGAATTTTCAAAAAGAAAAAGTTTTATAAAAGGGTTTCTAGTAAAAGAAAAAGGGTGTAGTGCATGCAATCGACCGAGCTCAAGTAAGTTTTCCCAAATTACCCATACATGCAATTTGATATGGTTTGATCTGTGAATCTATGAATAACATGCTAGTTGGGGCTAAGGATATGCTCAGTTTTTGCATGATAGAATTCTAGGAGTGATGTCTTTATATGCCTGTTGTATGAGCTTGTAGACTTGCATTCTAGTACTGATTAGTCAGTGATAAGGTGGCCTTATTAGGTGATGCTTGGTTCTGGTTACTTGATGCTCGAATGCTGCTTGCTTTTTAATTTTAGGAGTTCTTACTAACTTCAGCTAACTAGTAGATGAATATACTAAAATTACATATTATGGGAACTAAATAATTTTAAAAAGTTATGTTTTAACTCTATTGTGTAGCTCTTGTTTAAGTCCAAGCGTTGTAGTGTGAGACCTCTCATTTGAAGAATTATCTGGTTTCTGTGGTATGTAATTGTATTCGTGTGCTAGTTAGAGGGAGTTAGTGGGAGTTCCTTCTGCAGCTAATGGCAGAGAGTGGTCTATATTTTACCCTAGAAAAACTTAGGATGAGATCTAGTGCTGGGAGCCCTTTCTGTGATGGGAAGTTGTATGGATTTAAAGTGAATGGGTTGAGTCAAGGCAATTCTTGAGGAAATTACGGATAGATGTGGAAGGTAGTATGGGTCGTACTACTAGAAGTAGAGGATTCTTACTCGATTCAAGGAGAGATGCGATGAACTCATAAGCTTATGGAGTTTGTGATCCCTTGATATATATTTGGATGTGTATTATGATGGTTTGTATGGTCTATTTTTAGTATGGAAGTTTTGGTGTTGGAGAGGGATCGGGCTCAGGTTTTGGAGCCAGGCCGCTAGATGATTAGACTAGGGAGTTCATCTCGTCTGAGGTTACATGTAGCCTTCTTGACCAGACTCGTGTGATCTTTGGTACGGTCAAAGAGGGCATTTTGGAGATTCTGGATGAGCGGTTGAGATCGTTTCGTACTAAGATGATGGCTTAGATGGGTGCACGCTCCTTGTCAATCAAGGAGTTCAGGTCATGTGGAGCCCCGAACTATCATAGGGAGAAGGACCCTATAGTGAATAGGCGGTGGTTAGCAGACGTTGCTAACACTTTCTGCACCAGTCGTTGCCCCGAGGAGGCAAAGGTTAGACTAGCTTCCTGCCTCTTGAAGGACAGGGCAAGAGACTGGTGGGATGAGGTAGGACGTGCAGTTGGTGATGGTGTTGTTGAGGTAATGTCATGGGATGATTTCTCAACCAGGTTTCGAGCTGAGTTTGAACCGATAATTGAGGTGCAGTAGTTCGTGTTAGAGTTTCAGGGTCTCCTCCAGACTACTGAGATGGTGGTCGAGATCACCGCTTTGTTCAGTGAGATAACTATGTTGGTTCTGCAGTATGTGGCAGAGGAGGAGATGAAGATGGATTGATATCATGAGATATTGAAGAGTGACATTCGGTATTTTGTGAGCCGATCCAGCTGCAAGACGTTGGAGGACATGATAGCGTGAGCTAAGGAGAGGGAGATTGATTTGGAGATGGATAAGAAGAGGAAGCCAAATTTTATGCAGAGTGTTGAGGGTTTGGGTAAGAGGCCCAAGGTATCTGAATCTAGATCGAGAGGTGATCAGGGCCAGAGCTATTATGGCAAGTGCGATAAGACGCACAAGGGACAATGCAGGGTTGGTGGTTCTGGCTGATTCAAAGGTGGTCGTACAGGTCATTATAGCAGGGATTGTACTACTACTACCACCTAAGGATCGAATATGAATTGCTTTCAAGGAAATCAGAGGGGCCACAAGAAGACCTATTGTTCGAGTTTGGCTGTATCAGGACCGGTGTCAGCACTCGCTCCTACGACTCTTTGGATTATGAATGGCCTCCAAGTCCGAGCATACAAGCCTGTGGTTAAGAGCAGGGGTTTCCATTTAACGACCGAGGAGGCGCGTGCAACACCTGATGTGGTGACGGGTGTGTGTCTTCTCCTTATCTCTTTATTTATATTGAATTGCATGCTTATGTTTATGTATTTTATTTTAGGATTGTTCCTTGTGAATTGGATTTCTGCACTGGTATTGTTTGATTCGGGGGCTACCTGATCCTTTGTGTCACTTGCGTTTAGCAAGAGATTTGTTGGAGCTCCGGGGGAGCTGTATTACCCTCTTAATGTTGAGATTGCGGTAAATTTAGTTTCGATTCTTCTACGTGGGAACAAGGTTATTGTAGGTAAGGATTAGTTGAGCCCTAATGGGGCAGTGATCGACTGTGGACAACAGTTGGTACGGGTTCGGACCCCAAGTGGGGGACAGATAGTGGTTCATGGGGAGAGATCTCAGCGAGGGTTGATTTTGTGTTTAGCGGCGAGGGTCAGGCACTATTTTCAGTACAATTATTCTGATTACCTCACCTATGTTATGGATACCCAAGATAAGGGTAAGGCGACCGTGGATGATGTGTCGATTATGCGGTATTGCCTGGATGTGTTCCCGGAGGAATTTCCTAGAGTGCCTTCGGAGAGGCAGGTGGAGTTCATGATTGATCTGGTTCTAGGTGTGGATCCGATAGCCAAGGCACCTTATCGGTTAGATCCTCCCGAGATGCAGGAGTTGTCTACAATGCTGCAGGAGCTGTTAGACAAGGGATTTATTTGACCGAACAATTCGCCTTGGGGAACACCGATTCTGTTTGTGAAGAAGAAGGATCGGTCTCACCGTATGTGCATCAACTACCAAGAGCTGAATAAGGTAACTTTGAAGAACCACTATCCACTCTCGAGGATTAATAATCTTTTTAGCCAGCTTCAGGGTGCATCTTGGTTCTCCAAGATTGATTTGTGATCAGTTTATCATCAAATGCGAGTCATGGATGAGGATGTGCAGAAGATAGTCTTCCAGACTCTTTATGGTCATTACAAGTTCTCGGTGATGCCTTTTGGGCTCACCAATGCTCCAGCCACATTCATGGGTCTTCTGAACCGCGTGTGTAGGTCGATACTGGAATGGTATGTGATTGTATTCATTGATGATATCTTGGTTTATTCCATGACCTAGGGGAAACACAAGGAGCACTTAATGGAAGTGCTAGAGATATTGAGGAGGGAGAGACTTTTCGGAAAGTTCTCCAAGTTTGAGTTCTATTTACGCGAGGTGCAGTTTATGGGGCACCTTGTCAACCAGAATGGTATTCAGGTTGATCTGTACAAGGTTGAGGTCGTGATGTAGTGGGCGGTTCTCAGTTCTCCATCTCAGATTCGGAGGTTTCTTAGTTTAACAGGGTACTATCGGAGATTCATTCAGGATTTCTCCAAGATAGTTGTTGCTTTGACCCGATTGACCAAGAAGACAGTTACTTTTTGCTGGGGGCCTGAGCAGCAAGCAACTTTCGAGACTTTGAGGCAGTGGTTGTATGAGGCACCAATTCTGACCCTATTAGAGGGTGATGATGATTTCATGGTTTACTGTGATGGTTCGATCACAAAACTTGGGGTAGTGTTGATGTAGAGGGGTCACGTGATCGCTTATGCTTTGAGGTAGCTGAAGCCTCATGAGGAAAATTATTTGACACATGATTTGGAGTTGGGGGATGTGGTTTTCGCTCTCAATATTTGGAGGCATTACCTCTACAGGGTTTGTTGTACTATTTAAACGGATCATAAGAGCCTGAGGTACTTGATGGATCAGCCGAATCTGAACATGAGGCAACGTTGATGGTTGGATGTGGTGAAGGATTATGATTGTGAGATCCTGTATCACCTAGGCAAGGCTAATGTGGTGGCCTATGCTCTCGTCCGCAAGGCAGTCGTGGCTCCGATCAAAGACGTATGTTTGAGGATGACTGTGACTACTCCATTACTGGAGCAGATTCATGAGGCACATGTCAAGGCTATGAAGGAAGAGCACCGAAAGAGCGAGTGTATTGTGGGTCAAGTGGCTTCCTTCGATTATGATAGTCGTAGATTATTGACTATGTATCGACAAGTTTGGGTTCCATATTGGGGCAGTGTACACCAAATTCGGATGAAGGAAGCTCATAAGTCTAGATTGTCGATGAAGTCCGCGATCATGGACCCAACCCATTATGGAGTATCTCCAAAATGACACGATCCCGACAGAAGAAATAAGCAAAAGAGAATTCAGGATGAGAATCTCAAGGTATGTGTTAATCCAAGGTAAACTTTATAAAAAAAACTATCGTAGGTCCATACCTTAGATGCTTGGAAGATCCTGAAGCTGAAGAAGTCTTAAAGGATATACGTGAAGGAGATTGTGACAATCACATGGGGGCATATCCTAATGCTCCAAAATACTAAGAACAGGATACTACTAGCCAACCATGAAGAAAGACTCCTTTCTACATGCTTAAAAGTGTGATGCTTGCCAAAGATAATGCGACATCCTACATCAACCGACAGAACCTCTACATCCTATTATCTCCCCATGGCCGTTCATGAAATAGGGGATGAATATAGTAGGAAAATTACCAGTGGCCCCAGGAGTAAAAGTCTTCATGCTAATGATAAATGAATACTTCTCCAAAGGATCGAAGTTGAATATTTCATTCAGGTAAGAGACAAAGAGGTAGTATCATTCATTAAACGTAATATCTTAACCATGTTCGGGATCCCTGCTGAAATCATATGAGACAATGGATCTCAATTTAGAAGCAAAAGGCCAGGAGACTTTTGCACAAGTTGGGGAATCAAAATGATAATGTCCACTCATGTTCATCCCAAAGCTAATGGTCAAGAAGAATATACCAATAAGATCATAGTAAACAACTTGAATAAAAGACTGTAAAAAAAGAAGGGAAGATGGGCAGAAGTGCTTCCTTTCGTCTTATAGGCAAACAAGACTACTTCCAAAGTAGCCACAGGCCAGACCCCCTACTATTTCGTATTTGGGATAGAAGTAGTGATCCCTACTGAAGTAGTGATCCCGACGACATGATACTTGCTGCAAGATCAAGAGAATAACAAAAGGATCCTAGAACAGGATCTTGACACTATTGACGAACTCAGAGATCTTGCCAAAATATGCATTGTTGCTCATCAACAAAGGATCACCAAGGCTTATAATAAGAACATAAGAATAAGAAGGTTTCAAATAGGATACATGGTATTAAGGAAAACATTCCAAAACACCAAGGGTCCTAGTGCAGGAAAATTAGCTCTTAAATGGGAAGGACCATATCTTATAGATGTTGAACTAGGAAAAGGAGCATATTGGCTAGCAACACTTGAAGGAGACGTTCTGCCAAGATCCTGGAATGCTATACACCTCAAAGCATACTACATGTAAGTAGGGCCAACTAATCCATGACAACACCAAGGTGCACATGTTCTTTACCTTAAACTTTTCATAATTACTTATTGTCTCCTCGAATACATCACTAACTTAAGCATCGGAAGGGCATTAGCTAGACTAACGCCCATCCATATCTAACGTTTGCTATGCAGAACAACATACAGTTAAGGATCGTCAAGATTGAAGATCCTGAAACGTAAGGTTCCTCAAGGTTGAAGACCCTGAAACACGTGGATGTTGACACATGAAGATCTTAATGCCATAATACTTGACAAACTCAGTTATATTTAATAGTGTAATCTTTAGACTATCATATACACAAGCTAGAGACTGATCATCTCTCCTACGCTTAAGGGTACTTAATCCCCTCTAAGGTTTAAAGAGCTAATTACATCTTTCACATGAACTAATGTTTATACACCTCAGTTGGACGCATGATATCAGACTGTGGGATACGAGTAAGCTGATCATTTCACGATTCGGTGGCTTGGCAACCCTCTTATCTTTGAACATAAGTTGAGATCCTTAAGCTTTATAACATTTTCATGTTATCCAAAAATCGGGATCCTATCCAAGTGATTACTTAAGGTTTATAACATTTTCATGTTATCAAAAAATTGGGATCTCGCCCCAGAAACTACAGAAGGTCTATAACATCTTAATGTTATAACACATTGGAAATTTGCCCCATAGAATAAAATCGAATCATAACATTTTCATGTTATCATATGTAAGGATCTTTCTCATAAATTATATCACAAGTTGGGATCGTCCCTAGTATATAACATTAGCATGTTATTTATTGAATCTATGGTGTTACACGATAATTTTGTCAAGATCTATAACCTAAACAGGTTATCCTAAGGAGGGATTTCCCCTTTATGATCTAGGATCCTCATCTTTAAGGATCCTCATCCTTATAGATCCTCTTCATTAAGGATCATTATCGATCCTCATTATTAAAGAGCCTCATTATCAACAGTGAACTGAAGTTCTCTCCTAAGCTAAGATCCATCCTTAGCTAATTTCAAGATTTACAAAGAAAAAACTTGGAGATAATCAGGTTCGATCTATCCTTATTCTCAAAGAAATTTAGATAAAGGATCCTAAAATTTTCAGGATCCTAAACTAATTACTGATTTATGAACTTTCATCACTTCGTAGTTTTTTGCTATTTTAAATTGATATCTTTAAAGAAGTTTTAAAGCATGTTAAAAACTCTTAAGAGTTAAAAGTTAATCATCAAACTTCTAAAGAAAATTTTAGATTACTTAACAGAGTCAGTTCTTGTTTGTTTAATTGATTCAATCCTTATCAATCCATTTTATCTTAAAAATTATTCACTTTCTATGTAGGATCCTAACTACGCAGGGATCTTAGTATTGTGTTATGCTGGAAGCATAGAAAGATAAAGGAAAGATCAACTATTATATTCGAAATAGAAAGACCTACAACCATACAAGAGTCATGTGTTCACATCAAAAGATTATGCTACCTAATCACCGAAAAGGCCTAGACCTAAGTCTGGTCATCATTGGCCTCCCCCCCCCCCCCCCCCCCCCGGTCAACCGTAGTATAGGATCCTGGCTAGTGGTAGCAGGCTTCCCAGTTAATTTGGCAAGTTCCTCGCTCCAACCAACCATGTCCTAGGAAGCTGCATTTTTAAGATCATCCGCAAGACAGATCTTGGCCTGCCAATTAGCCACTGCAGCACTGACCTTCATATTGGAGATCACTTCCTCCATCTCGTGTACGTGCTCCTCCTCTCTCTCGGAATTTTCCTTGCTAAGCAGATTCACCCTTCTGAAACGATCCTCGTTGGTCACCTACAACATCTTCTCCTGTCCCTAAAGGGCTTGTTCAGCCTTGTCCTCCCGAATCCTTAGGTCGGCAGAAACATGATCAGAGACCTATGAAAAAGATGTTGTGAGTTACCAAAAAACAATATGAAAAATGAAGCGAGAGTAAAATCAAAACTTACAGCCTGGGAGAAAGAGACCAACTTCTGGAGCACTACATTAGCTCCAAGGCTCTCCAAAGATAAACCTGTGGATTCAACAGTTTTTCTTTTTTGAGAACCTGAAGTCTTCACTATCAAGTCCACGGTTGATCTTTTAGGAGGAAGACAAGAAGAAATCTTCTACTTCTTCACCACCAACTAATCTCCCGATATGGTCGTATCAAGATCAACAAGAGTGAAGCAGGAGTTGGAGCCAGTGGCTTTGGATCCTATATATAACAGAGGATGATTAAGATCTTCACCACAAATAGGAAAAAACTATGGATCCTTTATTAACAACATAAGATCAGTGGCGGAGGAGTTGTCCTGCGTGATGATTTGATCGAATCGAAAGGATATTTTGACTTCATGAGAAGCCAAGAACTTCTCAATCTTTTCTTCAGAATCCTCGGCAACAGGAACAAGCTCCTCGGATTTGAAAGCTACAAAGAAACATAAAAAATAATAATAAGATTTTGGGATCACGAGGAACAACATTGAAATCCTACCCTTCTTAACCGAATCTGTGGCTAAGAGATCCCCATTGGGAATAGAGTCACATCTCACGAAGAGATACCTTCCTTTTGAAGATCCATCATTCTGCTTGGTTTTCACGACTAGAGGGGATCTAAGAGTTTTGAGCTTGAGGAGGAAACGAGAATTGCCAAAGGTTTTGAGGTCGTACATGCAGGACAATTCAGAAAGGCTTATGTCAAGGCCTTTTGAATTGTTTTCCTGGTCGATCCAATATTGGATCCTCCAGACAATTAGCATGGTATGGATATACGAAATCCCGATCACCCTAAAGAATTCGTAGACGACCCCGGGGAAAGGATATCTCATGGCAAAGGAGAAAGGGTACTTAGGAAAACACACCCAAGCGGGAGAAACGAAATCAAGCTGAATAAGAAGATCGAAGGGCCTAAAAACAGCTACAGGAGGAAAGTCTCCAGTGAGTCTTAGAGACTCAATATCATCATCAAAAGAACATGTTACCTCATAACATAGGATCTCTTGGTCGATAAAATCATTGTCCGGTAGGGCGAAAATGCTTTTATGGGAACCATCCATTTTTCGACGTTTTTTAAAAATAACTTTTAATCTTTTAAAATCTTGTTTGGTATCTAAAACACCTTGCTTTTTAAAAAAAAATTCTTTTTCCAAAGTCATTAGAATAGTGAGTAGAAGTATTCCTTAAATTTTTATAATTTTTGTGATTTTTTTTCTATGTTTGTTTAATAAATATATAAAAAAAAAATCAAATTTTCATGATTGTACTCATTTTTTAGAGAATTAAATTTTAAGAACTTTGGTTTTTTCATATTTTTTTTTCAAAGAAAAAAAAGTTATGGCCAAAAAGCTAAACAGACGGAAAAAAAAAACCCACCAGCCCATAAGGGTTGGACACTTGTCATGTTGGGGTGAGGGCACGTGTCAGCTCCCGAAGAGGCCACATGGCTAAATTTTCCTTTTCTTTTTTCTTTTTTCTTTTAATCTTTTTTGCTTTTGTCACTTGTACCATCAAAACAGTTAACCTTCCCCGGAAATTATCAAAACCTCGCAATTAATCAAGAAAATGTCATATCATCTTGTGAGATCATACCCTTCTCTCTCTCTGTCTCTTTTTCTCTATGTACACACACACACACACACATATATATATATATGTGTGTGTGTGTGTGTGTGTATGTGTGTATATATATATATATATATATATATATATACTACTATTACTTTATAATACATAGATAATATATATTTTAAGAACAAAGTCTTAAAAACAAGGATAAATTTTTTTGACCTGTGGATTCATTTGAATGGTTAGGATAGTGATCCATGTCATTAGATTTAAACAAATCAAAATAAAATATTTTATAAAATCTATATCTTATCTTACTATCTTATAATGGATAGAGGTATAAGTAGATATGCATGTTTTCTAATTGGATATTAGATGAAGCTACATCTAAATATGGGCGGGTGATTCGAATATTTTGAAAATAAGATTTGATGTATATTTGGCAGCACCTCTACCTAATGTGTCTCTTCATTCTCCTACCCCTTTCAATCGCACTCTCCTCATATTTCTTCCCCATCAGCCACCTTCCCGGACAAACCCACAAAATTGTCTTCTTAACCTCCCATCAGGCCACAACCACCATCCTCTCCTGCCCGCCAAGACAACAATACCATCTGTTTAGCGGTTGTCACACCCCAAAACCATTGAACGGTGGAAACGTTCTGGGGCGGAGGACGTTATGTACAATATCACAACAATGAAAAGTAGTAAACAAGCAACAACATCATCCATTGCATTAATAATATAATTATTATACAAGTGTGTTCTGTTAAATTATAATAGACACTAAAGCATAAATCAAAATGAAAGATGAGTCTTGAACAAGCTCCATCTTCTCTAAACCTTGCATCGGTACCTGTCTAGTATTGATGACTTGAGGATACAAGTAATTTTGAAAGCGAGTATCAACTTTCAAGCTAGTGAGATCTAGGTATTTTAGTGTCTTAATTTATATGTAAGAAATTGTTTGTATATGAACTATAAGTATTGAAAATGTATATGAACTGTAAGTTTTGAAAATGTTTTGTAAAACAACAGTAATTGTTTGAGAAACCCTAGAAATCCCTATGATTCCTACTAGTATATAAGGGTGTCTTCTACCTAGACCTAACTGCTCTGAATGTAGCCTTCTACCAATACTTAACTGTTCTAAATGTTTGTTTCTAGTAAAAGTGTGAAATTTTACCAAGTATAACCATAATTAACAAAATATAGTTTTTACATTTAATGTTTAAGTGAAAAGAATCACTAGATATATGTAAAAGGAAAATTAATGTAGTACCATAATTAACAAAATATAGTTTTTACCTTAAACCGGATTTATATTAAGGCATCATGTGATTAATTGTACCATACTATCGATTGGTAACAACGACAAAGGTATGGTCGTAAAAAGAAATGGCGTTTGGCACCCGCAGACCTGCAGGTCCGGCTGTAGCTAGCAACAAGGTGTAGGATAGTCAATCCAGTATAGATCTATACACAAACTCACGCTCTCCCTTCAAGAGACTCTGGCTACAACACGGGCCATGACATTTAAGTCATGCTCCGATTCAGATCACAATGGTTAACGTATTCGAGTATATGTAATGTAATGAACTGTTCTAGCTGTAATGTATGTGCTCTCTATCTAGCAAGTATAGTAATGTACTGTAATGTTCTAGCTGTATTGTATGTGCTCTCTATCTAGCAAGTATTGGCTCATGAATGAACTGACTCATTGTATGATATCGCGTTCTAGTAATAGTTCTAGTATCTTCCTAAACTACCCCTATGGTAGTTTACTAGTAATGCAACTGGTACGTATGAACATTGATGTATACCCTGGCTACCCAAGGGCATTGGATGAACTGAATGGGCCTTTATGACTATATATGTACATATGGTATATAACTAATATTTAAACGACCTTCGAACGGATACCCGATATCCCACCAGACCACATCTCAAGCGCAAAAAGGAAATAGGGTGGATAGCCTTCCTAAGTCCTTAAAACATTTCTTATATAACTATACATATATAGACATGCAATCTATAATACAAAAGCATAAAATAAGTTTTGTAAAACCTTTGAACAAAGTTAATATCTAAGAAAAGATCGACTTGATGTCAATCTATAAAACGGGTTGGAAGCTTGGGTTTGATAAAACAGTTTAAGTATAAAGGAACATTTTTTTGAAACACAATTATAAATGAGTTTGAAATGAAACATACAGAGTAAAATGTACAGTTTAATAAGGATTTTTAAACATATAAAGTGTTTATGGAAAACATTTAAAGGAAACTGTTTGGTAAAACGGCTAATGAGTAGCCAATCATTTGAATGCTACTTACTAATCACATGTGATTGATATAGTAACTAACATGATACGGAAGAGGTAGGACTGCTAGGTATCAAGTGAAGACTTTAGACACACATAATGGTCCTAATTACATATGAAGACATATGTATATAAACAATTAGTGATTATAACACTAATTAAACATGTAAAAACATCCTAATGCGAGGAAAACACTTTTGGTCAAGTGCTAGGAGGCTAATAGGTTGCGACAAAGGAGTGCAAGACCTCTTATGGGAGTTTATGGTCAAATGACCATGTGTGTTGGAGTTTACGGCCCATGGGAGTAAACTCCTGGCCATAAACTCTCAACTAGGTCTCTAAATGAAGCTTAAATTTATTACAACTTAAGTGGTGAAGTGCTTCTAGGCTTAAACAAGTGTTACGGTTTCCTTTTTAACTCCTTTGAGGAGTTCCCGGCCCTGGGACCATATCCCTTGGATATTAAGGCCGTAATCTCCCTTGGGAGGGTGTTTGTGGTGTTTTCAAGTCCCTAATTTAACTAGGAACTAAACTATGCTAGTGTACAAGACCTTAGAAGAGTTTATAGCACCATTTGGCACAATTGTTTGGAGTTCACGGCCCTGGAACTTCTTGGGCCGTGAACACCTTACTCTTGGTGTTCTAATGGTGTTTGCTAGTCCTAAACTCATTAGGGTACATGTCTAAATTCAAGCCTAAGCCTTAGGAAGTGTTTGTGGCATCACAACACCCCTAACTTGAGTTTTCGGCCCATGAACCATTTGGTCATGAGTTTGCGGCCGTGAACACCCATAGGTGTTGGTATTTTGATTGTTTTGGGCCCACCAACTGCCTCCACCTACCTCCATCCAAACCACACCATCATCCTCCTTCGACTTTCAACCTCCTACAATCTCTTTGAACCACCATCCTTCCACCTTTAATATACCAGATCTGCTCCACTAACCCTATATCTAGAAACCATATCCGATATATGAGTTTTGCACAACTAATTCTCTTTCCTTAAGTTATTGTATGTAATATTTATTTATTTGTGATGTAAATGGTAATTTTCTTAACCTTTGTAATTGATGATGCAGGATGCTAGCTACAACTCCTGCACCATATATGTTAAAACTAGGCAAATGTCCGCGCGTTGCGCAGAAGCATTTATATAACTAAAATCTTTACATGTTTTTTTTTTTTTTTTTTTTTAAATATAACAATAATGTTATTGTTAAATTTGATATAATAATTCATATACTAAGGAGATATAATATATTGATTATTTTGAAGAGTAAATTAAACAAATGGTCCCTATGTTTGGGGTGATTTGCGCGCTTGGTCCCTAACTTATCTATTTAACTTGGAAGGTCCCTACTATTTGTTTTTGTTTCGCTCTTTACCCATACTATTTGTTTTTGTTACGTGTTTGGTCTCTATCTTACCTAAAAACACTATTATTTAAATAAGGAAAAATAATGAGGTAGGTAAGGTAAGGTGAATGGGTGGGTTTGGGGTGTGTTTATTTAAATAAATTAGAAAATGAAGGAAAAAAAAAGTCTTTTTAGGTAAGACAGGACCAAGTGCGTAACAAAAACAAATAGTAGGAACCTTCCGAGTTAAAAAAAATAAGTCAGGGACCAAACACACAAATTAATCTAAATCATAGGGACCATTCATGTAATTTACTTTATTTTGAATTATATGATAATATATACATATATTAAAACTGCATAATCTCAATCTTTTGAATGACCTCTACTCGCAGGTTACTCATGAATAAAATAAAATAAAATATATATAGTTTAATGTTATTTATAGTTGTAGTTATTATTAATTAATTTTTTAAAATTTATTTGCTTAACATTTTAATTTCTATCACTGTAATTATTTAAAACATCGAACATTTTTTTAAAAGGTAACAATATAATCATATATAGAGAGTTATTTTTAACTATTGTCATTGTAAGTTATTTTAAGCTAATTATTTGAAAACTTTTAACGATTATAAAAATATCTTAAGGAAATATTATGTTAAATTGATATTACAATTTAATTTTTGCATTTAGCACAATTGATCATTTGTAACTATTCACAAAATATTGTTTTCGTTTTTTAAGTGGAACTGAAATTTATATTGAAGTTAACCCTGTAATGTTATATTTAAATCAACAATTTAAGTATTTTGTCAAAACTATTCAAAAGTTGTAGCTTTAAATTGATAATTGTTTACATACAACAACATATTAAATCTAATAAATTAAATATAATATGTTAAAAGTTAAAGACATAACTTTATAAATAGAAGTAAAACTATTATTTTAATACTGAAATTTAGTTTATTTATGATTACACTTTAGGTTTGATACTTATTTAACCTTATTAACCAACTTATAATCATTATTAGAGACACACTACAATTTATGACTTTTAACTATTTACAAAATATTCTTTAGGTTGTTTAAGTTGAACTAAAATTTATATTTAAGTTGATTATGTAAGATTATATTTAAATTAACAATTGTAGTATTTTATACAAATTGGTTAAAAGTTACAGCTTTAAAATGATAATGGTTTACATACAACAATATATTAGACCTAATAAATTAAGTATAATATGTTAAAAGTTAAAAACATAACTTTATAAGTAGAAGAAAATATATTCTTTTAATATTGAAATTTAGTTGATATATGATTACACTTTAGGTTATATTTATTTAACCTTTTTATATTTATTTAACCTTATTAACCAACTTATAATCATTATTAGAAAGAAATTGAAAACTCATGGGAGTTTCAAATGAATGTGGAGAAAGGAAAAATGCTAGCTTTATAAGTATATAATGATTTGATGGTTTGAACCGGATGTATGAAATATGGGCTAGTTCTCTTTATATAAACATCAAGTATGTTTTTCGTGCCACCAGACATTTGTTTATAACCTTTTTATGGCAGATCATGAGTAAATAAATGACAATATATATGATTTTTTTTATTACTTTTCAGGGTGAGAGTATTGTTAGGTGCAATTTGTGCACCTTTTTGCACACCTTTTAGTCCCATTTCATGCATCTATTTATCATAATTGTCCTTCATTTGTCTTGCATCTCATCATATTTCATGTTAGTCTCTAGAACAACCTTATTTGCGCATTTTCATGTCTTTTTAAGGTAAACTGGAGGCTGGAACGCGCTTTGGGAGGTGCTGGGAAGCATTGGTGAATATTTCGGGATGATCGGGCGAAGAACAAAAAAGTTGGAAAAATCAAGTTTGGATTCGGAGTCAGAGGGGTACACGGGCCGTGTTGGATTTACACTGCAAAATCAACACGGGCCGTGTTGACCAAAATGGGAGCTGTTGACCATGCTAAACACGGGTCGTGTCAGTTTTACTCTATTTCCAACACGGGCCGTGTTCGACCCAGAAACCAACTTTTGGTAGTTTTTCCTATCTTTCATATTACGGGTTAAGGGCCATTTTTACACACACACATACACACACACACAAGAGATCAGAGCACATTTGGTGAGGGGGTTTCAAACGTTTTTGCAAGGGTTTGATCAGTAATCATTTGGAAACATTATTTCTCCTATTTTAAATTGTAATTGCACATTACTTTCATCTTTTAGACTTGTGATCTTGTTCTAGCCATGTGTGGCTAGAATCCTAGTTGCTCCAATTTCATGTTTTGACCTCTTGGTAGTGACTTCAATCATATGACATGATGTTTGTTTTCCATTTCTATCTAATGAATTTGATTTTGCTACAATTGAATGTTTGATTCTAATTGTGATTCTTATTGGCCATTTGAATTACGGTTAGGTCATTCAAGTTATCTATTTTACAAAATCCGTAATTGTTTTGTGAAATTGAACAAGTAACAAGCATTAAATTAATCTCTATTGAATGAATTTAGTGTAAATCTTATTCATACACTTTTACACTCCCGAGCTTGTGAGGAGTATTGGGTGTCGTTTGGAACATTCACATAAAGCTTCATGCAATCTTTTAATCTAATTCTAAGAGTTTGTTTAGATCAGGTTAGTAAGGTTAGGGTTAATCAAAGAGCTTGTTTTGGTTAATTAATGTGGTGAATGGAAAGTGTTAGAGCTTATTAACACTTTCAAGTACCAACTTAGATTGAGCTGAACAAATATTGTGTCATCCTTGAGTCACATTGCTAAGTTGTCATACATGAAGTTGGAGTCCTTACAAAATATGAATTTATTTCACTCATTTAGCTGACTACGTGTCTTTTTAATTTGTTTGTTTAGTCATTGCACTCTAACCCCCCCCCCCCCCCCCCTTTACTGTTGGTGACCATAGTACCTTGCGCAAAGAGGTATAGACTAATTATCCCGTGTCTCTGTGGATCGACCCCTACTTGCCTTGTACTACCTTTTAGTGCAATATAGTGGTATTCTTTTGGAGTATATCATACCCCTATCATTTGTTGGGTTTGACATGCCTAAAAAATTGGCACCGTTGCCGGGGACACATTGTTACTAATTGTTTATGCCTAGATCTTTTCGTACAGGTACACCATTGTCAATTGACTCAAAGATAGAGAAGACTGCAAAGAAGTTAAGGAAGCAAGCCAAGCTTCATAAGAGGCGACCGGATTCTGGGACTTCTTCATTATCTAACCTTCCAATAATCAACATTTGGGAGGACATACCCCTCTCAAGTGTGTCCGCATCCAAAATAGAAAGCCTATCACTCTCATCTCAACCATCCTCACCCAAAAGTACCAATCCACCTACTTATAATATCCAAAACACTACTCATACTATGGGAGATAACAATGGCGGGAATCCACCTCCAAACCCACCACCCGAACAAACTCTCTGTCAATGGTCAAGGCAATAGGTTACTCAACAAACTCTTTGCATCACATATCCAGCAACCACCAACCTAGAACTGAAATTCGGGCTCATCCACTTACTCCCAACCTTTAGAGGCCTGGAAAATGAAGATCCTCACAAGTTTCTAACTGAATTTCATGTGGTATGTCTTGGCATGAAACCACACAATGTTATAGAGGATCAAATCAAGCTTAGGGCATTCCCCTTCGCAGTGCAAGATGTAGCCAAAGACTGGCTTTATGACCTCCTACTAGGGACGGTAACTACTTGGGTAGATCTTGCACGCCTCTTTTTGGACAAATACTTTCCGAAGATGAAAGCTTCAGCCCTACGGAGGGAAATCATTGGAATCAAGCAACACAAAAGAGAAGCTTTTCACACATATTGGGAGAGATTCAAGAAATTGTGTGCCCGTTGTCCAAAGCACGGAATTACCGAGTACCAATTCCTCCAATATTTCATTAAAGGAATGACTCCAATGGAAAGAAGGCTTCTTAATGCTTCAGTGGCAGATCGTTACCCGACAAGACTCCAACCTAAATCCGCAACCTAATCAAGAACATGGCTGAAGACTCTAAAAATTCAAGCCATGATGAAGAATGGTACAAGGATGCACCAGAGGTGTAAAGGAAGTCCAGACTCCTCAAATTGAAGCCCAATTGTCCGAGCTTACGAAAGTGGTAATGATGCTAGCTAAAGGCAAGGGTGTGCAACCCACACTCCACCCTTGCGGTATTTGTACTCAAGTAGGTCACCTAACTGACATGTGCCCTCAACTTCAAGATGAGGATTATGAAGAAGCAAAATCCGTGGGAGGTTATTGCGGATCAAATCAAAGAGGATACGATCAACCACGGGGTGATTAAAGATGGAACAACAATCAAGGTTGGGGAGGAAATCAACAGGGAAGTTATCAACCAAGTCAACCAAATCAATACCAACAATGACCACCTTTTCCACCACAGAACTTTCAGCAAAGGCAACCACAACACCCTACTCAACAAGCGGGTTCATCAAGTATGTCCTTAGTGGACATAGTAAAGAGTTTGGATACTAGCACCCAAACCTTCCAACAAGAGACAAAAGCAAGTATAAAGAAATTAGAGCAACAAGTTTCACAGCTTGCTATTTACGTAAGCAAACTAGAATCTCAAGTAAAGTTGTCCGCCCAAATTAAAAAGAATCCGAGGCACAACGTGTGTGCCATCACTTTGAATGGCAGAAAGAGATACGATGGTCCAAAAGTGTCGGTTGATCATGAAGCAGAAGAAATAGTGGTCGAAGAGGCAAAAAAGACGAAAAGAAGGAAGATAAAACAACCGCAAAGAAGCCCTTCGTCACTGAGCCTAAGGCTACACCTGCTCCATTCCCCGAACGATTAAAGAGAATGAAGAAAGAATGAGAGGAGAGTGAGATTAAGAAAATGCTCTAGAAAGTTCACATTAACATCCTACTCCTTGAGGCCATCAAGCAGGTACCTAGATATGCAAGGTTCCTTAAGGATCTTTGTGTATCCAAAAAGATATTGAAAGGAAGCCAAATCGTAAAAGTTGTGGAAAATGTATCTGCTGTTTTGAAAAAAAGGATTCCCTTAAAGTGCAATGATCCCAATGTCTTTACTATGCCATGCAAGTTGGGTAATCTTTATGTACCTCGAGCCATGCTCAATCTAGGTGCATCCATAAATGTCCTACCATATTCTATCTTTAAATCAATTGGTGTAGGAACATTGAATAATCCGGTGTAATCATCCAACTTGCCGACCGGTCTTTGGTACATCCAAAAGGTGTATTGGAGGACGTGTTAGTGCAAGTTGATGAATTTGTTTTCCCGGCTGATTTTTATATCTTAGATATGGGAGATGATGACTCTCAAAGGTCAAGTTCCATACTTTTGGGTAGACCTTTCCTTAAAACTTCTAAAACAAAAATTGATGTCTACAATGGAACTTTAAGTATGGAATTTGATGGTGAAGTTATCAACTTCAATGTTTTTCAAGCAAAAAAGGTTCCTTCCGATGTTTAGTCTGTCAATCTTGTGAATTTGATCCAGCCCGCAACTAAAAAGGGCTTAAATTTGTTTAACAATGAATTTCTAGAGTTAGTTTTGTCACAAAAACTAGACAGGGACAAAGCCAAGGAGATTGCCAAGGAGTTCGATATAAATAATGAGGTGCTGGAGATTTTGGGGAATATTGATGACAAGAAGAATATGAGGACTGATGATATGAAACCCAAGCTACCTACCACAAAAGCCAAATTCCTTCCACCGGTGGAACAAGCACAAGATTCGGTAGCAAAAACTCCACCGGACCCTTCAAAGCTAATACATGTCGAGAAGGATAGCACTCACCCACTCATCAACTCAAATAAACTATCAAAGAAGGAAGAGAGTGAGTTGATAACCATGCTGAACAAATACCAAAGAAGGTTTAAGTGGATAATCTCTGATATTAAAGTGTTAAGTCCTTTTTGGTTTATGCGCAAAAAGAAAGCCAAAGGAAGGTAAAGGTACTGTTGAAGGAGGTGGCAAGAAGATTGATGTGTTGGACAGGACCACATACTTAGAACGAAGCATATTCAAGGGTAAAGTTGAGCCAACGACTTAAAACAAGGGCAGCTTACCGGGATGCAACCCGGGGTATTTCTGTGTTTTATTTAAAAACAATTTCCATTTCTTTGAGTTTTTGGTTTCTAATGTTCCAAATGCATTTAAATATGATTTAAAATCACCAAACGAACCTTGGGATATAAAAACATTTCATTTGAATGAGAGAGAATTTTTTTGGTTTCAAAAAGTGGAAGTCGCAATTAGAGGGGTACACGGCCCGTGTTCCTCTTGCCTTACAATGAACACGGGTTGTGTTCATCAATGGCAAGCAGTGTTGCAGTCAGAGAGGTACACGGCCCGTGTCATTTTTCCTTTATGACAAACACGGGCCGTGTTCAACCAATTCTCACATATTTTATCCCAACACGGGTCGTGTCAATTTGCCGTTATGCCCAACATGGGACGTGTTCGCGCATTAGATTTGGTGGTTTTGAATGCTAAAAATCGGGGTTTTGCCCCATTCTTCCACACACTCATTCCAAAACAGCCCCTTTCCCCCAAGAAAACCCCAAGGTCCGATTTTCATCAAAAATCCTTTGATTCTTCACGATTTTGGCTTAAAACTTCAAAAAGGTTTGATTTTCATCTTCCCCACTTCATCTCCTACATCTAATACATCATCTTATTGCATTTTCATGGTGGGTTTGGGGGTTTTGACAAACCCTAGGTCCGAAAATTTCTTAAAATTTTGGTTTTTTTGTGCTTATTTCTTCTTATAGGCAAGCTTGGGGAGGTTGAAGACAGTCTTTCTCACTAACTACAATACATTTCCACTAACGATTCGGTACATTCTTTCCTATTCTTCACTTGTGGAATATGTGTTCTTTAGGTCAAATTGCATGTATATGTGTTCATTTTGGACTTGACAATCACTTTGAAATCATTCAAAACTGAGTTTCCCATGAATTTTTTGTGGCAAAACTTCAGTTGACCGGACCTATCAACAGTTGACTTTTTGACCGGTTGATTGGTTAACTTTTCATCTTTGCCTCATCTTTTGCATATGGAGGGTGAACCTTCTAAATGACCGAGGCATACTAAGGCCTTGACCCATCGTTATAAAACCCTATCACCGCGATCTAGGTCTCGTCACCCCCGCCTCAATCCCCACCCAATCCGGCCCATGGTGGTATGGTTTGTCTTGGCCCTATTCAAGTTGCCAAAGTTGAGGCCTTTCTTCAACGCGCGCATACTACCCAATAATTTGCGCATGTGCCATCTCTCCATGAGTTGCACATCTACAACCAAGTCCACATCTTGTTCCAGAACATTGAATGGAAAGGGTTGTTAAGGGTCCACAAGCTCAGCTACAAAGCTCCAACAACCGAGTTTTTGTTTTCAGTCTATTTAGACCATAGTGTCCTTCGTTTCCAGCTTATGAACCAATATCATGCCTTTTCCCTAGACCAAATCAATGCCATAGTTGGGGATCTCATAGAACACACATTTGTCCCCAATGATCCAATCCCAAATACAGTGATCTTACGTGGTGGACCGATCTTATGCGTCAGCTTCCCTATGTCTCAAGTTCTGCTAAGGCCTCATCTCTCTTCCACCCTGTGATGAAAGTGGCCCACAAGATTATTGCTTCACTTGTCGTCTCTAGAGAAGAACGAAGTACCATTAGCACCCTTGAGCGATTCTATGCTATGGCCCACCCAGACGATAATCTCATTTCTCACTATGGCTCATTCCTGTGTAACAAACTCACCCGCCTCAACACATCACGGTCCGGCAAAATATCTTAGGGTGGCATTGTTAGTTTATTTACCAAAAGCGCTCCAGTCCGAGCCCCATACCCCGGAATTTAACAACCACTTCCCAGTGAGACCTGCCTTTCCACGAGAATCCTTGAGTCTATGAGAATGTTTCAAGTAGAGGACAGGAACCATAATTGGACCATGGGTCAAAACCACGATCCACGACTCCTCATCACCCCGGAAAATTAGGATATCCTTGCCCTCAGGTGACCCAACAATTTCACCGACTGGAAAATCACATTGTATCTCTTCCCCTATTCCTTCTCCGAAGAAGAAGAGGAAGATGCAGAGAGTGACGAGAGTGGCGGGGAGGCACCACAAAATTCTCCTCCCAAGGGCGGTGCCAGCTCATCCCATCAGGCTGGACACCCATCCTATCACCAACAACATATGGATCAATTCCAATCGAGCCATACCCACCTCGACACTTACAATCAAGATCTCGCGAGCCTGACTCAAAGTCTCTCTTCTTTCACCACTCAATACACTCGTGATCAAGAGCGCCAGCATAAACATGAGGAGGACTTTTGGGCTTGGACCCGAAACTCCGATTACTATCCTTATCTTGCTCCTCCTCCACAATAGGTTGTTCCGCCCTCTCCAAGCATCGGGGACGCTGCTTATCTTTAAGCTTGGGGAGGGGTAGAGTTGTACATTAGGTGCATTTCTTACTCATCCATACCTTTCCTTAAAAAAAGAGTTTTTATTTCAGGTTTTTGCATTTTATCATTTTCATATACCATCATCATCATTAAAAAAAAAAGGAGTACGAGATGATGACATTCTTTACATGCAATGTCTCCATGAAAGTGGGAAATCGAGAACTCAAATGAAAAAAAGAATTACTAAAGTGATCGGATAGTTACCGGAAGCGTAGAATCAACTATCATAACTAGGGGACCTGAACACCGTGATTTGAGACCCCAGCCTTAGATAAAAACAATAGCATACTGAAATGTTTTTGTGGGCGGTAATAACAACTTTAGGATGATTTGCTTCTGAATGTTTAAAAAGAATCTTTATCGCCGACTCTGGACCCACAAAACACGGACCTATTTGTTGACACGCGTTACCCCCGCGGTAATAGAGAGCTTAAGTATCAGATCCACACAATCAAGAAAGAAGAATGGGTACAACTGTCATATGTAGTACCGAAAAAAAAAAGATGCACTTAATCGAAGAAACTTTTAGAAATTCAAAAGTTGATTGAAGAATTCAAAGCTCAAAACAAAGATACAAATCCAAGTCAATCAAAAATTAAAAGCCGCCTCAAAGTTAAATCAGGCGAATGAAGAATTGTGTGAGATGATACTTGTGGGATCTCAAAAAAGTGAAAGCATAGGTGTTGGGCCCCTTCGGGTGGGCTCACTGTTTCAGCGAAAGCTGATTCGCCGTGACGGGTTCATAAGGATGCGTCGATTCTGATTCTTGACCATCTAGTCTTAAGGACATGAGATCCGGACTCTGTTAGTTTCGGATATAAAGCTAATTAACGTATAAAGCTTAAATAAAACTATGGTTGGGTTATTGGTTTACATAGTTTCGGGTCTTCCTCACTTTGGGAGTCTATGATATGTGGAAGGAAGCATGATGGTTGCCTAGGTATTAATGATTGGAGCCACATTGATATAAAGCCTGATCATACTTATATAGATGATTTACTTGTGTTCTAAACTTCCTTTTTGGTACATTTTGCTTCTTTAGTGCTATTGTACATATTTTTTTTTTCTTTTTCATGGTTTTTCATTGCATGCATTCATTCCTAGCCTTTAGGATCTTTCTATCCCTTTTTGCTCTATGTTTCTTTTCGCCATCTAGAAATCATCCTGTTTTTTCTGATTCTTGTTCTTTATTGGGGACAAGAAAGGTCTAAGCTTGGGGAGATTTGTTAGGTGCAATTTGTGCACCTTTTTGCACACCTTTTAGTCCCATTTCATGCATCTATTTAGCATAATTGTCCTTCATTAGTCTTGCATTTCATCATATTTCATGTTAGTCTCTAGAACAACCTTATTTTCATATTTTCATGTCTTTTTCAGGTAAACCGGAGGTTGGAACACGCTTTGGGAGGTGTCGGGAAGTATTGGTGAAGATTTCGGGATGATCGGGCGAAGAACGAAAAGGTTGAAAAAATCAAGTTTAAATTCGGAGTCAGAGGGGTACATGGGCCGTGTTGGATTTACACTACAAAATCAACACAGGCCGTGTTGACCAAAATGGGAGTTATTGACCATGCTGAACACCGGCTGTGTCAGTTTTACTCTAAGTCCAACACGGGCCGTGTTCGACCCAGAAACCAACTTTTGGTAGTTTTTCCTATCTTTCATATTACGAGTTAAGGGCCATTTTTACACACACACAACATATCAGAGCACATTTGGTGAGGGGGTTTCAAAGGTTTTTGCAAGGTTTTAATCAGTAATCTTTTGGAAACATTATTTCTCGTATTTGTAATTTGTAATTGCACATTACTTTTATCTTTTAGACTTGGGATCTTGTTCTAGCCATGTGTGGCTAGAACCCTAGTTTCTCCAATTTCATATTTTGACTTCTTAGTAGTGACTTCAATCATATGACATGATGTTTGTTTTCAATTTCTATCTAATGAATTTGATTTTTCTATAATCGAATGTTTGATTCTAATTGTGATTCTTATATATTGGCCATTTGATTGAGGGTTAGGCCATTCAAGTTATCTCTTTTACAAAATCCATAATTATTTTGTGAAATTGAACAAGTAACAAGCATTAAATTAATCTTTATTGAATGAACTTAGTGTAAATCTTATTCATACACTTTTACACTTTCACACCCCGAAACCGATGGCAGAAACGTTCCGGGGCGGAGGACATCATGTATATCGCAACCAATGTACATAGTAAGCATAGTAAACACAAAACATTACATTACATAGAAATATTTACATTGTTTGAACAAAGAGTTACAAAGGTTATATATATATATATATATATATATATATATATATATATATATATATATATATATCATATGAAAAAAAGTTAAGACGAGTCTTCTATACGCTCCGTCTTCTCCAAAAGATCACGATGTACCTGTCTAATGTGGACCTGAGAATACAAGTAGTTTGAAAATCAACATAAAGCTGGTGAGTTCATAAGTGATTTAGTTTTTGTAAAAGAACAGATTAATTTCCTTTGGTTTTCCGAAATAGTCAATATCCAAGAAAAACCCATATTTTCTTATAAGTAAAGCTTAGTTATTCGTTTATCTTACAGTTTGATTTGGAACATTTCGTTATCCCAGGAAAAATCCTTATTTTCCTATATGTGAGTTAGTTATTCGTTTGGAATGCTATGCCATAGTATCTATCATACTTGTCGTATTAGTTATGTACTCTGATATCCTAGTTGTCCTACACTCGAATGTATCCAAAGATGTACTTTCATATTCGTATTTGTATTCGTATTCGTATTCATATTCGTATTCGTATTCGTATTCGTATTTTATTAGTATTCGTTTTATTCCTAGTTGTACTTTCGTATTCGCTCTGTTTCTAACTGTACTTTCGTATTCGATCTGATTCTAATTGTACTTTCGTATTCGGTCTATTTCAAACTGTACTTTCGTATTCGTTTTGTTTCTAACTGTACTTTCGTATTCGCTCTGTTTCTAACTGTACTTTCGTATTCGCTCTGTTTCTAACTGTACTTTCGTATTCGCTATGTTTCTAACTGTACTTTCGTATTCGCTCTATTTCTAACTGTACTTTCATCTTCGTTCAGTTACTATCCGAGGGCGTATCTTATTAGTATTAATCCTAATTGATGATTAATATAAATTATTCATAAATTATGAAATATAACATAGTTTATAACACATTATCAAGAAATCTATGATTTGTCTGAAGGCTAACTTTGCAATTCGAATTATTAGTTAACATAGTTTTCGATGTTAAAAACATACAGAGTATAAACATTTGAACTGAAATAATAAGTTTGAATACAAGATTTCCTTGTACTTTTCCTTGTATTCCCCCCCCCCCCCCCCCCACCGAAAACATTTGAAAAACACGGAATGTGTCGGTTTGGATGCTAAACGTCCGTTCGGGGCTTACAAACGTACAAGATTCCTATGTAATATGAATAGATACATAAAATGTATCTAATTATGCCTTGATATACTACTTAAAATGAATAAACATTCCGAGGCGCGAAAACACTTCAATTCAAGTGTTTGGAGTGACCCGCGTGACATCTATGGACATATATGACTTGGATATGGAGTTTACTCTTCAAGAGTAAACTCCTAAGAGAGTTTACGGCCCTAATGAACCATTCCCCATAAGTTTACGGCCGTAAACTCATGGTGGGGTGTTCTAAGGTGCTAAATGGTCTTATATCACTTGGGAAAATTAGCTAGGATCAGATCTAGGGTATAGGAATGAATTTTACCAACATATGGACCATCTAATGGAGTTTACGGAAGTAAACTAAAAGTTTACAGCCGTAAGCTCCCCCGAACACCTTCCTTTGATGTTTTGGTGGTCCAAGGTCATTTATAAGTGATTCCAAGTCATTATACAAGCCTTGGGATAAATTTAGGGCATCATTTGACTAAGATATAGGAGTTTATGACCCATGAACCTATCCTTGGGGGGTTTACAGCCGTAAGCTCCTATGGGGATGGTTTTCATCAAGTTTAAGGCCTCTAACTCGTTTGTGGTTGCTTCTAGACTTTATTCGAAGGCTTATGAGGTGTTTAAGTGGCATCTTAACACCTTAAAATGAGTTTACTATCCAAGAAATAGTGTTTACGGTCCAAGCATGTGCTTGGGCCGTAAACTCATTTTTATACCATAAATGATGAGTTCAAGGTGTTCTAAGTCCAGTTTGGTAAGCCCTTAAGTCATATCTAAGCTCCAAATGTGGTTTGGAAGGGTTTTAAGGCTTAAAAACCCCATTTTCATGTGTTCACGGCCTAAGGCTGTTCCAGGGCCGTAAACAGATGTTTATGGTCGTATTCCATGATTTGAACACAAAATTGAAGGCTAAAGATGTTATACTAGGAGCTAGGATAGTTACCTTGAAGATTTGCGGCTTGAATTTGATGATTTTGGACCTAGAGCTTGGATTGGAGGAGAGAGAGTGGAAAAGGCTTCAAATGAGGCTCCCTCAACTTTATATATGCTTAAAGTTTGAGACAGGGTGGAATTCTACCTGATACTGATGTTAAGCGAGGCTTTTGGTCACACCCGATTAAGTTGTCATAACCCGATATGATTGAAACTAAATTTTTCTAATTACTAGATTGGGGCGTTTTCATGAGCTTCTAACGTTTTTGGATACCAATTAAGTTATAATGGAAAACTCAAAATTTATGACTTAATTTAAAAACGAAACGGAAACAATTCAAAACGATGAATTTTTAATGATGGAACTGTAACGACCCAAATTTTCAAATAAATCTAAACTTTTCCAAAACAACCCAATTCATTAAGTTATTACAAAAAGGTCTTCAATACATTTATTATCAGAGTATTCCCAGGTCCATTTCATAAAACATAAACACGAGGAGCAGTACGATCACGCCTTTGCCTTACCACAGTCTCCTGAAGAACCTGAAAAACATTAAACCACAATTGTAAGCCCGAAAGCTTAGTGAGATACCCCAAAAATACCAACCACATATACATACACATAACACGCTATATCATAACGAATCACAGAACAGCCATGCATATCGGGTCTACTATGAGACTGGTCCGCCGTGTCGGGCCTTCAGTCCACCTAGTCCACCCTCCGAGTCCAATCATGTCCCTCGAGTCTGCAGTGTGGTTGGTCCGCCCGCACCGGGCCTTCAACTCACCTGGTACACTCTCTGAGTCTGCAATGTGGTTGGTCCGCCCGCACCAGGCCTTCAACTCACCTGGTCCACTCTATGAGTCTATAGTATGACTGGTCCTCCCGCATCGGGCCTTCAGTCGACCTGGTCAACTCTCTGAGCCTCAGCACGTCTGGTCCACCCTTGTGGGGCCTACAGCCTATCTGGACCGCTCGCTGGGCCTTTGGAACAACCGGTACGCCCTGGGTATCTTGGCCTACAACACAAAGCAGGACCGCCTCAACCCATCTCCAGTCCAAACAACCATGTGCACATATGATGGGTTTTGAGCATTCTAACACTTCCTAAGTGTACATGCAACCCTAATAACCTTGGATCTATGTTTGTCTAATTATCATGCAAAGTTGAATTCCAAGGTTATATTCCTATCTAGCATACATGGGGAACAATTTTATCATGAAGTATAGATAGAATAACTTACCTTGTTGTTGTTTGTGTTCCTTGAAACCTTGTGAGCCTAGCACCCCAAGTGTGATGCCTCAAATGCTTCACACAACACCAAATGCTCTTGGAAGAACTTATGAGAGAACACACACTTCTTCAAAATCGGCCAAGCCCTCTTATTTCTTAGTGTAGCCGATTTTAGGTGGAGAACATGTTACTTATATAGTGTTGACACATCTAGGGTTAAACCCTAATGTGTCATGACTCTTCATTTCCATGACCCATGGGTTTGTAACTCCCATGGAGCATCCTATGGGTGGAACCCAACTTGATAGTCCATGGAGCCTTTTAGCCCACTATACAAGATATGGATGATTTACATAATCAACCCATATATTTAATTAGTTATCTTTTGATCACATAATTAATTCTAAATTAATTCTTGATCAAACTAATCAAATAATATTATTAATATATTAGAACTTATAATATATTAATAATCTCCAAGTGTTATTTCTCTCATTTAGTCTATCCAATTGCATGGTGCCATGCAACCCAAATGGACCATGCCGGGTCGGGTCAAGTACATACCAGAAATAGTTATGGACTTAGACACCTTATCCAACAGTCTCCCACTTGGATAAGTCTAATAACTATTACTGCAAGTATGACTTCAGGAACCGATCGGCAATCGTAGCTCTTTTCAAGGTTTCTCGAAACTGAGAAGATGATGGTACGCCATTTAAGATAAGTGATCATATAATCCTCTGTTCTAGATATCAGTCGGACAAATACATGGAACAATGTCTTACTTATTGTCCAACAATTTGTTTCCCGATTTCTGATTTGTTTGACAAAGAACTTCATTGAACACATCAATTTTAGTTCTGACCGGGCCCGGTACATAGGTCAAAACAAAATCATCGAGGGGCCCAGATATCAGCTTCTAATCCAAGAAGGAACAGATAAACTTCGACTCATATGTTTGTTCTACTACTCATTGAATTACACACAAGAGCGCGATTTATAACATCAAGTTACCAATGCGTTTTTCGTACAATCAATGCATAACCAACTTGTAAGTAACAAATCATATCTCTAGGTTTAAAGACTTATATGATATTACCGTCTCACGATCACTCGAGATAGAATTCCATGAAGTGATTCCAGTGAGCGTGGGTTGAGTCCAATGCTCAGAACTTATGAGCACTCATGATTGTTGTAGCGTTGTCCAAGACCTCTACAACCAAACATGACAGTCTTGATTCATACCTACTTCCGACATATGACCGACTGTGGAGGTTTGAATAATATGTTATACCAAACAAAATTATTCTGGAAGTCAAAACATGCAAAAGAAATATAGTAAACGATCGACAAGAGATAGCAACACTTTACTCATAAATAAAACACTTTTATTCATCATCAAATGTCAATTACACTTTACAAATTTCGAGGTTATCTAACTACTAAATCTAATATCATCCTTCAGCCCTATGCTCCGAGTATGCTGGAGATGCTTAACCCGAGTCAGTCCCTTCGTGAGAGGATCTGCCGGATTCTCATCTGATGATACCCTCTTTGCCACGAGGAGTCCTTCTTCGATCCGATGTCTGATGAAATGGTATTTTCTGTCGATGTGTCTGGATCTCCCGTGATCCCTTGGTTCCTTGGCTAAGGCAACAACACTTTCACTATCACAGAAAATTTCCAGTGGCTCTTTAATAGCTGGTACAACTCCAAGGTCTCCAATGAAGTTCCTCAGCCATAACGCCTCCTTTGCCGCCTCGCTAGCCGCAATATACTCTGATTCATAAGTAGAATCTGCCACTGTCTCCTGCTTGGAACTCTTCCAAGAAATTGCTCCTCCATTTAGGGTAAAGACCCAGCCCGACTGAGAACGGAAGTTATCCCTATCAGTCTGGAAGCTAGCATCACTATACCCTACAACTCTCAAGTCATCACTCCCACCGAGGGTAAGGACCCAATCCTTAGTCTTTCGTAGGTACTTGAGAATATTCTTTACCGCAGTCCAGTGTGCCTTGCCAGGGTTCCCCTGAAACCTGCTAACCATGCTCAGGGCAAAAGCTACATCAGGTCGAGTACACGTCATAGCATACATGATCGATCCTACAGCCGAAGCGTAAGGTACTCGACTCATTTGTGCTATCTCAGCCTCAGTGTTAGGGCTTTGTGTCTTACTCAGTTTGGTGTTACTCTGGATGGGCAACTCTCCTTTCTTGGAGTCTTGCATTCTGAATCTCTTCAGAACCTTCTCCAAGTAGGTACTTTGACTAAGTCCAATTAGTCTTTTACTCCGGTCTCTCAAGATCGTTATCCCTAAAATATAGGCAGCTTCACCAAGGTCCTTCATAGCGAAACACTTTCCAAGCCAGGACTTTACTTCCTGCAGGGTTGGAATGTCGTTTCCTATAAGTAGTATGTCATCCACATACAATACCAAGAAGCTAACTATACTCCCACTAGCCTTGACATACACACAAGATTCATCTTCACTCCTAGAAAAGCCAAATTCCTTGACCTTTTCATCAAAGCAAAGATTCCATCTGCGAGGTGCTTGCTTTAATCCATAAATGGATTTCTCAAGCTTACACACTCTATTAGGGTACTCGTTACTGACAAAACCCTCTGGCTGACTCATGTAAACATCTTCAGGCAACTTCCCATTAAGGAAAGCGGTTTTGACATCCATTTGCCAAATTTCATAGTCATGAAATGCGGCTATGGCTAACAGAACCCGAATAGACTTGATCTTGGCTACAGGAGAAAAGGTCTCATCATAATCCACTCCAGGAATTTAAGAGAAGCCCTTTGCAACCAGTCTAGCCTTATAAGTGTGTACTTTACCATCCATGTTGGTCTTCTTCTTGAAGACCCATTTGCACCCTACAGACTTTCGACCTGGTACATTCTCAACCAAGTTCCAAACTTGATTGTCATACATGGATTGTATCTCGCTATCCATAGCCTCTTTCCATTTAGCAGACTCGGGGCCTGCCATGGCTTCCTCGTAGCTGTTAGGGTCATCTTGACTTACTAGTGTCTCATCACTAATAAGTGTCTCACCTTCTGCAATAATATGGAATCCATAGTAATGCTCAGGTGCACTCCTAACTCTCGTGGAACGCCTCAGAGGTACAGATTCGTCAATTGGCTCAACAGGAGTTTCCTCCTCAAGTTGAGGGCTAGAGTTTGAAGTTCCTTCACCACTTGACTCTTGAATTTCTTCAAGATCAACTTGCCTCCCACTGTCTCCTTGGCTTATAAACTCTCTTTCTCGAAAGACTCCTCTTCTTGCTACAAAGACCACATTGTCACTAGGTCTGTAGAAGAGGTAACCAAAGGATTGCTGTGGATAGCCGATGAAAATACACCTCTCGCTTCGGGGTTCGAGCTTATCATGAGTCTCGCGTCTCACGAAAGCCTCGCAACCCCAAATCTTGATGTGGCTAGTTTAGGTACTTTACCAGTCCACATCTCGTGAGGAGTTTTGGCAACTTTCTTTGTAGGGACTAGATTAAGGATATGGGCGGCAGTCTCTAAGGCATACCCCCAGAATGAGATTGGTAGCGAAGCTCGACTCATCATGGAACGAACCATGTCCAACAAGGTTTGATTACGCCTCCAGCCACACCATTCAACTGCGGTGTCCTGGGAGGTGTCAATTGTGAGACAATCCCACATTCCCTTAGATAGTCGAGGAACTCTGAACTAAGATACTCACCACCCTGATCGGATCGAAGCATCTTAATGTTCCTGCCTAATTGATTCTCGACTTCCTGTTTAAATTCCTTAAACTTCTCGAAAGTCTCTGACTTATGCTTGATTAAGTAGACATATCCATATCTACTGTAATCATCAGTAAAAGTCAAATAATAACGATTAGCATCCCTTGTGGCATGTTTGAATGGTCCACACACATCCGTGTGTATAAGGTCCAACAAACCCTCACCCCTTTCACACGAGCCTGTGAAGGGTGACTTTGTTATTTTTCCAAGTAAGCATGATTCGCAACTATCATTTGACTTTAGGTCAAACGACTCCAAGACTCCATCCTTTTGGAGTTGGCCTATGCGTTTCTTGCTTATATGTCCAAGACGACAATGCCATAATGATGCTTTATCCAAGTTATTATTATTAGTAGAATCAATACACAAAACAATATTTCCTAAGTTATCTACAACAGATACAGCTTCATACACACCATCACAAGGTAATGCTTTAAAATAAAGTACATTATTAAAGAAAGCATTAATCGAACCAACTTCATTATCAAACGAAAAGGTGAAACCTTGTTTGTACAATGCATCAAAGGAAATAATATTTCTTGCCATTTCTGGTGAATAACAACATTTATTCAAATCTAAATTTAACCCACTACTTAGCGATAAAGTATAAACTCCAATCTTGGTGACAGGTGTAACTTTCCTATTCCCCATGATTAAGTTTATTCTTCCTTGCTCCACATTCTCACTTTTTCCTAGTCCCTGCAAGTCACAACAAATATGAATACCGCAACCGGTATCAAGGACCCAAGATTTCGAATGGGGTGAGTTATTAGAAATGATAGTGTAAATACCTGCATGGTTGGGTTTGACTTTCCCATCCTTCACATCCTGCTGGTACTTTGGGCAGTTTCGCTTCCAATGAGCTTTTTCATGGCAATAGAAGCATTCAGCCTCTTTTGGGTCAGAAGAAGGAGTAATGAAACCTTTCTTGGTTCCACTTGAAGAAGAGCCATCAAGGGTCCGAGCCTTGGTACCTTTCGAAGATCTCTTTCTCTTCCTCCCTCGACTTTGCCCAATTGCCAAGACCGGAGTTGAGTCTGGAGTAGGAGTGATAGCAACCGACTTCCCCTTAAGACCTATTTCTGCGGTCTTGAGAAGTCCCTGAAGTTTGCTGAGGGTAACCTCTTCCTTGTTCATGTGATATGTCATGCGAAATTGATCATAGCACGATGGTAAGGAGTGCAAAATGATATCTATTGCAAGCTCCTCAGGGAAGTTCACATTGAGCTTCAGCAAACGATCCACATACCTTTGCATTTTCTGCATGTGGCTCGTGACGGACTCTCCGTCCTTCATCATGGTTGTTATCATGGAGCAGATGCCTTCGTATCTCTCTTGTCGTTCACTTTGATGGTATCTTTCCATCAAATCTTGGTGCATTTCATAAGGGTAGAAATCTTCATAAGACTTTTGGAGTTCAGCTGTCATTGAGGCCAACATGATGCAAGCCACCTTGGTTGCATCTCTTTCATGAGTATGAAAGTCAGCGATCTCCTGGGGAGTTGCAGTGGACTCATCAATTTCCTTAAGCTCCTTGTCAAGGACATATTCTTTGTCCTCGTAGCGGGTAATCATCCTGATGTTTCTGATCCATTTATTGAAGTTGGATTCATCAAAGGTGGCTTTCCCACACAAACTCATAAGAGTAAAGGAGCCATTAGGATTCGAGCCAGAAGCATTATTTGAAGACATCTGAAAGAGAAGAACAAGTTTAGTTTAGATTTAAGAGAGTCCTTAATAAAACACCCAAATGTAATATTAAGGCTAGGATCCAATCACAATATAATATAACTTAGAAGAGGTATGCCGTAATCTAAGCTATACCAGATTTGAAAGGTAGGTGAATGACGATTCACCAATTTCCACCACGAAAACCGAAATATTAGATATTTAGTTTTATTGGTTTTAGAAATTCCTAGATTCTTTGAGATCCAATGAACTTTTCAAAGGCATGTTTCAATCTCGAGAGTGCCCTCCAAGTTTTGTGACTGCAATGCTGAGGATCACAAAACGAGGTGTGAAGTAACCATGCAAATCACTTGGTACCCTTAAAGTTTATCACTCAATCGATGTGCCGGTAAACCACACACGCTCCACCGATACTATAATAAACCTTAAGTCACCCTTTACCTACCTTGTTAAGTCCAAGTTAGTGTGCCGGTTAACCACACACGCTCCACCAACGACTTAGACAAAGTGTAAAGTGTAATTTCATGGATTAGCACCTTATTCACATTTTCCTAAAGTAACTAAGATTGGGAATTTAATAAACATTTAGTTACTTTATTATATTCATCATACTTTGAATGAGAATTTATAAGTCCTTGTCTTACCCGTTCGGCTAACGACCCTCTACCAGTCAAGCAAGCGGTGGGTGAGAATATACACCCATTAAGTCACCATTTTATAGGCAACAACCTTATACCCACCTTATAGACCGGCTTCGTGAATGAGGCGTACTAGGGGTAAGACGACTTTATTCTTATACATATATATATATATATAATTATTAAATCATCATAATATAAGTATAAGGGTTGAATTTTAACTTTTAAAATTCTAGGGGTTGGAACTTAAAGTTTTAACTTAACTTTACTTGTTCCAAAACTTGAGGGCAAGTTTTGTAACTTTCAAAACTTTTCATTTCTTGTAACTTATGAGTTTAATGGAGTAATAAAATGAAGACTTTTCATTTTTCTAACTCTTTTATTTGTTTTAATGGTTTTAACTCAAGTGTGACTCTTGGTTTTCCATAACTTAACGATAAGTTATGGACTCCATTAAAACACATTATGATCAAGAATTAATCTACCAAATAGGTTACAAATAATTCATATGATCATCTAAAACATCATAAGAACAAGAACATGAATATGAACATAATCAAAAATTACATTTAAAACTTTGTAATTTTTGATAACTAGTTGTTGTAAATGAATTAGCAAAGATATTACACCACCAAAAACAAGTTTTCAATTACCAAAACAGTTTAGGGTAATGTTTCTAATGCATTTCTAGCAACTGAATCGAAATTCTGCACTCAGTCGACCCCACTCGCCGAGTGCATGAACTCACTCGCCGAGTTGGTTGAAGATACTCATGGACTCGACGAGTCCCCCCTATAGACTCGACGAGTCCATTCGCAGACAGCAAGATTTCCGATTCTGTTTTCAACTTTTAAGCACAAATAAGAGCAAACAAGCCTAGGCTCTGATACCACTGATGGGTTTTGAGCATTCTAACACTTCCTAAGTGTACATGCAACCCTAATAACCTTGGATCTATGTTTGTCTAATTATCATGCAAAGTTGAATTCCAAGGTTATATTCCTATCTAGCATACATGGGGAACAATTTTATCATAAAGTATAGATAGAATAACTTACCTTGTTGTTGTTTGTGTTCCTTGAAACCTTGTGAGCCTAGCGCCCCAAGTGTGATGCCTCAAATGCTTCACACAACACCAAATGCTCTTGGAAGAACTTATGAGAGAACACACACTTCTTCAAAATCGGCCAAGCCCTCTTATTTCTTAGTGTAGCCGATTTTAGGTGGAGAACATGTTACTTATATAGTGTTGACACATCTAGGGTTAAACCCTAATGTGTCATGACTCTTCATTTCCATGACCCATGGGTTTGTAACTCCCATGGAGCATCCATGGAGCATCCTATGGGTGGAACCCAACTTGATAGTCCATGGAGCCTTTTAGCCCACTATACAAGATATGGATGATTTACATAATCAACCCATATATTTAATTAGTTATCTTTTGATCACATAATTAATTCTAAATTAATTCTTGATCAAACTAATCAAATAATATTATTAATATATTAGAACTTATAATATATTAATAATCTCCAAGTGTTATTTCTCTCATTTAGTCTATCCAATTACATGGTGCCATGCAACCCAAATGGACCATGCCGGGTCGGGTCAAGTACATACCAGAAATAGTTATGGACTTAGACACCTTATCCAACAACATAAACATACAATCATATAACAGTTCATATTCAATCAAACCGATCTAGCAGATCACCTAGCATAACATACTCTAAGCAGGATACCGACCTAACCGATCACTAGCATAGCATCATCCTATCTATCAGGATACCGACCTTAACCAGGTCTCTAACAAATACCATCCTAACTACTCGGATGCAAACATATCAAAGCAATAACATAACAACAGATACCCGGATCTCAATCCGATAAAGGGCCGACCTTGGTGCCTTAGACCTTGTTGATATAGTGAGGATAACTCACCTCGAAACTGCCAGCTGAAAGGATAAGATCCTGCTGCTCCAAACTCCGACACAAACTCCTCCACTGAACACCAAAACATTCAACTCAATAAATACCCTTAATTACCAAAATTAGAAGACAACTGGTCAACCCTTGGACAAGGTCAAAGTCAACCCCTGACTGACTCTACTCGCTGAGTCAACCCGATGACTCGCCGAGTCCCCAAGCTCAGAACTTCCCTCAATCCCCGAGACTCGCCGAGTCCAACAACTCTGAGTCCACTCACACCCAACTCACCGAGTCATCCCTTGACTCACCGATTCTCGACTCAACCAGAAAATATTGGGACTCTTCGACAAGACTCGCCGAGTCCAAGAACAGACTCACCGAGTCTAAGGCTATCTTCAACCTACTCGCCGAGTTGTTCATCCAACTCGTCGAGTTCCAGCTCATCTTCAAGAAACTCGTTGAGTCTACCCATGTGACTCGCCGAGTACCACCGGTCTGAATCCATACAGAAGCATTCCAGGCCATGCAATTGATCCGAAACATAGATCTAGCCTCCTATAACCCGTCCATCACGTAAAGTGGCAAACTTTACATGAATCCAAAGAGATCTAGACCTTATACACTTTAGGGCTAGGGTTTGGGACATGATGGCTTCACCAAGCACTCAAACACAGGGACTTTAATGCACTCTAGACCTTCCGCATTACAGATCTGAGGTAGCAACCTCAGATCTAACCTCCAAACTCCAAAACATCCCAAGATAAGCTCCCCATAAACCCCAAAATGATGAATCCATATGAGTAACAGCCCAAGAACGAGATATTTCCTCTAAAGAACGCCCCAACTGCAATGAAACTCGTATCCAAGCGAAGCCCCTTGCTCCAAGCCTCCAAACTCCCAAGATTCCTTCAACAATTACCCTTCAAGCTCCCAAATGCACTTTGATCCACTCACACACGAATGCTAAGGGTTTCTGGACTCGAGGATGAGTAAAGAGGCTAGGGGAATGGATGTTAAGTTCTTTATATAGGGCTCAACCCCGAGAATTAGGGTTTTCTCCACTCAGCACCTACTCGCCGAGTCCATCTTTGGACTCGCCGAGTAGGCCACTTGACACGCGACCAAAGTCGCGACCCTACTCGCTGAGTTGCCCTTCAAGTTTACACTTTTAGCCCTTCAAATCTACTCTTGATATTTCGGGATGTTATAGGAACGGGTTACGATGACAGAATGAACTTCGAGTTGTCACATTATCCCCCCGTTAGAGGGAATTTCGTCCCGAAATTCAAACTTTAAATACTACTCAATGATATGGAAAGAGATACGGATACTTCTGTTTCACCGGATCTTCATGCTCCCAAGTGAATTCGGATCCTTCACTTATCTGGATACGACTTTGTTTTGTACGTTTAAACCTCTCGATCTATGATCTCGATTGGTTCTATCATGAGGTTCAGACTTTCGTTGATTTCAGTCTCATCAAAGGGATTATTAGGGTTTCATCGGGTAGGCACTTCTTAAGGACAGAGACGTAGAATACCGGATGAATGCTACTAAGTCCTGAGGGTAGTCAGAGTTTGTAGGCCACATAATCGATCCTAATGAGGATTTCGAAAAGTTCTATGTACCTCGGGTTTAGTTTTACGCGTTTCAAAATGTAACACGCCTTCTTCGCTTATTAAGTGACTAAAGAAAATGGTTAGACCGAAGGGTATCACTACATCCTCGTAGTGACCATATCGAATCCTGAATGCTATTTTGGAACATCATTCTCGTGAACTCGAAGCTGACTGGGTAACCTCTGCATTTCTGTTGGAGCCTATCGATGCGGAGATTTGGCTATAGGGTTTGCTCCGGGAATTTGGTCGATACAAAACTCTACTTGGCGTCTGAAGGGAATTCCCGTGAGCTCTTTAGAAAAGACATCAGGAAAAATTGCAGACTTTGGGGATGCTCTCGAGGTCTTTAACTTTCTGTTTCTCGTTGATCCCATAGGTTGGGAACTAAGTTTATCGCTAATGCTCTCTTTCTCACCGTTAGCTATCTCTATGGTAAATGTTTCGGTTACTAGTTAAGGACTACGTTTATGAAGATGTTCGAATGAATAGCTAACATATTATCTTTCTGTATTAGAATTGAAAAGGATTGCAAGCATAAGGGTTATCGAAAAGGAATATACCTGTGGCAATGGTGGGATCGGTGGATTCCTCATCTTGTCCAATAGCTAGGACTCTCTTGGTGTTGCCAACTATTGCTTCCTTGGGGCAGTTTCTCTTGTAATTCCCGACTTCACTGCAACCATAGCAGGCCTGACTGATACCTACTCCGGAAGCTTGGCTGGTTGGTGTTCTGCAGCTTCACGCAAGGTAACCCACTTGGCCATAATTTTTGCAAAATTTCTCATGACATAGACCTGGAATACGATGGTGGTAACTGCATCGGTTACACCACGGGAGAATACCGACATATCCGGTAATAGGTGCTTAGGCTGAGGAACTGACAACGAAATTAGCAGTAGGGGTAGTGGCAGTGTGGACTGCCACTATCTGTTGTTTCTTCGAGAACTCTTGTGAAGGCTGACTTTTCTCCTTCGTCTCCCAAAACTTTCTTTTCTCACAACTTCTCTCTGTCGGCTTAGGAGTGGTGGCTGCTTCTTCTATGTCCTCACTATGGTCGATCAAGATTTGCGCTAGGCATTTGGCGCTGTCATATGTATCCGGCTTCGCAGCTAAAATGTTACCTTTGGTTGGCTGGGTCATACCCCAGATGAACCTCTCAATCTTCTTACTCTTCGGGGTAACCATCCCCAGACAAAGAAGTGCCAAGTTGTCAAACCTTGAAGTGTAAGCGGCGATATCGGAACCTGTCATCCTCAGGTTCCAGAGTTCATGCTCCAGCTTCTGTATTTCACGGGGCGGGCAGTACTCCGCGAACAGAAGTTCCTTCATGACTTCCCAACCCATAGCATTGGCTACAGGAAGGGTTAGAGATTTGACTCAACCGTTCCACCAAGTAAGAGCTTTATCGGTGAACGTGCAGGCGACGAATTTCACCTTTTCGGATTCTGAACAGGCACAGATCTCGAAGATAGATTCGATTTTCTCTAACCACCGAGTTAGGGCAATGACACCTCTAGTACCATCGAAGAATGTGGGCTTCGCATTCATAAAGTCCTTATAGGAACACTCCTTCCGGTGTCCTTGGCTACCTTCCTGATTTTCGGGCTGGGGACCACCTTCTGGACCACCGAGGCCACCGAGTTTATTTGAGACATGGCGGCTGCCACTGCGGCAACAATAGCTTCCTGGAACATTACGGGATCAAATTGGGGAGGAGGTGGTGGCGGAGGGTTGTTGTTGTTCTTTGAATTGGGTCTCTTTCTTAGAGGCATCTTGATCTAAAAAGATCAGGAAAGAGAGTATGGTAAGTCCTCTGAATTGAATCAAGAGATATGATACAAGGGATATCTCATTATGACAGATATATAATTCTATTAAGCGATATAGCAGAAAAGAGTCATCAAAGCAGATAAACTATCGCTAAAGGAATGATTGATGAGAAACGCTGGAATGAGGATTTCTATAACGGATTTGGCTCGAGAAATACTCCCATAGTATTTCATGTATCGTTGCAACGACGACTCGTTGTTTGGGTATTGGGTAAGTTTTACGCATGCCACTCACCACAGTCACTCCCAAGCACATGTTGGCCGTGTCTCGAATGAATATAGTTGCCCAGGCTATGTTGATCCTAGACACGACTACATAACTACCCAGGTTTAACCACATCGTACAACACCCATTTACTTATGTTTCGTTCTACTTGTAGTTACGGATTTCGACGGTAAGGTATACTTTGTATACTTTTGAAAATACTTATATTTTGAGGTATACATTTAGTTCAGAGCACTTAGGCCCCTTAGTGTTTATACTCTTATCCCATGTAAGGTTTGGTATACTAGTTCACTATAAACAAGGGCTCTGATACCAATCAGTCACACCCCGAAACCGATGGCAGAAACGTTCCAGGGCGGAGGACATCATGTATATCGCAACCAATGTACATAGTAAGCATAGTAAACACAAAACATTACATTACATAGAAATATTTACATTGTTTGAAAACAAAGAGTTACAAAGGTTATACATATATATCATATGAAAAAAAAGTTAAGACGAGTCTTCTATACGTTCCGTCTTCTCCAAAAGATCGCGATGTACCTGTCTAATGTGGACCTGAGAATACAAGCAGTTTGAAAATTAGCATAAAGCTAGTGAGTTCATAAGTGGTTTGGTTTTTGTAAAAGAACAGGTTTCCTTTGGTTTTCTGAAAATGTCGTTATCCAAGAAAATCCCATATTTTCTTATAAGTAAAGTTTAGTTATTTGTTTATCTTACAGTTTGATTTGGAACATTTCGTTATCCCAGGAAAAACCCTTATTTTCCTATATGTGAGTTAGTTATTCATTTGGAATGCTATGCCCTAGTATCTAGCATACTTGTCGTATTAGTTATGTATTCTGATATCCTAGTTGTCCTACACTCAAATGTATCCAAAGACGTACTTTCATATTCGTATTTGTATTCGTATTTTATTAGTACTCGTTTTATTCCTAGCTGTACTTTCGTATTCGCTCTGCTTCTAACTGTACTTTCGTATTCGCTCTGATTCTAACTGTACTTTCGTATTCGCTCTGTTTCTAACTGTACTTTCGTATTCATTTTGTTTCTAACTGTACTTTCGTATTCGCTCTGTTTCTAACTGTACTTTCGTATTCGCTCTGTTTCTAACTGTACTTTTGTATTTGTTCTGTTACTATCCGAGGGTGTATCTTATTAGTATTAATCCTAATTGATTATTAGTATAAATTATTCATAAATTATGAAATATAACATAGTTTATAACAGTTTATCAAGAAATCTATGATTTGTGTGAAGGCTAACTCTGCAATTCGAATTATTGGTTAACATAGTTTTTGATGTTAAAAACACCCAGAATATAAACATTTGAACTGAAATAATAAGTTTGAGTACAAGATTTCCTTGTACTTTTGCTTGTATTACCCCCTGAAAACATTTGAAAAACACGGAAAAAGAGTAGGGATATGAACTCACCAGTCGTGGAATGTGTCGGTTTGGATGCTAAACGTCAGTTCGGGGCTTGCAAACGTACAAGATTACTATGTAATATGAAGAGATACATAAAATGTATCTAATTAGGCCTTGATATACTACTTAAAATGAATAAACATTCCGAGGCACGAAAACACTTCAATTCAAGTGTTTGGAGTGACCCGGGTGACATCTATAGACATATATGACTTGGATATGGAGTTTACTCAAGAGTAAACTCCCAAGAGAGTTTACGGCCCTAATGACCCATTCCCCATGATTTTATGGCCGTAAACTCATGGTGGGGTGTTCTAAGGTGCTAAATGGTCTTATATCACTTGGGAAAATTAGCTAGGATGAGATCTAGGGTATAGGAATGAATTTAACCAACATATGGACCATCTAATGGAGTTTACGGAAGTACACTAAAAGTTTATAGTCGTAAGCTCCCCCGAACACCTTCCTTTGATGTTTTGGTGGTCCAAGGTCATTTATAAGTGATTCCAAGTCATTATACAAGCCTTGGGATGAATTTAGGGCATCATTTGACTAAGATATAGGAGTTTATGACCCATGAACCTATCCTTGGGGGGTTTACGGCCGTAAGCTCCTATGGGGATGGTTTTCATCAAGTTTAAGGCCTCTAACTCGTTTGTGGTTGCTTCTAGACTTTATTCGAAGGCTTATAAGGTGTTTAAGTGGCATCTTAACACCTTAAAATGAGTTTACTACCCAAGAAATAGTGTTTACGGTCCAAGAATGTGCTTGGGCCGTAAACTCATTTTTATACTGTAAATGATGAGTTCAAGGTGTTCTAAGTCCAGTTTGGTAAGCCCCTAAGTCATATCTAAGCTCCAAATGTGGTTTGGAAGGGTTTTAAGGCTCAAAAACCCCATTTTCATGTGTTCACGGCCTAACGCTGTTTTAGGGCCGTAAACAGATGTTTATGGTCCTATTCCATGATTTGAACACGAAATTGAAGGCTAAAGATGTTATACTAGGAGCTAGGATAGTTACCTTGAAGATTTGCAGCTTGAATTTGATAATTTTGGACCTAGAGCTTGGATTGGAGGAGAGAGAGTAGAGAGAGTGTAAAAGGCTTCAAATGAGGCTCTCTCAACTTTATATATGCTTAAAGTTTGAGACACGGTGGAATTCTACCCGATACTGATGTCAAGCGAGGCTTTTGGTCGCACCCGATTAAGTTGTCGTAACTCGATATGATTGAAACTAAAATTTTCTAATTACTAGATTGGGGCGTTTTCATGAGTTTCTAACGTGTTTGGATACCAATTAAGTCATAATGGCAAACTCAAAATTTATGAGTTAATTTAGAAACGAAACGGAGACAATTCAAAACGACGAATTTGTAATGACGGAACGGGTTACGATGACGTAACGAACTTCGGGTTGTCACATACACTCCCGAGCTTGTGGGGAGTATTGGGTGTTGTTGGGAGCATTCACATAAAGCTTCATGCAATCTTTTAATCTAATTCTAAGAGCTTGTTTAGATTAGGTTAGTAGGGTTATGGTTAATCAAAGAGCTAGTTTTGGTTAATTAATGTGGTGAATGGAAAGTGTTAGAGCTTATTAACACTTTCAAGTACCAACTTAGATAGAACTGAACGAATATTGTGTCATCCTTGAGTCACATTGCTATGTTGTCATACATGAATTTGGAGTCCTTACAAAATCTGAATTTAATTCACTCATTTAGCTGACTACGTGTTTTTAATTTGTTTGTTTAGTCATTGCACTCTAAACCCCCCTTTTTACTGTTGGTAACCATAGTACCTTGCACAAAGAGGTATAGACTATTATCCCGTGTCACTGTGGATCGACCCTACTTGCCTTGTACCACCTTTTAGTGCAATATAGTGGGATTCTTTTGGAGTATATCGTACCCATATCATTTGTTGGGTTTGACACGCCTAACAAGTATGATCATATATCAAATAAAGTTCCATCATACAAAATCTCAGGTCAGATTTGTATGACTTTAAACTCGCAGATCTTAGCATCTCACCCCAAACAATTCAATATTTCATCACCTTTGTATGATTTTGAATTTTGTAGAGCTCATTCACTATAGGTAACATATGTTTATTGTCGTTGTAATACTTATTTTGTATCAAAAGGTATATACGTTCTTTTATATTCAAAATAGCTCGATGATTTTAAGTACAATTATCATAGTTGTATGTGTGTATAAATAGTTATGTGAATGAAAATTTTAGTTTAAAAACCTTTTTTGTCTTTTGGAAATGGCAGGTTACAGTGGAATTGAAGGATTATAAACATGTGTGCATGTTGAATTAGATACTTTCTATCATTGTTGGTTTATAGAAATAGCATTGTAGTTTATAGAAAATACAGGGCATTATGGCATCTATGTTAAGTGTTTGAAATGGAATTAGCATTATTGGCTTCTGGATAGTGTACATTGTTATTGAATAGTTAAATGTGATAATGAAAATGTTAATCAATAATCACATGTTAGATGGTGGTTTTTTATAATTAAAACCTTCTTTAAACCCATATACCTCTTAGATCGGTTTGGAATATCCAACTTATGTTACTCCTTCCTACTAGAATTGTATAAAATATCTATCATTGTATGGGTGATGGCATACTTTCATAGTTAATATGAGTTTTTTCTTGGCTATTAGTTGTTTTATTGTTCAAGAGCCTCTTGAATCAAAGATAGAAACATAGTTTCATCAAAACTACAAAGCATAACTAGCAATTTATGAGTTATTGTTATAGAAAAAGAAAAAAAACGTTTGCATTTTTTATCACTAAAATTTGTAATAATTTTTTAGGTTTGTTGTCTTGTGTACATAATAATATATTATGATGTCTAGCTCATTTTTGTGAAAATTTTTTAAAACGATTTGTTATGAACTCTAAATTATTAAAAAAGTGGTTTAAATATTTTAGTATGTTATAGAAAAAAGATTTTAACGGACAAACTGATAAATGATGTGTCTACCATTATCATTATTTACATTTTAAATCCACGGAGAGAACTAGAAACAAAACATAAATAAATTATTAGAATTGAACTTTATTATATTTTATGTTAATAAAATACATGATGATTTTCTTTTTTATTCATTTTTTTTAATTTAAATTCTTGTAACATATTTCAATATTTTCTAAAGTAAATGGTGAACCAAAAAAATCTTACAGATAAATCTCTAACATCACATCGACTATGTATCTTTCTTTGTGAAAAAACTTGAAAAAGTTATAAACAAAAGTGGTGCCGACTTGATTAGAGGAGTCCTCAAATATGATGAAATTCCTGAAAGTCTTGCACCTGGAGGATCAAAAACTCCTTTGTGACTGAAAGTCTTGTACCTGGAGGATCAAAAACTCCTTTGTGACTGCATAGACACATCCACGATGAGTCCGTCACAATTATATTTTTAACAAAGTCAAAAACATACATTTATTTAGAAAAAAGCATGTAATAATGTATTTAAAGCAACAAAATAACATATTTTTATTTTTAATTCAAAATAGAAAGATATTTTTATTTTTTAACAAAAAACGACAAGGTAGATATATTTTTAACAGAAAACTACAACAAACTTTTCTTTTAATCCACATAATTTCTTTCTAACATAACAGAGACGTTTAGTTTAACAAAAATTAGTTTCCAAAGAAACACTAATCGTCGTCGTAATAGAAACCGGTACTATTAATGTACATTTGGAAGAATCTAATAAGAAATAACAAGCATAGATGGATGAAACACCTCACCGAAAAAAACATATTCGCTCAAATGAAACAACTTGCTGAAAGAACATAATCAACAAAAAGAACGTAGTCTCCGAAAAAAATAATGCATCGAAAAGAACATAATCATTGATACGAAGCCACACATTGAAAGAAGCATAATTACCGAAAAAAATGTAATCGTCGACACGACGCAATTTGCTTAAAATTTATTATATAGGCATGTGTCATGCAAGGTTTTAACTATTTGAACAATTTTTTTTATCCAAATCATGATTACCAATTTACCAAAGATATGTGCACGTACATGTTAACATGCCTACAACAAGACCAATGAAATTGTTTAGTTTAAAACTTGCTTAAAAAACATGTATGCTTATTTTTAATTCAAAACAACAATTTTGATATAAATATATTTTCATAATAATTAATACTTATCAGTACATTACATGTTCTTTGTAATTTAACCGATTCAAAAAATGTATCGAAACTGATATAACCGAAAACTGATAAAAGATAAAAGAATGAATGCGGAACCGAGAACTAGACCAAATACAACTAATCGGTTCCGGTTCGATTCAACTATAACATACACTATCTATTACGTGTGTTCAGTACCAAAAGAAGAACCGACCCGAACTGGACATAAATGAAAAGAACTCATAAACCAAAACTGCTGATTCGAAATTATTAGCCGAAAAATCTATTCGCCACCGCCGCATTGCGTGAGTTCACCACTAGTATGTATATATATATATATATATATATATATATATATATATATATATATATATATATATATATATATATATATATAGGGCTACGTTAATATGTTTCTTACATTTATTGTGTGCTAGAATGCACCAACAAGAATCTAATAGGATTAAATTATTATTTAACTAAATAAAAATAGATATTAAATGATTTCCATAATTATATGTATATTAAATAATATTCATAGTTATATTTTTTTTTCATGGAAACTAATTAAATTCGTCATTAATGCCAGCAATAACATTATTTTAGAATGAATTCACATCTAGATTTTCATGTATGGGTTCATGTTTTGTTTATGAACTCACTCACTTGATATACAACAAAGTTGCATGGAATATGAAAAACTAAAGTGTATCTATTAGAATACATTCTTATTCTTTAAAAAAAAAAACTCTCATTATACTAGAATACACTCATGTTTTTCATGTTCTACGCAACTTTGTTGTATTTTGAGTGAGTGGATCATGAAACAAAAGTCGAACTCGTACAAGAAAAGTATATGCAATTCATTATGACAGAATAATATTGATGATATTAATGACAAATTTAATTAGTTTCCATAAAAAATAATTATAATTATGGATATTATTTAATATACATATAATTATGGAAATTATTTAATATCTATCTTTATTTGATTAAATCATAATTTAATTTTTTACTAAATTCGTATGTGAGAATTCTAGCACACAATAGATGTGAGAAATATTTGAATATATATATATATATATATATATATATATATATATATATATATATATATATATATATATATATATATATATATATATATATATATATATATATATATATATATATATATATATATATATCCAAATCCGATGAGAATTGAAAATTCAGTGAATACTACGAGCATGATTTTCGTCGAATGATTTTCATTGAGATCAAAGTTATTAATCATAGACGGGATTCATGCGCTGCAAGTTCTGAAAACGTGAAAAAAAAACATTCTTGTGCTTTTTGTTTAGCTAATTTATGTGATTACCTTTCTACAATTCTAAACTTTGTATAAATATAATTTTTTTTTTATAGAAATTAGATATATAGTGTTATTATCAATAACTGTTACATATTTAAGATTCTATTTTTCTAAGATTATATTCTTTTTCACACCAAATAAATAAAATGTTCAACAACACTTATAGTTTTATCTTGAGGAACAACAGCAACCAAGAGGTTTTGGTCAACTAAAATTTTCAAAACATGTCTTGTTAATGCTTTAATTATCATCTTTTTTGTGTGCATTTTAATGAGATAATATTATGAAATCATTAGATTTATTTTTTCATAACAAATCAAAACCAACAATCATAAATATATTTCTTTCCAACCATATACCATGTGTCGCAATACTAGAAGAAAAGAACTAAAAGGATAAATATCATCGTAGTCCAACCAACTTTCCGGTTTTGTTTTAAAAAGTACCTTACATATTTTTTTGGTAGTATAGGTCCTTAAAAAATATATTGAATTTCATTTTTCCTGGTTTCACCGGTTAAATTTGGATTATATGACATTTTTATTTATTGAGTAATAAAAAAGGGAACTCTCTCTCTCTCTCTCTCTCTCTATCTCTCTAACTATCTCTCTCTCTCTCTCTCTCTCTCTCTCTCTCTCTCTCTCTCTCTTTCCATAAATATTACATATACTCTAAAAACCCTATCTACAAAATTTGTGATCAAAATTTCTTATTCAAGTCATCTATCGTCAATTTGGTGTGGGTATTCGAAGTGGGCGTCTCCAAGTCATACATAAAGATGAAACTTTGAAGTGATCATTACTGATTTTCAATCGGAATCTATCGTCAATTTGGTGTGGGTATTCGAAGTGGGCATCTCCCATTCATACTTAAAGTCGAAACTTTGAAGCAATCATTGTTGATTTTGAACATCTGATTCTTAGATTTTTTGGGTTTCTAATTTGACTAGGTTTAATGAATCGATGATGATGAATTCTTAAAGTGAAAAGGTCTTGTAGAGTCACGAGAAGTAGAAACCATTGGTGCATCCATTTCATGTTGAATTTCTTCAGATGAGAGAATAAGTTGCTATTAATAATGGGTATCCACATGACAATACGGTGATCATGAAGGAAAGTACATTGACTGATGCATCAGGTTCCATTGGAGAAGAAATTGTAGTTGTCGAAATGGTTGGAATCTCCGGAATGGAAGGACTCATTAATCTCGCTTGAGAGTTGATACCCATTTCGTTGATTCAATGTAAGAGGTTAAGAAGTTGATACTCATTGAATTGATTCTCCACTTTGATCCCCCAAAGTCTCCATCTCTATACTCACCATCGAGATTTGTTTTTCAGATCGGACCCTCAACAATCACTGAACAATCACTTGCAATGGTAGGGTCGATGAGATGGACTGCCGACAAAACCCAAAAAAAATCAAAACTTATAGTCATAGAGTGAACCTGTAGTTCCGATGTAGTCCTGATGAGGTTCCAATCTTAAGTTGTTTGAGGAAGATTGGTGGTTGGATTACGTGAATGGGGAGCAACAAAAAAGCTTTATGGAAGAAGAAGAAGAAGCAGAAGAAGAAAAATATGGATGAGTATGTAAGCTGAATTTTAGTTTTATTTCTTTTATTAGTGAAAAAATCATTATCATCAAGGAAACCTGAAATTACAATGTTGATGTGGGTGACACATGAGCTTCAAATGTAGATGTAACATAAGCAACCGGTTTTCAACGGTGAGATGGACCATTTAAACCGGTTAGCACCCACTCTGCGACCATAGAAAGCAAAAAATTAAGTTTAGGGATCATTTAAACCAAAATCAGTAAGTTGGTTGGTCTACAGTAACATTTACCCAAACTAAAATTACCATAATTCGTAAAACATAATTCTCTAAAAATAGAGATCATTTAGGACATATATTGTTTTATATTTTGATTTTATAATTTCAATCATAATGAAATTTTGAATCAAAACTTTTTAATGATTCAAAATATATTATAATCCAAGACATAATGGTTGTTAAAAAAAATCGAAAATACAATGATCTAAACCATGTTATGATCCAAAATACTATGTTCCAAAAGATGTTATGAACCAAATTTTTATTATCCAAAACATGTTACCATCAAAAAATTGTTATGATCAAGAATAATAAGATTCAAAATTTTATGATTCGGTATGATATGATTCAAAAACATTCAAAATGTTATTATTAAACTATGTAATCATTCAAATTATATTATCAAATTTACAATAAAAATGTTTCCAAAAGTTTGTTTATCTTAAGTTGTATAAACATTTTGTACTTAATACATGTTGAATCATTATTGTTTCGTAAAACAAATGAGAAACTTAATAGTATATACTAAAGTTACATTGAACAATCACATTGATATTAACCCTGAATAAAAAAAAACATTCCTTATGTAAATGTTTATAGTTTTAAACTGTATCATCGCAAACCGGAAAGAGTCTTATGACTCGAGCTACTCATGTGCTCCCGGATCTACATTCTCAACATGTCATTGGTGGCGATCCAACCTCGTCTCTTACGAAGCCGCATACTAAGGACAAAACCACACACTAATTCTAAACTTGGAGGTGATCTTAGCATCGACTCCCTACTCTGCTTAAGTGCTAAAACCTCTTCGGCCAATTGCCGAACCTCTATCCTCAACACAAAATCTCTCTTGAATCTGGTGATAAAATCCTTCCATGACATTGAATCGAGTGTATCTGGTTCTAGGCCGTGGACAACCTTGCACTAAACAATTCTGACCTTGGCCTCCACCGAACAAACGCTAGCACGAATGCCACTCTCTACACCTATAATCCAAAGTATACTGATGATAGGCTCCATCCTCCTAAAGAAACAAGGAGCACCACAAGCATCAAAATCCCTGAACGTAACCTCACGAGCCCTAAGCCGATCGGCCTCCAAATCAACCTGACGAACCCTAAGGTGCTTATCCAACATAGAAATCAACTCATCCTGACAGAGTTGATCAAACCAGGAAAATCCTCTTTCACGAACCTTGAAATCTCTAAAGCTATGGCATCGAATATATCCCTCTCACTCAGACTTTCATCCCTAACACGGAAGGTCTCCATCCTGAATCTGAAAGATAATGGGAACACATAAAAATCAATGCACTGTGAAGACTCACAGAAGGCATACCCACTTACAAGTTTCCTAATATTGCTGAGATAGTCCCTGGCCCAAGTATGGATCATGTACTTTGAGTAGTACGAGCACAATAATACCTTCCACACCTATACATACTTGTTCCAAGGACTATTTCAAGACTCCCATGTCGCTTCGTAACACTCCACTAAACCTGTCACATGCATGCATATGTCGAACGAAATGCATAATACTACACTTGTAACACTCTACTAAACCTGTCACAATAATACCTTCCACACTTAGACATACTTGTTCCAAATTTTTAATTCCCTTCCTACTTTCTCCCACATTGCTAAAAATCTCTAACATCACTGTTGGTCGCAATACATGATCAAATAAATTGTTAAGTAAGTGATTTTATCCTATCCCGCAACCAAATAAGGAACATGAAATAAGGCTAAACCAACCATTATATGGCTATATAATCCTAATCGTATAAACCATACACCTAACAATTTACATTATCAATCTAGACTTCAAGTAGCATATAACAAACAATTCCCTAAGCTATAAGACATCAAAGATGTCATACAATTCTATAATACAATTTCTAAGCAGATCCACAGCCTACATTCTAGCACGCAAAACAATTCATAACACAAATACAAGATCATATGGGTATATTGGAAATTATTTACTTCCTGAGCTCCAACTACCTGTATGCATCACATCCTCCGGTTGTTATAAAACTCTTTTAGAAAATCGTTTTCTTGAATAAAAGCATTCTCTTTCAAATTTTTTTTTTTTAAAAAAACTCTCAATCCTCAGTTTGAGTCCAAACAAACAGTAAGGTGAGCTTGAATCCTCAAACAAAGGTTCTGATACCATCTTGTAACATCCCAAAAATTATAAAGAGATTTTTCATTTTAAAATAGATTAACCAATTAAACATTTGTTTTAAAAACCACTAAATATTATTTGATTGATTGAAAACCATACATTATCAGAGTTAAGTTCACAAAACCGCGAAAAAAAAAATCTTCAATGTGTGTATAGTCCCGCCGAGCTCTTCTTATGAATGACATGCAAAATGTTTAATCCACAATTATAAGCATAAATCTTAGTGAGTTCCCCAATATACCACATATTCCATTATATATACAATGTATCCACATAAAAGTCCTCAGCTCTATCGCCGACCTATCAACATACATACATACATACATTCATATCAGTACAAAATGTGTGAATGTTATGGCTCCCATAGTCTTACGGACAATTTTCCATGGCCCTCCAATGGTCTTCTTGCCATGGTGTTTTCATACAAATGCCATGGTCTTTCATGCAATTGACAAGGGCCGAATCCTGGTCTTTCATACATTACAAAAAGTAATATGGACTCAGAGATCAGATATATAGTCAAAGAGATGATCCATTTGAGATTGAACAATCAAACAAGAACATCGAAAGAAAGCATTGTACTAAAGGTTCTCAGGTTATTTAACTTAAACTTCATAGAACCAAAATCCTTTCCACGTAATCATGTAACATAAACACATAATATATACTAGCAAATTAGATATCCTTGGCAACTAGCCTTCCTTAGTTACCCTGCTATTGACCACTTCTCAATTAAGTCCTTCATTGGTCAATCATACATAATATTGATGACTGGCCTTTCCCAGTAACCCTAACCAAGCATAACTCCTAACAGTATCGTACGACCATCAAGCAAGACCCTACTAGTCTAGCGTACAAAACACCAAGTGTTCTAAGTGCACATACATAACAAGAAGTTGTCCTAGTCAAGTAGAATACTTGTACCTTAACAACACCTCAATCCTATCATGAAAATGATATATAATGGGATACATGGCATAGTGGCAAACTCACTTAAACTAAAGAACCGGAGAAGCACAATAACACTCTCACACCTTACACTACCCAATCTTGTGAACCAACCAATCGAGATGAATCCCGAATCAACATGTCTAGAACCTAGATCTTTTGACTTATGTCCAACCTCTAAGATGGAATATCGGCATCATCATTGACAAGACACAAAGGCAATGGGGTCATACCTTGAAACATGGTATCTGAAATCATAAGTTTAGGCTCATCATCTGATTCTTCTCCGTTAGAATTACTCTGTAGGTATGATATATCTAACTTATCACCATCCACAAACTCCCCATCTCCTTGTAGTTCACCATCATTCAAAAACTAAACTTTTTGATTCCTCATTACCGAACCAATTAACCATGCCTTGTGGTTTTTGGTCAAAGTAATCATGTGCACCCACATCACTAAGATATGTACCAATAGCATCATTACCGACATACTATAATTCAACGGTTCCACATGCATAATCGGTTGTGGCACTATATTTACATTTTCAACAACACCATGATATTGATGTATATGTGGAGTTATAAAATTACATATTGAGTTGTTTCTCTCTTTTCTACTGAATACGTTTGTTGTAGATGTTTTTCCTCTATCCACGACTTCTGTAGCCCCATCACATTCTTCAACCACCACATGCACGACTACATGCACATACATAAATTTACCTCCAACGATATTGATTACATTAATCAACTTTCTAATATCATGATCATCAACAATAACACAATAACACAGTTACACATGGTGTTGATATGACAACCTAACTTTTTATTCATCTGGAATATCTGTCTTAGTTTTCACCAAATAAACAAATTAAGTGATTGTAATGGTCATGTAAATTCCATACCATAATAAAACATTATCGATATCCTTGTGATTGTATATATGATAGTTGGGAGTTAACAAACTCCATCTTCGTTAGTGATAAGCAAGATGAAATACTCATTTGAACTCATAGTAGCATTTTTGAGAGAAAAATAAAAGAACAATTATGTTTAGTCTAAAAAATAACTTTCTTGTAATATCCACTAGTAAAAATATGTATGACATAGTAGTCAAAACCAACATAGTTGTCACTTGTCAACTTCTATCAAATACTAGTTAACTATAAAAACCAACATAGTTGTCACTTGTCAACTTCTATCAAATACTAGTTAACTATAAAAAATATAATAAAAACAAATCAACAATACAAATTAAAAATCTACTTTCTAAAAAACCCTAGCTTAGCAAGAGCATATCACGGTTTTGTTAAAAAAATGAAAAATAAAAATTATACAAAACCCCAAACCATAAGTTTGGACCGAAAAAGTAGGCGCTCTTTAGTAAACTACGTATTTTCTCTCGGCAATTTAGGAACAACTCTGCAGGGGTATTCAGTTTTTACTTTTTACACCAGTAATCTGGGTAAATAATAAACCCCCAAGACGTTCCAATCCTTATTGAACCAATCTCCTGTTAATTATTCAATCACTCTCCCTCGGCACAACATTCTTACTCGATCAGGTAAATTATTTGTACATCTCGAGTTTCTGCGTGTTTGTTTATACGTGATTTGAGAGAATATAGATGTTAATGCATACATATCCTTTTTCTCGTATTAAATCGTGACCAGTGCGACAGAGCCACAATCATTATTATCAGTACTCTACTTTCAATTTCGTCGATACCAAACCATCAATTTTTCTATCTGCAAATTGTTCATATACATATTTGAGAGCAGTTGTGTCCTCTTTACTTATAAACTTGGAATTGGTCCAATTTAGTTTTATATGGTGCTGATTTTTTAGCTTTTATGTTTGCATTATATTACGTTATTTATTTATATGTTATTATTTTTTTTTTATATTTTTCTTATAGTTTGGGTTTTTAGATCTAGGTAAAATTTGACATGTACTTATCTCAACAATGCATTCATGAAATAGGTATCTTAGCTTAGTATTTTGTCCTGACGTTCTTTTAATACAATACAATAAGCATTTGTATATATGTGTGCAACTCTTGTAAGTTGTGTCTTACTTCGAATTTTTCATTACCATGTTCTGAAATTTTTATTTTACTGTGGCAAGTGTAGGAATGGCTAATACAAGTATTATGGCTAAAAACCAGAATCATGAGGATGCATCAAGCAGTAACATGATCAAGACTTGTGACGACAGTAATGCAGCAGCACCTTGGTCAGATCTTAACCATGATATGCTTCTATTAGTTATGATGCAACTTGGAGTTGTTGATTTTCTTGCATTCAGCAGTGTTTGCAAGTCATGGAGGTCTGTCTCACTCTCTAACAAGAAAAGGTTTATGGCATCCAAACCACCCATGTTAATGCGGATATCTACTCGTGGTATTGAGAAAGAGTACTGCCTAGAGGAATTTGGAGGAAGAAAATTCAAATCCATAATTCCCCATTCTAAAAGAAGGATCTATGTTGGATTAATTTGTGGTTACTTCATCTTGTATGGGTCGGAAACCAGGGACTTTTTGCTTGTGAATCCTATCACAGGACATGAGCTTCATTTCCCTCGTGTCCCCACGTATGTCTATAGCGGTGAATCAAGAGTTAGTGCTATCCTTGTTTTCTCATCTTCAGCATGTAAATGGGTGTTTTTTATCTCAAAGAGATGCACCTGTAAAATATGGTTTTCTATAGCGGGTGAAGGAGCATGGAATCATGTGTCTTCCACTTCCAACATCTTTGATATACATGCTTTCAAGGGGAAGATATATACCTTACACTCTATTGATCATTATTCATGGGAAGTGGGACATTTAAGTGAAATGAGACTCAATCCAAAGCACAAACTGAGGTTACTTGAAAGCAAAACTTCTTGAAACCGAAGTTTGTAAGTTTGGGTGAAAATCTGACTCTGATGGAAACCTATTTCAGAGATTCGTACAATGTTCATGAAGTGGATTTTGGCAAAATGAAATGGCTGCCGTTTGAAGAGACAAGAGATGAATATGAATTTTATAATATCGACACCGGGCCTATTCCTGCTATTATACGGGAGTCGTTGGTTGACCCTCAGTCGTGACGTTACTGATAAAAGGAAATAGGCAGGTTTTTAGCACTCTTGTTTTTTTTTTTTTTTTTTTTTTTTTTTATTTTTTTTTATTTTATATTTTCAGATGTTGAGAATCACCATCCGTGTATTTGGAATTTGTAATTAATTGTTTGGTTGTCACACACCCTTTTGCTTCAAGTTGCACAACTATCAATCATATATCCCTTTTAAGTGATGTCTTGCCCATTTCTTTATAATCAATGTCTGATTCATTATGTGTAGCATATTGGCATGGTGTGTTTGCGAATGAAGGAGTTTTTTTTTTTCTATGTCTTTTGTGTAAATTGAAAATGTTCTTTAGAAAATGGTGGTGACTATGGAGGTGGTATTTTTTCCATTCCCGATTATGATTTTACTTATTGACCCATGTTTACTATTTGTTTGTAGTTTTTTTTATGACTCGTTCAGTTTATAATTGATAGTTTTTATCCACTTATGATTCTTTGTTAAAGATCAAAAAGGTGGGTTTACATGGGATGAGATCGATTTTGTCATCTTGAGAATTTAGCATAGTCTTTTTCCTTTTAATTTATGAGCTAAAATACTTGATGTATCTCTTTGATGATTTTCGTTCACCCTATATATGATCTCCTAAATTCACACATTCACACAGTCATTTTGATGGTTCGTTGTTCATATGTTCTTGGTGATTGCTAATTTGGGTAAAAATGAAAATTCAGAATATTAGTTTATGATAAAAACTATAATTTATTCAATTATAATCATAAAATGGTTTCGTTATGACTGTCAAGTTTCAACTTCTGTATGGTAATCTTCAAAAATACTTGGATTTTTATATGAGGTAAAAGACACACCTTCATCTAAATAGAACAAAAGTAGTTATTAATAAATTAAAACATTAGAAATAATAATAAGAATACAAATGAATACCTTTTGTTAACAATTTACTACAACCAACTTTGTGAACACATTAGAGCTTTTATTGTGTTTGAATTAATTTGACTTAGATGTGGAATTGTCAATCTGCACTTGCACTAAATGAGGATTCAGAAGAACGGTAAGGACATAAATGGCCAATATATCCTTGATTATTGCTTTAAATTGGGGATACATTACTGCCTATAGCTTCGACCACACCAAAATATTAATGTCTTAAGATTCGGGCTTAACCCCTTCCTATAAATAATGATCAAGCTCAGAATATTTCAAAATCGAGGAACTTTATATTTGGCACATATTCTTTCCAGGATAAATTTTCATCACAACCTATTTAATTGTGGAAACAATTCTTATCCCATATAATCTCAACTATCATATAAATTTTCCATACTTTTCACTTGGTATTCTTTCACCAAATCTGTAACACCCCGTTTATTTCATAAATAAATAGACGAAATTATTGAATGAATTGTAGCCCTAAAATTTTAATTATATAGCAAGGTATTGATTTTGGGAAGCCAAACGCCATGAGTTGGATTATTCAAGGGTCAAAGTATAAATATGAGATTTATTTTGTAAACATCCGGGGCTGTTGCCGCTGCTTCCCTCCGTGAAGAAGACGAAGATCGAATGAACACCGTCCTTTGTCGCTGCTGTTACTGTTGCTCGCTTCATTCTTTCTTCTTGGATCTCCGGTACTACATGTAGTCATAACCGCCATCGTCGCATAGTTCCAGACGTCATCCGCCAACCCAAAGAGGTTGCTTTGGTGTGCTTCAGCTCATGGGATGCAAGCTTGGGGGTGGGCAGTGGTTGCTGCTCGATTGTGAATGATCTTTTGGCCAGTGAAACCCGTGAAGAGCCGCTATGGCGGCCAACCATGGCGGTTGCCGCCATTAGCGTTGTTGCTACCGTTTACCGGTGCCTCTGCCGCCGCCCTGAGCCACCAGGTGGGTGGCTGGAGTGTATAGTTTAACCTGAAGTAAGTGGATGTGTGTTTGGTGTAGCTGGAAGACCGAGAACTACCATTGCCACCATCGTGAAGTGGTGGTTGCCTCCATGTGTGTGTTTATCTTGTGAATGGTGTGTGTTTACTTAAGATTTAGTCTTGTAAAATGTAATTAGAAATGCATCAATGAAAAGAAAACTTAAACCACCAATGTAGGGTGGTGGCTGCCGCCTCCTACCGCTGTCGGCCGTCGGGTCAGGTGGCGGTGAACCTTGTCTAGATCGTGACTCATTTGGATGTTTAGACAAAGGGGCTAATAAACCCTAATGGGCCCAATGAGGCTTAATGGAGCTAATAAACCCTATTGGGCTTAATGATATTCCAGTGGGCCTAATAGGCCCAATAAAGACCTAGTTGACCTAAAAGCCCAGCAAATTGATAAATAGGCTAGTATTTGGGTTGGAAATCCCTAATGTCAATAAAACCCTAATTTTAAGAATTTTTCAGGACACACATGAAAATTAGTTAATAACTTGACATATTAAATAATAATCATTGGCATAAATTAATCTAAGCAATATTAAGTCCTTAGTGGGTTAAGTCCTTAATGAGTTAAGTGAGAAACACTTAACCCCAATTGTGATTTTATGTGAAACCCTAACTTCACTTGGGTTTATTGTTGGTCCTTTTATTGGGCCTTGATGATAGGATTATTAATGGGCCATCCAAGATCAAGCAAATGAATTAGAACAATTAATGGGCTTTGAGGTAAGGACCATATGAGGAGTTGGGCCCAATTTTGAAAATTAGGCCATAATTGGGCCTTAATGAATATATGATATTGGACCATTAGACTGTAAAAGGTTGGACTCGAATAAATGGTTGGCCCTTATGGTAAGACCATGTAAAGGTTTGGGCTAAATTTGTAAAATTAGGTCATGTGTTGGGCTTTGACTCATCGTTGACTTTTGAGCCTTTGGATTGTGCCTTGGTCTTGAATAAAGCTATGTTAGGGGTAAAGTAGTATTTAACCCAAGTATGTATTTATGGTTATGTGTTGAAACCCAATTATTAATTGGGTGATGTTTTGATATTGATATTTCTGGAATCTGTCATCCAACAGCTGGGATTGAATCTACGGGACTTCAGCAGTGTGGGGTTGAGTCTACGGGACTTCAACAGTGTAAGGTGAGTTACTTTCCAGTAGAAGTGGGTCTAAGGCCATAATGTCGGCACACTAGTAGGAGTTGTATGATAGATGATTTTCTTTGTGATAACCATCTAGATTTGCTACTACCTGATATGTTTTAAGTGTAACGATGTTATGTGATAGTGGTAGTAGGGGGAATAATCCCGGTTACTGGTCGATAGGGCCGGAGGGGTAGTTTAGTACCCAGCTATGCTAGACAGATTATGATATGTGATATGATATTTTGTGGTAACAGTAGGGGTGAAATAGTCCCCATAGTTTAGTTGTCAGGACTGACGGGTAGGTCAGCACCCCAGAATGGCTTGACATGAGTAGGTCAGCACCCCATAATGGCTTGACACGTGTATGTCAGCACCCCAGAATGGCTTGACATGGGTAAGTTGGCACTCTAGAATAGCCGGAACGAGTAACTCAGGCATCCCAAAATTGACCGACATTATGTATGCTTTGTGATTGTATTGTATGTGGTATGTTGAGGGAACTCACTAAGCTTCGTGCTTATAGTTTTCAGTTTTGGTTTCAGGAACCACGTTTTCAAAGGAAAGTAGCCGGCTCGATCGCAATGTATTACACTATGGTTTTTCGCACTTGAGATCATGGGGATTATACTCTGATATTGTTTTATGATAACATGTTTTGATTATTTTTACTTTGGTTTTGACATGACATGATATTATGGATGTTTATTTATACTGATGGTTTTATAATAATGTATTTAAAAATGAAATTTTTGGCTTGTATTTTGGGTATGTATCAGGGATAAACACACACACACACAGAGTGAGGCAATTTTCTATATTTAATAATAATAAATACTTAAAAAAAATATATTAAAAATATAATAGTCACAAGGACTATATCTACATTTTTGTCATACGTAAAATGACCCAGCAGCCCTACTATGCATTTCAATTTAACTCATTCGGTCTTTAAAGTTTTTTACATGCCTTTTAAGGGAACAAATTGTTTTTTTTCAGGTTGATTTAGTCACATTTGACAAAATGAAGGTGTAACACTATGAACCCTTTACCACATAGGCATGTTTCTTGATTTTACAGAGTCAAACCTATTATCTCTCTCTCTCTCTCTCTCTCTCTCTCTCTCTCTCTCTCTCTCCCCCCAAAGGAAAACACGAGACCTATCCATTTCTCACATTCTCTTCTAGGGATGAGCAACGGGCCACACCCGGACTAGACCGACCTGAAGACCGAAAACCCGAAGACCGAAAATCGTGAATTTTCTTGCCCGAAAACTGGACCGTTTTTGGATGTATCGGGTTCGGGTTCGGTCCGGTCCGGTCCGGTCCGGTCTCGGGTACGAAACCGGGTCTCGGGTACTAAACCGGGTTTCGGGTTTTGGACCGAACTAGGCTTTGAAATTGGTACAATGTGGGACTTTACTTAGATCACATGCAAATGAGGTGTCCACAAAAAAAATACTAACCTTATTAACATTTGGAACAAATAAAAATTACACTATTTGGCACAAAAACTACACTTTTTATAAAAAAAAAATGCATGTTTTAACAAAAAAGAAACAACATTGTTAATAAAAAAAAGTGCATTTTAACAGCTTTTTTGTGTAAAAAACAACAAAAAACAACATTATTTATAAAAAACTGCACGTTTTTATAAAAATTTTTGCATGTTTTTATAATTTTTTTTTTTGCATGTTTAAACAAAAAATAGCATGCTTGATACATTTTTTCTTGTAAAGTGATAGGAACAAAGCGTTGATCAAGATTATAAATAATATTACAATAAAAACATCAAGTTTTATACATAATGCTATATATAACATTAACTAATAATTCAATATCCTTATCTATATATTTGAAGGAGAAAAAAAATTTTGGTCCGGTCCGGGTTAAATCCCGTATTCCGGGTACGGTCCGGTATAAACCCGAAAGCCGATTAGTGGTAAAAACAAAACCCGAAAACCGGCCCATTAATATGTATATCCGGTCCGGTCAGGGTTCGGTCCCGGTTTTTTTCGGGTCCAGTCCGGGTCCAACAGGTCATATGCTCATCCCTATTCTCTTCCTCCTTGACCAACCATTATGCCATCGTCCACCACCTGTTTGAAAGAATCCTTAAGAGAAAGGGTTTGCTTAACCCAAATGCCATTTGCGTAAGATAAACAAGGGCACCTATCATAAAAAAGCGTGTCGTCTAAAACTATCGCTTTATATTTTTCTTTAGGAAGGCGCGTTCTCTTAGGGGGAAATGAAATACCAAAAAATTAAATGGCCCGCCGATACATCTCCTTCTTTTTCTTCTAAAAGCCTCTACCAAAAAGCCCTAATTATCCTTTAAACAGTTCGTCTCTCTCTCTCTCTCTCTCTCTCTCTCTCTCTCTCTCTCTCTCTCTCTCTCTCTCTCTCTCTCTCTCTCTCTCTCTCTCTCTCTCTCTCTCTCTCTCTCTCTCTCTCTCTCTCTCTCTCTCTCAGCCCTAAGCCGCCACCACCAGTATCAAACCTCATAATCTTTAAGAGTTCGAAGTGCCTAAGCAAACACTTCCGCCATCTCAAGATGTCGGTTCAAGATCGGAACGCCACATCGCAGTAGACGATGACATCATTGTCTCCACAAACCGCCGTCAACGGCGGAGAAAACGAATGCGACTGGGTTCTTTTCTATTACTTCCAAATCTAATCCAGACAACAAGCATTTGATGCTTCCTAACTCGGTTAACTAAATTTTCTTGAGTAGCAACAACCACCAAGAGGTTTTGGTCAACTAAATTTTCCAAAACATGTCTTGTTAATGCTTTTATTATCATCTTTTTTGTGTACATTTTAATGAGATAATATTATGAAATCATTAGATTTGTTTTTTCATAACGAATCAAAATCAACAATCATAAATATATTTCTTTCCAACCATATACCATGTTTCACAATACTAGAAGAAAAAAACTAAAAGGGTAAATATCATCGTAGTCCATCCAACTTTCTGGTTTTGTTTTAAAAAGTCTCTTACATATTTTTTTGGTAGTATAGGTCCTTAAAAAAGATATTGAATTTCATTTTTCCTGGTTTCACCGGTTAAATTTGGATTATATGGCATTTTTATTCTTTGAGTAATAAAAAGGGAACTCTCTCTCTCTCTCTCTCTATCTCTTTCTCTCTCTCTATCTCTCTCCATAAATATTACACACACTCTTATTTATCAGCTTAAACACCCTATCTACAAAATTTGTGATCAACATTTCTTATTCAAGTGATGTACCGTCAATTTGGTATGAGTATTCGAAGTGGGCGTCTCCATGTCATACATAAAGATGAAACTTTGAAGCGATCATCACTGATTTAGAATCGCAATCTATCATCAATTTGGTGTGGGTATTCGAAGTGGGCATCTCCAATTCATACATAGTGCCGAAACTTTGAAGCGATCATTACTGATTTTGAACATCCGATTCTTAGATTTTTTAGGTTTCTAATTCGACTAGGTTTAATGAAATGATGATGATGAATTCTCAAAGTGAAAAGGTCTCATAGAATCATGATAAGTAGAAACCAATGGTGCATCCATTTCATGTTGAACTTCTTCAGATGAGAGAAGAAGTTGCTATTAATAATGGGTATCCACATGAAAATACGGTGATCATGAAGGAAAGTATATCGACTGATGCATCAGGTTGCATCGAAGAAGAAATTGTAGTCGTCGAAATGGTTGTAATCTCAAGAATGGAAGGACTCGTTGATCTCGCTTGAGAGTTGATACCCATTTCATTCAATGTAAGAGGTTAAAATGTTGATACTCATTGAATCGATTCTCTAGTTTGATCCCCCAAAGTCTCCATCTCCATACCCACCACCGAGATTTGTTTTTCAGATCGGGCCCTGAACAATCACCGAATAATCACTTGCAATGGTAGGGTTGATGTAATGGACTACCGACAAAACCCAAAAAAAATCAAAACTTATAGTTATAGAGTGCACCTGTAGTTCCGACGTAGTCCAGATGAGGTTCCAATCTTAAGTTGTTTGAGGAAGATGGGTGGTTGGATTACGTGAATGAGGAGCAAAAAAAAGCTTTATGGAAGACGAAAAAGAAGAAGAAGAAGATGGATGAGTATGTAAGCGGAATTTTAGTTTTATTTTTTTTGTTAGTGAAAAAATCATTGTCATCAAGGAAACCTGAAATTATAATGCTGATGTGGGTGACACATGAGCTTCAAATGTATATGTAGCATAAACAACCGGTTTTCAACTGTGAAGGGGACCATTTAAACTGGTCAGCACCCACTTTGTGACCCTAGAAAACAAAAAATTAAGTTTAGGGATCATTTAAACCAAAATCAATAAGTTGGTTGGTCTACAGTAAGATTTACTCAAACTAAAATTACCATAATTCGTAAAACATAATTCTCTAATAAATAGAGATCATTTAGGACATATATTTTTTTTATATTTCGATTTTTTTAATTTGAACGATAACGATTTTTTGAATCAAAACTTTTTAATGATTCAAAATATATTATAATCCAAGACATAATGGTTGTTAAACAAATCATCTAAAACATGTTATAATCCAAAATACTATGTTCCAAAAGATGTTATGAACCAAATTTTTATTATCCAAAACATGTTACTATCCAAAAATTGTTATGATCCAGAATAATAAGATTCGGTATGATATGATTCAAAAACATTCAAAATTTTATTATTAAACTATGTAATCATTCAAATTCTATTATCAAATATACAATAAAAATGTTTCCAAAAGTTTGGTTATCTTAAATTGTATAAACATGTTGTACTTAATACATGGTGAATCATTGTTGTTTCGTAAAACAAATGAGAAACTTAATAGTATATACTAAAGTAACATTGAACAATCCCATTGATATTAACCCTAAATAAAAAACATTCCTTATGTAAATATATAGAGTTTTCAACTGTATCATCGCAAACTGGAAATAGTCTTATGACTCGAGATACTCATGTGCTCCCGGATCACCATTCTTACCATGTCAAGGTAGCGATCCAACCTCTTCTCCTATGAAGCCGCATACTGAGGACAAAACAACACACTCTCTCTAAACTTGGAGGTGATCTTAGCATCGACTCCCTAGTCTGCTTAAGTGTTAAAACTCTTAGGCCAATTTCTGAACCTCAATCCTCGATATAAAATCTCTCTTGAATATGGTGATAAAATCCTTCCATGACATGGAATCGACCGTATCTAGTTCTAGGCCATGCACAACGTTGCACTACCGGTCCCTAACTCCTTCATGTAGAAGGCATTCAACAATTCTGACCTTGGCCTCCATCGAACAAATGCTAGCACGAATGACACTCTCCACACCTATAATCCAAAGTATATTGATGATAGGCTCCATCCTCCTAAAGAAATGAAGAGCACCACAACCGTCAAAATCCCTGAACGTAACCTCACGAGCCCTGAGTCGAACGGCCTCCAAATCAACCTGACGAACCCTAAGGTGCTCATCCATCATAGAAATCAACTCATCTTGATAGACTTAGTCAAACCAGGAAATCTCTGCAGCTATGACATCGAATACATCCCTCTCACCCAAACTTTCATCCCTAACACGAAAGGTCTCCATCTTGAATCTGAAAGATAATGGGAACACATAAAAATCAATGCACTGTGAACAGTCACATAAGGTATACCCACCTACAAGTTTCCTGGTATTCATGAAACACCCTTGGCCCAAGTATGGATCATGTGGTTTGAGTAGTACGAGCACAATAATACCTTCCACACCTATACATACCTATTCCAAGGACTATTTCAAGACTCCCATGCTACTTCGCAACACTCCACTGAACCCGTCACATGCATGCAATGGTCCTCCAATGGTTTCCCTGCCATGGTGTTTTCATACGAGCACAATAATACCTTCCACGGACTATTACAATTTTCCTTGGTCCTCCAAAGGTCTTCCTGCCATGGTGTTTTCATACAAATGCCATGGTCTTTCATGCAATTGACATGAGCCGAATCCTGGTCTTTCATATATTACAAAAAGTCATATAGACTCAGAGATCAGATATATAGTCAAAGAGATGATCCACCCGATATTGAACAAACAAACAAGAACAACGATAGAAAACATTTGACCAAGGGTTCTCAGATTATTCAACTTAAACTACATAGAACCAAAATCCTTTCCACCTAATCATGTAACATAAACACACAATATATACTAGCACATTACATATTCTTGGCAACTAGCCTTCCCTAGTTACCCTACCATTGACCACATCTCAATTAAGTCCTTCATTGGTCAATCATACATAATATTGATGACCGGCCTTTCCCAGTAACCCTAACCAAGCATAACTCCTAGCAGTATCGTACGACCATCAGGCAAAACATGACAACTCTAGCATACTAAACACCAAGTGTTCTAACTACATATACATAACGAGGAGTTATCCTAGTCAAGTAGATTACTTGCACCTTAACAACACCTCTATCCTATCATGAAAATGATATATAATTGGATATGTTGCATAGTGAGAAACTCACTTAAACTAAAGAACCGGAGAAACACAAGAACACTCTCACACCTTACACTACCCAATCTTGTGAACCGACCAATCGATGTGAATCTCGAATCAACATGTCTACAACCTTGATCTTGTGACTTATGTCTAACCTCTAAGGAATATCGGCATCATCATTGACAAGAAACGAAGGCATTGGGTTCATACCTTGAAACATGGTATCTGAAATCATAAGTTTAGGCTCATCATCTGATTCTTATCCGTTAGAATTACTCCCTAGGTATAATATATCTAACTTATCACAATCCACAAAATCCCCATCTCCTTGTAGTTCACCACCATTCAGAAACTGAATTTTTTGAAACCCGGTTTCATTACCGAATCGATTAACCATGCCTTGTGGTTTTGGTCAAATTAACCATGTGCACATACATCACTAAGATATGTATTAAGAGCATCATCACAGATATACTATAATTCAACGGTTCCACGTGCATAATCGGTTGTGGCACAATATTTACATTTTCAACAACACTATGATATTAATGTATATGTGGAGTTATAAAATTACATATTGGGTTGTTGCTCTCTTTTCTACTGAATACATTAGATGTAGATGTTTTTCCTCTATCCACGACTTCTTTAGCCCCATCACCTTCTTCAACCACCACATACACGACGACATGCATAGACACAAATTTACCTCCAACGATATTGATTACATTAATAAACTTTCTAATATCATAATCATCAACAATAACACAATAATACAGTTACACATGGTGTTGATATGACAACCTATCTTTTTATTCATCGGGAATATCTATCTTAGTTTTCTCCAAATAAACAAATTCAGTGATTGTGATGGTCATGTAAATTCCATACCATAATAAAACATTATTGATATCCTTGTGGCCATATATATATATATATATATATATATATATATATATATATATATATATATATATATATATATATATATATATATGTACTAGTAAAAATATGTATGATATAGTAGTTGAAACCAACATAGTTGTCAACTTATACCAAATACTAGTTAACTATAAAAAATATAAAAAAACAAAACAACAATACAAAACCATATTTTTTGGGTTTAAAATGGTAGGTTTTGAAAAATCTACTTTCTAAAAACCCTAGCTTAGCAAGAGCATACCACGGTTTTGTAATAAAAATTAAAAATAAAAATTATACAAAACCCCAAAGTATAAGTTTGGACCGAAAAAGTAGGCGATCTTTAGTAAACTATGTATTCCCTCTCGGTTGCTATTTTGGTAGTTTCCATAATTTATTTTTTATAATTTTTTCTTTGGTATACTCGGCAACTTAGGAAACTCTGCAGGGGTTTTCAGTTTTTACTTTTTACACAAATAATCTGGATCTATAATAAACCCCCAAGACGTGCCAATCCTGATTGAACCAGTCTCCTGTTAATTATTCAATCACTCTCCCTCGGCACAACATTCATACACGATCAGGTAAATTATTTGTACATGAAGATTTTGTGCGTGTGTGTTTATACGTGATTTGAGAGAATATAGATGTTAATGCATACATATCCTTTTTCTCGTATTAACTCGTGACCAGTGCGGCAGAGCCATAATCTTTATTATCAGTACTCTACTTTCAATTTCCTCTACCAAACCCTAAAATTTTTTTATCTGCAAATTGTTCATATACATATTTGAGAGCAGTTGTGTCCTCTTTACTTATAAACTTGGAATTGGTAAAATTTAGTTTTATATGATGCTGATTTGTTAGCTTTTATGTTTGCATTATATTAGGTTATTTATTTATATGTTATTATTTTTTTTATATTTTTCTTATAGTTTGGGTTTTTCTAGTTAAAATTTGACATGTACTTATCTCAACAATGCATTCATGAAATAGGTATCTTAGCTTAGTATTTTGTCCCGACGTTCTTTTAATACAATAAGTACTTGTATATATGTGTGCAACTCTTGTAAGTTGTATACGTTATGTGGACTTTTTAATTACCATGTTCTGAAATGTTTATTTTACTGTGGCAAGTGTAGGAATGGCTAATACAAGTATTATGACTAGAAACAAGAATCATGATGATGCATCAAGCAGTAACATGATCAAGACTTGTGACAACAGTAATGCAGCAGCACCTTGGTCAGATCTTAACCATGATATGCTTCTATTAGTTATGATGCAACTTGGAGTTGTTGATTTTCTTGCATTTAGTAGTGTTTGCAAGTCATGGAGGTCAGTCTCACTCTCTAACAAGAAAAGGATTATGGCATCCAAACCACCCATGTTAATGCGGATATCTACACGTGGTAATGAGAAAGAGTACTGCCTAGAGGAATTTGGAGGAAGAAAATTCAAATCTATAATTCCCCATTCTAAAAGAAGGATCTATGTTGGATTAATATGTGGTTACTTTATCTTGTATGGGTCGGAAACCAGGGACTTTTTGCTTGTGAATCCTATCACAGGACATGAGCTTCATTTCCCTCGTGTCCCCACGTATGTCTATAGCGGTGAATCAAGAGTTAGTGCTATCCTTGTTTTCTCATCTTCAGCATGTAAATGGGTGTTTTTTATCTCAAAGAGATGCACTTGTCAAATATGGTTTTCTATAGCGGGTGAAGGAAAATGGAATCATGTGTCTTCCAGTTCCAACATCTTTGATATACATGCTTTCAAGGGGAAGATATATACCTTACACTCTATTGATCATTATTCTTGGGAAGTAGGACATTTAAGTGAAATGAGACTCAATCCAAAGCCCAAACTGAGGTTGCTTGAAACCAAGGATTTTCTGAACCAAAACTTCTTGAAACCGAAGTTTGTAAGTTTGGGTGAAAATCTGACTCTGATGGAAACCTATTTCAGAGATTCGTACAATGTTCATGAAGTGGATTTTGGCAAAATGAAATGGCTGCCGTTTGAAGAGACAAGAGATGAATATGAATTTTATAATATCGACACCGGGCCTATTCCTGCTATTATACGGGAGTCGTTGGTTGACCCTCAGTCATGACGTTACTGATAAAAGGAAATAGGCAGGTTTTTAGCACTCTTGTTTTTGTTTTTTTTATATTTTCAGATGTTGAGAATCACCATCCGTGTATTTGGAATTTGCAATTAATTGTTTGGTTGCCACACACCCTTTTGCTTTGCAAGTTCTATCAATCATATATCCCTTTTATGTGATGTCTTGCCCTTTTCTTTATAATCGATGTCTATTCATTATGTGTAGCATATTGGCATGGTGTGTTTGCGTACGAAGGAGTTTTTTTTTTTTTTTTTTTTTTTTTTTTTTTTTTTTTTTTTGTTTTTTGTGTGTGTGTGTAAATTGAAAATGTTCTTGAGAAAATGATGGTGACTATGGTGGTGGTATTTTTTCCATTCCCGATTATGATTTTACTTATTGACCTATGTTTACTATTTGTGTGTAGTTTTTTTAATGACTCGTTCAGTTTATAATTGATAGTTTTTATCCGGTTATGATTATTTGTTAAAGATCAAAAAGGTGGGTTTACATTGGATGAGATCGATTTTGTCATCTTGAGAATTTAGCGTAGTCTTTTTCCTTTTAAATTATGAGCTAAATTACTTGATGTATCTCTTTGATGAGTTTCGTTCACCCTATATATGATCTCCTAAATTCAAACATTCACACAGTCATTTTGATGGTTCGTTGTTCATATGTTCTTGGTGATTGTTAATTTGGGTAAAAATGAAAATTCAGAATATTCGTTCATGATAAAAACTATAATTTATTCAATTATAATTGTAAAAATGGTTACGTTATGATTGTCAAGTTTCAACTTCTGTATCGTAATCTTCAAAAATACTTGGATTTTTATATGAGGTAAAAGACACACCTTCATCTAAATAGAGCAAAAATAGTTATTAATAAATTAAAAACATTAGAAATAATAATAAGAAAACAAATGAATACCTTTTGTTAACAATTTACTACAACCAACTTTGTGAACACGTTAGAGCTTTTATTGTGTTTGAATTAAGTTGACTTAGATGTGGAATTGTCTATATGCACTTGCACTAAATGAGGATTCAGAAGCAACGGTAAGCACATAAATGGCCAATATATCCTCGGTTATTGCTTTAAATTGGGGATACATTATTGCCTATAGCTTCGACCACACCAAAATATTAATGTCTTAAGATTCGGGCTTAACCCCTTCCTCTAAATAATGATCAAGCTCATAATATTTCAAAACCAAGGAACCTTATATTTGGCACATACTCTTCCAGGATAAATTTTCATCACAACCTATTCAATTGTGGAATCTAATTCTTATCCCATATAATCTCCACTATCATATAAATTTTCCATACTTTTCACTTGGTATTCCTTCACCAAATCCGTCACACCCTATTTATTTCATAAATAAATAGACGAAATTACTGAATGAATTGTAGCCCTAAAATTTTAATTATATAGCAAGGTATTGATTTTGGGAAGCCAAACGCCATGAGTTGGATTATTCGAGGGTCAAAGTATAAATATGAGATTTATTTTGTAAATATTTTAGAAGATAGGGGGGATGGTTGGTAAGTTTTAGACCTAATATGAAAGGATTTATGAAAACAGGGGCTAAAGAGTTAATTATGGACCTTATTGAAAATAATTATAGAGGAGGGGTTGCATGGTAACTTTGAGGACTTAAGTTGAAGGGTTTTTGGTTGGCTGGGGTTAAAAAGGTAAAATTCGAACTTCATTTGTAAAGGATTCAGGAGGCAGGGTTCGAATGGTAAATTTTGGATCATATTTGGAAAGAATTCATTCAGCAGGGACTAGTTATGACATTATGGAAATAAGTTAGATTGGTGATGGGTACATAACCCACTGTGTAACCCTAACCCTAGTTGTGTATATAGCCGCCAACCTTGTATCTCCCATCACTGGCTGCCGCCTAGTCGAGTTCGATCACCGCCACTACAATCTCGTTGCCGGAAAAGTAATTAGCAGATAATGAAGAATCATTGCTCACCGGGGATAAGTTGTGAACTGACGATGCAAGGCCTGGAATGATCCGGGGCTGTTGCCGCTGCTTCCCTCCTTAAAGAAGACGAAGGTGGAACGAACGCCCTCCTTTGTCGCTGTTGCTACTGTTGCTCACTTCATTCTTTCTTCTTGGATCTCCGGTGCGACATGTAGTCATAACCATCGCCGTCGCTTAGTTCCAGTCGTCATCCGCCAACCTAAAGAAGTTACTTTGGTGTGCTTCAGCTCGTGGGTCGCAAGCTTGGGGGTTGGCTGTTGTTGCTGCTTGATTGTGAAGGCTCATTTGGCCAGTGAAACCCGTGAATAGCCGCTATGGCGGCCAACCATGGCGGTTGCCGCCGTCAACGCTGTTGTTGTCGTTTTTCGGTGCCTCTGCCGCAACCTTGAGTCACCAGGTGGGTGGCTGGAGTGTATAGTGTAACCTGAAGTGAGTGGATGTGTGTTTGGTGTAGCTGGAAGACCGAGAATTGCCGGTGGTGGCTACCGCCATGTGTGTGTTTATCTTGTGAGTGGGTGTGTGTTTACTTGAGATTTAGCCTTGTAAAATGTAATTAGAAATGGATTAATGAAAAGAAAACTAAAACCACCACCATAGGGTGGTGGCTGCCGCCTCCTGCCACCACCAGCCACCATGTCGGGTGGTAGTGTGCCTTGTTGGATTATGACTCGTCTGGATGTTTGGATAAAGGAGCTAATAAACCCTAATGGGCCCAATGAGGCTTAATGGACCTAAGAAACCCTATTAGGCTTAATGATATTCTAGTGCGCCTAATAGGCCCAATTAAGCCCTAGTTGATCTAAAAGCCCAACAAATTGATAAATGGGCTAGTATTTGGGTTGGAAAGTCCTAATGCCAATAAAATGCTAATTTTGAGAATTTATCGGGACACACATGAAAATTATTTAATAACTTTATATTAAATAATAATCATTGGTAGAAATTAATCTAAGCAATATTGGACTTAGTGGATTAAGTCCTTAGTAGATTAAGTCCTTAGTGGGTTAAGTCCTTAGTGGGTTAAGTCCTTAATGGGTTAAGTGAGAAACACTTAACCCCAATTGTCATTTTATGTGAAACCCTAACTTCACTTGGGTTTATTGTTGGTCCTTTTATTGGGTCTTGATGATTGGATTATTAATGGGCCATCCAAGATCAAGGAAATGGATTAGAACAATTAATGGGCTTTGAGGTAAGACCCATATGAAGAGTTGGGCCCAATTTGGAAAATTAGGCCATAGTTGGGCCTTAATGACTATATGATATTGGAGCATTAGAATGTCAAAGGTTGGATTGGAATAAATGGTTGGGCCTTATGGTAAGACCTTGTAAAGGTTTGGGCCCAATTTGGAAAATTGGGCCATGTGTTGGGCTTTGACTCATAGTTGACTTTTGGGCCTTTGGATTGGGCCTTGGGCTTGAATAAAGCTAAGTTAGGGGTAAAGTAGTATTTACCCCAAGTATGTATTTATGGTTATGTGTTGGAACCTAATTATTAATTAGGTGATGTTTTGATATTGACAGTTTGGGAATTTGTCATCCAGCAGTTAAGGTTGAGTACGTGGGACTTTAGTAGTGTGGGGTTGAGTCTACGGGACTTCAGTAGTGTGAGCTGAGTTAACTTCCTGTAGAAGTGGGTCTAAGGCCACAATGTCGACCCACTAGTAGGAGTTGTATGATAGATGATTGTCTTTGTGATAACCATCTAGGTTTGCTACTACCTTATATGTTTTATGTGTAATTGTGTTATGTGATAGTGTTAGTAGGGGGAATAGTCCTCGGTTACCGGTCGATAGGGCCGAAGAGGTAGTTTAGTACCCAGCTATGCTAGACAGATTATGATATGTGATATGATATTATGTGGTAATAGTATGGGGTGAAATAGTCCCTAGAGTTCCATTTTCAGGACCGATGGGTAGGTCAGCACCTCAGAATGGCTTGACATGGGTAGGTCAGCACCCCAGAATGGCTTGATGCGGGTATGCAGCACCCCAGAATGGCTTGACATGGGTAGGTCGGCACCCCAAAATAGCCGGAGCGGGTAGGTCGGGCACCCATAATTACCTGACAGTATGTATGCTTTATGATTGTACGTTATGTTGTATGATGGGGGAACTCACTAAGCTTCGTGCTTATAGTTTTCACTTTTGGTTTCGGGAACCTCATTTTCAAAGGAAAGAAGTCGGCTCGATTGCAGCGCATCACACTATGGTGTTATGTACATGAGATCTTGGGGATTATACTATGATATTGTTTTATGATAACATGTTTTGATTATTTTTACTTTGGTTTTGACATGACATGATATTATGGATTTTTATTTATACTAATGGTTTTATAATAACGTATTTAAAAATGAAATTGTTGGCGTGTATATTTGGGATGTTACAAAATCATCACATTTCTTTTTTATTCTACTATAATTAGATCCAAACAATCATTAAAATTCTATAATTTCTATGTTGCATGTATCCGGGATCAAACACACACACACACACACAACACAAAGAGTGAGGAAATTTTCTATATTTAACAATAAAAAATACTTCAAAAAATATATTAAAAATATAATAGTCACGAGGACTATATCTACATTTTTGTCAAAGGGAAAATGACCCAACAGCCTACTATGTATTTCAATTTTACTCTTTCGGTCTTTAGAGTTTTTTACGTGCCTTTTGAGGGAACAAATTATTTTTTGTCGGGTTGATTTAGTCACATTTGACAAAATGAAGGTGTAACCCTGTTACCCCTTTACCACATAGGCATGTTTCTTGATTTTATAGAGTCAAACCTAATGTCTCTCTCTCTCTTTTTTCTCTCTCTCTATAAAGAAAAACACGATACCAATCCATTTCTCACCTTCTCTTCCTCCTTCACCCACCATTATGCCATTGTCCACCACCTATTTGAAAGAAGCCTTAAGAGATAGGGTTTGCTTAACCTAAATGTCATTTGCGAAAGATAAACAAGGGCCACTACTTTGGCTACCATCAGCGAAGATCAAGGACACGAGCTGCAGTTGTCGATGGATTTTGTTTTGAGAAAAGATAGCAACTGATCGAGTGTTTGGTCATTAGAACCGGCAGCAACTAGGCTGAGGACGACATGGATGGGAAGGGGAGAAAATAGAGTGTTGGAGTTTGGGGATTTCTTGGAGAGGAGGTGGTTTGCGAGTGTGATTGAGACATGGGTTTGTCTGGTGATTGATTGTTGGATGTCCATTTTTGTTTTTGGGAATAAAATTGGAAAAGATGGAATCAATGGATAAGATGGTAGCGTTGGATGTTCATTTTTGGGTATTCTCTCTCTCTCTCTCTCTCTCTCTCTCTCTCGCTTTCTCTCTCTCTCTCTCTCTCTTTTATTGAGTCACCAGTGATTTCTATAAATCACAATTTTCTACATCAGAAAACGAACCCCTAGATTTTTTTTTTGCATTCATTCTCTTTAGTAAAATACATCAGAGAGGATCACCAAATCTTTGATAGAAATTAATATTTGATAGCCTAAAGACGATATCAGGAAAATAGTTCTGGCCACCAACATGGCTAAGACAAGCATCACCATTAATGATGTAATTTTTTTGGTCGACTGTGAAAAAGCCAAAGAGATGTCTATGATGCACTCAACAACACCGCATGTTTCCTTAAACCTAGATCTTGAAGGCTTTCGCTCTCCAAGTAGAGATGCACAAAACCTGAATCCGATCCGGATCCAAATCCGAATCCGATCCGGTTTTGCTTACGTCATCAAAAATCCGATTCGGTCCCAGTCAAAATCCGATCCGATTCCAACCAAAATCCGAATCTGATTCTAATCTGATTTGAAACCGGACTAAACCGATTTTAGTGGGTTTTTAGCGGATTTTTGGGCAGATTTGGATCCGATTTTTAGAAAATACGGTTTATGATCCAGTATCAAATCTTATTTGGAATATAGTATTACAATCCGATTGAAAGTCCAGTGTTAAATCTGATCCGATCCGGTTTGGTCAAAACCAGTTTTGACCCAATCTGGTTTCAGATTGGATCCGATTTGAATAGTGAAACCGGTTTTTCTGTGCATCTGTATCGCCAAGTAAGTTTAATGTAACGTCCCAAAAATCACGACTAAAATTTTATTTTTAAAACATTACTAAAAGCATATTCATAAAAACCGTATCATAAATCATAACATAAACTGAAAATGTAAGCACGAAGCTTAGTGAGCTCCCCCAAACTACCACAAATCATACAATAACATATAAAGCACATACTGGGCCTTGCCCACTGCATCGGACCGAGGTCCGGACTAACTGGGGCCTTGCCCCCTGCATTGGACCGAAGTCCGGAAACTGACTAGGACCTTGTCCCCTGCATCGGACCGAAGGCCGGACTAACTGGGGCCTTGCCACCTGCATCAGACCGAAGTTCGGAAACTGACTGGGACCTTGTCCCCTGCATCGGACCGAAGTACGGACTAACTGGGGCCTTGCCCCCTGCATCCGACCGAAGTCCGGAAACTGACTGAACATAGCATGGCATAACTGGTGGTTGTCGAGGCCAACACAAATAATAACCCTAAATGTTACACACTAAAATAGTGTATAGTGGTAAAGGGATCGAATCCACGGAGATTGGTTCAATTTCTAACTCTATGAAAAATCTCTTTGTAAAAATACTTGTAAAATAACAATAAAAATAAAATGGGGGGTTTTGGTGTTTTGAATACTTGATGCTAACTAGAATTAACTATGATTTAAATAGACAATTGCACACACCCTTTTGCTTCAAGTTGTTGAGAATCACCATCCGTGTATTTGGAATTTGTAATTAATTGTTTGGTTGTCACACACCCTTTTGCTTCAAGTTGCACAACTATCAATCATATATCCCTTTTAAGTGATGTCTTGCCCATTTCTTTATAATCAATGTCTGATTCATTATGTGTAGCATATTGGCATGGTGTGTTTGCGAATGAAGGAGTTTTTTTTCTATGTCTTTTGTGTAAATTGAAAATGTTCTTTAGAAAATGGTGGTGACTATGGAGGTGGTATTTTTTCCATTCCCGATTATGATTTTACTTATTGACCCATGTTTACTATTTGTTTGTAGTTTTTTTTTTATGACTCGTTCAGTTTATAATTGATAGTTTTTATCCACTTATGATTCTTTGTTAAAGATCAAAAAGGTGGGTTTACATGGGATGAGATCGATTTTGTCATCTTGAGAATTTAGCATAGTCTTTTTCCTTTTAATTTATGAGCTAAAATACTTGATGTATCTCTTTGATGATTTTCGTTCACCCTATATATGATCTCCTAAATTCACACATTCACACAGTCATTTTGATGGTTCGTTGTTCATATGTTCTTGGTGATTGCTAATTTGGGTAAAAATGAAAATTCAGAATATTAGTTTATGATAAAAACTATAATTTATTCAATTATAATCATAAAATGGTTTCGTTATGACTGTCAAGTTTCAACTTCTGTATGGTAATCTTCAAAAATACTTGGATTTTTATATGAGGTAAAAGACACACCTTCATCTAAATAGAACAAAAGTAGTTATTAATAAATTAAAACAATAGAAATAATAATAAGAATACAAATGAATACCTTTTGTTAACAATTTACTACAACCAACTTTGTGAACACATTAGAGCTTTTATTGTGTTTGAATTAATTTGACTTAGATGTGGAATTGTCAATCTGCACTTGCACTAAATGAGGATTCAGAAGCAACGGTAAGGACATAAATGGCCAATATATCCTTGATTATTGCTTTAAATTGGGGATACATTACTGCCTATAGCTTCGACCACACCAAAATATTAATGTCTTAAGATTCGGGCTTAACCCCTTCCTATAAATAATGATCAAGCTCAGAATATTTCAAAATCGAGGAACTTTATATTTGGCACATATTCTTTCCAGGATAAATTTTCATCACAACCTATTTAATTGTGGAAACAATTCTTATCCCATATAATCTCAACTATCATATAAATTTTCCATACTTTTCACTTGGTATTCTTTCACCAAATCTGTAACACCCCGTTTATTTCATAAATAAATAGACGAAATTATTGAATGAATTGTAGCCCTAAAATTTTAATTATATAGCAAGGTATTGATTTTGGGAAGCCAAACGCCATGAGTTGGATTATTCAAGGGTCAAAGTATAAATATGAGATTTATTTTGTAAATATCCGGGGCTGTTGCCGCTGCTTCCCTCCGTGAAGAAGACGAAGATCGAATGAACACCGTCCTTTGTCGCTGCTGTTACTGTTGCTCGCTTCATTCTTTCTTCTTGGATCTCCGGTACTACATGTAGTCATAACCGCCATCGTCGCATAGTTCCAGACGTCATCCGCCAACCCAAAGAGGTTGCTTTGGTGTGCTTCAGCTCATGGGATGCAAGCTTGGGGGTGGGCAAGGGTTGCTGCTCGATTGTGAATGATCTTTTGGCCAGTGAAACCCGTGAAGAGCCGCTATGGCGGCCAACCATGGCGGTTGCCGCCATTAGCGTTGTTGCTACCGTTTACCGGTGCCTCTGCCGCCGCCCTGAGCCACCAGGTGGGTGGCTGGAGTGTATAGTTTAACCTGAAGTAAGTGGATGTGTGTTTAGTGTAGCTGGAAGACCGAGAACTACCATTGCCACCATCGTGAAGTGGTGGTTGCCTCCATGTGTGTGTTTATCTTGTGAATGGTGTGTGTTTACTTAAGATTTAGTCTTGTAAAATGTAATTAGAAATGTATCAATGAAAAGAAAACTTAAACCACCAATGTAGGGTGGTGGCTGCCGCCTCCTACCGCTGTCGGCCGTCGGGTCAGGTGGCGGTGAACCTTGTCTAGATCGTGACTCATTTGGATGTTTGGACAAAGGGGCTAATAAACCCTAATGGGCCCAATGAGGCTTAATGGAGCTAATAAACCCTATTGGGCTTAATGATATTCCAGTGGGCCTAATAGGCCCAATAAAGACCTAGTTGACCTAAAAGCCCAGCAAATTGATAAATAGGCTAGTATTTGGGTTGGAAATCCCTAATGTCAATAAAACCCTAATTTTAAGAATTTTTCAGGACACACATGAAAATTAGTTAATAACTTGACATATTAAATAATAATCATTGGCATAAATTAATCTAAGCAATATTAAGTCCTTAGTGGGTTAAGTCCTTAATGAGTTAAGTGAGAAACACTTAACCCCAATTGTGATTTTATGTGAAACCCTAACTTCACTTGGGTTTATTGTTGGTCCTTTTATTGGGCCTTGATGATAGGATTATTAATGGGCCATCCAAGATCAAGCAAATGAATTAGAACAATTAATGGGCTTTGAGGTAAGGACCATATGAGGAGTTGGGCCCAATTTTGAAAATTAGGCCATAATTGGGCCTTAATGAATATATGATATTGGACCATTAGACTGTCAAAGGTTGGACTCGAATAAATGGTTGGCCCTTATGGTAAGACCATGTAAAGGTTTGGGCTAAATTTGTAAAATTAGGTCATGTGTTGGGCTTTGACTCATCGTTGACTTTTGAGCCTTTGGATTGTGCCTTGGTCTTGAATAAAGCTATGTTAGGGGTAAAGTAGTATTTAACCCAAGTATGTATTTATGGTTATGTGTTGAAACCCAATTATTAATTGGGTGATGTTTTGATATTGATATTTCTGGAATCTGTCATCCAACAGCTGGGATTGAATCTACGGGACTTCAGCAGTGTGGGGTTGAGTCTACGGGACTTCAACAGTGTAAGGTGAGTTACTTTCCAGTAGAAGTGGGTCTAAGGCCATAATGTCGGCACACTAGTAGGAGTTGTATGATAAATGATTTTCTTTGTGATAACCATCTAGATTTGCTACTACCTGATATGTTTTAAGTGTAACGATGTTATGTGATAGTGGTAGTAGGGGGAATAATCCCGGTTACTGGTCGATAGGGCCGGAGGGGTAGTTTAGTACCCAGCTATGCTAGACAGATTATGATATGTGATATGATATTTTGTGGTAACAGTAGGGGTGAAATAGTCCCCATAGTTTAGTTGTCAGGACTGACGGGTAGGTCAGCACCCCAGAATGGCTTGACATGAGTAGGTCAGCACCCCATAATGGCTTGACACGTGTATGTCAGCACCCCAGAATGGCTTGACATGGGTAAGTTGGCACTCTAGAATAGCCGGAACGAGTAACTCAGGCATCCCAAAATTGACCGACATTATGTATGCTTTGTGATTGTATTGTATGTGGTATGTTGAGGGAACTCACTAAGCTTCGTGCTTATAGTTTTCAGTTTTGGTTTCAGGAACCACGTTTTCAAAGGAAAGTAGCCGGCTCGATCGCAATGTATTACACTATGGTTTTTCGCACTTGAGATCATGGGGATTATACTCTGATATTGTTTTATGATAACATGTTTTGATTATTTTTACTTTGGTTTTGACATGACATGATATTATGGATGTTTATTTATACTGATGGTTTTATAATAATGTATTTAAAAATGAAATTTTTGGCTTGTATTTTGGGTATGTATCAGGGATAAACACACACACACACAGAGTGAGGCAATTTTCTATATTTAATAATAATAAATACTTAAAAAAAATATATTAAAAATATAATAGTCACAAGGACTATATCTACATTTTTGTCATACGTAAAATGACCCAGCAGCCCTACTATGTATTTCAATTTAACTCATTCGGTCTTTAAAGTTTTTTACATGCCTTTTAAGGGAACAAATTGTTTTTTTTCAGGTTGATTTAGTCACATTTGACAAAATGAAGGTGTAACACTATTAACCCTTTACCACATAGGCATGTTTCTTGATTTTACAGAGTCAAACCTATTATCTCTCTCTCTCTCTCTCTCTCTCTCTCTCTCCCCCCAAAGGAAAACACGAGACCTATCCATTTCTCACATTCTATTCTAGGGATGAGCAACGGGCCACACCCGGACTAGACCGACCTGAAGACCGAAAACCCGAAGACCAAAAATCGTGAATTTTCTTGCCCGAAAACTGGACCGTTTTTGGATGTATCGGGTTCGGGTTCGGTCCGGTCCGGTCCGGTCCGGTCTCGGGTACTAAACCGGGTTTCGGGTTTTGGACCGAACTAGGCTTTGAAATTGGTACAATGTGGGACTTTACTTAGATCACATGCAAATGAGGTGTCCACAAAAAAAATACTAACCTTATTAACATTTGGAACAAATAAAAATTACACTATTTGGCACAAAAACTACACTTTTTATAAAAAAAAAATGCATGTTTTAACAAAAAAGAAACAACATTGTTAATAAAAAAAAGTGCATTTTAACAGCTTTTTTGTGTAAAAAACAACAAAAAACAACATTATTTATAAAAAACTGCACGTTTTTATAAAAATTTTTGCATGTTTTTATAATTTTTTTTTTGCATGTTTAAACAAAAAATAGCATGCTTGATACATTTTTTCTTGTAAAGTGATAGGAACAAAGCGTTGATCAAGATTATAAATAATATTACAATAAAAACATCAAGTTTTATACATAATGCTATATATAACATTAACTAATAATTCAATATCCTTATCTATATATTTGAAGGAGAAAAAAAATTTTGGTCCGGTCCGGGTTAAATCCCGTATTCCGGGTACGGTCCGGTATAAACCCGAAAGCCGATTAGTGGTAAAAACAAAACCCGAAAACCGGCCCATTAATATGTATATCCGGTCCGGTCAGGGTTCGGTCCCGGTTTTTTTCGGGTCCAGTCCGGGTCCAACAGGTCATATGCTCATCCCTATTCTCTTCCTCCTTGACCAACCATTATGCCATCGTCCACCACCTGTTTGAAAGAATCCTTAAGAGAAAGGGTTTGCTTAACCCAAATGCCATTTGCGTAAGATAAACAAGGGCACCTATCATAAAAAAGCGTGTCGTCTAAAACTATCGCTTTATATTTTTCTTTAGGAAGGCGCGTTCTCTTAGGGGGGAAATGAAATACCAAAAAATTAAATGGCCCGCCGATACATCTCCTTCTTTTTCTTCTAAAAGCCTCTACCAAAAAGCCCTAATTATCCTTTAAACAGTTCGTCTCTCTCTCTCTCTCTCTCTCTCTCTCTCTCTCTCTCTCTCTCTCTCTCTCTCTCTCTCTCTCTCTCTCTCTCTCTCTCTCTCTCTCTCTCTCTCTCTCTCTCTCTCTCTCTCTCTCTCTCTCTCTCAGCTCTAAGCCGCCACCACCAGTATCAAACCTCATAATCGTTAAGAGTTTGAAGTGCCTAAGCAAACACTTCCGCCATCTCAAGATGTCGGTTCAAGATCGGAACGCCACATCGCAGTACACGATGACATCATTGTCTCCACAAACCGCCGTCAACGGCGGAGAAAACGAATGCGACTGGGTTCTTTTCTATTACTTCCAAATCTAATCCAGACAACAAGCATTTGATGCTTCCTAACTCGGTTAACTAAATTTTCTTGAGTAGCAACAACCACCAAGAGGTTTTGGTCAACTAAATTTTCCAAAACATGTCTTGTTAATGCTTTTATTATCATCTTTTTTGTGTACATTTTAATGAGATAATATTATGAAATCATTAGATTTGTTTTTTCATAACGAATCAAAATCAACAATCATAAATATATTTCTTTCCAACCATATACCATGTTTCACAATACTAGAAGAAAAAAACTAAAAGGGTAAATATCATCGTAGTCCATCCAACTTTCTGGTTTTGTTTTAAAAAGTCTCTTACATATTTTTTTGGTAGTATAGGTCCTTAAAAAAGATATTGAATTTCATTTTTCCTGGTTTCACCGGTTAAATTTGGATTATATGGCATTTTTATTCTTTGAGTAATAAAAAGGGAACTCTCTCTCTCTCTCTCTCTCTATCTCTTTCTCTCTCTCTATCTCTCTCCATAAATATTACATACACTCTTATTTATCAACTTTAAACACCCTATCTACAAAATTTGTGATCAACATTTCTTATTCAAGTGATGTACCGTCAATTTGGTATGAGTATTCGAAGTGGGCGTCTCCATGTCATACATAAAGATGAAACTTTGAAGCGATCATCACTGATTTAGAATCGCAATCTATCATCAATTTGGTGTGGGTATTCGAAGTGGGCATCTCCAATTCATACATAGTGCCGAAACTTTGAAGCGATCATTACTGATTTTGAACATCCGATTCTTAGATTTTTTAGGTTTCTAATTCGACTAGGTTTAATGAAATGATGATGATGAATTCTCAAAGTGAAAAGGTCTCATAGAATCATGATAAGTAGAAACCAATGGTGCATCCATTTCATGTTGAACTTCTTCAGATGAGAGAAGAAGTTGCTATTAATAATGGGTATCCACATGAAAATACGGTGATCATGAAGGAAAGTATATCGACTGATGCATCAGGTTGCATCGAAGAAGAAATTGTAGTCGTCGAAATGGTTGTAATCTCAAGAATGGAAGGACTCGTTGATCTCGCTTGAGAGTTGATACCCATTTCATTCAATGTAAGAGGTTAAAATGTTGATACTCATTGAATCGATTCTCTAGTTTGATCCCCCAAAGTCTCCATCTCCATACCCACCACCGAGATTTGTTTTTCAGATCGGGCCCTGAACAATCACCGAATAATCACTTGAAATGGTAGGGTTGATGTAATGGACTACCGACAAAACCCAAAAAAAATCAAAACTTATAGTTATAGAGTGCACCTGTAGTTCCGACGTAGTCCAGATGAGGTTCCAATCTTAAGTTGTTTGAGGAAGATGGGTGGTTGGATTACGTGAATGAGGAGCAAAAAAAAGCTTTATGGAAGACGAAAAAGAAGAAGAAGAAGATGGATGAGTATGTAAGCGGAATTTTAGTTTTATTTTTTTTGTTAGTGAAAAAATCATTGTCATCAAGGAAACCTGAAATTATAATGCTGATGTGGGTGACACATGAGCTTCAAATGTATATGTAGCATAAACAACCGGTTTTCAACTGTGAAGGGGACCATTTAAACTGGTCAGCACCCACTTTGTGACCCTAGAAAACAAAAAATTAAGTTTAGGGATCATTTAAACCAAAATCAATAAGTTGGTTGGTCTACAGTAAGATTTACTCAAACTAAAATTACCATAATTCGTAAAACATAATTCTCTAATAAATAGAGATCATTTAGGACATATATTTTTTTTATATTTCGATTTTTTTAATTTGAACGATAACGATTTTTTGAATCAAAACTTTTTAATGATTCAAAATATATTATAATCCAAGACATAATGGTTGTTAAACAAATCATCTAAAACATGTTATAATCCAAAATACTATGTTCCAAAAGATGTTATGAACCAAATTTTTATTATCCAAAACATGTTACTATCCAAAAATTGTTATGATCCAGAATAATAAGATTCGGTATGATATGATTCAAAAACATTCAAAAATTTATTATTAAACTATGTAATCATTCAAATTATATTATCAAATATACAATAAAAATGTTTCCAAAAGTTTGGTTATCTTAAATTGTATAAACATGTTGTACTTAATACATGGTGAATCATTGTTGTTTCGTAAAACAAATGAGAAACTTAATAGTATATACTAAAGTAACATTGAACAATCCCATTGATATTAACCCTAAATAAAAAAACATTCCTTATGTAAATATATAGAGTTTTCAACTGTATCATCGCAAACTGGAAAGAGTCTTATGACTCGAGATACTCATGTGCTCCCGGATCACCATTCTTACCATGTCAAGGTAGCGATCCAACCTCTTCTCCTATGAAGCCGCATACTGAGGACAAAACAACACACTCTCTCTAAACTTGGAGGTGATCTTAGCATCGACTCCCTAGTCTGCTTAAGTGTTAAAACTCTTAGGCCAATTTCTGAACCTCAATCCTCGATATAAAATCTCTCTTGAATATGGTGATACAATCCTTCCATGACATGGAATCGACCGTATCTAGTTCTAGGCCATGCACAACGTTGCACTACCGGTCCCTAACTCCTTCATGTAGAAGGCATTCAACAATTCTGACCTTGGCCTCCATCGAACAAATGCTAGCACGAATGACACTCTCCACACCTATAATCCAAAGTATATTGATGATAGGCTCCATCCTCCTAAAGAAATGAAGAGCACCACAACCGTCAAAATCCCTGAACGTAACCTCACGAGCCCTGAGTCGAACGGCCTCCAAATCAACCTGACGAACCCTAAGGTGCTCATCCATCATAGAAATCAACTCATCTTGATAGACTTAGTCAAACCAGGAAATCTCTGCAGCTATGACATCGAATACATCCCTCTCACCCAAACTTTCATCCCTAACACGAAAGGTCTCCATCTTGAATCTGAAAGATAATGGGAACACATAAAAATCAATGCACTGTGAACAGTCACAGAAGGTATACCCACCTACAAGTTTCCTGGTATTCATGAAACACCCTTGGCCCAAGTATGGATCATGTGGTTTGAGTAGTACGAGCACAATAATACCTTCCACACCTATACATACCTATTCCAAGGACTATTTCAAGACTCCCATGCTACTTCGCAACACTCCACTGAACCCGTCACATGCATGCAATGGTCCTCCAATGGTTTTCCTGGCATGGTGTTTTCATACGAGCACAATAATACCTTCCACGGACTATTACAATTTTCCTTGGTCCTCCAAAGGTCTTCCTGCCATGGTGTTTTCATACAAATGCCATGGTCTTTCATGCAATTGACATGAGCCGAATCCTGGTCTTTCATATATTACAAAAAGTCATATAGACTCAGAGATCAGATATATAGTCAAAGAGATGATCCACCCGATATTGAACAAACAAACAAGAACAACGATAGAAAACATTTGACCAAGGGTTCTCAGATTATTCAACTTAAACTACATAGAACCAAAATCCTTTCCACCTAATCATGTAACATAAACACACAATATATACTAGCACATTACATATTCTTGGCAACTAGCCTTCCCTAGTTACCCTACCATTGACCACATCTCAATTAAGTCCTTCATTGGTCAATCATACATAATATTGATGACCGGCCTTTCCCAGTAACCCTAACCAAGCATAACTCCTAGCAGTATCGTACGACCATCAGGCAAAACATGACAACTCTAGCATACTAAACACCAAGTGTTCTAACTACATATACATAACGAGGAGTTATCCTAGTCAAGTAGATTACTTGCACCTTAACAACACCTCTATCCTATCATGAAAATGATATATAATTGGATATGTTGCATAGTGAGAAACTCACTTAAACTAAAGAACCGGAGAAACACAAGAACACTCTCACACCTTACACTACCCAATCTTGTGAACCGACCAATCGATGTGAATCTCGAATCAACATGTCTACAACCTTGATCTTGTGACTTATGTCTAACCTCTAAGGAATATCGGCATCATCATTGACAAGAAACGAAGGCATTGGGTTCATACCTTGAAACATGGTATCTGAAATCATAAGTTTAGGCTCATCATCTGATTCTTCTCCGTTAGAATCACTCCCTAGGTATAATATATCTAACTTATCACAATCCACAAAATCCCCATCTCCTTGTAGTTCACCACCATTCAGAAACTGAATTTTTTGAAACCCGGTTTCATTACCGAATCGATTAACCATGCCTTGTGGTTTTGGTCAAATTAACCATGTGCACATACATCACTAAGATATGTATTAAGAGCATCATCACAGATATACTATAATTCAACGGTTCCACGTGCATAATCGGTTGTGGCACAATATTTACATTTTCAACAACACTATGATATTGATGTATATGTGGAGTTATAAAATTACATATTGGGTTGTTGCTCTCTTTTCTACTGAATACATTAGATGTAGATGTTTTTCCTCTATCCACGACTTCTTTAGCCCCATCACCTTCTTCAACCACCACATACACGACGACATGCATAGACACAAATTTACCTCCAACGATATTGATTACATTAATAAACTTTCTAATATCATAATCATCAACAATAACACAATAATACAGTTACACATGGTGTTGATATGACAACCTATCTTTTTATTCATCGGGAATATCTATCTTAGTTTTCTCCAAATAAACAAATTCAGTGATTGTGATGGTCATGTAAATTCCATACCATAATAAAACATTATTGATATCCTTGTGGCCATATATATATATATATATATATATATATATATATATATATATATATATATATATATATATATATGTACTAGTAAAAATATGTATGATATAGTAGTTGAAACCAACATAGTTGTCAACTTATACCAAATACTAGTTAACTATAAAAAATATAAAAAAACAAAACAACAATACAAAACCATATTTTTTGGGTTTAAAATGGTAGGTTTTGAAAAATCTACTTTCTAAAAACCCTAGCTTAGCAAGAGCATACCACGGTTTTGTAATAAAAATTAAAAATAAAAATTATACAAAACCCCAAAGTATAAGTTTGGACCGAAAAAGTAGGCGATCTTTAGTAAACTATGTATTCCCTCTCGGTTGCTATTTTGGTAGTTTCCATAATTTATTTTTTATAATTTTTTCTTTGGTATACTCGGCAACTTAGGAAACTCTGCAGGGGTTTTCAGTTTTTACTTTTTACACAAATAATCTGGATCTATAATAAACCCCCAAGACGTGCCAATCCTGATTGAACCAGTCTCCTGTTAATTATTCAATCACTCTCCCTCGGCACAACATTCATACACGATCAGGTAAATTATTTGTACATGAAGATTTTGTGCGTGTGTGTTTATACGTGATTTGAGAGAATATAGATGTTAATGCATACATATCCTTTTTCTCGTATTAACTCGTGACCAGTGCGGCAGAGCCATAATCTTTATTATCAGTACTCTACTTTCAATTTCCTCTACCAAACCCTAAAATTTTTTTATCTGCAAATTGTTCATATACATATTTGAGAGCAGTTGTGTCCTCTTTACTTATAAACTTGGAATTGGTAAAATTTAGTTTTATATGATGCTGATTTGTTAGCTTTTATGTTTGCATTATATTAGGTTATTTATTTATATGTTATTATTTTTTTTATATTTTTCTTATAGTTTGGGTTTTTCTAGTTAAAATTTGACATGTACTTATCTCAACAATGCATTCATGAAATAGGTATCTTAGCTTAGTATTTTGTCCCGACGTTCTTTTAATACAATAAGTACTTGTATATATGTGTGCAACTCTTGTAAGTTGTATACGTTATGTGGACTTTTTAATTACCATGTTCTGAAATGTTTATTTTACTGTGGCAAGTGTAGGAATGGCTAATACAAGTATTATGACTAGAAACAAGAATCATGATGATGCATCAAGCAGTAACATGATCAAGACTTGTGACAACAGTAATGCAGCAGCACCTTGGTCAGATCTTAACCATGATATGCTTCTATTAGTTATGATGCAACTTGGAGTTGTTGATTTTCTTGCATTTAGTAGTGTTTGCAAGTCATGGAGGTCAGTCTCACTCTCTAACAAGAAAAGGATTATGGCATCCAAACCACCCATGTTAATGCGGATATCTACACGTGGTAATGAGAAAGAGTACTGCCTAGAGGAATTTGGAGGAAGAAAATTCAAATCTATAATTCCCCATTCTAAAAGAAGGATCTATGTTGGATTAATATGTGGTTACTTTATCTTGTATGGGTCGGAAACCAGGGACTTTTTGCTTGTGAATCCTATCACAGGACATGAGCTTCATTTCCCTCGTGTCCCCACGTATGTCTATAGCGGTGAATCAAGAGTTAGTGCTATCCTTGTTTTCTCATCTTCAGCATGTAAATGGGTGTTTTTTATCTCAAAGAGATGCACTTGTCAAATATGGTTTTCTATAGCGGGTGAAGGAAAATGGAATCATGTGTCTTCCAGTTCCAACATCTTTGATATACATGCTTTCAAGGGGAAGATACATACCTTACACTCTATTGATCATTATTCTTGGGAAGTAGGACATTTAAGTGAAATGAGACTCAATCCAAAGCCCAAACTGAGGTTGCTTGAAACCAAGGATTTTCTGAACCAAAACTTCTTGAAACCGAAGTTTGTAAGTTTGGGTGAAAATCTGACTCTGATGGAAACCTATTTCAGAGATTCGTACAATGTTCATGAAGTGGATTTTGGCAAAATGAAATGGCTGCCGTTTGAAGAGACAAGAGATGAATATGAATTTTATAATATCGACACCGGGCCTATTCCTGCTATTATACGGGAGTCGTTGGTTGACCCTCAGTCATGACGTTACTGATAAAAGGAAATAGGCAGGTTTTTAGCACTCTTGTTTTTGTTTTTTTATATTTTCAGATGTTGAGAATCACCATCCGTGTATTTGGAATTTGCAATTAATTGTTTGGTTGCCACACACCCTTTTGCTTTGCAAGTTCTATCAATCATATATCCCTTTTATGTGATGTCTTGCCCTTTTCTTTATAATCGATGTCTATTCATTATGTGTAGCATATTGGCATGGTGTGTTTGCGTACGAAGGAGTTTTTTTTTTTTTTTTTTTTTTTTTTGTGTGTGTGTAAATTGAAAATGTTCTTGAGAAAATGATGGTGACTATGGTGGTGGTATTTTTTCCATTCCCGATTATGATTTTACTTATTGACCTATGTTTACTATTTGTGTGTAGTTTTTTTAATGACTCGTTCAGTTTATAATTGATAGTTTTTATCCGGTTATGATTATTTGTTAAAGATCAAAAAGGTGGGTTTACATTGGATGAGATCGATTTTGTCATCTTGAGAATTTAGCGTAGTCTTTTTCCTTTTAAATTATGAGCTAAATTACTTGATGTATCTCTTTGATGAGTTTCGTTCACCCTATATATGATCTCCTAAATTCAAACATTCACACAGTCATTTTGATGGTTCGTTGTTCATATGTTCTTGGTGATTGTTAATTTGGGTAAAAATGAAAATTCAGAATATTCGTTCATGATAAAAACTATAATTTATTCAATTATAATTGTAAAAATGGTTACGTTATGATTGTCAAGTTTCAACTTCTGTATCGTAATCTTCAAAAATACTTGGATTTTTATATGAGGTAAAAGACACACCTTCATCTAAATAGAGCAAAAATAGTTATTAATAAATTAAAAACATTAGAAATAATAATAAGAAAACAAATGAATACCTTTTGTTAACAATTTACTACAACCAACTTTGTGAACACGTTAGAGCTTTTATTGTGTTTGAATTAAGTTGACTTAGATGTGGAATTGTCTATATGCACTTGCACTAAATGAGGATTCAGAAGCAACGGTAAGCACATAAATGGCCAATATATCCTCGGTTATTGCTTTAAATTGGGGATACATTATTGCCTATAGCTTCGACCACACCAAAATATTAATGTCTTAAGATTCGGGCTTAACCCCTTCCTCTAAATAATGATCAAGCTCATAATATTTCAAAACCAAGGAACCTTATATTTGGCACATACTCTTCCAGGATAAATTTTCATCACAACCTATTCAATTGTGGAATCTAATTCTTATCCCATATAATCTCCACTATCATATAAATTTTCCATACTTTTCACTTGGTATTCCTTCACCAAATCCGTCACACCCTATTTATTTCATAAATAAATAGACGAAATTACTGAATGAATTGTAGCCCTAAAATTTTAATTATATAGCAAGGTATTGATTTTGGGAAGCCAAACGCCATGAGTTGGATTATTCGAGGGTCAAAGTATAAATATGAGATTTATTTTGTAAATATTTTAGAAGATAGGGGGGATGGTTGGTAAGTTTTAGACCTAATATGAAAGGATTTATGAAAACAGGGGCTAAAGAGTTAATTATGGACCTTATTGAAAATAATTATAGAGGAGGGGTTGCATGGTAACTTTGAGGACTTAAGTTGAAGGGTTTTTGGTTGGCTGGGGTTAAAAAGGTAAAATTCGAACTTCATTTGTAAAGGATTCAGGAGGCAGGGTTCGAATGGTAAATTTTGGATCATATTTGGAAAGAATTCATTCAGCAGGGACTAGTTATGACATTATGGAAATAAGTTAGATTGGTGATGGGTACATAACCCACTGTGTAACCCTAACCCTAGTTGTGTATATAGCCGCCAACCTTGTATCTCCCATCACTGGCTGCCGCCTAGTCGAGTTCGATCACCGCCACTACAATCTCGTTGCCGGAAAAGTAATTAGCAGATAATGAAGAATCATTGCTCACCGGGGATAAGTTGTGAACTGACGATGCAAGGCCTGGAATGATCCGGGGCTGTTGCCGCTGCTTCCCTCCTTAAAGAAGACGAAGGTGGAACGAACGCCCTCCTTTGTCGCTGTTGCTACTGTTGCTCACTTCATTCTTTCTTCTTGGATCTCCGGTGCGACATGTAGTCATAACCATCGCCGTCGCTTAGTTCCAGTCGTCATCCGCCAACCCAAAGAAGTTACTTTGGTGTGCTTCAGCTCGTGGGTCGCAAGCTTGGGGGTTGGCTGTTGTTGCTGCTTGATTGTGAAGGCTCATTTGGCCAGTGAAACCCGTGAATAGCCGCTATGGCGGCCAACCATGGCGGTTGCCGCCGTCAACGCTGTTGTTGTCGTTTTTCGGTGCCTCTGCCGCAACCTTGAGTCACCAGGTGGGTGGCTGGAGTGTATAGTGTAACCTGAAGTGAGTGGATGTGTGTTTGGTGTAGCTGGAAGACCGAGAATTGCCGGTGGTGGCTACCGCCATGTGTGTGTTTATCTTGTGAGTGGGTGTGTGTTTACTTGAGATTTAGCCTTGTAAAATGTAATTAGAAATGGATTAATGAAAAGAAAACTAAAACCACCACCATAGGGTGGTGGCTGCCGCCTCCTGCCACCACCAGCCACCATGTCGGGTGGTAGTGTGCCTTGTTGGATTATGACTCGTCTGGATGTTTGGATAAAGGAGCTAATAAACCCTAATGGGCCCAATGAGGCTTAATGGACCTAAGAAACCCTATTAGGCTTAATGATATTCTAGTGCGCCTAATAGGCCCAATTAAGCCCTAGTTGATCTAAAAGCCCAACAAATTGATAAATGGGCTAGTATTTGGGTTGGAAAGTCCTAATGCCAATAAAATGCTAATTTTGAGAATTTATCGGGACACACATGAAAATTATTTAATAACTTTATATTAAATAATAATCATTGGTAGAAATTAATCTAAGCAATATTGGACTTAGTGGATTAAGTCCTTAGTAGATTAAGTCCTTAGTGGGTTAAGTCCTTAGTGGGTTAAGTCCTTAATGGGTTAAGTGAGAAACACTTAACCCCAATTGTCATTTTATGTGAAACCCTAACTTCACTTGGGTTTATTGTTGGTCCTTTTATTGGGTCTTGATGATTGGATTATTAATGGGCCATCCAAGATCAAGGAAATGGATTAGAACAATTAATGGGCTTTGAGGTAAGACCCATATGAAGAGTTGGGCCCAATTTGGAAAATTAGGCCATAGTTGGGCCTTAATGACTATATGATATTGGAGCATTAGAATGTCAAAGGTTGGATTGGAATAAATGGTTGGGCCTTATGGTAAGACCTTGTAAAGGTTTGGGCCCAATTTGGAAAATTGGGCCATGTGTTGGGCTTTGACTCATAGTTGACTTTTGGGCCTTTGGATTGGGCCTTAGGCTTGAATAAAGCTAAGTTAGGGGTAAAGTAGTATTTACCCCAAGTATGTATTTATGGTTATGTGTTGGAACCTAATTATTAATTAGGTGATGTTTTGATATTGACAGTTTGGGAATTTGTCATCCAGCAGTTAAGGTTGAGTACGTGGGACTTTAGTAGTGTGGGGTTGAGTCTACGGGACTTCAGTAGTGTGAGCTGAGTTAACTTCCTGTAGAAGTGGGTCTAAGGCCACAATGTCGACCCACTAGTAGGAGTTGTATGATAGATGATTGTCTTTGTGATAACCATCTAGGTTTGCTACTACCTTATATGTTTTATGTGTAATTGTGTTATGTGATAGTGTTAGTAGGGGGAATAGTCCTCGGTTACCGGTCGATAGGGCCGAAGAGGTAGTTTAGTACCCAGCTATGCTAGACAGATTATGATATGTGATATGATATTATGTGGTAATAGTATGGGGTGAAATAGTCCCTAGAGTTCCATTTTCAGGACCGATGGGTAGGTCAGCACCTCAGAATGGCTTGACATGGGTAGGTCAGCACCCCAGAATGGCTTGATGCGGGTATGCAGCACCCCAGAATGGCTTGACATGGGTAGGTCGGCACCCCAAAATAGCCGGAGCGGGTAGGTCGGGCACCCAGAATTACCTGACAGTATGTATGCTTTATGATTGTACGTTATGTTGTATGATGGGGGAACTCACTAAGCTTCGTGCTTATAGTTTTCACTTTTGGTTTCGGGAACCTCATTTTCAAAGGAAAGAAGTCGGCTCGATTGCAGCGCATCACACTATGGTGTTATGTACATGAGATCTTGGGGATTATACTATGATATTGTTTTATGATAACATGTTTTGATTATTTTTACTTTGGTTTTGACATGACATGATATTATGGATTTTTATTTATACTAATGGTTTTATAATAACGTATTTAAAAATGAAATTGTTGGCGTGTATATTTGGGATGTTACAAAATCATCACATTTCTTTTTTATTCTACTATAATTAGATCCAAACAATCATTAAAATTCTATAATTTCTATGTTGCATGTATCCGGGATCAAACACACACACACACACACAACACAAAGAGTGAGGAAATTTTCTATATTTAACAATAAAAAATACTTCAAAAAATATATTAAAAATATAATAGTCACGAGGACTATATCTACATTTTTGTCAAAGGGAAAATGACCCAACAGCCTACTATGTATTTCAATTTTACTCTTTCGGTCTTTAGAGTTTTTTACGTGCCTTTTGAGGGAACAAATTATTTTTTGTCGGGTTGATTTAGTCACATTTGACAAAATGAAGGTGTAACCCTGTTACCCCTTTACCACATAGGCATGTTTCTTGATTTTATAGAGTCAAACCTAATGTCTCTCTCTCTCTTTTTTCTCTCTCTCTATAAAGAAAAACACGATACCAATCCATTTCTCACCTTCTCTTCCTCCTTCACCCACCATTATGCCATTGTCCACCACCTATTTGAAAGAAGCCTTAAGAGATAGGGTTTGCTTAACCTAAATGTCATTTGCGAAAGATAAACAAGGGCCACTACTTTGGCTACCATCAGCGAAGATCAAGGACACGAGCTGCAGTTGTCGATGGATTTTGTTTTGAGAAAAGATAGCAACTGATCGAGTGTTTGGTCATTAGAACCGGCAGCAACTAGGCTGAGGACGACATGGATGGGAAGGGGAGAAAATAGAGTGTTGGAGTTTGGGGATTTCTTGGAGAGGAGGTGGTTTGCGAGTGTGATTGAGACATGGGTTTGTCTGGTGATTGATTGTTGGATGTCCATTTTTGTTTTTGGGAATAAAATTGGAAAAGATGGAATCAATGGATAAGATGGTAGCGTTGGATGTTCATTTTTGGGTATTCTCTCTCTCTCTCTCTCTCTCTCTCTCTCTCGCTTTCTCTCTCTCTCTCTCTCTCTTTTATTGAGTCACCAGTGATTTCTATAAATCACAATTTTCTACATCAGAAAACGAACCCCTAGATTTTTTTTTTGCATTCATTCTCTTTAGTAAAATACATCAGAGAGGATCACCAAATCTTTGATAGAAATTAATATTTGATAGCCTAAAGACGATATCAGGAAAATAGTTCTGGCCACCAACATGGCTAAGACAAGCATCACCATTAATGATGTAATTTTTTTGGTCGACTGTGAAAAAGCCAAAGAGATGTCTATGATGCACTCAACAACACCGCATGTTTCCTTAAACCTAGATCTTGAAGGCTTTCGCTCTCCAAGTAGAGATGCACAAAACCTGAATCCGATCCGGATCCAAATCCGAATCCGATCCGGTTTTGCTTACGTCATCAAAAATCCGATTCGGTCCCAGTCAAAATCCGATCCGATTCCAACCAAAATCCGAATCTGATTCTAATCTGATTTGAAACCGGACTAAACCGATTTTAGTGGGTTTTTAGCGGATTTTTGGGCAGATTTGGATCCGATTTTTAGAAAATACGGTTTATGATCCAGTATCAAATCTTATTTGGAATATAGTATTACAATCCGATTGAAAGTCCAGTGTTAAATCTGATCCGATCCGGTTTGGTCAAAACCAGTTTTGACCCAATCTGGTTTCAGATTGGATCCGATTTGAATAGTGAAACCGGTTTTTCTGTGCATCTGTATCGCCAAGTAAGTTTAATGTAACGTCCCAAAAATCACGACTAAAATTTTATTTTTAAAACATTACTAAAAGCATATTCATAAAAACCGTATCATAAATCATAACATAAACTGAAAATGTAAGCACGAAGCTTAGTGAGCTCCCCCAAACTACCACAAATCATACAATAACATATAAAGCACATACTGGGCCTTGCCCACTGCATCGGACCGAGGTCCGGACTAACTGGGGCCTTGCCCCCTGCATTGGACCGAAGTCTGGAAACTGACTAGGACCTTGTCCCCTGCATCGGACCGAAGGCCGGACTAACTGGGGCCTTGCCACCTGCATCAGACCGAAGTTCGGAAACTGACTGGGACCTTGTCCCCTGCATCGGACCGAAGTACGGACTAACTGGGGCCTTGCCCCCTGCATCCGACCGAAGTCCGGAAACTGACTGAACATAGCATGGCATAACTGGTGGTTGTCGAGGCCAACACAAATAATAACCCTAAATGTTACACACTAAAATAGTGTATAGTGGTAAAGGGATCGAATCCACGGAGATTGGTTCAATTTCTAACTCTATGAAAAATCTCTTTGTAAAAATACTTGTAAAATAACAATAAAAATAAAATGGGGGGTTTTGGTGTTTTGAATACTTGATGCTAACTAGAATTAACTATGATTTAAATAGACAATTGCACACACCCTTTTGCTTCAAGTTGTTGAGAATCACCATCCGTGTATTTGGAATTTGTAATTAATTGTTTGGTTGTCACACACCCTTTTGCTTCAAGTTGCACAACTATCAATCATATATCCCTTTTAAGTGATGTCTTGCCCATTTCTTTATAATCAATGTCTGATTCATTATGTGTAGCATATTGGCATGGTGTGTTTGCGAATGAAGGAGTTTTTTTTCTATGTCTTTTGTGTAAATTGAAAATGTTCTTTAGAAAATGGTGGTGACTATGGAGGTGGTATTTTTTCCATTCCCGATTATGATTTTACTTATTGACCCATGTTTACTATTTGTTTGTAGTTTTTTTTTTATGACTCGTTCAGTTTATAATTGATAGTTTTTATCCACTTATGATTCTTTGTTAAAGATCAAAAAGGTGGGTTTACATGGGATGAGATCGATTTTGTCATCTTGAGAATTTAGCATAGTCTTTTTCCTTTTAATTTATGAGCTAAAATACTTGATGTATCTCTTTGATGATTTTCGTTCACCCTATATATGATCTCCTAAATTCACACATTCACACAGTCATTTTGATGGTTCGTTGTTCATATGTTCTTGGTGATTGCTAATTTGGGTAAAAATGAAAATTCAGAATATTAGTTTATGATAAAAACTATAATTTATTCAATTATAATCATAAAATGGTTTCGTTATGACTGTCAAGTTTCAACTTCTGTATGGTAATCTTCAAAAATACTTGGATTTTTATATGAGGTAAAAGACACACCTTCATCTAAATAGAACAAAAGTAGTTATTAATAAATTAAAACAATAGAAATAATAATAAGAATACAAATGAATACCTTTTGTTAACAATTTACTACAACCAACTTTGTGAACACATTAGAGCTTTTATTGTGTTTGAATTAATTTGACTTAGATGTGGAATTGTCAATCTGCACTTGCACTAAATGAGGATTCAGAAGCAACGGTAAGGACATAAATGGCCAATATATCCTTGATTATTGCTTTAAATTGGGGATACATTACTGCCTATAGCTTCGACCACACCAAAATATTAATGTCTTAAGATTCGGGCTTAACCCCTTCCTATAAATAATGATCAAGCTCAGAATATTTCAAAATCGAGGAACTTTATATTTGGCACATATTCTTTCCAGGATAAATTTTCATCACAACCTATTTAATTGTGGAAACAATTCTTATCCCATATAATCTCAACTATCATATAAATTTTCCATACTTTTCACTTGGTATTCTTTCACCAAATCTGTAACACCCCGTTTATTTCATAAATAAATAGACGAAATTATTGAATGAATTGTAGCCCTAAAATTTTAATTATATAGCAAGGTATTGATTTTGGGAAGCCAAACGCCATGAGTTGGATTATTCAAGGGTCAAAGTATAAATATGAGATTTATTTTGTAAATATCCGGGGCTGTTGCCGCTGCTTCCCTCCGTGAAGAAGACGAAGATCGAATGAACACCGTCCTTTGTCGCTGCTGTTACTGTTGCTCGCTTCATTCTTTCTTCTTGGATCTCCGGTACTACATGTAGTCATAACCGCCATCGTCGCATAGTTCCAGACGTCATCCGCCAACCCAAAGAGGTTGCTTTGGTGTGCTTCAGCTCATGGGATGCAAGCTTGGGGGTGGGCAAGGGTTGCTGCTCGATTGTGAATGATCTTTTGGCCAGTGAAACCCGTGAAGAGCCGCTATGGCGGCCAACCATGGCGGTTGCCGCCATTAGCGTTGTTGCTACCGTTTACCGGTGCCTCTGCCGCCGCCCTGAGCCACCAGGTGGGTGGCTGGAGTGTATAGTTTAACCTGAAGTAAGTGGATGTGTGTTTAGTGTAGCTGGAAGACCGAGAACTACCATTGCCACCATCGTGAAGTGGTGGTTGCCTCCATGTGTGTGTTTATCTTGTGAATGGTGTGTGTTTACTTAAGATTTAGTCTTGTAAAATGTAATTAGAAATGTATCAATGAAAAGAAAACTTAAACCACCAATGTAGGGTGGTGGCTGCCGCCTCCTACCGCTGTCGGCCGTCGGGTCAGGTGGCGGTGAACCTTGTCTAGATCGTGACTCATTTGGATGTTTGGACAAAGGGGCTAATAAACCCTAATGGGCCCAATGAGGCTTAATGGAGCTAATAAACCCTATTGGGCTTAATGATATTCCAGTGGGCCTAATAGGCCCAATAAAGACCTAGTTGACCTAAAAGCCCAGCAAATTGATAAATAGGCTAGTATTTGGGTTGGAAATCCCTAATGTCAATAAAACCCTAATTTTAAGAATTTTTCAGGACACACATGAAAATTAGTTAATAACTTGACATATTAAATAATAATCATTGGCATAAATTAATCTAAGCAATATTAAGTCCTTAGTGGGTTAAGTCCTTAATGAGTTAAGTGAGAAACACTTAACCCCAATTGTGATTTTATGTGAAACCCTAACTTCACTTGGGTTTATTGTTGGTCCTTTTATTGGGCCTTGATGATAGGATTATTAATGGGCCATCCAAGATCAAGCAAATGAATTAGAACAATTAATGGGCTTTGAGGTAAGGACCATATGAGGAGTTGGGCCCAATTTTGAAAATTAGGCCATAATTGGGCCTTAATGAATATATGATATTGGACCATTAGACTGTCAAAGGTTGGACTCGAATAAATGGTTGGCCCTTATGGTAAGACCATGTAAAGGTTTGGGCTAAATTTGTAAAATTAGGTCATGTGTTGGGCTTTGACTCATCGTTGACTTTTGAGCCTTTGGATTGTGCCTTGGTCTTGAATAAAGCTATGTTAGGGGTAAAGTAGTATTTAACCCAAGTATGTATTTATGGTTATGTGTTGAAACCCAATTATTAATTGGGTGATGTTTTGATATTGATATTTCTGGAATCTGTCATCCAACAGCTGGGATTGAATCTACGGGACTTCAGCAGTGTGGGGTTGAGTCTACGGGACTTCAACAGTGTAAGGTGAGTTACTTTCCAGTAGAAGTGGGTCTAAGGCCATAATGTCGGCACACTAGTAGGAGTTGTATGATAAATGATTTTCTTTGTGATAACCATCTAGATTTGCTACTACCTGATATGTTTTAAGTGTAACGATGTTATGTGATAGTGGTAGTAGGGGGAATAATCCCGGTTACTGGTCGATAGGGCCGGAGGGGTAGTTTAGTACCCAGCTATGCTAGACAGATTATGATATGTGATATGATATTTTGTGGTAACAGTAGGGGTGAAATAGTCCCCATAGTTTAGTTGTCAGGACTGACGGGTAGGTCAGCACCCCAGAATGGCTTGACATGAGTAGGTCAGCACCCCATAATGGCTTGACACGTGTATGTCAGCACCCCAGAATGGCTTGACATGGGTAAGTTGGCACTCTAGAATAGCCGGAACGAGTAACTCAGGCATCCCAAAATTGACCGACATTATGTATGCTTTGTGATTGTATTGTATGTGGTATGTTGAGGGAACTCACTAAGCTTCGTGCTTATAGTTTTCAGTTTTGGTTTCAGGAACCACGTTTTCAAAGGAAAGTAGCCGGCTCGATCGCAATGTATTACACTATGGTTTTTCGCACTTGAGATCATGGGGATTATACTCTGATATTGTTTTATGATAACATGTTTTGATTATTTTTACTTTGGTTTTGACATGACATGATATTATGGATGTTTATTTATACTGATGGTTTTATAATAATGTATTTAAAAATGAAATTTTTGGCTTGTATTTTGGGTATGTATCAGGGATAAACACACACACACACAGAGTGAGGCAATTTTCTATATTTAATAATAATAAATACTTAAAAAAAATATATTAAAAATATAATAGTCACAAGGACTATATCTACATTTTTGTCATACGTAAAATGACCCAGCAGCCCTACTATGTATTTCAATTTAACTCATTCGGTCTTTAAAGTTTTTTACATGCCTTTTAAGGGAACAAATTGTTTTTTTTCAGGTTGATTTAGTCACATTTGACAAAATGAAGGTGTAACACTATTAACCCTTTACCACATAGGCATGTTTCTTGATTTTACAGAGTCAAACCTATTATCTCTCTCTCTCTCTCTCTCTCTCTCTCTCTCCCCCCAAAGGAAAACACGAGACCTATCCATTTCTCACATTCTATTCTAGGGATGAGCAACGGGCCACACCCGGACTAGACCGACCTGAAGACCGAAAACCCGAAGACCAAAAATCGTGAATTTTCTTGCCCGAAAACTGGACCGTTTTTGGATGTATCGGGTTCGGGTTCGGTCCGGTCCGGTCCGGTCCGGTCTCGGGTACTAAACCGGGTTTCGGGTTTTGGACCGAACTAGGCTTTGAAATTGGTACAATGTGGGACTTTACTTAGATCACATGCAAATGAGGTGTCCACAAAAAAAATACTAACCTTATTAACATTTGGAACAAATAAAAATTACACTATTTGGCACAAAAACTACACTTTTTATAAAAAAAAAATGCATGTTTTAACAAAAAAGAAACAACATTGTTAATAAAAAAAAGTGCATTTTAACAGCTTTTTTGTGTAAAAAACAACAAAAAACAACATTATTTATAAAAAACTGCACGTTTTTATAAAAATTTTTGCATGTTTTTATAATTTTTTTTTTGCATGTTTAAACAAAAAATAGCATGCTTGATACATTTTTTCTTGTAAAGTGATAGGAACAAAGCGTTGATCAAGATTATAAATAATATTACAATAAAAACATCAAGTTTTATACATAATGCTATATATAACATTAACTAATAATTCAATATCCTTATCTATATATTTGAAGGAGAAAAAAAATTTTGGTCCGGTCCGGGTTAAATCCCGTATTCCGGGTACGGTCCGGTATAAACCCGAAAGCCGATTAGTGGTAAAAACAAAACCCGAAAACCGGCCCATTAATATGTATATCCGGTCCGGTCAGGGTTCGGTCCCGGTTTTTTTCGGGTCCAGTCCGGGTCCAACAGGTCATATGCTCATCCCTATTCTCTTCCTCCTTGACCAACCATTATGCCATCGTCCACCACCTGTTTGAAAGAATCCTTAAGAGAAAGGGTTTGCTTAACCCAAATGCCATTTGCGTAAGATAAACAAGGGCACCTATCATAAAAAAGCGTGTCGTCTAAAACTATCGCTTTATATTTTTCTTTAGGAAGGCGCGTTCTCTTAGGGGGGAAATGAAATACCAAAAAATTAAATGGCCCGCCGATACATCTCCTTCTTTTTCTTCTAAAAGCCTCTACCAAAAAGCCCTAATTATCCTTTAAACAGTTCGTCTCTCTCTCTCTCTCTCTCTCTCTCTCTCTCTCTCTCTCTCTCTCTCTCTCTCTCTCTCTCTCTCTCTCTCTCTCTCTCTCTCTCTCTCTCTCTCTCTCTCTCTCTCTCTCTCTCTCTCTCTCTCTCTCTCTCTCTCTCTCTCTCTCTCAGCTCTAAGCCGCCACCACCAGTATCAAACCTCATAATCTTTAAGAGTTTGAAGTGCCTAAGCAAACACTTCCGCCATCTCAAGATGTCGGTTCAAGATCGGAACGCCACATCGCAGTACACGATGACATCATTGTCTCCACAAACCGCCGTCAACGGCGGAGAAAACGAATGCGACTGGGTTCTTTTCTATTACTTCCAAATCTAATCCAGACAACAAGCATTTGATGCTTCCTAACTCGGTTAACTAAATTTTCTTGAGTAGCAACAACCACCAAGAGGTTTTGGTCAACTAAATTTTCCAAAACATGTCTTGTTAATGCTTTTATTATCATCTTTTTTGTGTACATTTTAATGAGATAATATTATGAAATCATTAGATTTGTTTTTTCATAACGAATCAAAATCAACAATCATAAATATATTTCTTTCCAACCATATACCATGTTTCACAATACTAGAAGAAAAAAACTAAAAGGGTAAATATCATCGTAGTCCATCCAACTTTCTGGTTTTGTTTTAAAAAGTCTCTTACATATTTTTTTGGTAGTATAGGTCCTTAAAAAAGATATTGAATTTCATTTTTCCTGGTTTCACCGGTTAAATTTGGATTATATGGCATTTTTATTCTTTGAGTAATAAAAAGGGAACTCTCTCTCTCTCTCTCTCTCTATCTCTTTCTCTCTCTCTATCTCTCTCCATAAATATTACATACACTCTTATTTATCAACTTTAAACACCCTATCTACAAAATTTGTGATCAACATTTCTTATTCAAGTGATGTACCGTCAATTTGGTATGAGTATTCGAAGTGGGCGTCTCCATGTCATACATAAAGATGAAACTTTGAAGCGATCATCACTGATTTAGAATCGCAATCTATCATCAATTTGGTGTGGGTATTCGAAGTGGGCATCTCCAATTCATACATAGTGCCGAAACTTTGAAGCGATCATTACTGATTTTGAACATCCGATTCTTAGATTTTTTAGGTTTCTAATTCGACTAGGTTTAATGAAATGATGATGATGAATTCTCAAAGTGAAAAGGTCTCATAGAATCATGATAAGTAGAAACCAATGGTGCATCCATTTCATGTTGAACTTCTTCAGATGAGAGAAGAAGTTGCTATTAATAATGGGTATCCACATGAAAATACGGTGATCATGAAGGAAAGTATATCGACTGATGCATCAGGTTGCATCGAAGAAGAAATTGTAGTCGTCGAAATGGTTGTAATCTCAAGAATGGAAGGACTCGTTGATCTCGCTTGAGAGTTGATACCCATTTCATTCAATGTAAGAGGTTAAAATGTTGATACTCATTGAATCGATTCTCTAGTTTGATCCCCCAAAGTCTCCATCTCCATACCCACCACCGAGATTTGTTTTTCAGATCGGGCCCTGAAGAATCACCGAATAATCACTTGCAATGGTAGGGTTGATGTAATGGACTACCGACAAAACCCAAAAAAAATCAAAACTTATAGTTATAGAGTGCACCTGTAGTTCCGACGTAGTCCAGATGAGGTTCCAATCTTAAGTTGTTTGAGGAAGATGGGTGGTTGGATTACGTGAATGAGGAGCAAAAAAAAGCTTTATGGAAGACGAAAAAGAAGAAGAAGAAGATGGATGAGTATGTAAGCGGAATTTTAGTTTTATTTTTTTTGTTAGTGAAAAAATCATTGTCATCAAGGAAACCTGAAATTATAATGCTGATGTGGGTGACACATGAGCTTCAAATGTATATGTAGCATAAACAACCGGTTTTCAACTGTGAAGGGGACCATTTAAACTGGTCAGCACCCACTTTGTGACCCTAGAAAACAAAAAATTAAGTTTAGGGATCATTTAAACCAAAATCAATAAGTTGGTTGGTCTACAGTAAGATTTACTCAAACTAAAATTACCATAATTCGTAAAACATAATTCTCTAATAAATAGAGATCATTTAGGACATATATTTTTTTTATATTTCGATTTTTTTAATTTGAACGATAACGATTTTTTGAATCAAAACTTTTTAATGATTCAAAATATATTATAATCCAAGACATAATGGTTGTTAAACAAATCATCTAAAACATGTTATAATCCAAAATACTATGTTCCAAAAGATGTTATGAACCAAATTTTTATTATCCAAAACATGTTACTATCCAAAAATTGTTATGATCCAGAATAATAAGATTCGGTATGATATGATTCAAAAACATTCAAAATTTTATTATTAAACTATGTAATCATTCAAATTATATTATCAAATATACAATAAAAATGTTTCCAAAAGTTTGGTTATCTTAAATTGTATAAACATGTTGTACTTAATACATGGTGAATCATTGTTGTTTCGTAAAACAAATGAGAAACTTAATAGTATATACTAAAGTAACATTGAACAATCCCATTGATATTAACCCTAAATAAAAAAACATTCCTTATGTAAATATATAGAGTTTTCAACTGTATCATCGCAAACTGGAAAGAGTCTTATGACTCGAGATACTCATGTGCTCCCGGATCACCATTCTTACCATGTCAAGGTAGCGATCCAACCTCTTCTCCTATGAAGCCGCATACTGAGGACAAAACAACACACTCTCTCTAAACTTGGAGGTGATCTTAGCATCGACTCCCTAGTCTGCTTAAGTGTTAAAACTCTTAGGCCAATTTCTGAACCTCAATCCTCGATATAAAATCTCTCTTGAATATGGTGATAAAATCCTTCCATGACATGGAATCGACCGTATCTAGTTCTAGGCCATGCACAACGTTGCACTACCGGTCCCTAACTCCTTCATGTAGAAGGCATTCAACAATTCTGACCTTGGCCTCCATCGAACAAATGCTAGCACGAATGACACTCTCCACACCTATAATCCAAAGTATATTGATGATAGGCTCCATCCTCCTAAAGAAATGAAGAGCACCACAACCGTCAAAATCCCTGAACGTAACCTCACGAGCCCTGAGTCGAACGGCCTCCAAATCAACCTGACGAACCCTAAGGTGCTCATCCATCATAGAAATCAACTCATTTTGATAGACTTAGTCAAACCAGGAAATCTCTGCAGCTATGACATCGAATACATCCCTCTCACCCAAACTTTCATCCCTAACACGAAAGGTCTCCATCTTGAATCTGAAAGATAATGGGAACACATAAAAATCAATGCACTGTGAACAGTCACAGAAGGTATACCCACCTACAAGTTTCCTGGTATTCATGAAACACCCTTGGCCCAAGTATGGATCATGTGGTTTGAGTAGTACGAGCACAATAATACCTTCCACACCTATACATACCTATTCCAAGGACTATTTCAAGACTCCCATGCTACTTCGCAACACTCCACTGAACCCGTCACATGCATGCAATGGTCCTCCAATGGTTTTCCTGCCATGGTGTTTTCATACGAGCACAATAATACCTTCCACGGACTATTACAATTTTCCTTGGTCCTCCAAAGGTCTTCCTGCCATGGTGTTTTCATACAAATGCCATGGTCTTTCATGCAATTGACATGAGCCGAATCCTGGTCTTTCATATATTACAAAAAGTCATATAGACTCAGAGATCAGATATATAGTCAAAGAGATGATCCACCCGATATTGAACAAACAAACAAGAACAACGATAGAAAACATTTGACCAAGGGTTCTCAGATTATTCAACTTAAACTACATAGAACCAAAATCCTTTCCACCTAATCATGTAACATAAACACACAATATATACTAGCACATTACATATTCTTGGCAACTAGCCTTCCCTAGTTACCCTACCATTGACCACATCTCAATTAAGTCCTTCATTGGTCAATCATACATAATATTGATGACCGGCCTTTCCCAGTAACCCTAACCAAGCATAACTCCTAGCAGTATCGTACGACCATCAGGCAAAACATGACAACTCTAGCATACTAAACACCAAGTGTTCTAACTACATATACATAACGAGGAGTTATCCTAGTCAAGTAGATTACTTGCACCTTAACAACACCTCTATCCTATCATGAAAATGATATATAATTGGATATGTTGCATAGTGAGAAACTCACTTAAACTAAAGAACCGGAGAAACACAAGAACACTCTCACACCTTACACTACCCAATCTTGTGAACCGACCAATCGATGTGAATCTCGAATCAACATGTCTACAACCTTGATCTTGTGACTTATGTCTAACCTCTAAGGAATATCGGCATCATCATTGACAAGAAACGAAGGCATTGGGTTCATACCTTGAAACATGGTATCTGAAATCATAAGTTTAGGCTCATCATCTGATTCTTCTCCGTTAGAATCACTCCCTAGGTATAATATATCTAACTTATCACAATCCACAAAATCCCCATCTCCTTGTAGTTCACCACCATTCAGAAACTGAATTTTTTGAAACCCGGTTTCATTACCGAATCGATTAACCATGCCTTGTGGTTTTGGTCAAATTAACCATGTGCACATACATCACTAAGATATGTATTAAGAGCATCATCACAGATATACTATAATTCAACGGTTCCACGTGCATAATCGGTTGTGGCACAATATTTACATTTTCAACAACACTATGATATTGATGTATATGTGGAGTTATAAAATTACATATTGGGTTGTTGCTCTCTTTTCTACTGAATACATTAGATGTAGATGTTTTTCCTCTATCCACGACTTCTTTAGCCCCATCACCTTCTTCAACCACCACATACACGACGACATGCATAGACACAAATTTACCTCCAACGATATTGATTACATTAATAAACTTTCTAATATCATAATCATCAACAATAACACAATAATACAGTTACACATGGTGTTGATATGACAACCTATCTTTTTATTCATCGGGAATATCTATCTTAGTTTTCTCCAAATAAACAAATTCAGTGATTGTGATGGTCATGTAAATTCCATACCATAATAAAACATTATTGATATCCTTGTGGCCATATATATATATATATATATATATATATATATATATATATATATATATATATATATATATATATATATATGTACTAGTAAAAATATGTATGATATAGTAGTTGAAACCAACATAGTTGTCAACTTATACCAAATACTAGTTAACTATAAAAAATATAAAAAAACAAAACAACAATACAAAACCATATTTTTTGGGTTTAAAATGGTAGGTTTTGAAAAATCTACTTTCTAAAAACCCTAGCTTAGCAAGAGCATACCACGGTTTTGTAATAAAAATTAAAAATAAAAATTATACAAAACCCCAAAGTATAAGTTTGGACCGAAAAAGTAGGCGATCTTTAGTAAACTATGTATTCCCTCTCGGTTGCTATTTTGGTAGTTTCCATAATTTATTTTTTATAATTTTTTCTTTGGTATACTCGGCAACTTAGGAAACTCTGCAGGGGTTTTCAGTTTTTACTTTTTACACAAATAATCTGGATCTATAATAAACCCCCAAGACGTGCCAATCCTGATTGAACCAGTCTCCTGTTAATTATTCAATCACTCTCCCTCGGCACAACATTCATACACGATCAGGTAAATTATTTGTACATGAAGATTTTGTGCGTGTGTGTTTATACGTGATTTGAGAGAATATAGATGTTAATGCATACATATCCTTTTTCTCGTATTAACTCGTGACCAGTGCGGCAGAGCCATAATCTTTATTATCAGTACTCTACTTTCAATTTCCTCTACCAAACCCTAAAATTTTTTTATCTGCAAATTGTTCATATACATATTTGAGAGCAGTTGTGTCCTCTTTACTTATAAACTTGGAATTGGTAAAATTTAGTTTTATATGATGCTGATTTGTTAGCTTTTATGTTTGCATTATATTAGGTTATTTATTTATATGTTATTATTTTTTTTATATTTTTCTTATAGTTTGGGTTTTTCTAGTTAAAATTTGACATGTACTTATCTCAACAATGCATTCATGAAATAGGTATCTTAGCTTAGTATTTTGTCCCGACGTTCTTTTAATACAATAAGTACTTGTATATATGTGTGCAACTCTTGTAAGTTGTATACGTTATGTGGACTTTTTAATTACCATGTTCTGAAATGTTTATTTTACTGTGGCAAGTGTAGGAATGGCTAATACAAGTATTATGACTAGAAACAAGAATCATGATGATGCATCAAGCAGTAACATGATCAAGACTTGTGACAACAGTAATGCAGCAGCACCTTGGTCAGATCTTAACCATGATATGCTTCTATTAGTTATGATGCAACTTGGAGTTGTTGATTTTCTTGCATTTAGTAGTGTTTGCAAGTCATGGAGGTCAGTCTCACTCTCTAACAAGAAAAGGATTATGGCATCCAAACCACCCATGTTAATGCGGATATCTACACGTGGTAATGAGAAAGAGTACTGCCTAGAGGAATTTGGAGGAAGAAAATTCAAATCTATAATTCCCCATTCTAAAAGAAGGATCTATGTTGGATTAATATGTGGTTACTTTATCTTGTATGGGTCGGAAACCAGGGACTTTTTGCTTGTGAATCCTATCACAGGACATGAGCTTCATTTCCCTCGTGTCCCCACGTATGTCTATAGCGGTGAATCAAGAGTTAGTGCTATCCTTGTTTTCTCATCTTCAGCATGTAAATGGGTGTTTTTTATCTCAAAGAGATGCACTTGTCAAATATGGTTTTCTATAGCGGGTGAAGGAAAATGGAATCATGTGTCTTCCAGTTCCAACATCTTTGATATACATGCTTTCAAGGGGAAGATACATACCTTACACTCTATTGATCATTATTCTTGGGAAGTAGGACATTTAAGTGAAATGAGACTCAATCCAAAGCCCAAACTGAGGTTGCTTGAAACCAAGGATTTTCTGAACCAAAACTTCTTGAAACCGAAGTTTGTAAGTTTGGGTGAAAATCTGACTCTGATGGAAACCTATTTCAGAGATTCGTACAATGTTCATGAAGTGGATTTTGGCAAAATGAAATGGCTGCCGTTTGAAGAGACAAGAGATGAATATGAATTTTATAATATCGACACCGGGCCTATTCCTGCTATTATACGGGAGTCGTTGGTTGACCCTCAGTCATGACGTTACTGATAAAAGGAAATAGGCAGGTTTTTAGCACTCTTGTTTTTGTTTTTTTATATTTTCAGATGTTGAGAATCACCATCCGTGTATTTGGAATTTGCAATTAATTGTTTGGTTGCCACACACCCTTTTGCTTTGCAAGTTCTATCAATCATATATCCCTTTTATGTGATGTCTTGCCCTTTTCTTTATAATCGATGTCTATTCATTATGTGTAGCATATTGGCATGGTGTGTTTGCGTACGAAGGAGTTTTTTTTTTTTTTTTTTTTTTTTTTTTTGTGTGTGTGTAAATTGAAAATGTTCTTGAGAAAATGATGGTGACTATGGTGGTGGTATTTTTTCCATTCCCGATTATGATTTTACTTATTGACCTATGTTTACTATTTGTGTGTAGTTTTTTTAATGACTCGTTCAGTTTATAATTGATAGTTTTTATCCGGTTATGATTATTTGTTAAAGATCAAAAAGGTGGGTTTACATTGGATGAGATCGATTTTGTCATCTTGAGAATTTAGCGTAGTCTTTTTCCTTTTAAATTATGAGCTAAATTACTTGATGTATCTCTTTGATGAGTTTCGTTCACCCTATATATGATCTCCTAAATTCAAACATTCACACAGTCATTTTGATGGTTCGTTGTTCATATGTTCTTGGTGATTGTTAATTTGGGTAAAAATGAAAATTCAGAATATTCGTTCATGATAAAAACTATAATTTATTCAATTATAATTGTAAAAATGGTTACGTTATGATTGTCAAGTTTCAACTTCTGTATCGTAATCTTCAAAAATACTTGGATTTTTATATGAGGTAAAAGACACACCTTCATCTAAATAGAGCAAAAATAGTTATTAATAAATTAAAAACATTAGAAATAATAATAAGAAAACAAATGAATACCTTTTGTTAACAATTTACTACAACCAACTTTGTGAACACGTTAGAGCTTTTATTGTGTTTGAATTAAGTTGACTTAGATGTGGAATTGTCTATATGCACTTGCACTAAATGAGGATTCAGAAGCAACGGTAAGCACATAAATGGCCAATATATCCTCGGTTATTGCTTTAAATTGGGGATACATTATTGCCTATAGCTTCGACCACACCAAAATATTAATGTCTTAAGATTCGGGCTTAACCCCTTCCTCTAAATAATGATCAAGCTCATAATATTTCAAAACCAAGGAACCTTATATTTGGCACATACTCTTCCAGGATAAATTTTCATCACAACCTATTCAATTGTGGAATCTAATTCTTATCCCATATAATCTCCACTATCATATAAATTTTCCATACTTTTCACTTGGTATTCCTTCACCAAATCCGTCACACCCTATTTATTTCATAAATAAATAGACGAAATTACTGAATGAATTGTAGCCCTAAAATTTTAATTATATAGCAAGGTATTGATTTTGGGAAGCCAAACGCCATGAGTTGGATTATTCGAGGGTCAAAGTATAAATATGAGATTTATTTTGTAAATATTTTAGAAGATAGGGGGGATGGTTGGTAAGTTTTAGACCTAATATGAAAGGATTTATGAAAACAGGGGCTAAAGAGTTAATTATGGACCTTATTGAAAATAATTATAGAGGAGGGGTTGCATGGTAACTTTGAGGACTTAAGTTGAAGGGTTTTTGGTTGGCTGGGGTTAAAAAGGTAAAATTCGAACTTCATTTGTAAAGGATTCAGGAGGCAGGGTTCGAATGGTAAATTTTGGATCATATTTGGAAAGAATTCATTCAGCAGGGACTAGTTATGACATTATGGAAATAAGTTAGATTGGTGATGGGTACATAACCCACTGTGTAACCCTAACCCTAGTTGTGTATATAGCCGCCAACCTTGTATCTCCCATCACTGGCTGCCGCCTAGTCGAGTTCGATCACCGCCACTACAATCTCGTTGCCGGAAAAGTAATTAGCAGATAATGAAGAATCATTGCTCACCGGGGATAAGTTGTGAACTGACGATGCAAGGCCTGGAATGATCCGGGGCTGTTGCCGCTGCTTCCCTCCTTAAAGAAGACGAAGGTGGAACGAACGCCCTCCTTTGTCGCTGTTGCTACTGTTGCTCACTTCATTCTTTCTTCTTGGATCTCCGGTGCGACATGTAGTCATAACCATCGCCGTCGCTTAGTTCCAGTCGTCATCCGCCAACCCAAAGAAGTTACTTTGGTGTGCTTCAGCTCGTGGGTCGCAAGCTTGGGGGTTGGCTGTTGTTGCTGCTTGATTGTGAAGGCTCATTTGGCCAGTGAAACCCGTGAATAGCCTCTATGGCGGCCAACCATGGCGGTTGCCGCCGTCAACGCTGTTGTTGTCGTTTTTCGGTGCCTCTGCCGCAACCTTGAGTCACCAGGTGGGTGGCTGGAGTGTATAGTGTAACCTGAAGTGAGTGGATGTGTGTTTGGTGTAGCTGGAAGACCGAGAATTGCCGGTGGTGGCTACCGCCATGTGTGTGTTTATCTTGTGAGTGGGTGTGTGTTTACTTGAGATTTAGCCTTGTAAAATGTAATTAGAAATGGATTAATGAAAAGAAAACTAAAACCACCACCATAGGGTGGTGGCTGCCGCCTCCTGCCACCACCAGCCACCATGTCGGGTGGTAGTGTGCCTTGTTGGATTATGACTCGTCTGGATGTTTGGATAAAGGAGCTAATAAACCCTAATGGGCCCAATGAGGCTTAATGGACCTAAGAAACCCTATTAGGCTTAATGATATTCTAGTGCGCCTAATAGGCCCAATTAAGCCCTAGTTGATCTAAAAGCCCAACAAATTGATAAATGGGCTAGTATTTGGGTTGGAAAGTCCTAATGCCAATAAAATGCTAATTTTGAGAATTTATCGGGACACACATGAAAATTATTTAATAACTTTATATTAAATAATAATCATTGGTAGAAATTAATCTAAGCAATATTGGACTTAGTGGATTAAGTCCTTAGTAGATTAAGTCCTTAGTGGGTTAAGTCCTTAGTGGGTTAAGTCCTTAATGGGTTAAGTGAGAAACACTTAACCCCAATTGTCATTTTATGTGAAACCCTAACTTCACTTGGGTTTATTGTTGGTCCTTTTATTGGGTCTTGATGATTGGATTATTAATGGGCCATCCAAGATCAAGGAAATGGATTAGAACAATTAATGGGCTTTGAGGTAAGACCCATATGAAGAGTTGGGCCCAATTTGGAAAATTAGGCCATAGTTGGGCCTTAATGACTATATGATATTGGAGCATTAGAATGTCAAAGGTTGGATTGGAATAAATGGTTGGGCCTTATGGTAAGACCTTGTAAAGGTTTGGGCCCAATTTGGAAAATTGGGCCATGTGTTGGGCTTTGACTCATAGTTGACTTTTGGGCCTTTGGATTGGGCCTTGGGCTTGAATAAAGCTAAGTTAGGGGTAAAGTAGTATTTACCCCAAGTATGTATTTATGGTTATGTGTTGGAACCTAATTATTAATTAGGTGATGTTTTGATATTGACAGTTTGGGAATTTGTCATCCAGCAGTTAAGGTTGAGTACGTGGGACTTTAGTAGTGTGGGGTTGAGTCTACGGGACTTCAGTAGTGTGAGCTGAGTTACCTTCCTGTAGAAGTGGGTCTAAGGCCACAATGTCGACCCACTAGTAGGAGTTGTATGATAGATGATTGTCTTTGTGATAACCATCTAGGTTTGCTACTACCTTATATGTTTTATGTGTAATTGTGTTATGTGATAGTGTTAGTAGGGGGAATAGTCCTCGGTTACCGGTCGATAGGGCCGAAGAGGTAGTTTAGTACCCAGCTATGCTAGACAGATTATGATATGTGATATGATATTATGTGGTAATAGTATGGGGTGAAATAGTCCCTAGAGTTCCATTTTCAGGACCGATGGGTAGGTCAGCACCTCAGAATGGCTTGACATGGGTAGGTCAGCACCCCAGAATGGCTTGATGCGGGTATGCAGCACCCCAGAATGGCTTGACATGGGTAGGTCGGCACCCCAAAATAGCCGGAGCGGGTAGGTCGGGCACCCAGAATTACCTGACAGTATGTATGCTTTATGATTGTACGTTATGTTGTATGATGGGGGAACTCACTAAGCTTCGTGCTTATAGTTTTCACTTTTGGTTTCGGGAACCTCATTTTCAAAGGAAAGAAGTCGGCTCGATTGCAGCGCATCACACTATGATGTTATGTACATGAGATCTTGGGGATTATACTATGATATTGTTTTATGATAACATGTTTTGATTATTTTTACTTTGGTTTTGACATGACATGATATTATGGATGTTTATTTATACTAATGGTTTTATAATAACGTATTTAAAAATGAAATTGTTGGCGTGTATATTTGGGATGTTACAAAATCATCACATTTCTTTTTTATTCTACTATAATTAGATCCAAACAATCATTAAAATTCTATAATTTCTATGTTGCATGTATCCGGGATCAAACACACACACACACACACAACACAAAGAGTGAGGAAATTTTCTATATTTAACAATAAAAAATACTTCAAAAAATATATTAAAAATATAATAGTCACGAGGACTATATCTACATTTTTGTCAAAGGGAAAATGACCCAACAGCCTACTATGTATTTCAATTTTACTCTTTCGGTCTTTAGAGTTTTTTACGTGCCTTTTGAGGGAACAAATTATTTTTTGTCGGGTTGATTTAGTCACATTTGACAAAATGAAGGTGTAACCCTGTTACCCCTTTACCACATAGGCATGTTTCTTGATTTTATAGAGTCAAACCTAATGTCTCTCTCTCTCTCTTTTTTCTCTCTCTCTATAAAGAAAAACACGATACCAATCCATTTCTCACCTTCTCTTCCTCCTTCACCCACCATTATGCCATTGTCCACCACCTATTTGAAAGAAGCCTTAAGAGATAGGGTTTGCTTAACCTAAATGTCATTTGCGAAAGATAAACAAGGGCCACTACTTTGGCTACCATCAGCGAAGATCAAGGACATGAGCTGCAGTTGTCGATGGATTTTGTTTTGAGAAAAGATAGCAACTGATCGAGTGTTTGGTCATTAGAACCGGCAGCAACTAGGCTGAGGACGACATGGATGGGAAGGGGAGAAAATAGAGTGTTGGAGTTTGGGGATTTCTTGGAGAGGAGGTGGTTTGCGAGTGTGATTGAGACATGGGTTTGTCTGGTGATTGATTGTTGGATGTCCATTTTTGTTTTTGGGAATAAAATTGGAAAAGATGGAATCAATGGATAAGATGGTAGCGTTGGATGTTCATTTTTGGGTATTCTCTCTCTCTCTCTCTCTCTCTCTCTCTCTCTCTCGCTTTCTCTCTCTCTCTCTCTCTCTCTTTTATTGAGTCACCAGTGATTTCTATAAATCACAATTTTCTACATCAGAAAACGAACCCCTAGATTTTTTTTTTTTTTTTGCATTCATTCTCTTTAGTAAAATACATCAGAGAGGATCACCAAATCTTTGATAGAAATTAATATTTGATAGCCTAAAGACGATATCAGGAAAATAGTTCTGGCCACCAACATGGCTAAGACAAGCATCACCATTAATGATGTAATTTTTTTGGTCGACTGTGAAAAAGCCAAAGAGATGTCTATGATGCACTCAACAACACCGCATGTTTCCTTAAACCTAGATCTTGAAGGCTTTCGCTCTCCAAGTAGAGATGCACAAAACCTGAATCCGATCCGGATCCAAATCCGAATCCGATCCGGTTTTGCTTACGTCATCAAAAATCCGATTCGGTCCCAGTCAAAATCCGATCCGATTCCAACCAAAATCCGAATCTGATTCTAATCCGATTTGAAACCGGACTAAACCGATTTTAGTGGGTTTTTAGCGGATTTTTGGGCAGATTTGGATCCGATTTTTAGAAAATACGGTTTATGATCCAGTATCAAATCTTATTTGGAATATAGTATTACAATCCGATTGAAAGTCCAGTGTTAAATCTGATCCGATCCGGTTTGGTCAAAACCAGTTTTGACCCAATCTGGTTTCAGATTGGATCCGATTTGAATAGTGAAACCGGTTTTTCTGTGCATCTGTATCGCCAAGTAAGTTTAATGTAACGTCCCAAAAATCACGACTAAAATTTTATTTTTAAAACATTACTAAAAGCATATTCATAAAAACCGTATCATAAATCATAACATAAACTGAAAATGTAAGCACGAAGCTTAGTGAGCTCCCCCAAACTACCACAAATCATACAATAACATATAAAGCACATACTGGGCCTTGCCCACTGCATCGGACCGAGGTCCGGACTAACTGGGGCCTTGCCCCCTGCATTGGACCGAAGTCTGGAAACTGACTAGGACCTTGTCCCCTGCATCGGACCGAAGGCCGGACTAACTGGGGCCTTGCCACCTGCATCAGACCGAAGTTCGGAAACTGACTGGGACCTTGTCCCCTGCATCGGACCGAAGTACGGACTAACTGGGGCCTTGCCCCCTGCATCCGACCGAAGTCCGGAAACTGACTGAACATAGCATGGCATAACTGGTGGTTGTCGAGGCCAACACAAATAATAACCCTAAATGTTACACACTAAAATAGTGTATAGTGGTAAAGGGATCGAATCCACGGAGATTGGTTCAATTTCTAACTCTATGAAAAATCTCTTTGTAAAAATACTTGTAAAATAACAATAAAAATAAAATGGGGGGTTTTGGTGTTTTGAATACTTGATGCTAACTAGAATTAACTATGATTTAAATAGACAATTGCACACACCCTTTTGCTTCAAGTTGTTGAGAATCACCATCCGTGTATTTGGAATTTGTAATTAATTGTTTGGTTGTCACACACCCTTTTGCTTCAAGTTGCACAACTATCAATCATATATCCCTTTTAAGTGATGTCTTGCCCATTTCTTTATAATCAATGTCTGATTCATTATGTGTAGCATATTGGCATGGTGTGTTTGCGAATGAAGGAGTTTTTTTTCTATGTCTTTTGTGTAAATTGAAAATGTTCTTTAGAAAATGGTGGTGACTATGGAGGTGGTATTTTTTCCATTCCCGATTATGATTTTACTTATTGACCCATGTTTACTATTTGTTTGTAGTTTTTTTTTTATGACTCGTTCAGTTTATAATTGATAGTTTTTATCCACTTATGATTCTTTGTTAAAGATCAAAAAGGTGGGTTTACATGGGATGAGATCGATTTTGTCATCTTGAGAATTTAGCATAGTCTTTTTCCTTTTAATTTATGAGCTAAAATACTTGATGTATCTCTTTGATGATTTTCGTTCACCCTATATATGATCTCCTAAATTCACACATTCACACAGTCATTTTGATGGTTCGTTGTTCATATGTTCTTGGTGATTGCTAATTTGGGTAAAAATGAAAATTCAGAATATTAGTTTATGATAAAAACTATAATTTATTCAATTATAATCATAAAATGGTTTCGTTATGACTGTCAAGTTTCAACTTCTGTATGGTAATCTTCAAAAATACTTGGATTTTTATATGAGGTAAAAGACACACCTTCATCTAAATAGAACAAAAGTAGTTATTAATAAATTAAAACAATAGAAATAATAATAAGAATACAAATGAATACCTTTTGTTAACAATTTACTACAACCAACTTTGTGAACACATTAGAGCTTTTATTGTGTTTGAATTAATTTGACTTAGATGTGGAATTGTCAATCTGCACTTGCACTAAATGAGGATTCAGAAGCAACGGTAAGGACATAAATGGCCAATATATCCTTGATTATTGCTTTAAATTGGGGATACATTACTGCCTATAGCTTCGACCACACCAAAATATTAATGTCTTAAGATTCGGGCTTAACCCCTTCCTATAAATAATGATCAAGCTCAGAATATTTCAAAATCGAGGAACTTTATATTTGGCACATATTCTTTCCAGGATAAATTTTCATCACAACCTTTTTAATTGTGGAAACAATTCTTATCCCATATAATCTCAACTATCATATAAATTTTCCATACTTTTCACTTGGTATTCTTTCACCAAATCTGTAACACCCCATTTATTTCATAAATAAATAGACGAAATTATTGAATGAATTGTAGCCCTAAAATTTTAATTATATAGCAAGGTATTGATTTTGGGAAGCCAAACGCCATGAGTTGGATTATTCAAGGGTCAAAGTATAAATATGAGATTTATTTTGTAAATATCCGGGGCTGTTGCCGCTGCTTCCCTCCGTGAAGAAGACGAAGATCGAATGAACACCGTCCTTTGTCGCTGCTGTTACTGTTGCTCGCTTCATTCTTTCTTCTTGGATCTCCGGTACTACATGTAGTCATAACCGCCATCGTCGCATAGTTCCAGACGTCATCCGCCAACCCAAAGAGGTTGCTTTGGTGTGCTTCAGCTCATGGGATGCAAGCTTGGGGGTGGGCAAGGGTTGCTGCTCGATTGTGAATGATCTTTTGGCCAGTGAAACCCGTGAAGAGCCGCTATGGCGGCCAACCATGGCGGTTGCCGCCATTAGCGTTGTTGCTACCGTTTACCGGTGCCTCTGCCGCCGCCCTGAGCCACCAGGTGGGTGGCTGGAGTGTATAGTTTAACCTGAAGTAAGTGGATGTGTGTTTGGTGTAGCTGGAAGACCGAGAACTACCATTGCCACCATCGTGAAGTGGTGGTTGCCTCCATGTGTGTGTTTATCTTGTGAATGGTGTGTGTTTACTTAAGATTTAGTCTTGTAAAATGTAATTAGAAATGTATCAATGAAAAGAAAACTTAAACCACCAATGTAGGGTGGTGGCTGCCGCCTCCTACCGCTGTCGGCCGTCGGGTCAGGTGGCGGTGAACCTTGTCTAGATCGTGACTCATTTGGATGTTTGGACAAAGGGGCTAATAAACCCTAATGGGCCCAATGAGGCTTAATGGAGCTAATAAACCCTATTGGGCTTAATGATATTCCAGTGGGCCTAATAGGCCCAATAAAGACCTAGTTGACCTAAAAGCCCAGCAAATTGATAAATAGGCTAGTATTTGGGTTGGAAATCCCTAATGTCAATAAAACCTTAATTTTAAGAATTTTTCAGGACACACATGAAAATTAGTTAATAACTTGACATATTAAATAATAATCATTGGCATAAATTAATCTAAGCAATATTAAGTCCTTAGTGGGTTAAGTCCTTAATGAGTTAAGTGAGAAACACTTAACCCCAATTGTGATTTTATGTGAAACCCTAACTTCACTTGGGTTTATTGTTGGTCCTTTTATTGGGCCTTGATGATAGGATTATTAATGGGCCATCCAAGATCAAGCAAATGAATTAGAACAATTAATGGGCTTTGAGGTAAGGACCATATGAGGAGTTGGGCCCAATTTTGAAAATTAGGCCATAATTGGGCCTTAATGAATATATGATATTGGACCATTAGACTGTCAAAGGTTGGACTCGAATAAATGGTTGGCCCTTATGGTAAGACCATGTAAAGGTTTGGGCTAAATTTGTAAAATTAGGTCATGTGTTGGGCTTTGACTCATCGTTGACTTTTGAGCCTTTGGATTGTGCCTTGGTCTTGAATAAAGCTATGTTAGGGGTAAAGTAGTATTTAACCCAAGTATGTATTTATGGTTATGTGTTGAAACCCAATTATTAATTGGGTGATGTTTTGATATTGATATTTCTGGAATCTGTCATCCAACAGCTGGGATTGAATCTACGGGACTTCAGCAGTGTGGGGTTGAGTCTACGGGACTTCAACAGTGTAAGGTGAGTTACTTTCCAGTAGAAGTGGGTCTAAGGCCATAATGTCGGCACACTAGTAGGAGTTGTATGATAGATGATTTTCTTTGTGATAACCATCTAGATTTGCTACTACCTGATATGTTTTAAGTGTAACGATGTTATGTGATAGTGGTAGTAGGGGGAATAATCCCGGTTACTGGTCGATAGGGCCGGAGGGGTAGTTTAGTACCCAGCTATGCTAGACAGATTATGATATGTGATATGATATTTTGTGGTAACAGTAGGGGTGAAATAGTCCCCATAGTTTAGTTGTCAGGACTGACGGGTAGGTCAGCACCCCAGAATGGCTTGACATGAGTAGGTCAGCACCCCATAATGGCTTGACACGTGTATGTCAGCACCCCAGAATGGCTTGACATGGGTAAGTTGGCACTCTAGAATAGCCGGAACGAGTAACTCAGGCATCCCAAAATTGACCGACATTATGTATGCTTTGTGATTGTATTGTATGTGGTATGTTGAGGGAACTCACTAAGCTTCGTGCTTATAGTTTTCAGTTTTGGTTTCAGGAACCACGTTTTCAAAGGAAAGTAGCCGGCTCGATCGCAATGTATTACACTATGGTTTTTCGCACTTGAGATCATGGGGATTATACTCTGATATTGTTTTATGATAACATGTTTTGATTATTTTTACTTTGGTTTTGACATGACATGATATTATGGATGTTTATTTATACTGATGGTTTTATAATAATGTATTTAAAAATGAAATTTTTGGCTTGTATTTTGGGTATGTATCAGGGATAAACACACACACACACAGAGTGAGGCAATTTTCTATATTTAATAATAATAAATACTTAAAAAAAATATATTAAAAATATAATAGTCACAAGGACTATATCTACATTTTTGTCATACGTAAAATGACCCAGCAGCCCTACTATGTATTTCAATTTAACTCATTCGGTCTTTAAAGTTTTTTACATGCCTTTTAAGGGAACAAATTGTTTTTTTTCAGGTTGATTTAGTCACATTTGACAAAATGAAGGTGTAACACTATTAACCCTTTACCACATAGGCATGTTTCTTGATTTTACAGAGTCAAACCTATTATCTCTCTCTCTCTCTCTCTCTCTCTCTCTCCCCCCAAAGGAAAACACGAGACCTATCCATTTCTCACATTCTCTTCTAGGGATGAGCAACGGGCCACACCCGGACTAGACCGACCTGAAGACCGAAAACCCGAAGACCGAAAATCGTGAATTTTCTTGCCCGAAAACTGGACCGTTTTTGGATGTATCGGGTTCGGGTTCGGTCCGGTCCGGTCCGGTCCGGTCTCGGGTACTAAACCGGGTTTCGGGTTTTGGACCGAACTAGGCTTTGAAATTGGTACAATGTGGGACTTTACTTAGATCACATGCAAATGAGGTGTCCACAAAAAAAATACTAACCTTATTAACATTTGGAACAAATAAAAATTACACTATTTGGCACAAAAACTACACTTTTTATAAAAAAAAAATGCATGTTTTAACAAAAAAGAAACAACATTGTTAATAAAAAAAAGTGCATTTTAACAGCTTTTTTGTGTAAAAAACAACAAAAAACAACATTATTTATAAAAAACTGCACGTTTTTATAAAAATTTTTGCATGTTTTTATAATTTTTTTTTTGCATGTTTAAACAAAAAATAGCATGCTTGATACATTTTTTCTTGTAAAGTGATAGGAACAAAGCGTTGATCAAGATTATAAATAATATTACAATAAAAACATCAAGTTTTATACATAATGCTATATATAACATTAACTAATAATTCAATATCCTTATCTATATATTTGAAGGAGAAAAAAAATTTTGGTCCGGTCCGGGTTAAATCCCGTATTCCGGGTACGGTCCGGTATAAACCCGAAAGCCGATTAGTGGTAAAAACAAAACCCGAAAACCGGCCCATTAATATGTATATCCGGTCCGGTCAGGGTTCGGTCCCGGTTTTTTTCGGGTCCAGTCCGGGTCCAACAGGTCATATGCTCATCCCTATTCTCTTCCTCCTTGACCAACCATTATGCCATCGTCCACCACCTGTTTGAAAGAATCCTTAAGAGAAAGGGTTTGCTTAACCCAAATGCCATTTGCGTAAGATAAACAAGGGCACCTATCATAAAAAAGCGTGTCGTCTAAAACTATCGCTTTATATTTTTCTTTAGGAAGGCGCGTTCTCTTAGGGGGGAAATGAAATACCAAAAAATTAAATGGCCCGCCGATACATCTCCTTCTTTTTCTTCTAAAAGCCTCTACCAAAAAGCCCTAATTATCCTTTAAACAGTTCGTCTCTCTCTCTCTCTCTCTCTCTCTCTCTCTCTCTCTCTCTCTCTCTCTCTCTCTCTCTCTCTCTCTCTCTCTCTCTCTCTCTCTCTCTCTCTCTCTCTCTCTCTCTCTCTCTCTCTCTCTCTCTCTCTCTCTCTCTCTCTCTCTCAGCTCTAAGCCGCCACCACCAGTATCAAACCTCATAATCTTTAAGAGTTTGAAGTGCCTAAGCAAACACTTCCGCCATCTCAAGATGTCGGTTCAAGATCGGAACGCCACATCGCAGTACACGATGACATCATTGTCTCCACAAACCGCCGTCAACGGCGGAGAAAACGAATGCGACTGGGTTCTTTTCTATTACTTCCAAATCTAATCCAGACAACAAGCATTTGATGCTTCCTAACTCGGTTAACTAAATTTTCTTGAGTAGCAACAACCACCAAGAGGTTTTGGTCAACTAAATTTTCCAAAACATGTCTTGTTAATGCTTTTATTATCATCTTTTTTGTGTACATTTTAATGAGATAATATTATGAAATCATTAGATTTGTTTTTTCATAACGAATCAAAATCAACAATCATAAATATATTTCTTTCCAACCATATACCATGTTTCACAATACTAGAAGAAAAAAACTAAAAGGGTAAATATCATCGTAGTCCATCCAACTTTCTGGTTTTGTTTTAAAAAGTCTCTTACATATTTTTTTGGTAGTATAGGTCCTTAAAAAAGATATTGAATTTCATTTTTCCTGGTTTCACCGGTTAAATTTGGATTATATGGCATTTTTATTCTTTGAGTAATAAAAAGGGAACTCTCTCTCTCTCTCTCTCTCTATCTCTTTCTCTCTCTCTATCTCTCTCCATAAATATTACATACACTCTTATTTATCAACTTAAACACCCTATCTACAAAATTTGTGATCAACATTTCTTATTCAAGTGATGTACCGTCAATTTGGTATGAGTATTCGAAGTGGGCGTCTCCATGTCATACATAAAGATGAAACTTTGAAGCGATCATCACTGATTTAGAATCGCAATCTATCATCAATTTGGTGTGGGTATTCGAAGTGGGCATCTCCAATTCATACATAGTGCCGAAACTTTGAAGCGATCATTACTGATTTTGAACATCCGATTCTTAGATTTTTTAGGTTTCTAATTCGACTAGGTTTAATGAAATGATGATGATGAATTCTCAAAGTGAAAAGGTCTCATAGAATCATGATAAGTAGAAACCAATGGTGCATCCATTTCATGTTGAACTTCTTCAGATGAGAGAAGAAGTTGCTATTAATAATGGGTATCCACATGAAAATACGGTGATCATGAAGGAAAGTATATCGACTGATGCATCAGGTTGCATCGAAGAAGAAATTGTAGTCGTCGAAATGGTTGTAATCTCAAGAATGGAAGGACTCGTTGATCTCGCTTGAGAGTTGATACCCATTTCATTCAATGTAAGAGGTTAAAATGTTGATACTCATTGAATCGATTCTCTAGTTTGATCCCCCAAAGTCTCCATCTCCATACCCACCACCGAGATTTGTTTTTCAGATCGGGCCCTGAAGAATCACCGAATAATCACTTGCAATGGTAGGGTTGATGTAATGGACTACCGACAAAACCCAAAAAAAATCAAAACTTATAGTTATAGAGTGCACCTGTAGTTCCGACGTAGTCCAGATGAGGTTCCAATCTTAAGTTGTTTGAGGAAGATGGGTGGTTGGATTACGTGAATGAGGAGCAAAAAAAAGCTTTATGGAAGACGAAAAAGAAGAAGAAGAAGATGGATGAGTATGTAAGCGGAATTTTAGTTTTATTTTTTTTGTTAGTGAAAAAATCATTGTCATCAAGGAAACCTGAAATTATAATGCTGATGTGGGTGACACATGAGCTTCAAATGTATATGTAGCATAAACAACCGGTTTTCAACTGTGAAGGGGACCATTTAAACTGGTCAGCACCCACTTTGTGACCCTAGAAAACAAAAAATTAAGTTTAGGGATCATTTAAACCAAAATCAATAAGTTGGTTGGTCTACAGTAAGATTTACTCAAACTAAAATTACCATAATTCGTAAAACATAATTCTCTAATAAATAGAGATCATTTAGGACATATATTTTTTTTATATTTCGATTTTTTTAATTTGAACGATAACGATTTTTTGAATCAAAACTTTTTAATGATTCAAAATATATTATAATCCAAGACATAATGGTTGTTAAACAAATCATCTAAAACATGTTATAATCCAAAATACTATGTTCCAAAAGATGTTATGAACCAAATTTTTATTATCCAAAACATGTTACTATCCAAAAATTGTTATGATCCAGAATAATAAGATTCGGTATGATATGATTCAAAAACATTCAAAATTTTATTATTAAACTATGTAATCATTCAAATTATATTATCAAATATACAATAAAAATGTTTCCAAAAGTTTGGTTATCTTAAATTGTATAAACATGTTGTACTTAATACATGGTGAATCATTGTTGTTTCGTAAAACAAATGAGAAACTTAATAGTATATACTAAAGTAACATTGAACAATCCCATTGATATTAACCCTAAATAAAAAAACATTCCTTATGTAAATATATAGAGTTTTCAACTGTATCATCGCAAACTGGAAAGAGTCTTATGACTCGAGATACTCATGTGCTCCCGGATCACCATTCTTACCATGTCAAGGTAGCGATCCAACCTCTTCTCCTATGAAGCCGCATACTGAGGACAAAACAACACACTCTCTCTAAACTTGGAGGTGATCTTAGCATCGACTCCCTAGTCTGCTTAAGTGTTAAAACTCTTAGGCCAATTTCTGAACCTCAATCCTCGATATAAAATCTCTCTTGAATATGGTGATAAAATCCTTCCATGACATGGAATCGACCGTATCTAGTTCTAGGCCATGCACAACGTTGCACTACCGGTCCCTAACTCCTTCATGTAGAAGGCATTCAACAATTCTGACCTTGGCCTCCATCGAACAAATGCTAGCACGAATGACACTCTCCACACCTATAATCCAAAGTATATTGATGATAGGCTCCATCCTCCTAAAGAAATGAAGAGCACCACAACCGTCAAAATCCCTGAACGTAACCTCACGAGCCCTGAGTCGAACGGCCTCCAAATCAACCTGACGAACCCTAAGGTGCTCATCCATCATAGAAATCAACTCATCTTGATAGACTTAGTCAAACCAGGAAATCTCTGCAGCTATGACATCGAATACATCCCTCTCACCCAAACTTTCATCCCTAACACGAAAGGTCTCCATCTTGAATCTGAAAGATAATGGGAACACATAAAAATCAATGCACTGTGAACAGTCACAGAAGGTATACCCACCTACAAGTTTCCTGGTATTCATGAAACACCCTTGGCCCAAGTATGGATCATGTGGTTTGAGTAGTACGAGCACAATAATACCTTCCACACCTATACATACCTATTCCAAGGACTATTTCAAGACTCCCATGCTACTTCGCAACACTCCACTGAACCCGTCACATGCATGCAATGGTCCTCCAATGGTTTTCCTGCCATGGTGTTTTCATACGAGCACAATAATACCTTCCACGGACTATTACAATTTTCCTTGGTCCTCCAAAGGTCTTCCTGCCATGGTGTTTTCATACAAATGCCATGGTCTTTCATGCAATTGACATGAGCCGAATCCTGGTCTTTCATATATTACAAAAAGTCATATAGACTCAGAGATCAGATATATAGTCAAAGAGATGATCCACCCGATATTGAACAAACAAACAAGAACAACGATAGAAAACATTTGACCAAGGGTTCTCAGATTATTCAACTTAAACTACATAGAACCAAAATCCTTTCCACCTAATCATGTAACATAAACACACAATATATACTAGCACATTACATATTCTTGGCAACTAGCCTTCCCTAGTTACCCTACCATTGACCACATCTCAATTAAGTCCTTCATTGGTCAATCATACATAATATTGATGACCGGCCTTTCCCAGTAACCCTAACCAAGCATAACTCCTAGCAGTATCGTACGACCATCAGGCAAAACATGACAACTCTAGCATACTAAACACCAAGTGTTCTAACTACATATACATAACGAGGAGTTATCCTAGTCAAGTAGATTACTTGCACCTTAACAACACCTCTATCCTATCATGAAAATGATATATAATTGGATATGTTGCATAGTGAGAAACTCACTTAAACTAAAGAACCGGAGAAACACAAGAACACTCTCACACCTTACACTACCCAATCTTGTGAACCGACCAATCGATGTGAATCTCGAATCAACATGTCTACAACCTTGATCTTGTGACTTATGTCTAACCTCTAAGGAATATCGGCATCATCATTGACAAGAAACGAAGGCATTGGGTTCATACCTTGAAACATGGTATCTGAAATCATAAGTTTAGGCTCATCATCTGATTCTTCTCCGTTAGAATCACTCCCTAGGTATAATATATCTAACTTATCACAATCCACAAAATCCCCATCTCCTTGTAGTTCACCACCATTCAGAAACTGAATTTTTTGAAACCCGGTTTCATTACCGAATCGATTAACCATGCCTTGTGGTTTTGGTCAAATTAACCATGTGCACATACATCACTAAGATATGTATTAAGAGCATCATCACAGATATACTATAATTCAACGGTTCCACGTGCATAATCGGTTGTGGCACAATATTTACATTTTCAACAACACTATGATATTGATGTATATGTGGAGTTATAAAATTACATATTGGGTTGTTGCTCTCTTTTCTACTGAATACATTAGATGTAGATGTTTTTCCTCTATCCACGACTTCTTTAGCCCCATCACCTTCTTCAACCACCACATACACGACGACATGCATAGACACAAATTTACCTCCAACGATATTGATTACATTAATAAACTTTCTAATATCATAATCATCAACAATAACACAATAATACAGTTACACATGGTGTTGATATGACAACCTATCTTTTTATTCATCGGGAATATCTATCTTAGTTTTCTCCAAATAAACAAATTCAGTGATTGTGATGGTCATGTAAATTCCATACCATAATAAAACATTATTGATATCCTTGTGGCCATATATATATATATATATATATATATATATATATATATATATATATATATATATATATATATATATATATATATGTACTAGTAAAAATATGTATGATATAGTAGTTGAAACCAACATAGTTGTCAACTTATACCAAATACTAGTTAACTATAAAAAATATAAAAAAACAAAACAACAATACAAAACCATATTTTTTGGGTTTAAAATGGTAGGTTTTGAAAAATCTACTTTCTAAAAACCCTAGCTTAGCAAGAGCATACCACGGTTTTGTAATAAAAATTAAAAATAAAAATTATACAAAACCCCAAAGTATAAGTTTGGACCGAAAAAGTAGGCGATCTTTAGTAAACTATGTATTCCCTCTCGGTTGCTATTTTGGTAGTTTCCATAATTTATTTTTTATAATTTTTTCTTTGGTATACTCGGCAACTTAGGAAACTCTGCAGGGGTTTTCAGTTTTTACTTTTTACACAAATAATCTGGATCTATAATAAACCCCCAAGACGTGCCAATCCTGATTGAACCAGTCTCCTGTTAATTATTCAATCACTCTCCCTCGGCACAACATTCATACACGATCAGGTAAATTATTTGTACATGAAGATTTTGTGCGTGTGTGTTTATACGTGATTTGAGAGAATATAGATGTTAATGCATACATATCCTTTTTCTCGTATTAACTCGTGACCAGTGCGGCAGAGCCATAATCTTTATTATCAGTACTCTACTTTCAATTTCCTCTACCAAACCCTAAAATTTTTTTATCTGCAAATTGTTCATATACATATTTGAGAGCAGTTGTGTCCTCTTTACTTATAAACTTGGAATTGGTAAAATTTAGTTTTATATGATGCTGATTTGTTAGCTTTTATGTTTGCATTATATTAGGTTATTTATTTATATGTTATTATTTTTTTTATATTTTTCTTATAGTTTGGGTTTTTCTAGTTAAAATTTGACATGTACTTATCTCAACAATGCATTCATGAAATAGGTATCTTAGCTTAGTATTTTGTCCCGACGTTCTTTTAATACAATAAGTACTTGTATATATGTGTGCAACTCTTGTAAGTTGTATACGTTATGTGGACTTTTTAATTACCATGTTCTGAAATGTTTATTTTACTGTGGCAAGTGTAGGAATGGCTAATACAAGTATTATGACTAGAAACAAGAATCATGATGATGCATCAAGCAGTAACATGATCAAGACTTGTGACAACAGTAATGCAGCAGCACCTTGGTCAGATCTTAACCATGATATGCTTCTATTAGTTATGATGCAACTTGGAGTTGTTGATTTTCTTGCATTTAGTAGTGTTTGCAAGTCATGGAGGTCAGTCTCACTCTCTAACAAGAAAAGGATTATGGCATCCAAACCACCCATGTTAATGCGGATATCTACACGTGGTAATGAGAAAGAGTACTGCCTAGAGGAATTTGGAGGAAGAAAATTCAAATCTATAATTCCCCATTCTAAAAGAAGGATCTATGTTGGATTAATATGTGGTTACTTTATCTTGTATGGGTCGGAAACCAGGGACTTTTTGCTTGTGAATCCTATCACAGGACATGAGCTTCATTTCCCTCGTGTCCCCACGTATGTCTATAGCGGTGAATCAAGAGTTAGTGCTATCCTTGTTTTCTCATCTTCAGCATGTAAATGGGTGTTTTTTATCTCAAAGAGATGCACTTGTCAAATATGGTTTTCTATAGCGGGTGAAGGAAAATGGAATCATGTGTCTTCCAGTTCCAACATCTTTGATATACATGCTTTCAAGGGGAAGATACATACCTTACACTCTATTGATCATTATTCTTGGGAAGTAGGACATTTAAGTGAAATGAGACTCAATCCAAAGCCCAAACTGAGGTTGCTTGAAACCAAGGATTTTCTGAACCAAAACTTCTTGAAACCGAAGTTTGTAAGTTTGGGTGAAAATCTGACTCTGATGGAAACCTATTTCAGAGATTCGTACAATGTTCATGAAGTGGATTTTGGCAAAATGAAATGGCTGCCGTTTGAAGAGACAAGAGATGAATATGAATTTTATAATATCGACACCGGGCCTATTCCTGCTATTATACGGGAGTCGTTGGTTGACCCTCAGTCATGACGTTACTGATAAAAGGAAATAGGCAGGTTTTTAGCACTCTTGTTTTTGTTTTTTTATATTTTCAGATGTTGAGAATCACCATCCGTGTATTTGGAATTTGCAATTAATTGTTTGGTTGCCACACACCCTTTTGCTTTGCAAGTTCTATCAATCATATATCCCTTTTATGTGATGTCTTGCCCTTTTCTTTATAATCGATGTCTATTCATTATGTGTAGCATATTGGCATGGTGTGTTTGCGTACGAAGGAGTTTTTTTTTTTTTTTTTTTTTTTTTTTGTGTGTGTGTAAATTGAAAATGTTCTTGAGAAAATGATGGTGACTATGGTGGTGGTATTTTTTCCATTCCCGATTATGATTTTACTTATTGACCTATGTTTACTATTTGTGTGTAGTTTTTTTAATGACTCGTTCAGTTTATAATTGATAGTTTTTATCCGGTTATGATTATTTGTTAAAGATCAAAAAGGTGGGTTTACATTGGATGAGATCGATTTTGTCATCTTGAGAATTTAGCGTAGTCTTTTTCCTTTTAAATTATGAGCTAAATTACTTGATGTATCTCTTTGATGAGTTTCGTTCACCCTATATATGATCTCCTAAATTCAAACATTCACACAGTCATTTTGATGGTTCGTTGTTCATATGTTCTTGGTGATTGTTAATTTGGGTAAAAATGAAAATTCAGAATATTCGTTCATGATAAAAACTATAATTTATTCAATTATAATTGTAAAAATGGTTACGTTATGATTGTCAAGTTTCAACTTCTGTATCGTAATCTTCAAAAATACTTGGATTTTTATATGAGGTAAAAGACACACCTTCATCTAAATAGAGCAAAAATAGTTATTAATAAATTAAAAACATTAGAAATAATAATAAGAAAACAAATGAATACCTTTTGTTAACAATTTACTACAACCAACTTTGTGAACACGTTAGAGCTTTTATTGTGTTTGAATTAAGTTGACTTAGATGTGGAATTGTCTATATGCACTTGCACTAAATGAGGATTCAGAAGCAACGGTAAGCACATAAATGGCCAATATATCCTCGGTTATTGCTTTAAATTGGGGATACATTATTGCCTATAGCTTCGACCACACCAAAATATTAATGTCTTAAGATTCGGGCTTAATCCCTTCCTCTAAATAATGATCAAGCTCATAATATTTCAAAACCAAGGAACCTTATATTTGGCACATACTCTTCCAGGATAAATTTTCATCACAACCTATTCAATTGTGGAATCTAATTCTTATCCCATATAATCTCCACTATCATATAAATTTTCCATACTTTTCACTTGGTATTCCTTCACCAAATCCGTCACACCCTATTTATTTCATAAGTAAATAGACGAAATTACTGAATGAATTGTAGCCCTAAAATTTTAATTATATAGCAAGGTATTGATTTTGGGAAGCCAAACGCCATGAGTTGGATTATTCGAGGGTCAAAGTATAAATATGAGATTTATTTTGTAAATATTTTAGAAGATAGGGGGGACGGTTGGTAAGTTTTAGACCTAATATGAAAGGATTTATGAAAACGGGGGCTAAAGAGTTAATTATGGACCTTATTGAAAATAATTATAGAGGAGGGGTTGCATGGTAACTTTGAGGACTTAAGTTGAAGGGTTTTTGGTTGGCTGGGGTTAAAAAGGTAAAATTCGGACTTCATTTGTAAAGGATTCAGGAGGCAGGGTTCGAATGGTAAATTTTGGATCATATTTGGAAAGAATTCATTCAGCAGGGACTAGTTATGACATTATGGAAATAAGTTAGATTGGTGATGGGTACATAACCCACTGTGTAACCCTAACCCTAGTTGTGTATATAGCCGCCAACCTTGTATCTCCCATCACTGGCTGCCGCCTAGTCGAGTTCGATCACCGCCACTACAATCTCGTTGCAGGAAAAGTAATTAGCAGATAATGAAGAATCATTGCTCACCGGGGATAAGTTGTGAACTGACGATGCAAGGCCTGGAATGATCCGGGGCTGTTGCCGCTGCTTCCCTCCTTAAAGAAGACGAAGGTGGAACGAACGCCCTCCTTTGTCGCTGCTGCTACTGTTGCTCACTTCATTCTTTCTTCTTGGATCTCCGGTGCGACATGTAGTCATAACCATCGCCGTCGCTTAGTTCCAGTTGTCATCCGCCAACCCAAAGAAGTTACTTTGGTGTGCTTCAGCTCGTGGGTCGCAAGCTTGGGGGTTGGCTGTTGTTGCTGCTTGATTGTGAAGGCTCATTTGGCCAGTGAAACCCGTGAATAGCCGCTATGGCGGCCAACCATGGCGGTTGCCGCCGTCAACGCTGTTGCTGTCGTTTTTCGGTGCCTCTGCCGCAACCTTGAGTCACCAGGTGGGTGGCTGGAGTGTATAGTGTAACCTGAAGTGAGTGGATGTGTGTTTGGTGTAGCTGGAAGACCGAGAATTGCCGGTGGTAGCTACCGCCATGTGTGTGTTTATCTTGTGAGTGGGTGTGTGTTTACTTGAGATTTAGCCTTGTAAAATGTAATTAGAAATGGATTAATGAAAAGAAAACTAAAACCACCACCATAGGGTGGTGGCTGCCGCCTCCTGCCACCACCAGCCACCATGTCGGGTGGTAGTGTGCCTTGTTGGATTATGACTCGTCTGGATGTTTGGATAAAGGAGCTAATAAACCCTAATGGGCCCAATGAGGCTTAATGGACCTAAGAAACCCTATTAGGCTTAATGATATTCTAGTGCGCCTAATAGGCCCAATTAAGCCCTAGTTGATCTAAAAGCCCAACAAATTGATAAATGGGCTAGTATTTGGGTTGGAAAGTCCTAATGCCAATAAAACGCTAATTTTGAGAATTTATCGGGACACACATGAAAATTATTTAATAACTTTATATTAAATAATAATCATTGGTAGAAATTAATCTAAGCAATATTGGACTTAGTGGATTAAGTCCTTAGTAGATTAAGTCCTTAGTGGGTTAAGTCCTTAGTGGGTTAAGTCCTTAGTGGGTTAAGTCCTTAATGGGTTAAGTGAGAAACACTTAACCCCAATTGTCATTTTATGTGAAACCCTAACTTCACTTGGGTTTATTGTTGGTCCTTTTATTGGGTCTTGATGATTGGATTATTAATGGGCCATCCAAGATCAAGGAAATGGATTAGAACAATTAATGGGCTTTGAGGTAAGACCCATATGAAGAGTTGGGCCCAATTTGGAAAATTAGGCCATAGTTGGGCCTTAATGACTATATGATATTGGAGCATTAGAATGTCAAAGGTTGGATTGGAATAAATGGTTGGGCCTTATGGTAAGACCTTGTAAAGGTTTGGGCCCAATTTGGAAAATTGGGCCATGTGTTGGGCTTTGACTCATAGTTGACTTTTGGGCCTTTGGATTGGGCCTTGGGCTTGAATAAAGATAAGTTAGGGGTAAAGTAGTATTTACCCCAAGTATGTATTTATGGTTATGTGTTGGAACCTAATTATTAATTAGGTGATGTTTTGATATTAACAGTTTGGGAATTTGTCATCCAGCAGTTAAGGTTGAGTACGTGGGACTTTAGTAGTGTGGGGTTGAGTCTACGGGACTTCAGTAGTGTGAGCTGAGTTACCTTCCTGTAGAAGTGGGTCTAAGGCCACAATGTCGACCCACTAGTAGGAGTTGTATGATAGATGATTGTCTTTGTGATAACCATCTAGGTTTGCTACTACCTTATATGTTTTATGTGTAATTGTGTTATGTGATAGTGTTAGTAGGGGGAATAGTCCTCGGTTACCGGTCGATAGGGCCGAAGAGGTAGTTTAGTACCCAGCTATGCTAGACAGATTATGATATGTGATATGATATTATGTGGTAATAGTATGGGGTGAAATAGTCCCTAGAGTTCCATTTTCAGGACCGATGGGTAGGTCAGCACCTCAGAATGGCTTGACATGGGTAGGTCAGCACCCCAGAATGGCTTGATGCGGGTATGTAGCACCCCAGAATGGCTTGACATGGGTAGGTCGGCACCCCAAAATAGCCGGAGCGGGTAGGTCGGGCACCCAGAATTACCTGACAGTATGTATGCTTTATGATTGTACGTTATGTTGTATGATGGGGGAACTCACTAAGCTTCGTGCTTATAGTTTTCACTTTTGGTTTCGGGAACCTCATTTTCAAAGGAAAGAAGTCGGCTCGATTGCAGCGCATCACACTATGGTGTTATGTACATGAGATCTTGGGGATTATACTATGATATTGTTTTATGATAACATGTTTTGATTATTTTTACTTTGGTTTTGACATGACATGATATTATGGATGTTTATTTATACTAATGGTTTTATAATAACGTATTTAAAAATGAAATTGTTGGCGTGTATATTTGGGATGTTACAAAATCATCACATTTCTTTTTTATTCTACTATAATTAGATCCAAACAATCATTAAAATTCTATAATTTCTATGTTGCATGTATCCGGGATCAAACACACACACACACACAACACAAAGAGTGAGGAAATTTTCTATATTTAACAATAAAAAATACTTCAAAAAATATATTAAAAATATAATAGTCACGAGGACTATATCTACATTTTTGTCAAAGGGAAAATGACCCAACAGCCTACTATGTATTTCAATTTTACTCTTTCGGTCTTTAGAGTTTTTTACGTGCCTTTTGAGGGAACAAATTATTTTTTGTCGGGTTGATTTAGTCACATTTGACAAAATGAAGGTGTAACCCTGTTACCCCTTTACCACATAGGCATGTTTCTTGATTTTATAGAGTCAAACCTAATGTCTCTCTCTCTCTTTTTTTTCTCTCTCTCTCTATAAAGAAAAACACGATACCAATCCATTTCTCACCTTCTCTTCCTCCTTCACCCACCATTATGCCATTGTCCACCACCTATTTGAAAGAAGCCTTAAGAGATAGGGTTTGCTTAACCTAAATGTCATTTGCGAAAGATAAACAAGGGCCACCACTTTGGCTACCATCAACGAAGATCAAGGACACGAGCTGCAGTTGTCGATGGATTTTGTTTTGAGAAAAGATAGCAACTGATCGAGTGTTTGGTCATTAGAACCGGCAGCAACTAGGCTGAGGACGACATGGATGGGAAGGGGAGAAAATAGAGTGTTGGAGTTTGGGGATTTCTTGGAGAGGAGGTGGTTTGCGAGTGTGATTGAGACATGGGTTTGTCTGGTGATTGATTGTTGGATGTCCATTTTTGTTTTTGGGAATAAAATTGGAAAAGATGGAATCAATGGATAAGATGGTAGCGTTGGATGTTCATTTTTGGGTATTCTCTCTCTCTCTCTCTCTCTCTCTCTCTCTCGCTTTCTCTCTCTCTCTCTCTCTCTTTTATTGAGTCACCAGTGATTTCTATAAATCACAATTTTCTACATCAGAAAACGAACCCCTAGATTTTTTTTTTTTTTTGCATTCATTCTCTTTAGTAAAATACATCAGAGAGGATCACCAAATCTTTGATAGAAATTAATATTTGATAGCCTAAAGACGATATCAGGAAAATAGTTCTGGCCACCAACATGGCTAAGACAAGCATCACCATTAATGATGTAATTTTTTTGGTCGACTGTGAAAAAGCCAAAGAGATGTCTATGATGCACTCAACAACACCGCATGTTTCCTTAAACCTAGATCTTGAAGGCTTTCGCTCTCCAAGTAGAGATGCACAAAACCTGAATCCGATCCGGATCCAAATCCGAATCCGATCCGGTTTTGCTTACGTCATCAAAAATCCGATTCGGTCCCAGTCAAAATCCGATCCGATTCCAACCAAAATCCGAATCTGATTCTAATCCGATTTGAAACCGGACTAAACCGATTTTAGTGGGTTTTTAGCGGATTTTTGGGCAGATTTGGATCCGATTTTTAGAAAATACGGTTTATGATCCAGTATCAAATCTTATTTGGAATATAGTATTACAATTCGATTGAAAGTCCAGTGTTAAATCTGATCCGATCCGGTTTGGTCAAAACCAGTTTTGACCCAATCTGGTTTCAGATTGGATCCGATTTGAATAGTGAAACCGGTTTTTCTGTGCATCTATATCGCCAAGTAAGTTTAATGTAACATCCCAAAAATCACGACTAAAATTTTATTTTTAAAACATTACTAAAAGCTTATTCATAAAAACCGTATCATAAATCATAACATAAACTGAAAATGTAAGCACGAAGCTTAGTGAGCTCCCCCAAACTACCACAAATCATACAATAACATATAAAGCACATACTGGGCCTTGTCCACTGCATCGGACCGAGGTCCGGACTAACTGGGGCCTTGCCCCCTGCATTGGACCGAAGTCCGGAAACTGACTAGGACCATGTCCCCTGCATCGGACCGAAAGCCGGACTAACTGGGGCCTTGCCACCTGCATCGGACCGAAGTTCGGAAACTGACTGGGACCTTGTCCCCTGCATCGGACCGAAGTACGGACTAACTGGGGCCTTGCCCCCTGCATCGGACCGAAGTCCGGAAACTGACTGAACATAGCATGGCATAACTGTTGGTTGTCGAGGCCAACACAAATAATAACCCTAAATGTTACACACTAAAATAGTGTATAGTGGTAAAGGGATCGAATCCACGGAGATTTGTTCAATTTCTAACTCTATGAAAAATCTCTTTGTAAAAATACTTGTAAAATAACAATAAAAATAAAATGGGGGGTTTTGGTGTTTTGAATACTTGATGCTAACTAGAATTAACTATGATTTAAATAATCAATTGCAACAAAAATAAGAATTTGATGTAAAATCAATAAGGGAAAGATGGTTGACTTAAAGTTTTCTCACTTTGACTTTTGATGAACATATCATTAGAATTCAATGGTGCAATACTTGTTTTAAATCCTCAATTTGGCTATAGTAATCCAAGGAGCTTGAGATTACCTAGACTTTTCTTAATTGTTGAAATGGCTAGAGAAGCTCATAACAATTTCCTTAGTCAAAGTCACTAATTCCAAATAGCATGTAATTAGTGAAAGTCAACTAGCATTAAGAACCAAAAAGTCACCAAATCCAAGAGGGGTCAAATGCTTTCACCACCATGTTGGAGGAAATGTTTTTATGATTGTGTGAAGTAAAATCAACACAAAAATCATTTGTTGCTTGCTAATTTGAGGATCCTTTACTTAATCAAGAAATTAGCCAACTAATCACCACAAACACATTTAAACTCATGAACTAAAACATACAAGTAATGATAAGATGTTAAAACACAAAATATTTCCATAAAGATTCAAGAACATGTTCATGGATTCTTCAACATTCAACAAAAGTTCAAAGGATTAAACAAAAGTCAACCAAGATTAGTTTAGCCAAGCATGGCTAAACACAAAGAAACAAAGTTAGAGAAATTTGTACCAAACATTAAGCAAGAATCAAGAGGTAAAAATATGGTGTTCTTCAAGGGTTCTTGGCCTTCAAAAGTCTTCAAAACTCCAGAGAGAATCTCCAAAAATCGGATGTGCAAGTGTATCCAAAAGATGGGCACCAACCTTCCTCAAATAGCCCAAAAGAAGGATTTCCGAAATTGCCCCTGCAGGGCCTTGCGCGACCCGCGTGCTGCTGCGCGGGTGGGTTGCGCGGGTGGCACCTGACATGGGCTCCTTTGAGATTTTGGGCCTCTAAAGCATATCCCACTAGCCCAGATCGAATCCAATCACCTCCTAGCCCATTTTCTTCAAGTTTTTCTTCATTTAAAGCCCAATTTGACCTCTCTAAATCCTCCAAAGCTCGTGAACTCGCCCGATTAATAATTTTCATACGCTTGAATGTTCCCCCGCATCTTTCAAATTTAAAGCTCAATTCTTCCAAGCCTTCAAGCAATTGACAAGTCCACCCCATGAATCACCTTCATAGCCATCAAGCATGAAATCTCCAATTCCCTTCAAGCCCAATCGCCTCGCAAGAGTGCCGCCCCGCTAGTTTCCAAGAAAATCTGCAATAATGCTCAAGAAACTAGAAAGTACCCCGAAATGGTCATAAAAATAACAAAAGGGAAAATATGCATGAAAGTTAACTAAAATGCGAATGAAATGTACTAAAATAAACTATAAAAATAAGTAAATAAAATGAAGCTATCAAATCACCCCAAGCTTAAACCTTACTTGTCCTCAAGTAAGACAAGACTAAATGAACTTGGGATGAACTACCCTAGAAATAAAAAGAATGGATAGAACCATGGAACCTGTTCGACGTTAGTCAACATGGTCAGAATTGATTTCGTTGCTATCTCACAACTTTTTCATCCGATGACAATGGAACCATAAACCACAGCCAGGACAACTCCTTTAGGTGAGTAAGGAGGGATGAGCAGTCGCAGCCTCAATGGAACATGTATACAATGAAGAACATCTGTAGTAGGGAGAAAGCAACTGGATGGGCTCGGCTGGAGCTCTTCTTTAAGTGTACACTCTGATCTCACGTTTGTCGGTTTCTCTCATGTGTAACTAGGTTTAATCGCTCGGGCACCGTTTTAGGAATCAGTTCACTTAGTGTTGGCCCAAACCTCCCGTAGTATCCGACTCGACAGTCTCTCCAACATCACCAATTTGTGAGAGAGAAAAAAAAAATATATAACTCGATCTATATACCATAAAACAAATCTATACAAATGAATATCAAATGTCGGGTGACCAAGATGTTGGGAAATTTGTTCAATAATTGAACCGGCCACCTATCTAAGATAGTTGCGACTGAAAATTTGCATGCTTCATTTTGTTTTTGTTTTTTTTTTTTTGTTTTTTTTTTGTTTTTTTTTTTGTTTTTTTTTGTTTTTTTTTTGATGAGTAAACCCTTTGACTCAAAATTTGGTTCCCAAAGGTGTGTAGGTGGAACCGAAAGGGTAATGATATAATCCGAATGGCCTAAGTGTGGAAATGACCATGTGTGGAGCATAAAGATGTAATGTAGGCTCCTTTTCAAACTTGTGGTTTTTCAAAGATAATGAAGATGTCCAAATGTGGACTAAAAGACTCTCTAAATTCTAAGAAAATCGCAAAAAGATATGGTGATGTAAAGAGACCGGATATGGATTCTACTCGGGGACAAGCACCAATGCTTCATCCTAACAGTTCAAACATGATCAAGTGTGATCCTCTCCGCGGTAGTGACCGCAAGGCTAAGAACACCCATTGCTATAGTATATCCTACATTTGTTAGTATTGTATGCATAATTCTTCATGAAACTACCTGGCCATGATCACTTACCCCTTTAAGCTACCAGCATCCGATCCCAAGTATGAAATCCCAAACTGCAGCTAGTGGTCCCGATTCGATGGGTGAGATAGCAAAAAGATCCTGGACCAATAATGATACAATAATTGTGAACCTGTTCCATGGCATCCAAGAGAGGTGAGAATAAACAGACAACAAAAATGCATGAATGCTAATGTCTTAAGCTAAATGTTATGCAAAAATAAAAAGTAGAAAAGAAGAAAATAAAATCTTTTTGAAATTTTATAAAATAAAAAAAAATGAATGCAAATTAACTTAAACTAATATGTTATGCAACCTAACTAAAAATGCATGAAAAAGAGTAAGAAAAAAAAGGGAAATGCCCCACCCCAAGCTTAAGAACAAGCATTGTCCTCAATGCTTAAGGAAAGGGCGGAAAGAACCTAAATCGGAGGGTCGGGCGGCGGGAAATGTCTGTGGCGGTGGTTTCGTGAAATTACGACCGGTAGAACTCCGCCAATCTTGAATTTTCGAGCGAGGTGGGTGCTGGAAGGTTATATGAGAGGAATGGAGTAGGAGATCAAGATGATTAAATGAAGAAGAAGAGAAGCTGAACATTTTAATCTACGGGTCAAAAAGGGTCAATTTTGGTCAATGTTGGTCAAGAAAAGTCAAAAGGTCAACTCATTAAAACCTTTGGTCAACACCTGGTCAAATAATAGCCAAAAATAGCCCAAATTGCCCAGCACAGTGCGCGGGTCGCGCAGTGTAGCACGCGGGTCGCGCAGACCTTGCAGTTAAGTCTTGGGCCAATGTCGCTTCATCACACCTGGCCGCGCAACCCACCCGCGCAACAGCACGCGGGTCGCGCAACCCGCTGATCCTGATCTTCATTTTCGCTTCATTTTTCTTCGTTTTTTCACCCGTTCTTGCTTTGGAAGGCCCCAAACACCTAGAAACTCTTGATTTCTTCAAAAACAACTCTTTTGAATCCCAAAAATATCTTCCAAACTCATTTATTCAAATTAAAAACACGAAAACACAATGCTTTCCAAAAATGCCCTTCTTTAACGTCTTTGGCGAGACGCCTCCAAACTTCACTTTAACACTTTGGGGCGTCCAAATGGACAACATCTTGGACATTTGAATCAAAAAATTCATTGAATGGCTTCAATCGATGTCCATTAACCTTGTAAATTTTCCCCGTGTCGACATTTTTTAATTTCCGCACCTCCATTGGGACTCTTTTCTTGTATTTGACTTTCTTTTTACGGGAGAACCATACCGGACTCAGACCTTTGATAATAGCAATCATCCAACCATATTCTTTCTTGTACTTGTTTATTAAGGTGACCAACTCTTCCTTCTTTGACATGGTTTTTGAGTAGGTGATCGGTTGGGCGTCTTCTTTCTTGTGATACGTATCCTTTGAAGAGTCCGACAAATTTATCGCTTCCATCTCTTGTGGTTGGTCTACCAATGGAGTTAGTTTCTTAATGGTAGTGGGCGGCTCAACCTCTCTTTCATTAACCCCTATCACTTCCTCTATAGTTTCATTGTCAGCTTTTTCAATTTCTTCTTCTTCTTTGACAACCTCTTCCACTTCTTCATATAACACTCTTGGGTCATCAAAAATTTTCTCATCATTCAAAGGAATGGAACAAGAACTATGCGATGGGCTCTTTTCGGATGGTAATTTGTCTTGAGCTTCTATTAAACTAATTGATTGAGCAATTTGTGTTATTTGTTGCTCTAAGCTTTTGAGGCTAGCTTGGGTTGTTTCCTGAAAAATGTGGGTAGAAGTGGCAATGCTTTTAACAACGTCCTCTAAGGACATGCTTGGCGTTTCAGTTTGTTGAGGAGGGTAAGGATAGGGTTCTTGGAACAATGGAGTTGGTGGGTATTGGTTATTTCCCCAAGTTTGGTATGGGTTTTGGTATTGGTTATTTCCCCAAACTTGGTTGTTGTCCCACCATTGATCATGTTGAGGTTGATCATAACTCGATTGGTTTGAAAAATAGTAGCTTCCCTTCTCTTGCACGTCTCCCCATTCTCCTTGTAAATATGAACACATGTCGGAATGATGTCCATTTTGGGCACAAAAATCGCAAAGAAGAGGTGTGGGATGCACACTTTGGTCACTTTCAATCATCATAACTAACTGAGCTAGCTCAGAAAGTCGCTCTTCGGTGCAAGGAGTGTTCATCTCCGAACCATACTTCTTTTTTTTTTTTTTTTTTTTTTTTTTTTTTACTTTCAGGAATTTAAATTTGAGTACCTGCACAATGAGATCTAGGCATAGAGAAACAAATTGATTAAAAATAAACCAATCCCCGGCAACGGCGCCAAAAATTTGGTGGTTGTCGAGGCCAACACAAATAATAACCCTAAATGTTACACACTAAAATAGTGTATAGTGGTAAAGGGATCGAATCCACGGAGATTGGTTCAATTTCTAACTCTATGAAAAATCTCTTTGTAAAAATACTTGTAAAATAACAATAAAAATAAAATGGGGGGTTTTGGTGTTTTGAATACTTGATGCTAACTAGAATTAACTATGATTTAAATAGACAATTGCAACAAAAATAAGAATTTGATGTAAAATCAATAAGGGAAAGATGGTTGACTTAAAGTTTTCTCACTTTGACTTTTGATGAACATATCATTAGAATTCAATGGTGCAATACTTGTTTTAAATCCTCAATTTGGCTATAGTAATCCAAGGAGCTTGAGATTACCTAGACTTTTCTTAATTGTTGAAATGGCTAGAGAAGCTCATAACAATTTCCTTAGTCAAAGTCACTAATTCCAAATAGCATGTAATTAGTGAAAGTCAACTAGCATTAAGAACCAAAAAGTCACCAAATCCAAGAGGGGTCAAATGCTTTCACCACCATGTTGGAGGAAATGTTTTTATGATTGTGTGAAGTAAAATCAACACAAAAATCATTTGTTGCTTGCTAATTTGAGGATCCTTTACTTAATCAAGAAATTAGCCAACTAATCACCACAAACACATTTAAACTCATGAACTAAAACATACAAGTAATGATAAGATGTTAAAACACAAAATATTTCCATAAAGATTCAAGAACATGTTCATGGATTCTTCAACATTCAACAAAAGTTCAAAGGATTAAACAAAAGTCAACCAAGATTAGTTTAGCCAAGCATGGCTAAACACAAAGAAACAAAGTTAGAGAAATTTGTACCAAACATTAAGCAAGAATCAAGAGGTAAAAATATGGTGTTCTTCAAGGGTTCTGGGCCTTCAAAAGTCTTCAAAACTCCAGAGAGAATCTCCAAAAATCGGATGTGCAAGTGTATCCAAAAGATGGGCACCAACCTTCCTCAAATAGCCCAAAAGAAGGATTTCCGAAATTGCCCCTGCAGGGCCTTGCGCGACCCGCGTGCTGCTGCGCGGGTGGGTTGCGCGGGTGGCACCTGACATGGGCTCCTTTGAGATTTTGGGCCTCTAAAGCATATCCCACTAGCCCAGATCGAATCCAATCACCTCCTAGCCCATTTTCTTCAAGTTTTTCTTCATTTAAAGCCCAATTTGACCTCTCTAAATCCTCCAAAGCTCGTGAACTCGCCCGATTAATAATTTTCATACGCTTGAATGTTCCCCCGCATCTTTCAAATTTAAAGCTCAATTCTTCCAAGCCTTCAAGCAATTGACAAGTCCACCCCATGAATCACCTTCATAGCCATCAAGCATGAAATCTCCAATTCCCTTCAAGCCCAATCGCCTCGCAAGAGTGCCGCCCCGCTAGTTTCCAAGAAAATCTGCAATAATGCTCAAGAAACTAGAAAGTACCCCGAAATGGTCATAAAAATAACAAAAGGGAAAATATGCATGAAAGTTAACTAAAATGCGAATGAAATGTACTAAAATAAACTATAAAAATAAGTAAATAAAATGAAGCTATCAAATCACCCCAAGCTTAAACCTTACTTGTCCTCAAGTAAGACAAGACTAAATGAACTTGGGATGAACTACCCTAGAAATAAAAAGAATGGATAGAACCATGGAACCTGTTCGACGTTAGTCAACATGGTCAGAATTGATTTCGTTGCTATCTCACAACTTTTTCATCCGATGACAATGGAACCATAAACCACAGCCAGGACAACTCCTTTAGGTGAGTAAGGAGGGATGAGCAGTCGCAGCCTCAATGGAACATGTATACAATGAAGAACATCTGTAGTAGGGAGAAAGCAACTGGATGGGCTCGGCTGGAGCTCTTCTTTAAGTGTACACTCTGATCTCACGTTTGCCGGTTTCTCTCATGTGTAACTAGGTTTAATCGCTCGGGCACCGTTTTAGGAATCAGTTCACTTAGTGTTGGCCCAAACCTCCCGTAGTATCCGACTCGACAGTCTCTCCAACATCACCAATTTGTGAGAGAGAAAAAAAAAATATATAACTCGATCTATATACCATAAAACAAATCTATACAAATGAATATCAAATGTCGGGTGACCAAGATGTTGGGAAATTTGTTCAATAATTGAACCGGCCACCTATCTAAGATAGTTGCGACTGAAAATTTGCATGCTTCATTTTGTTTTTGTTTTTGTTTTTGTTTTTTTTTTTTTGTTTTTTTTTTGTTTTTTTTTTTGTTTTTTTTTGTTTTTTTTTTGATGAGTAAACCCTTTGACTCAAAATTTGGTTCCCAAAGGTGTGTAGGTGGAACCGAAAGGGTAATGATATAATCCGAATGGCCTAAGTGTGGAAATGACCATGTGTGGAGCATAAAGATGTAATGTAGGCTCCTTTTCAAACTTGTGGTTTTTCAAAGATAATGAAGATGTCCAAATGTGGACTAAAAGACTCTCTAAATTCTAAGAAAATCGCAAAAAGATATGGTGATGTAAAGAGACCGGATATGGATTCTACTCGGGGACAAGCACCAATGCTTCATCCTAACAGTTCAAACATGATCAAGTGTGATCCTCTCCGCGGTAGTGACCGCAAGGCTAAGAACACCCATTGCTATAGTATATCCTACATTTGTTAGTATTGTATGCATAATTCTTCATGAAACTACCTGGCCATGATCACTTACCCCTTTAAGCTACCAGCATCCGATCCCAAGTATGAAATCCCAAACTGCAGCTAGTGGTCCCGATTCGATGGGTGAGATAGCAAAAAGATCCTGGACCAATAATGATACAATAATTGTGAACCTGTTCCATGGCATCCAAGAGAGGTGAGAATAAACAGACAACAAAAATGCATGAATGCTAATGTCTTAAGCTAAATGTTATGCAAAAATAAAAAGTAGAAAAGAAGAAAATAAAATCTTTTTGAAATTTTATAAAATAAAAAAAAATGAATGCAAATTAACTTAAACTAATATGTTATGCAACCTAACTAAAAATGCATGAAAAAGAGTAAGAAAAAAAAGGGAAATGCCCCACCCCAAGCTTAAGAACAAGCATTGTCCTCAATGCTTAAGGAAAGGGCGGAAAGAACCTAAATCGGAGGGTCGGGCGGCGGGAAATGTCTGTGGCGGTGGTTTCGTGAAATTACGACCGGTAGAACTCCGCCAATCTTGAATTTTCGAGCGAGGTGGGTGCTGGAAGGTTATATGAGAGGAATGGAGTAGGAGATCAAGATGATTAAATGAAGAAGAAGAGAAGCTGAACATTTTAATCTACGGGTCAAAAAGGGTCAATTTTGGTCAATGTTGGTCAAGAAAAGTCAAAAGGTCAACTCATTAAAACCTTTGGTCAACACCTGGTCAAATAATAGCCAAAAATAGCCCAAATTGCCCAGCACAGTGCGCGGGTCGCGCAGTGTAGCACGCGGGTCGCGCAGACCTTGCAGTTAAGTCTTGGGCCAATGTCGCTTCATCACACCTGGCCGCGCAACCCACCCGCGCAACAGCACGCGGGTCGCGCAACCCGCTGATCCTGATCTTCATTTTCGCTTCATTTTTCTTCGTTTTTTCACCCGTTCTTGCTTTGGAAGGCCCCAAACACCTAGAAACTCTTGATTTCTTCAAAAACAACTCTTTTGAATCCCAAAAATATCTTCCAAACTCATTTATTCAAATTAAAAACACGAAAACACAATGCTTTCCAAAAATGCCCTTCTTTAACGTCTTTGGCGAGACGCCTCCAAACTTCACTTTAACACTTTGGGGCGTCCAAATGGACAACATCTTGGACATTTGAATCAAAAAATTCATTGAATGGCTTCAATCGATGTCCATTAACCTTGTAAATTTTCCCCGTGTCGACATTTTTTAATTTCCGCACCTCCATTGGGACTCTTTTCTTGTATTTGACTTTCTTTTTACGGGAGAACCATACCGGACTCAGACCTTTGATAATAGCAATCATCCAACCATATTCTTTCTTGTACTTGTTTATTAAGGTGACCAACTCTTCCTTCTTTGACATGGTTTTTGAGTAGGTGATCGGTTGGGCGTCTTCTTTCTTGTGATACGTATCCTTTGAAGAGTCCGACAAATTTATCGCTTCCATCTCTTGTGGTTGGTCTACCAATGGAGTTAGTTTCTTAATGGTAGTGGGCGGCTCAACCTCTCTTTCATTAACCCCTATCACTTCCTCTATAGTTTCATTGTCAGCTTTTTCAATTTCTTCTTCTTCTTTGACAACCTCTTCCACTTCTTCATATAACACTCTTGGGTCATCAAAAATTTTCTCATCATTCAAAGGAATGGAACAAGAACTATGCGATGGGCTCTTTTCGGATGGTAATTTGTCTTGAGCTTCTATTAAACTAATTGATTGAGCAATTTGTGTTATTTGTTGCTCTAAGCTTTTGAGGCTAGCTTGGGTTGTTTCCTGAAAAATGTGGGTAGAAGTGGCAATGCTTTTAACAACGTCCTCTAAGGACATGCTTGGCGTTTCAGTTTGTTGAGGAGGGTAAGGATAGGGTTCTTGGAACAATGGAGTTGGTGGGTATTGGTTATTTCCCCAAGTTTGGTATGGGTTTTGGTATTGGTTATTTCCCCAAACTTGGTTGTTGTCCCACCATTGATCATGTTGAGGTTGATCATAACTCGATTGGTTTGAAAAATAGTAGCTTCCCTTCTCTTGCACGTCTCCCCATTCTCCTTGTAAATATGAACACATGTCGGAATGATGTCCATTTTGGGCACAAAAATCGCAAAGAAGAGGTGTGGGATGCACACTTTGGTCACTTTCAATCATCATAACTAACTGAGCTAGCTCAGAAAGTCGCTCTTCGGTGCAAGGAGTGTTCATCTCCGAACCATACTTCTTTTTTTTTTTTTTTTTTTTTTTTTTTTTTACTTTCAGGAATTTAAATTTGAGTACCTGCACAATGAGATCTAGGCATAGAGAAACAAATTGATTAAAAATAAACCAATCCCCGGCAACGGCGCCAAAAATTTGGTGGTTGTCGAGGCCAACACAAATAATAACCCTAAATGTTACACACTAAAATAGTGTATAGTGGTAAAGGGATCGAATCCACGGAGATTGGTTCAATTTCTAACTCTATGAAAAATCTCTTTGTAAAAATACTTGTAAAATAACAATAAAAATAAAATGGGGGGTTTTGGTGTTTTGAATACTTGATGCTAACTAGAATTAACTATGATTTAAATAGACAATTGCAACAAAAATAAGAATTTGATGTAAAATCAATAAGGGAAAGATGGTTGACTTAAAGTTTTCTCACTTTGACTTTTGATGAACATATCATTAGAATTCAATGGTGCAATACTTGTTTTAAATCCTCAATTTGGCTATAGTAATCCAAGGAGCTTGAGATTACCTAGACTTTTCTTAATTGTTGAAATGGCTAGAGAAGCTCATAACAATTTCCTTAGTCAAAGTCACTAATTCCAAATAGCATGTAATTAGTGAAAGTCAACTAGCATTAAGAACCAAAAAGTCACCAAATCCAAGAGGGGTCAAATGCTTTCACCACCATGTTGGAGGAAATGTTTTTATGATTGTGTGAAGTAAAATCAACACAAAAATCATTTGTTGCTTGCTAATTTGAGGATCCTTTACTTAATCAAGAAATTAGCCAACTAATCACCACAAACACATTTAAACTCATGAACTAAAACATACAAGTAATGATAAGATGTTAAAACACAAAATATTTCCATAAAGATTCAAGAACATGTTCATGGATTCTTCAACATTCAACAAAAGTTCAAAGGATTAAACAAAAGTCAACCAAGATTAGTTTAGCCAAGCATGGCTAAACACAAAGAAACAAAGTTAGAGAAATTTGTACCAAACATTAAGCAAGAATCAAGAGGTAAAAATATGGTGTTCTTCAAGGGTTCTTGGCCTTCAAAAGTCTTCAAAACTCCAGAGAGAATCTCCAAAAATCGGATGTGCAAGTGTATCCAAAAGATGGGCACCAACCTTCCTCAAATAGCCCAAAAGAAGGATTTCCGAAATTGCCCCTGCAGGGCCTTGCGCGACCCGCGTGCTGCTGCGCGGGTGGGTTGCGCGGGTGGCACCTGACATGGGCTCCTTTGAGATTTTGGGCCTCTAAAGCATATCCCACTAGCCCAGATCGAATCCAATCACCTCCTAGCCCATTTTCTTCAAGTTTTTCTTCATTTAAAGCCCAATTTGACCTCTCTAAATCCTCCAAAGCTCGTGAACTCGCCCGATTAATAATTTTCATACGCTTGAATGTTCCCCCGCATCTTTCAAATTTAAAGCTCAATTCTTCCAAGCCTTCAAGCAATTGACAAGTCCACCCCATGAATCACCTTCATAGCCATCAAGCATGAAATCTCCAATTCCCTTCAAGCCCAATCGCCTCGCAAGAGTGCCGCCCCGCTAGTTTCCAAGAAAATCTGCAATAATGCTCAAGAAACTAGAAAGTACCCCGAAATGGTCATAAAAATAACAAAAGGGAAAATATGCATGAAAGTTAACTAAAATGCGAATGAAATGTACTAAAATAAACTATAAAAATAAGTAAATAAAATGAAGCTATCAATAACATATCAACTAGCATGAACACATATACTACATACTGCATCGAGTCGTAGCCCGGAACACATAACACATAACACATAGCACATAAATCCTGTCTGAGCCACGAAGGCGTCAAACATGTTGGATTAATGTCTAAGTCCATAACTATAATTGGTAAGACTTGACCCAACCCGGCATGGTCCATTTGGGTTGCATACCATCATGCACTTGGATAGACAATAATGAGAGAAATAAGACACTTATGGTTATTAATATATTATAAGTTCTAGTATATTAATAATAAGAATAATAAGATTATTTAATTAGTATTGATCAAGAATTAATCTAGGATTAATTAAGTGATCAAAAGAAGACTAATTAAATATATGGGTTGATTGTGTAAATCATCCATACTTATATAGTGAGCTAATGCTCCATGGATAATCAAGTTGGGCTAAAACCCATATGATGCTCCATGGATGCTCCATGGTGTATTTGAACCCATGGATCCAAGGAAATGGAAAGCCATGACAATTAAGGATTAACCCTAATTGTAACACTATATAATGATTGTATTCTTGACAAAAATCGGCCACTAGAGAGTGTAACAAAGGGCTAGCCGATTTCATGAAGTGTAGGACTCTCTCAAGTTATTCTAAGAGTTTTGATGATTGTGATTCCATTTGAGGCTTCCACACTATTGGGGCTAGGCACTCAAGCTTCATGAAGACTTTCTACATCCAAGAGGTATGTATTCTATCTTGTTATATTCATGTTTTTGTATGATAGATTAGGATAATACCTTGGATATTCTTATTTGCATGTATAATAGAGAAAACATAGATCCAAGGTATTTAGGGTTGCATGTACACTTAGGAGTGTTAGAATGCTCAAAACCCAACAGTGGTATCAGAGCCTAGGCTTGTTTTCTTGTTATACTTGCAAATGGAGCTGAAAAATCGAGTTTTGATGCTGTCAGCCCAGCAGACTCGCCGAGTCCATGAAGGGACTCGACGAGTCCAAGGCAAAATGCATCCAACTCGCCGAGTTATGTTCATGCACTCGACGAGTTGGACCCCAGACAGCATATTTTCGAGGTTTTTGGCTAGAAATGGACAAGGAACATTACCCTACGTTGTTTTTGAACTTATAAACTTGTTTTTTAATGTGGTAATGTTCATGCTAATCCATTTTTAAAGATAATTGTCAATAGATTCATGTTTTGTATTAGTTTAAGGTTTAGACTAATTACATGAAGAAGTTTGATATGAATTATCTTGTTCTTATGAGTTGCTTAGATTAATAGAAAACTTAATTGAAATAGTTGTTTTCAATCCATTTTAATCTAAGAGTTGAGTATAAAATGTGTTTGTGTAACTTGTCCTCAAGTTACATGAAGAGTCACATTAAAGACTCATAAAACTCATAAAAGTTGGTAATGGTTACAAAATGAAGAGTCTTGTGTCATTCAATTTTTTTTTTATGACTCCATAACTTGTCCTCAAGTTATGGAAATTCAAGAGTCACTTCATTAATAAATAAATAAATAAATAAAGTGTAACCTTAATTAATTCCATAAGTTATAAAAATAAAGAAAACATTAATTCTTTTATTAGTTTAAAGTTTTCCATAAGTTATGGAACTTGAAGAGTTTTTTGGATTAAAACTACTTTAAACACATAAGTTATGGAATTAATTAGTTTTGAATAGTTTCAAAACTTGCCCTCAAGTTTTGGAATTTGTAAAGTTTTCTCTTATGAATACTTTAATTCCAAATTAGCCCTTAGAATTCTAAAGAGTTAAAATTCAACACTTATACTATTTATAACATTAATGGTTAATTATTATATATATGTATAAGAACAAGTCGTTTTACCGTTAGTAGGCCTCATTCACGAAGCCGGTCTATAAGGTGGGTATAAGGTTGTTGCCTATAAAATGGCGACTTAATGGGTGTCTACTCTCACCCACCGCTTGCTTGACTGGTGGAGGGTCGTTAGCCGAATGGGTAGGACAATGACTTTAAATTCTCCCTTCATTAAAAGTATTAATGATAAATACTAAAGTAACTAAAATCTTAATAATTCCCAATCTTAGTTACTTTAGGAAAAATGTGAATTTGGTGCTAACCCATGGAATTCACACTTTGTACCTTACCAAGTCGTTGGTGGAGCGTGTGTGGTTAACCGGCACACTAATTTGAACTAGTAAGGACCACGAAGGGTGACTTAATGTTTGTCATAGATCAATGGAGCGTGTGTGGTTAACCGGCACATTGATTAGGTGATAATATTAAGGGTACCAAGTGAATTGGTATGGTTATTCACACCTTGTTTTGTGATCCTCGGCATCCCAGTCACAAAATTTGAGAGGGCACACTCGAGATTGAAACATGCCATTGAAAAGTTCAATGAATCTCAAAAGATCTAGGAATTTCAAATCCAATTAAAACCTAATAAATCATTTCGTTTTTCATGGTGGAAATTGGTGAATCGTCATTCGCCTACCTTCAAATATTTTATAGCTTGGATTACGGCATCCCTCTTCTAAGTTATAAAATAGTTTGTTGGGTCCTAGCCTTAATATTTCATATTGGGTGTCATATTAGGGACTTTATATCAACTATCTTGAATATCTCCCAAAACATGTCTGGTTTAGACATTTATGATCTTCCCAAATCTCTTGAAGATGATGTTCCTCAACATCATGCTTCACTTCCTCTATCTCCTCCAATTATTCTCCCTCACCCACAAGTTCTTGAAAAGTTTAAAGTCACTCAAGCCCTATTGGCAAGTTAAGGTCTTGGTGTGGTCACATCTTGGAGATGTAGTCACATATTGACAAGACGGGAGAGTTGGGTGTCAAAGTCTCGTGAAAGTTGGATGTTCAATCACTTTCTTAGTAACATAGTGGGTCACTTTGGAACTACTATGAGACAGACTATGACACGAGCCTTAATGATCTTATCTATTTGCTTTGTGTTGTGGAATCAGCAATGATTTGGAACACTAGTAAAGCAAATTTTGTTAGAAGATCAACTTCCCAAACCTTAAAAGGACATTGGCAATGGTAGCATTGGATATCTAGAAAAGCATTTCTCTTCCCAATGGAAAGGGATCGGCCATAGTCAACTCGGTTGACCAAATGGTAAAGAGAAAGGCTAAGTCTGAGATAGTCTCATGTGCCATTATCAAAGGGTCTACATGTGTTTTGTTGCCAAAGAAAGGGGCATTGGTTGCGAAGCTGCCATAATTTACCTAAGGATGTTAAAGTCGATAAGATTGATTCTACTTCAGGTAAAGTCCATTGTCTAACTCTATTAAGTTTCTATTCTGAGATTCTTGATACATGATGTGACTGGGTCACATGGTGATGTTTTAAGAATCAACGAAAAGGTAAAGAAACTTAAAGAAAGAATATGCTGAATCTGATCGCGTAGATGGATTTCTATCGCGTAGTTTGAAGATCGGATTCTTGAGCTACTTCTTAGGAGTTATAATATATTGCTTGTGAATAGATAACAACAAGGTTTTCATGTGGATTGTAAGGATAAGTTTTTCCGCAAAGTTTTAAAATAAAAGAAAAAAAGGGTTTTAATTTTATTTATTTTTAAAATATCCTTACAATGGCATCTGTGGAAAATTGTTGCTTATATGTTTCCAGTAATAGCAATATTGGAAAGTGGATTTGATTCTTTCATTTGTGGTAGTGTCTGAATTTACCAAATGAAGAAAGTTTTTCATCACCCAAGTTTCAATTGGACAGAAACTTGGAATCATACAAGTTGTATTGTATGATGAATGAGAATTTTCATCTTTGAAAAATTAAGACTAATTCTTGGATCACATGTATATGTGAGTCAATTGAAGGACTAAGGAATTAGGTACACTGGGTGTGCGCTGGTCAAGGTCCACCACAAAGATTGATTTGTCATGATTTACTAAAGATTAGTAAATATGATTATACTTATAAGGTTAAGTATAATTTTGTAACATTGGAAAGGATACAATGTATGACAAAGCGAATAAGAAGAATCAAATTAGGCAGAAGGATAAAAGTTTCTCAAATCTGAAAAGATGGGAGAGTACTTTAGTATCAGTTTTATGATCATCTTAATGATTTAGAAACCATATCACAAATTCATACTCTAAGGACGTCTTAGTGCATTGTTATGGCTAAGAAGAAAGGTCATGAATTGTTGGATTGGTTAAAATCAAGAAGATGAGTCATACTTCGTTCCAAAACAATTCTTAGAGTCATACTCCAAGATTGTAACATTGAGTGACATAAAGTAAGGTTTAAAACACTTATCAAATGTAGTGTAAAATGTTTTCTACTCTTGTACATTTGAGATTGGTAAGTTGTGATGTCTTGGATGAGACAAAGACCAACTAAGACCAATTGTGTGAAGTGTTAGTCTTGATAAGAATCCGCACTATCCCTTGAATATTTGTTTTGTCAAGGAATGGTTCTTGACTAGGAAAACTTATATGTCAAGAGGACAGTGGGAGCCTTAAAGATCCTGAAAGGGTTTCAAGATTTAATCAAGAGAAAAACCTGTAATTTATCACTAGCACACGACTTAAGGTTTGCAACCTATCGTGTTGACATAATTCTTATTTCTGTACCTACTTCAAATAAGTTGAATTTGTATCAGAGTTCAACTCGGAAGCATTGGTGGGCCTTGTGTTACCAAGGTGACAAGAAACTAAGATTGAATAAGTTTAATCCATGTAGGGCTGAATTTGTCACTAACCTTATCTTGTGATTATGGTTTTGGCAAATTCGCATGGATAGGAACTCATACACTATAAAATCTAAGTGTCATAAGGTTTCTCTCCGATTCATGAAAATGATGGTGAGGAAACGCTTTCACTAAATAGATTTTAAGTAGATATCAATTGTGTCATTTGCATTTTCAAAAGTCATTAGTGGAGCGCGTGTGGTTAACCGGCACACTAACATAGACTTGTGAGAAATGACAAATGCCTAAGCAATTGAGACTATGATTACGGCATCCCTTTTCATAGTTCTTGAAATTGCTTAGACACACAGCTGAGCTATCTACGGAAAGGTGTATGAATCTAAATTTCAGAAGTCCAGTAGATTTCTGGAAATATGTCAAAGCTAGTGGGAGCATAAGTGTTATGCTGATAATCATCATGTTAGTGGGAGCATGATTATTACGTTTAGTATTGAAAGCTAGCAATGTTAATTATAGAAAACAAAATTTCAATTCGTGAAGTTGCAGGGGTTGAAAAGTTGTTTTGCTATAATTAAGGGAGAGGAAATTATACTTCATTTCAATTCTAAAGCTTAGATTGAGATTTTAATCATCTTTAGTCAAGAATATATATATAAGAATTTTATGTCTGAATGGTTCGACTTAAGAAAATTCTATATATATTGTGTTTTCAAAATTCGATTATGATTACGGCATCCCTCTTCATAGTTAAATTTTGAAAACATGGCGAATAAAAAATATTGTAGCAAAAGACTGGTCTAGTATCATGTCTTTATGTGAGACATCATGAATCGTGTCCCATATGCTTCGGATATAGGATCGATTTCATGTGCTATAATATTTATCCTTTCTAAATTTTCCAAATGCTTAAGGCATTTAGAAGGGAAAAGTCTAGAACTGGATATGACTAAAGTGATTAAGCAATTGTCGAGGACAATCTGAGGTTCGCCAAAGATTGGTTGCTCAGGGACATTTGGAAGTCTAGTGTTAATTTTGGTAGGACCATATTGACATTTTCTGAAAAGAGGTAACTCTTGTTCGGAAGTGATAGTCAAATGGGACTATGGAAATGTCTCCATAGGTGGAAGTTATTCAATCTATGTAAGATTAGGAAACTTAATGCAAGAAGGATGTTCCCAAGGAGCTGATCTCCTTTGGAATGCTCTGTAATGGTTGTTGTCAAGTCTTTCTGACTTCGTGCATAATCATTACAAGAGGATCAATGCATATATGTTTAGAATCTAACAGATTTTAGTAAATGACATAAATTTGGAATTCTTGCATTTACAATAAGGATTCGGGATTGTGAAATGAGTATCATTGGAATCATGTTCAATTGATCTACATCACAATGTAAGGATCATACACAAACATAGTGTGCATACTTGAGGTATGGCATAACTATTGTTTAGAAAAACAAAGTGTACATGCTAAGAGCATGGGACGACTGTTGTTTTTATTCGAGTCTTAAGTTGATTATTTGAAACATTGAATAATGTGTAATCAATATGGTGATAAATAAAAGGTGGTTTTATTTATATTCAAAAGGGTTCTGAGACCATATTAGATTCGATTATTATTGTGTTTCACTTTGCATGTTTTGACTTCCAAAATAGCTAGGTTATTCTTTCCGAATGACTAAGTTATTTAAACACTCCACAGTCGTTCATATGTTGGAAGTAGGTATGAATCAAGACTGTCATGAATCGGGTTTGTAGATGGCTAAATGGGTTTAGTCATGGCAATGGTGCTACAACATTCATGAGTGCTCATAAGTTATGAGTATTGGAATAAACCCACGCTCACTTGTATCACTTCATGGAATTTATCTCGAGTGATCGTGAGACGGTAATATCATATAAATCTTCAAACCTAGAGATATGAGTTGTTACCTATGAGTTGGTTGTGCATTGATTGCACGTAAACGCATCAGTAACTTGATGTTATAAAACGTGCCTTTGTGTACAATTCAACAAGTAGTAGAACAAGCATATGAGTCGAAGTTTATCTGTTCCTTCTAGAAATAGAAGCGATATCTGGGCCCCTCGATGATTTTGTTGTGACCTATGTACCGGCCGGTCAGAACTGAATTGATGTGTTCGATTAAGTTCTTTGTCAAACAAATCGAAAATCGGGAAACAAACTGCTGGATAATAAGTACGACGTTGTTCCATGTATTTGTCCGGCTGGTATCATGAGAACAGAGGATTATATGATCACTTATCTAATGGACAAGGTCAGAGTTCATCTACAAGGTCAGAGTTCGACAGAAGCTTTTGAGAGCTACGATTGTCGGTTGGTTCCTGAAGTCATACGGAATAATAGTTTTAGACTTATCCAAGTGGGAGACTGTTGGATTAATGTCTAAGTCCATAACTATAATTGGTAAGACTTGACCCAACCCGGCATGGTCCATTTGGGTTGCATACCATCATGCACTTGGATAGACAATAATGAGAGAAATAAGACACTTATGGTTATTAATATATTATAAGTTCTAGTATATTAATAATAAGAATAATAAGATTATTTAATTAGTATTGATCAAGAATTAATCTAGGATTAATTAAGTGATCAAAAGAAGACTAATTAAATATATGGGTTGATTGTGTAAATCATCCATACTTATATAGTGAGCTAATGCTCCATGGATAATCAAGTTGGGCTAAAACCCATATGATGCTCCATGGATGCTCCATGGTGTATTTGAACCCATGGATCCAAGGAAATGGAAAGCCATGACAATTAAGGATTAACCCTAATTGTAACACTATATAATGATATTATTCTTGACAAAAATCGGCCACTAGAGAGTGTAACAAAGGGCTAGCCGATTTCATGAAGTGTAGGACTCTCTCAAGTTATTCTAAGAGTTTTGATGATTGTGATTCCATTTGAGGCTTCCACACTATTGGGGCTAGGCACTCAAGCTTGATGAAGACTTTCTACATCCAAGAGGTATGTATTCTATCTTGTTATATTCATGTTTTTGTATGATAGATTAGGATAATACCTTGGATATTCTTATTTGCATGTATAATAGAGAAAACATAGATCCAAGGTATTTAGGGTTGCATGTACACTTAGGAGTGTTAGAATGCTCAAAACCCAACAAAACATACTAACTACTGCATCGAACCGAAGTCCGGAAACTACTGCTAACTGAACGGGCCGACATTGTTGCCTTAGACCCGTTCCTACTGGAAGGAAACTCACCTGAACTGTTGAATTCTGCTGGTAACCCTCCGACTGCTAACCAACCACCATCTGAAACGCTGCACCTCTACTCTCTGAGCTACCAATAACAAAACGACATTTATCCTGATAGTCCTCTAAAAGTCAACTAACTCAACCCCGATCAAAGTCAAAGTCCTGGCCAAAGTCGACCTTCCATGTTGACCTTACTCGCCGAGTCAGTCTACTGACTCGCCGAGTTCATTGATTCCAGAGTTCTGCCCTGTCCAACTCACTTAGTCCCCACACAACTCACTAATCTGAGCCTTGACTAGAAGGGTTTGGGGTTTCGCGACTTGACTCGCCGAGTCCAAGGTAATCTTCAACAGACTTGCCGAGTTGTTCATCCAACTCGTCGAGTTCGCCTCCATCTTCATACTACTCGCCGAGTCCACTCAAAGGACTCGCCGAGTCCATTCAGTCCTTAATCCATGCAGTGGCTTTTCGAGCCAAACAGGGCTTCCAACTCAAAGATCCATACTTCTAAGGCCTATCCCTCACGTAAAGTGGCAAACTTTATGTGTAGATCAAGAGATCTAGGCTTAAAACAATCCAAACTAGGGTTTAAGACAAGGAGGCTTCACTATCAACTCAAGAACAGATGGTTTATGACTTTCTAGGCCAAGATACACTCAGATCTGAAGTAGCAGCTTCAGATCTGGGCTTCTAACTCGAAATAGTTCTTAAGCATGGCATAAAAGCTCCAAATCTCATAGCCAAAGTTGATCTATTAAACAAAAGAGGGAAAGTAACGATTTATTACCTTTAAATGTTCAGAAATGGTCCACCAACTCTGGATCCAAGCCCCCCTTCTTGCTCCACAATGACTATCTTCTCTCTCAAGCTCCAAAAAGCTTCACCAAGGGTAGATCTTACACCAAAACGATTATGGCTGCTAGGGTTTAGTGTTATGTGATAGAGAGGCTATAAAGAAACCCTAGGGGAGAGAATGAGACGATTAAATAAGCTCCAAGTCCCGGATTTAGGCTTTTCCTTGCTCAGACCAGACTCGCCGAGTCACCTTGGCCGACTCACCGAGTCGGTCGCTTACACCTCGACCCGGATCCCGCTCGGACTCACCGAGTCCCTCCTTGGACTCGCCGAGTCTCCCCTTAAAATTGGGGTTTTCTTTCTTTTCTTGGCTTTCCAAACTTTGGGTGTTACATTTAATGTCATTAACTTGCTCTGTTAGTCCCCATTTGTTAATGTTACGCAGGAAAAGCCAAGGCATAATAGGATTTTAATCCGTATGTGTGTTCTATTATGATAACTAAGTAAGTATTGTTACTGTCTCTATAGAATGGAAGTTATCAATTTTATTTAGTATTAATCAAATTGTTATGTCATTGGATACTTTATTTTCTAATTGATTGATTTATACAAATTGCATCATATGTAGCAATTATGTTTTCAAAGTGATATGGTGTGTAAAATGTGGAATAAAGTAGGTATTTACTAAGCATGAAAAAGGTGAGGTTCTATCAATCTGGTAACTCTATTTAGAACTGTGAATTTTTAGTTCTACCATTCTATTATATGGTAAATTGCTTTCTTTTGTTTTGCAACTATATGTTACAACTGAAATTATGCTTTTTTATTTTCTGGGACTTTTTGTTAATTGTATAGTACTTTCAATTTTGGGTAATAATTTTTCTCATTCATCTAATAATCACAATATAATTAACCAAAATGAAAATTTCAGATTTCCATATTCTATTTGTAGAAACATTACCTTGCGTAATTTTAATACATGGCGTCTTTTCATCCCGGAATATCCGACTTGGTTTGTAAGCTTACTAAAGTGTTCTATTTTGTTTCTATTGGTTGAATTTTATTAATATAATGTTAGTAGTTATGAGGTCTCAGTTGTTTAAGAAAATAATGGGAATCACAGATGATTTTGAAGCTTCTTTGCAAGTTTACTGTGGTTTTGATATTGACATTACTCATGAAGTAAATGAAATAAAGGTAAATATTGGTGAATTTCATTTTGTACGTTGCTTTTGTTGAGGTCTTTGGCATAATTAAAGGGACGAGGTGCAATTTGTTTTTCAAACATCACACAAAGTATATATATTAGTTTCTTCTAATGGTATGTAGTTGTTATTTTTCTAAACATGTTCTTATTTGTTTTATATTGTTCATTTTTTTGTATGACCGTATAGAAAGTCTAATTATTATATCATTTTCATATATATTTAAATCCACTTTCTAAAAAAAAGTAAATGAAGGTTAAATTTGTCAATTATCCTTATTTAAATTCCACAATCTATGTCCTTTGAAAAAAACTACAAACCAAAGAGAAACGTTTGGGTGTTTCTAATTTTTTAGCTTTGCTACTCTATTTCATTTGATTGTAGGATCACCTTGACATTAAAGTGTTGGAATGTTCTCTGCTACCAGCGGTTTCTTTTTGTTTCTTTTTCCTGTAACACTTAACATGTATCAGTTTGGTTATGGTCATTTTTTTCTTGACATTGGAGGACAGTGCTTTAATGGCAAGAACAATTATATGATTTGTAGCACACTAGATGATGAGATAAAGAGGTCAAGAAATTGAACCATAGAGCATGGTGTTGTCCTTCTCTCTTAAATCTAGGTCAAAGTTTTTGATCTATTTGAATTATATATTTTTTTTTCTTATTGGAACATTGTACTTATAAATCTGCTCCGTCTATAACAACGAAAATTGCTTTGTATCCAATATTGCTATAATTAGGAATATTTTGCTATCTTCAATGGTGTAATAGGGTAAATTGAAAGTAAGATATTTTCATTAATAAACAAATGTATGAAAGTAAATTGCTATTACTATGCTTTGAGTATGCTATTTGAATACTTCATTCTATAGATGGCGATTGAAAATCCAATTTGGGATATCATTAGTTTTTGTAACCTATTATATTGAAATATAAATATGAACACACAATCAAAGGCTTAATATTAACCTCCAAGGACACAAAATATTATTATTTTCTTCATTCAGTTTAGCAAAACCATTATTAAGTTGAAGAGTCTTTGCCATTTCTGTTGTAATGTTATGATTGAGAAAGAAAAGTATATCTGATTCTCATTATTTGAGTGCTTAAGTTACAATAGAAATCTATACAGGAATATATAAGAACTTTAACTGTCTATAACTACTTGTAACAGAAAAACCTCATGGAAAAGACTAAAATGCCCTTAAGGCTAAAACAAACTCTAACGACTTAAAGTGAAATTGATTGATGTGTAACAATTTCAGGTTACTATATCTAACTCGCGTCTTCTTTCAAAATAGTGTTGAAAATCCAAAATCATAATTTTATTACTTATAGAGTTATACCTTTACTTTTTGTTATCTTAGGGGTGTTTGGATAGGAAAAAAGTGGCTGCTTATTGCTTATTCTCACCACAATAAGCTGAGTTGAAGGGTTTGGATAGGAAGCTTAAAAAAACAGCTTATGTAGTAGGAATAAGCTAAATAAGTTTATTTTAATAAGAAATGGGAGAATGTTTATTGCTTATTGTGGTAGGAATAAGCTAAATAAGCTAATCCAAACACTTTTTAAAAAACTGTTTATTCCCACCTTAATATGCTAATAAACAATAAACTAATAAGCTAAAAACATATTTACCCAAACACGCCCTCAAGTTGTTTACCGGTGTGGTACACTTGTTTTAACCTAGTCTTTTATGAAAATAATGATTTAGGAGAACTCTAGTTTTTTTTAACACCTTAAATCTGGATGAATAAACCCCTCAAGACGTACTGTGAGCCGAACCCTTCCAATCCTGATAGATAAATTGCGAGAAGTCAAGTTCTACCAGTTACTTGTTAAATCATTCTCCTTCGGCACAACTTTCTCAGTCGATCAGGTGAATTATTTCTCCAGTAGATCTTGATTCTGTGCAATTTGATATATTTTGGGTGTTAATGCGTGATCCCATAGTCGTTTTCTCATATTTTTGACAAAGCCATAATCAGTATTATGAGTACTCCACCTTCAAAATTCGTCGATACAAAACCCAATTTATTTTTTTGCAAATTGTTCATATACATATTTGAGCGCAGTTGTTTTCCTGTTCACTTTTAACCTTGGAATTGGTTATATTGTGCTGATTTAGATTTTATGTTTCCTTTATGTTAGCTTAGTTTAGTTTTTTATATATTTTCTTACATTTGAGTTTTTCATAATTAATATTCAACATGTACTTTGGTACAAATCCATATATGATCACCAATTCAATCGTGAAAGAGGTATCTTATCTTAGTATTTTGTCCTGACGCTCTTTTTAATACAATAGGATCCTGTTACTTCTTGACTTTGGTCCGATGCAGGGGGCAAGGCCCCAATTAGTCTGGACTTCGGTCCGATGCAGTGGACAAGGTCCCAGTCAATTTCCGAACTTCGGTCCGATGCAGGGGGCAAGGCCACAGTTAGTCCGGACTTCGGTCCAATGCAGGGGACAAGGTCCCAGTCAGTTAGTCTGGACTTCGGTCCGATGCAGGGGACAAGGTCCCAGTCAGTTTTCGAACTTCGGACCGATGCAGGGGCAAGGCCCCATTTAGTCCGGACCTCGGTCTGATGCAGTGGGCAAGGCCCAATATATGCTTTATATGTTATTGTATGGTATGTGATAGTTTGGGGGAGCTCACTAAGCTTCGTGCTTACAGTTTCAGTTTTTGGTTTCAGGTACTCAGTTTTCAAAGAAGGAGCTCGGGAAGATTGCAGTGCACACACCATAGTCAGCTAGCCTGGGATGTTTTACTCTGATAATAAATTTGTATTTTGAATTAATGCTATGAAATTATGTTATGATTTATGATACAGTTTTTATGAATATGGTTTTAGTAATGTTTTAAAAAGAAAATTTTAGTCGTGATTTTTGGGATGTTACAAGTTGGTATCAGAGCCTTGGTTTGAGGGATTCGGATACACTTCGAATGTGTCTGAACTCAAAATAAGGAAATGGTAAAAGGTTTTCAAAAGAAAGACATTTTCGAAAGAAATTTTTAGGCAAGAAAGAGTTTTTGGAAAAAGCGAAAAGAAATTTTAGAAAGAAGAGAACTTTAAAAAGAGAAAAAGGTGTGGTGCATGCAATCTGCCGAGCTCAAGTAAGTACTCCCAAATTACCCATGCAAGTTTATGTGATGATTATCAGTTTCAGTTTCAGTTTCAGTAGAACAGCATGCTAGTATAGGACTAAGGATCTAGGAGGATGCCTTATGTGCCTACTATATGTGCTTTAGCTTTACAAGATTTGCATGCTAGTATTGAGTAGACAATAGTAGGATAGCCTGTTACGGTTATGCCTGATAATATGAGCTTAGCATTCTATGCTAGTACAGTATCTCGTTATGAGAATAGATTTGCTTGAGTAGTTTCCTGTATCCGAATACTACTTGCTTTGTGCTTTATGGGACTCTGAGTGGTGGGAGTTAGCCATTAGATGAATACGTCACATCACATGTGATCAGGGTTGAATAATCTTAGAGTATTGGATTTGGCCCTATTGCGCAGCTCTTGTTTGAGTCTAACCATTGTAGGAATGAGTCTTTTACTCGAAGGATTATCTGAGCCTCATCACATGTGATGGTATTCAGGTGATGGCTAATTAGTATTACAAGGACGCCTTCAGCAGTTGAGGACTGGTTTGAGTGGAGTCAGAGATTTCCCTAGGGCAAGCCTAGGATAAGAGTAGCAGAGATCAGTAGCAGTAGAGTGACTTGGTGGAGTTGAGGTAACTCTTGAGGAAAGTACGGATAGATGTGGAAGGTAGTATGGGCCCGTACTACTGAAAGCAGAGGATCCGTACTCGATTTAAGAGGGGCCGAGACAAAACCAGGGAACTAGTAGAGTGTGTGAGAGATCCCTCAGCAGCGGTGTGTATATTGATCAGTAGTATGTTATATTTTTCAGCATGGTGACTTTGCGCGAGATACCAGTTAGCAGTTCAGGCACCAGGGAAGGATCTGGCTCGGGCTCTGGAGCCGGGCAGCTTGACGATCAGATGAAGAATTTCATTTATGCAGAGATTATGCACAACATTATTATCAGACTCCAGTGATTTTCGGTTCAATTAAAGAGGCTATTATGGAACTCATGGACACTCATCTTGAGGCCTTTAGGGTCGGAGTGGTTTCAGGGCAGTTTGGGGCTTGTCTAGAGCCCGATTCTTATGAGGTTCAGGGAGATCCCATTTCCAGCTTTTTCCATCAAGGGACAAGAGTGAGTCAGGCACCCTGTCTTCAAGAGAGACCTCTGCATGATTGGATAGTTGAGGAGGTTTCGCGAGCCATTCGCGAGGGGTTGCCCGACATGGTCGCGAGGATTATCGATAGGTTGACTATGAAGCTCCATGATCAGATAGCAGTTGTTCAGATGATGGATGGGGTCGATATGGTGGCTCAGGAGCGACAGACGGGCAGGGAGTCAGGAAGGAAGAGGAAAACAGATGGGTCACAGGTAGCCACAGGTTCGGGCAAGAGGCCCAAAGGGTCGGATTGGAGATCAAGGTACTATCAGAGCCTCAGTCGATGCGGGAAGTGTGGTAGGTCGCACTTGGGTGCGTGCAGGAGTGGTAGTGGTGGTGTTTTGGGCTGTTTCAGGTGCGGCCGAATGGGTCATTTCAGCAGGGATTGTACTACTACCATCGCCCAAGGAGTTGACCCGGTATGTTTCCATTGCGGTCAGAGAGGCCACAAGAACGCCCACTGTCCAGGTGTGTATGCAGCAAAGCATGTCATAGCTCCTGCGTCTATGTCTTCGAGTACCACCAGCAGTTGTTGGGGCCGGGCTAGGGCACCCACGGCTCGAAGCAGATTGTACCGGTTGATTGCAGCTAGGGTTCGAGCAACGCCGGGTGTTGGAGATATGTATCTTTTGCCTTCCTGTCAATTATTATTCATGATATTATTGTTATGTTGCTGCAGCGATATTTATAAGCATATGTTTTGGGGTATCATAATACCTGTTTGTGATCCAGTTTTATGCTATCTGCACACCTTATATTTTTTTTGGTTAGTAGTCAAGGGATGAGTTTTACCGAAGAAGGTTACTTAGGAGGTAGTAGGTGCAGCATGCCTTGGAGGGACTCGGTATGTCTCGCTAGTTCGGAGCCGTATAAGTTTTAGGAATGGAATGGTTAGATCCCTAGCTATGGTAAGCGTGGGATTCCTCAGCAGATTAATTATGGAATGGTAGCAAGGGTTTGGCTTTCTATTCATTGATCAGCGAGGTGTGGGCAGGATCGAAGTGGGGGAGAACCCTCCGAGTATGCGAGGGCAAGAGCATGCTGACCCAGAATGAGTAAGCAATCATTGAAAAGAGAGGATAGTAGCATAGCAATGGGTGGATCAAGGAGTTCAGAATTGGGAGTTTGGGGAACTTTCCAGCAGTTAGTTCATGTGATTGATATGGTTAGTAGCTGATTGGGAATCCAGGTTGGAGGAGCGCCGATAGGACTCTATTGAGTTGGAAGAAGGATCTTGAGAAAGGTTAGCAAGAGATGTTCCCGTGTTAGTAGTCAGTGGTAGAGACAGCATGTAGGGTTGTGTGGATTCAGCGGTTGGAAGTTTGGAAACTTCCCAATGTTAGTTTCATGTTCGGGATTAGTAGACGGTTGGTTTGGGGACCAAGTCGAAGAATTCCTCGACGGAATGTTAATTTCATCAAGGATATAAGATGTCAAGGTTGATGCAGCATCCAATGATTGAGGACTAATTTTGAGGAGTTAGGATGAGGAATTGCTAGCAGAACTAGGGATAGTCAGGAAGTCCTCGGAATAGTGATTAGTAAGCAGTAAAGTAGTAGTAGTAGTGTTGTAAGTCTGCAGGGGTAGCCGTAGCATTCACTAACAGCCAGACAGTAGTAGTAGTGTTGTAAGTCTGCGGGGGTAGCCGTAGCGTTAACTAGCAGCCAGACAGTATTAGGGGGGGTTGTAAGTCTACGGGTGTACCCATAGTATTCGCCAGGTTAGTAGACAGCATGAGCGCGTTATCTGAACGTAAGGGGGGGGGGGGGGGAAGCAGTAGTACCTACCAGTTCGTGTGCAGCAGCGAGCATATAGAAATCCATGGGTTGGATTTCGAAATTTTCCAGAGTTTAGTCATGGTTGAGCCAGCAATGCGACAGATGGATCGTCAACACAGTCATGAAATCAGGGAAGCAGTAAACCATGGGGTTCATGTATGTTAAGGGCTACCATCAGCCTGGGACCCATCATTATAGTCTTGGATTTGTTGATGTTTGGATTCGACGTTTGGACCCGTTCGGTTGGATCGGGAGGTCGTTAGGACCACATTGACAGGATGACTATTGGAAACTAGTTCCAAAGAAAGGTTTCGTTCAGGCAGATCAGTGTTGCAGGCAGTTCAGTGTTTCAGGCAGTTCAGTGTTGCAGGCAGTCCAGTGTTTTAGGCAGTTTAGTGATTCAGGCAGTTCAGTGTTTCAGGTAGTCCAGTGTTTCAGGCAGTTCAGTGTTTCAAGCAGTTCAGTGTTTCAGGCAGTTCAGTGTTTCAGGCAGTTCAGGGTTTCAGGTAGTTCAGTGTTCCAGGCAGTTCAGTGTTTCAGATGTTTGCAGTATTTTTGGGTAGTATTAATTTTGTGTCGGACTGCAAGTTCAGTCTTATTAGTTGGACCTGGGTGGTCTAAGTTCATCTGGAAGCCAGATTTGGAATAGCAGAATTTTCAGTCAGTAGCTGTGCGAGTATGCAGCGTATGGTAGGATTCAGTCAGTTGTTCGTGGGGTGCGCAACACCAAATGGTAGTAGAAAGAATGCCCAGTGGATACTGGCGACGATGACCCGTACAGGGAGTAGCGGGAGTAATAGATTAGGTGGAGACAGGACCTTCACAGTGATGGAAGAGGTAGGAAGTTATGGAGCATCGACTTGGGAAGGCAAGGAAATCGTGCAAGGAAAGAAGGGGTGAACCCCTACGGGGTCAGCGAAGTATTTGGAGATTATCAGAAGGATTTTCGGCTGAGTGAGTTGCATTTCCAGAATGTTTAGGGTCAGGATGGACCCGAGATTATTATCTGTAAGGATTGGAACTGGTCTGAATGACTGAGCGGGAGGCCAGCGAAGGTAGGCAGCTGGTGTTAAAATGAACGGTGGGGTATTGGAGGCAGATCGTAGTCAGTGGATCGTAGCGAACTTCGAGGACGAAGTTTAGTTTAAGTGGGGGAGAGTTGTAACACCCAAAGAAAGAAAACCCCAATTTTAAAGGGAGACTCGGCGAGTCGAAGGAGGGACTCAGCGAGTCCGAGTGGGGTCCGAGTCGAGGGGTAAGCGACCGACTCGGCGAGTCGACCAAGGTGACTCGGCGAGTCTGGTCTGTACGAGGAAAAACCCTATAATCGGGACTTGGAGCCTATTTAAACGCCTCATTCTCTTCCGTATGGTTCCTTTAGTGCCTCTTTCATCCAGAACAATAAACCCTAGCTGCTATAATCGTTTTGGGGCAAGACCTAACCTTTGGTGAAGCTTTTTGGAGCTTAAGAGAGAGAATAGTCATTGTGGAGCAAGAAGGGGGCCTTGGATTTAGAGTTGGTGGAGCATTTCTGAGCATTTAAAGTAATAAATCGTTACCTTCCCTCTTTTGCCTAATAGATCCATCTTAGCTATGAGATTTGGAGCTTTTATGCCATGCTTAAGAGCTATTTCGAGTTAGAAGCCCAGATCTGAAGTTGCTACTTCAGTCTGAGTGTATCTTGGCCTAAAAAGTCATAAAGCATTTGTTTTTGGGTTGATAGTGAAGCCTCCTTATCTGAAACCCTAGTTTGGATTGTTTTAAGCTTAGATCTTTTGATCTACATGTAAAGTTTGCCACTTTACGTGAGGGTTAGGCCTTAGAAGTATGGATCTTTGAGTTGGAAGCCTTGTTTGGCTCGAAAAGCCACTACATGGATTAAGGACTGAATAGACTCGGCGAGTCCTTTGAGTGGACTCGGCAAGTAGTATGAAGATGCAGGCGAACTCGACGAGTTGGATGAACAACTCGGCGAGTCTGTTGAAGAATGCCTTGGACTAGGCGAGTCTGTTCTTGGACTCGGCGAGTCAAGTCGTGAAACCCCAAACCCTTCGAGTCAAGGCTCAGTTTAGTGAGTTGAGTGGGGACTCAGTGAATCGGACAGGACAGAACTCAGAAATCAGTGAACTCGGCAAGTCAGTAGGCTGACTCGGCGAGTAGGGTCAACATGGAAGGTTGACTTTGGCCAGGATTTTGACTTTGATCAGAGTTGAGTTAGTTGACTTTTAGAGGTCCGTTAGGCTAGGCGTCGCTTTGTTATTGGTAGCTCGGAGAGTTAGAGGAGCAGCGTTTCAGACGGTATTTGGTTAGCAGTTCGAGGGTTACCAGCAGAATTCAGCAGTTCGAGTGAGTTTCCTTCCAGTAGGAACGGGTCTAAGGCCACAATTCCGGCCCGTTCAGTTAGCAGTAGTTTCCGGACTTCGATCCTATGCAGTAGTTAGTATGTTTGATGCCTTCGTGGCTCATACATGATTTATGTGATATGCGTTATGTGTTATGTGTTCCGGGCTATGGCCCGATGCAGTATGCAGTATATGTGTTCATGCTAGTTGATATGTTATGCCATGCTATGTTTAGTCAGTTTCCGGACTTCGGTCCGATGCAGGGGGCAAGGCCCCAGTTAGTCCGGACTTCGGTCCGATGCAGGGTACAAGGTCCCAGTCAGTTTCGGACTTCGGTCCGATGCAGGGGGCAAGGCCCCAGTTTGTCCGGACTTCGGTCCGATGCAGGGGACAAGGTCCCTGTCAGTTAGTCCGGACTTCGGTCTGATGCAGGGGACAAGGTCCCAGTCAATTTCCAGACTTCGGTCCGATGCAGGGGCCAAGGCCTCAGTTAGTCCGGACCTGGGTCCGATGCAGTGGGCAAGGCCCAATATATGCTTTATATGTTATTGTATGATATGTGGTAGTTTAGGGGAGCTCACTAAGCTTCGTGCTTACAGTTTTAGTTTTTGGTTTCATGTACTCAGGTTTCAAAGAAGAAGCTCGGGAAGATTGCAGTGCACACACCATAGTCAGCTAGCTTGGGATGTTTTACTCTGATAATAAGTTTGTATTTCGAGTTAATGCTACAAAATTATGTTATGATTTATGATACGGTTTTTATGAATATGGTTTTAGTAATGTTTTAAAAAGAAAATTTTAGTCGTGATTTTTGGGATGTTACAGAAACCATGAATTTTCTGAAGAAAAAACTCTATCCCCTGAAGTTTTTAAGTTCAGGTGAAAACCTCTATGTGATGGAAACATGTGGAAAATATTTGTACAATGTTCATGAACTGGATTTTGGTGAAATGAAATGAGTTCCGTTTGAAGAGACCAGAGATGAATACACATTTTTTATTACCGACTCGGAGCCTGATGCTGGTTCTTCTATTAAATAAGAGTCGTTTGTTGACCCCCAGTCACCATACAAGAGATATTATGTTACTGATAAAAGTGAAAAGGGCAGGTTCTTTACTGCAAACATGTGGTACTTCAATCATGAATGTTTGAATGTTGATCTCTGACATGATTGATGACTTGTTAGTACACTTATTTTTGTTTTTTATACTTCTAGATGTTGAGAACCACCACTGGTGTATTTGGATTGTGCAATTAATCCTTTGGTTGTCATCCACCTTTTCTATTCAAGTTGCTGAACTAACAATTATATATCCCTTCTATGTGATGTCTTGCCTTTTTCTTTATAATGGATGTTTGATTCATTATGAGTAGCATATTGGCATGTTGTGTTCATGTACAAAGGAGTTTTTGTATGTCTTTTGTGTAAAGTGAAAATTTTATCGAGAAAATGATGGTGACTGTGGAGGTGGTATTTTTGCCATTGTCGATTATGATTTAACTTATTAACCCATGCTTACTAGTTTTGTGTATTTTTTTTTAATAACTCATTCAGTTTATTCCAAGGTTGTAGAAATCGCTCGACGTAGGCTAATCGGTGGACTAGGTCAAGAGATTAATCGGGGATCATTAATTATTAAAAAACGTATTAAAAATATAATAAATATAACATCAATCATAAGAATATAAGTAAATAAGAACAATACAAATACATGGTGTGACTCTTTTTCTAGTATTCTTGTGAAACAAAGTTAATTCAATTACATGTTATATCTGTATAACTATCTTATGTTAGAAGACCATATGCCTACCCATCAAGTGTATTAATGCAAGATGATCTTCAATGATTAGAACATCATTCGGGTATTTAACCTTTATGGTTCTATCTCTAACCTGGAATAAAGAACAACATTTTAACCACATTAGGCATTTCATCGAGCACATTGTATGCATGTTGATAAACACAAAATATAACACTAGAAATTGGAAAAGATGGAATTATTGGATGTCCATTTTTGGGTATTCTATCTCTCTCTGTCTCTCTCACCAGTTATTTCTATAAATCACAATTTTCTACATCAGAAAACAAACCCCTAGATTTTTTTTGCTTTCATTCTCTTTAGTAAAATACATCAGACAGGATCACCAAATCTTTGATAGAAATTAATATTTAATAGCCTAAAGATGATATCAGGAAAATAGTTCTGGCCACCAACATGGCTAAGACAAGCATCACCATTAATGATGTAATTTTTTTGGTCGGCTGTGAAAAAGCCAAAGAGACGTCTATTATGCACTCAACAACACCTCGTGTTTCCTTAAACCTAGATCTTGAAGGCTTTCGCTCTCCAAGTAGAGATGCACAAAACCTGAATCTGATCCGGATCCAAATCGGAGTTCGATCCGGTTTCGCATACGTCATCAAAAATCCGATTCGGTCTATTCAAAATCAGATCCGATTCCAACCAAAATCCGAATATGATTCTAATCCGATTTGAAACCGGATTAAACCGATTTTAGTGTGTTTTAGTGGATTTTGGGGCAGATTTGGATCCGGTTTTAGCAAATACGGTTTATGATCCAATATCAAATCTGATTTGGAATATAGTATTACAATCCGATTGAAAATCCAATTTTAAATCTGATCCGATCCGGTTTGGTCAAAACCAGTTTTGACCCAATCTGGTTTCAGATTGGATCCGATTTGAATAGTGAAATCGGTTTTTCTGTGCATCTCTATTGCCATGTAAGTTTAATGTCATTAACTTTCTCTGTTAGTCCCCATTTGTTAATGTTATGCAGGAAAAGCCAAGGCATAATAGGATTTTAATCCGTATGTGTGTTATATTATGATAACTAAGTAAGTATTGTTACTGTCTCTTTAGAATGGAAGTTATCAATTTTATTTAGTATTAACCAAATTGTTATGTCATTGGATACTTTATTTTCTAATTGATTGAATTATACAAATTGCTTCATATGCAGTAGTTATGTTTTCAAAGTGATATGGTTTGTAAAATGTGGAATAAAGTAGGTATTTACTAAGCATGAAAGGGGTGAGGTTCTATCAATCCGGTAACTCTATTTAGAACTGTGATTTTTTAGTTCTATGATTCAATTATATGGTAAATTGCTTTCTTTTGTTTTGCAACTATATTTTACAACTGAAATTATGCTTTTTTATTTTCTGGGACTTTTTATTAATTGTATAGTACTTTCAATTTTGGGTAATATTTTTTCTCATTCATCTAATAATCACAGTATAATTAACCAAAATGAAAATTTCAGATTTCCATATTCTATTTGTAGAAACATTACCTTGCTTAATTTTAATACATGGTGTCTTTTCCTCCCGGAATATCCGACGTGGTTTGTAAGCTTACTAAAGTGTTATATTTTGTTTCTATTGGTTGAATTTTATTAATATCATAGTTAGTAATTATGAGGTCTCAGTTGTTTAAGAAAATAATGGGAATCACAGATGATTTTGAAGCTTCTTTGCAAGTTTATTGTGGTTTTGATATTGACATTACTCATGAAGTAAATGAAATAAAGGTAAATATTGGTGAATTTCATTTTGTAGGTTGCTTTTGCAGAGGTCTTTGGCATAATTAAAGGGACGAGGTGCAATTTGTTTTCCAAACATCACACAAAGTATATATATTAGTTTCTTCTAATGGTATGTAGTTGTTATTTTTCTAAACATGTTCTTATTTGTTTTATATTGTTCATTTTTTTTTGTATGACCGTATAGAAAGTCTAATTATTATATCATTTTCATATATATTTAAACCCACTTTCTAGACAAAAGTAAATGAAGGTTAAATTTGTCAATTATCCTTATTTAAATTCCACAATCTATGTCCTTTGAAAAAAATTACAAACCAAAGAGAAACGTTTGGGTGTTTCTAATTTTTGAGTTTTGCTACTCTATTTCATTTGATTGTAGGATCACCTTGACATTAAAGTGTTGGAATGTTCTTTGCTACCAGCGGTTACTTTTTGTTTCTTTTTCCTGTAACACTTAACATGTATCAGTTTGGTTATGGTCATTTTTTTCTTGACATCGGAGGACAGTGCTTTAATGGCAAGAACAATTATATGATTTGTAGCACACTAGATGATGAGATAAAGAGGTCAAGAAATTGAACCATAGAGCATGGTGTTGTGCTTCTCTCTTAAATCTAGGTCAAAGGTTTTGATCTATTTGAATTATATTTTTTTTTTCTTATTTGAACTTTGTACTTATAAGTCTGTTCCGTCTATAACAACAAAAATTGCTTTGTATCCAACATTGCTATAATTAGGAATATTTTGCTATGTTCAATGGTGTAATAGGGTAAATTGAAAGTAAGATATTGCCATTAATAAACAAATGTATGAAAGTAAATTGCTATTACTATGATTTGATTATGCTAGTTGAATACTTCATTCTAGAGATGGCGATTGAAAATCCAATTTGGGATATCATTAGTTTTTGTAACCTGTTATGTTGAAATATAAATATGAACACACAATCAAAGGCTTAATATTAACCTCCAAGGACACAAAATATTATTATTTTCTTCATTCAGTTTAGCAAAACCATTATTAAGTTGAAGAGTCTTTGCCATTTCTGTTGTAATGTTATGATTGAGAAAGAAAATTATATCTGATTCTCATTATTTGAGTGCTTAAGTTACAATAGAAATCTATACAGGAATATATAAGAACTTTAACTGTCTATAACTACTTGTAACAGAAAAACCTCATGGAAAAGACTAAAATGCCCTTAAGGCTAAAACAAACTCTAACGACTTAAAGTGAAATTGATTGATGTGTAACAATTTCAGGTTACTATATCTAACTCGCGTCTTCTTTCAAAATAGTGTTGAAAATCTAAAATCATAATTTTATTACTTATAGAGTTATACCTTTACTTTTTGTTATCTTAGGGGTGTTTGGATAGGAAAAAAGTGGCTGCTTATTGCTTATTCTCACCACAATAAGTTGAGTTGAAGTGTTTGGATAAGAAGCTTAAAAAAACATCTTATTGTAGTAGGAATAAGCTAAATAAGTTTATTTTAATAAGAAATGGGAGAATGTTTATTGCTTATTGTGGTAGGAATAAGCTAAATAAGCTAATCCAAACACTTTTTAAAAAACTGTTTATTCCCACCCTAATAAGCTAATAAACAATAAACTAATAAGCTAAAAACATATTTACCCAAACACGCCCTCAAGTTGTTTACCGGTGTGGTACACTTGTTTTAACCTAGTCTTTTATGAAAATAACGATTTAGGAGAACTCTAGTTTTTTTTAACACCTTAAATCTGGATGAATAAACCCCTCAAGACGTACTGTGAGCCGAACCCTTCCAATCCTGATAGATAAATCGCGAGAAGTCAAGTTCTACCAGTTACTTGTTAAATCATTCTCCTTCGGCACAACTTTCTCAGTCGATCAGGTGAATTATTTCTCCAGTAGATCTCGATTCTGTGCAATTTGATATATTTTGGGTGTTAATGCGTGATCCCATAGTCGTTTTCTCATATTTTCGACAAAGCCATAATCACTATTATGAGTACTCCACCTTCAAAATTCGTCGATACAAAACCCAATTTATTTTTTTGCAAATTGTTCATATACATATTTGAGCGCAGTTGTTTTCCTGTTCACTTTTAACCTTGGAATTGGTTATATTGTGCTGATTTAGATTTTATGTTTCCTTTATGTTAGCTTAGTTTAGTTTTTTATATATTTTCTTACATTTGAGTTTCTCATAATTAATATTCAACATGTACTTTGGTACAAATCCATATATGATCACCAATTCAATTTTGAAAGAGGTATCTTATCTTAGTATTTTGTCCTGACGGTCTTTTTAATACAATAGGATCCTGTTACTTCTTGAGTTCGTTTTCTTTCTTTTTTCTTGCAACATTCACTAAAAATTGTTTATTTGAGAAGGGCAGCATTTGTGTGTATGTGTATGCAACTCTTGTATCTTATGTGGAATTTTTAATTACCAAGTTCTCAAATGTTTATTTTACTGTGGCAAGTGTAGGAATGGATAATACAAACAGTATGCGTAGAAACCAGAATTATGATGATGCATCAAGCAGTAACAAGATCAAGACATCTTACGTGGGCAGTAAGACATTTATGTGAAATGAGACTCGATCCAGAGCCCAAACTGACGTTACTCGAAACTGTAACACCCAAGAAAGAAAACCCCAATTTTAAAGGGAGACTCGGCGAGTCCAAGGAGGGACTCGGCGAGTCCAAGGAGGGACTCGGCGAGTCCGACAGGGGTCTGGGTCGAGGGGTAAGCGACCGACTCGGCGAGTCGGCCAAGGTGACTCAGCGAGTCTGGTCTGTACGAGGAAAAACCCTATAATCGGGACTTGGAGCCTATTTAAACACCTCATTCTCTTCCCTAAGGTTCCTTTAGTGCCTCTTTCATCCAGAACAATAAACCCTAGCCGCTATAATCGTTTTGGAGCAAGATCTAACCCTTGGTGAAGCTTTTTGGAGCTTGAGAGAGAGGATAGTCGTTGTGGAGCAAGAAGGGGGCCTTGGATCCAGAGTTGGTGGAGCATTTCTAAGCATTTAAGGTAATAAATCGTTACCTTCCCTCTTTTGCCTAATAGATCAACCTTGGCTATGAGATTTGGAGCTTTTATGCCATGCTTAAGAGCTATTTCGAGTTAGAAGCCCAGATCTGAAGTTGCTACCTCAGATCTAAGTGTATCTTGGCCTAGAAAGTCATAAAGCATTTGGTTTTGGGTTGATAGTGAAGCCTCCTTGTCTTAAACCCAAGTTTGGATTGTTTTAAGCTTAGATCTCTTGATCTACACGTAAAGTTTGACACTTTACGTGAGGGTTAGGCCTTAGAAGTATGGATCTTTGAGTTGGAAGCCTTGTTTGGCTCGAAAATCCACTGCATGGATTAAGGACTGAATAGACTCGGCGAGTCCTTTGAGTGGAATCGGCGAGTAGTATGAAGATGGAGGCGAACTCGACGAGTTGGATGAACAACTCGGCGAGTCTGTTGAAGAATGCCTTGGACTAGGCGAGTCTGTTCTTGGACTCGAAGAGTCAAGTCGCGAAACTTCAAACCCTCCGAGTCAAGGCTCAGTTTAGTGAGTTGAGTGGGGACTCAGTGAGTTGGACAGGACAGAACTCAGAAATCAGTGAACTCGGCGAGTCAGTAGGCTGACTCGGCGAGTAGGGTCAACATGGAAGGTTGACTTTGGCCAGGATTTTGACTTTGATCAGAGTTGAGTTAGTTGACTTTTAGAGGTCTGTCAGGCTAGGCGTCGCTTTGTTATTGGTAGCTCGGAGAGTTAGAGGAGCAGCGTTTCAGACGGTATTTGGTTAGCAGTTCGAGGGTTACCAGCAGAATTCAGCAGTTCGGGTGAGTTTCCTTCCAGTAGGAACGGGTCTAAGGCCACAATTCCGGCCCGTTCAGTTAGCAGTAGTTTCCGGACTTCGATCCTATGCAGTAGTTAGTATGTTTGATGCCTTCGTGGCTCAAGCTTGATTTATGTGATATGCATTATGTGCTATGTGTTTCGGGCTATGGCCCGATGCAGTATGCAGTATATGTGTTCATGCTAGTTGATATGTTATGCCATGCTATGTTCAGTCAGTTTCCGGACTTCGGTCCGATGCAGGGGGTTAAGGCCCCAATTAGTCTGGACTTCGGTCCGATGCAGGGGACAAGGTCCCAGTCAGTTTCCGAACTTCGGTCCGATGCAAGGGGCAAGGCCACAGTTAGTCCGGACTTCGGTCCGATGCAGGGGACAAGGTCCTAGTCAGTTAGTCTGGACTTCGGTCCGATGCAGGGGACAAGGTCCCAGTCAGTTTTCAAACTTCGGTCCGATGCAGGGGCAAGGCCCCAGTTAGTCCGGACCTCGGTCTGATGCAGTGGGCAAGGCCCAATATATGCTTTATATGTTATTGCATTGTATGTGATAGTTTGGGGGAGCTCACTAAGCTTCGTGCTTACAGTTTCAGTTTTTGGTTTCAGGTACTCAGTTTTCAAAGAAGGAGCTCGGGAAGATTGCAGTGCACACACCATAGTCAGCTAGCCTGGGATGTTTTACTCTGATAATAAGTTTGTATTTTGAATTAATGCTATGAAATTATGTTATGATTTATGATACGGTTTTTATGAATATGGTTTTAGTAATGTTTTAAAAAAAAATTTAGTCTTGATTTTTGGGATGTTACAAGTTGGTATCAGAGCCTTGGTTTGAGGGATTCGGATACACTTCGAATGTGTCTGAACTCAAACTAAGGAAATGGTAAAAGGTTTTCAAAAGAAAGACATTTTCGAAAGAAATTTTTAGGCAAGAAAGAGTTTTTGGAAAAAGAGAAAAGAAATTTTAGAAAGAAGAGAACTTTAAAAAGAGAAAAAGGTGTGGTGCATGCAATCTGCCGAGCTCAAGTAAGTACTCCCAAATTACCCATGCAAGTTTATGTGATGATTATCAGTTTCAGTTTCAGTTTCAGTAGAACAACATGCTAGTATAGGACTAAGGATCTAGGAGGATGCCTTATGTGTCTACTATATGTGCTTTAGCTTTACAAGATTTGCATGCTAGTATTGAGTAGATAATAGTAGGATAGCCTGTTAGGGTTATGCCTGATAATATGAGCTTAGCATTGTTTGCTAGTACAGTATCTCGTTATGAGAATAGATTTGCTTGAGTAGTTTCCTGTATCCGAATACTGCTTGCTTTGTGCTTTGTGGGACTCTGAGTGGTGGGAGTTAGCCATTAGGTGAATACGTCACATCACATGTGATCAGGGTTGAATAATCTTAGAGTGTTGGATTTGGCCCTATTGTGCAGCTCTTGTTTGAGTCTAACCGTTGTAGGAATGAGTCTTTTACTCGAAGGATTATCTGAGCCTCATCACATGTGATGGTATTCAGGTGATGGCTAATTAGTATTACAAGGACGCCTTCAGCAGTTGAGGACTGGTTTGAGTCGAGTCAGAGATTTCCCTAGGGCAAGCCTAGGATAAGAGTAACAGAGATCAGTAGCAGTAGAGTGACTTGCTAGAGTTGAGGTAACTCTTGAGGAAAGTACGGATAGATGTGGAAGGTAGTATGGGCCTCTTACTACTGAAAGCAGAGGATCCGTACTCGATTTAAGAGGGGCCGAGACAAAACCAGGGAACTAGTAGAGTGTGTGAGAGATCCCTCAGCAGCGGTGTGTATATTGATCAGTAGTGTGTTATATTTTTCAGCATGGTGACTTTGCGCGAGATACCAGTTAGCAGTTCAGGCACCAGGGAAGGATCTGGCTCGGGCTCTGGAGCCGGGCAGCTTGACGATCAGATGAAGAATTTCATTTATGCAGAGATTATGCGCAACATTATTATCAGACTCCAGTGATTTTCGGTTCAATTAAAGAGGCCATTATGGAACTCATGGACACTCATCTTGAGGCCTTTAGGGTCCGAGTGGTTTCAGGGCAGTTTGGGGCTCGTCTAGAGCCCGATTCTTATGAGGTTCAGGGAGATCCCATTTCCAGCTTTTTCCATCAAGGGACAAGAGTGAGTCAGGCACCCTGTCTTCAAGAGAGACCTCTGCATGATTGGATAGTTGAGGAGGTTTCGCGAGCCATTTGCGAGGGGTTGCCCGACATGGTGGCGAGGATTATTGATAGGTTGACTACGAAGCTCCATGATCAGATAGCAGTTGTTCAGATGATGGATGGGGTCGATAGGGTGGCTCAGGAGCGAGAGACGGGCAGGGAGTCAGGAAGGAAGAGGAAAACAGATGGGTCACAGGTAGCCACAGGTTCGGGCAAGAGGCCCAAAGGGTCGGATTGGAGATCAAGGTACTATCAGAGCCGCAGTCGATGCGGGAAGTGTGGTAGGTCGCACTTGGGTGCGTGCAGGAGTGGTAGTGGTGGTGTTTTGGGCTGTTTCAGGTGCGGCCGAATGGGTCATTTCAGCAGGGATTGTACTACTACCATCACCCAAAGAGTTGACCCGGTATGTTTCCATTGCGGTCATAGAGGCCACAAGAACGCCCACTGTCCAGGTGTGTATGCAGCAAAGCATGTCATAGCTCCTGCGTCTATGTCTTCGAGTACCACCAGCAGTTGTCGGGGCCGGGCTAGGGCGCCCACGGCTCGAAGCAGATTGTACCAGTTGATTGCAGCTAGGGTTCGAGCAACGCCGGGTGTTGGAGATATGTATCTTTTTCCTTCCTGTCAATTATTATTCATGATATTATTGTTATGTTGCTGCAGCGATATTTATAAGCGTATGTTTTGGGGTATCATAATACCTGTTTGTGATCGAGTTTTATGCCATCTGCACACCTTATATTTTTTTTGGTTAGTAGTCAAGGGATGAGTTTTATCGAAGAAGTTACTTAGGAGGTAGTAGGTGCAGCATGCCTTGGAGGGACTCGGTATGTCTCGCTAGTTCGGAGCCGTATAAGTTTTAGGAATGGAATGGTTAGATCCCTAGCTATGGTAAGCGTGGGATTCCTCAGCAGATTAATTATGGAATGGTAGCAAGGGTTTGGCTTTCTATTCATTGATCAGCGAGGTGTGGGCAGGATCGAAGTGGGGGAGAACCCTCCGAGTATGCGAGGGCAAGAGCACGCTGACCCGGAATGAGTAAGCAATCATTGAAAAGAGAGGATAGTAGCATAGCAATGGGTGGATCAAGGAGTTCAGAATTGGGAGTTTGGGGAACTTTCCAGCAGTTAGTTCATGTGATTGATATGGTTAGTAGCTGATTGGGAATCCAGGTTGGAGGAGCGCCGATAGGACTCTATTGAGTTGGAAGAAGGATCTTGAGAAAGGTTAGCAAGAGATGTTCCCGTGTTAGTAGTCAGTGGTAGAGACAGCATGTAGGGTTGTGTGGATTCAGCGGTTGGAAGTTTGGAAACTTCCCAATGATAGTTTCATGTTCGGGATTAGTAGACGGTTGGTTTGGGGACCAAGTCGAAGAATTCCTCGACGGAATGTTAATTTCATCAAGGATATAAGATGTCAAGGTTGATGCAGCATCCAATGATTGAGGACTAATTTTGAGGAGTTAGGATGAGGAATTGCTAGCAGAACTAGGGATAGTCAGGAAGTCCTCGGAATAGTGATTAGTAAGCAGTAAAATAGTAGTAGTAGTGTTGTAAGTCTACAGGGGTAGCCGTAGCATTCACTAACAGCCAGACAGTAGTAGTAGTGTTGTAAGTCTGCGGGGGTAGCCGTAGCGTTAACTAGTAGCCAGACAGTATTAGGGGGGGTTGTAAGTCTACGGGTGTACCCGTAGCATTCGCCAGGTTAGTAGATAGCATGAGCGCGTTATCTGAACGCAAGGGGGGGGGGGGGGAAGCAGTAGTACCCACCAGTTCGTGTGCAGCAACGAGCATATAGAAATCCACGGGTTGGATTTCGAAATTTTCCAGAGTTTAGTCATGGTTGAGCCAGCAATGCGATAGATGGGTCGTCAACACAATCATGAAATCAGGGAAGCAGTAAACCACTGGGGTTCATGTATGTTAAGGGCTACCATCAGCCTGGGAGCCATCATTATAGTCTTGGATTTGTTGATGTTTGGATTCGATGTTTGGACCCGTTCGGCTGGATCGGGAGGTCGTTAGGACCACAGTGACAGGATGACTAGTGGAAACTAGTTCCAAAGAAAGGTTTCGTTCAGGCAGATCAGTGTTGCAGGCAGTTCAGTGTTTCAGGCAGTTCAGTGTTGCATCCAGTCCTGTGTTTTAGGCAGTTTAGTGATTCAGGCAGTTCAGTGTTTCAGGCAGTCCAGTGTTTCAGGCAGTTCAGTGTTTCAAGCAGTTCAGTGTTTCAGGCAGTTCAGTGTTTCAGGCAGTTTAGTGTTCCAAGCAGTTCAGTGTTTCAGATGTTTGCAGTATTTTTGGGCAGTATTAATTTTGTGTCGGACTGCAAGTTCAGTCTTATTAGTTGGACCTGGGTGGTCTCAGTTCATCTGGAAGCCAGATTTGGAATAGCAAAATTTTCAGTCAGTAGCACTGCGAGTATGCAGCGTATGGTAGGATTCAGTCAGTTGTTCGTGGGGTGCGCGACACCAAATGGTAGTAGAAAGAATGCCCAGTGGATACTGGCAACGATGGCCCGTATTGGGAGTAGCGGGAGTAATAGATTTGGTGGAGATAGGACCTTCACAGTGATGGAAGAGGTAGGTAGTAATGGAGCATCGACTTGGGAAGGCAAGGAAATCGTGCAAGGAAAGAAGGGGTGAACCCCTACGGGGTCAGTGCAGTATTTGGAGATTATCGGAAGGATTTTCGGTTGAGTGAGCTGCGTTTCCAGAATGTTTAGGGTCAGGATGGACCCGAGATTATTATCTGTAAGGATTGGCACTGGTCTGAATGACTGAGCGGGAGGCCAGCGAAGGTAGGCAGCTGGTGTTAGAATGAACGGTGGGGTATTAGAGGCAGATCGCAGTCAGTGGATCGTAGCGAACTTCGAGGACGAAGTTTAGTTTAAGTGGGGGAGAGTTGTAACACCCGAAGAAAGAAAACCCCAATTTTAAAGGGAGACTCGGCGAGTCAAAGGAGGGACTCAGCGAGTCCGAGCGGGGTCCGAGTCGAGGGGTAAGCGACCGACTCGGCGAGTCGGCCAAGGTGACTCGGCGAGTCTGGTCTGTACGAGGAAAAACCCTATAATCGAGACTTGGGGCCTATTTAAACGCCTCATTCTCTTCCGTAAGGTTCCTTTAGTTCCTCTTTCATCCAGAACAATAAACCCTAGCCGCTATAATCGTTTTGGAGCAAGACCTAACCCTTGGTGAAGCTTTTGGAGCTTAAGAGAGAGGATAGTCATTGTGGAGCAAGAAGGGGGCCTTGGATCCAGAGTTGGTGGAGCATTTCTGAGCATTTAAAGTAATAAATCGTTACCTTCCCTCTTTTGCCTAATACATCAATCTTGGCTATGAGATTTGGAGCTTTTATGCCATGCTTAAGAGCTATTTCGAGTTAGAAGCCCAGATCTGAAGTTGCTACTTCAGTCTTAGTGTATCTTGGCCTAGAAAGTCATAAAGCATTTATTTTTGGGTTGATAGTGAAGCCTCCTTATCTTAAACCCTAGTTTGGATTGTTTTAAGCTTAGATCTTTTGATCTACATGTAAAGTTTGCCACTTTACGTGAGGGTTAGGCCTTAGAAGTATGGATCTTTGAGTTGGAAGCCCTGTTTGGCTCGAAAAGCCACTGCATGGATTAAGGACTGAATAGACTCGGCGAGTCCTTTGAGTGGACTCGGCGAGTAGTATGAAGATGGAGGCGAACTCGACGAGTTGGATGAACAACTCGGCGAGTCTGTTGAAGAATGCCTTGGACTAGGCGAGTCTGTTCTTGGACTCGGCGATTCAAGTCGCGAAACCCCAAACCCTTCGAGTCAAGGCTCAGTTTAGTGAGTTGAGTGGGGACTCAGTGAGTTGGACAGGATAGAACTCAGAAATCAGTGAACTCGGCGAGTTAGTAGGCTGACTCGGCGAGTAGGGTCAACATTGAAGGTTGACTTTGGCCAAGATTTTGACTTTGATTAGAGTTGAGTTAGTTGAATTTTAGAGGTCTGTCAGTCTAAGCGTCACTTTGTAATTGGTAGCTCGGAGAGTTAGAGGAGCAGCGTTTCAGACGGTGTTTGGTTAGCAGTCCGAGGGTTACCAGCAAAATTCAGCAGTTCAGGTGAGTTTCCTTCCAGTAGGAACGGGACTAAGGCCACAATACCGGCCCATTCAGTTAGTAGTAGTTTCCGGACTTCGGTCCTATGCAATAGTTAGTATGTTTGATGCCTTCGTGGCTCAGACAGGATTTATGTGATATGCGTTATGTGTTCCGGGCTACGGCCCGATGCAGTATGCAGTATATGTGTTCATGCTAGTTGATATGTTATGCCATGCTATGTTTAGTCAGTTTCCGGACTTCGGTCCGATGCAGAGGGCAAGGCCCCAGTTAGTCCGGACTTCGGTCCGATGCAGGGTACAAGGTCCCAATCAATTCCGGACTTCGGTCCGATGCAGGGGGCAAGGCCCCAGTTTGTCCGGACTTCGGTCCGATGCAGGGGACAAGGTCCCTGTCAGTTAGTCCGGACTTCGGTCCGATGCAGGGGACAAGGTCCCAGTCAGTTTCCAGACTTCGGTCCGATGCAGGGACCAAGGCCTCAGTTAGTCCGGACCTGGGTCCGATGCAGTGGGCAAGGCCCAATATATGCTTTATATGTTATTGTATGGTATGTGGTAGTTTAGGGGAGCTCACTAAGCTTCATGCTTACAATTTCAATTTTTGGTTTCAGGTACTCAGGTTTCAAAGAAGAAGCTCGGGAAGATTGCAGTGCACACACCATAGTCAGCTAGCTTGGGATGTTTTACTCTGATAATAAGTTTGTATTTCGAATTAATGCTACAAAATTATGTTATGATTTATGATACGGTTTTTATGAATATGGTTTTAGTAATGTTTTAAAAAGAAAATTTTACTCGTGATTTTTGGGATGTTACAGAAACCATAAATTTTCTAAAGAAAAAACTCTATCCCCTGAAGTTTTTAAGTTCAGGTGAAAACCTCTATGTGATGGAAACATGTGGAAAATATTTGTACAATGTTCATGAACTGGATTTTGGTGAAATGAAATGAGTTCCGTTTGAAGAGACCAGAGATGAATACACACTTTTTATTACCGACTCGGAGCCTGATGCTGGTTCTTCTATTAAATAAGAGTCGTTTGTTGACCCCCAGTCACCATACAAGAGATATTATGTTACTGATAAAAGTGAAAAGGGCAGGTTCTTTACTGCAAACATGTGGTACTTCAATCATGAATGTTTGAATGTTGATCTCTTACATGATTGATGACTTGTTAGTACTCTTATTTTTGTTTTTTATACTTTTAGATGTTGAGAACCAACACTGGTGTATTTGGATTGTGCAATTAATCCTTTGGTTGTCATCCACCTTTTCTCTTCAAGTTGCAGAACTAACAATTATATATCCCTTCTATGTGATGTCTTGCCTTTTTCTTTATAATGGATGTTTGATTCATTATGAGTAGCATATTGGCATGTTGTGTTCATGTATAAAGGAGTTTTTGTATGTCTTTTGTGTAAAGTGAAAATTTTATCGAGAAAATGATGGTGACTGTGGAGGTGGTATTTTTGCCATTGTCGATTATGATTTAACTTATTGACCCATGCTTACTAGTTTTGTGTATTTTTTTTAATAACTCATTCAGTTTATTCCAAGGTTGTAGAAATCGCTCGACGTAGGCTAATCGGTGGACTAGGTCAAGAGATTAATCGGGGATCATTAATTATTAAAAAACGTATTAAAAATATAATAAATATAACATCAATCATAAGAATATAAGTAAATAAGAACAATACAAATACATGGCGTGACTCTTTTTTTAGTATTCTTGTGAAACAAAGTCAATTCAATTACATGTTATATCTGTATCACTATCTTATGTAAGAAGACCATATGCCTACCCATCAAGTGTATTAATGCAAGATGATCTTCAATGATTAGAACATCATTCGGGTATTTAACCTTTATGGTTCCATCTCTAACCTGGAATAAAGAACAACATTTTAACCACATTAGGCATTTCATCGAGCACATTGTATGCATGTTGATAAACACAAAATATAACACTAGAAATTGGAAAAGATGGAATTATTGGATGTCCATTTTTGGGTATTCTCTCTCTCTGTCTCTCTCACCAGTTATTTCTATAAATCACAATTTTCTACATCAGAAAACAAACCCCTAGATTTTTTTTGCTTTCATTCTCTTTAGTAAAATACATCAGACAGGTACACCAAATCTTTGATAGAAATTAATATTTAATAGCCTAAAGATGATATCAGGAAAATAGTTCTGGCCACCAACATGGCTAAGACAAGCATCACCATTAATGATGTAATTTTTTTGGTCGGCTGTGAAAAACCCAAAGAGATGTCTATGATGCACTCAACAACACTGCATGTTTGCTTAAACCTAGACCTTGAAGGCTTTCGCTCTCCAAGTAGAGATGTACAAAACCTGAATCCGATCCGGTTTCGCATACGTCATCAAAAATCCGATTCGGTCCAGTAAAAATCAGATCCGATTCCAACCAAAATCCGAATATGATTCTAATCCGATTTGAAACCGGATTAAACCGATTTTAGTGTGTTTTAGCGGATTTTGGGGCAGATTCGGATCCGGTTTTAGCAAATACGGTTTATGATCCAATATCAAATCTGATTTGGAATATAGTATTACAATCCGATTGAAAATCCAATTTTAAATCTGATCCGATCCGGTTTGGTCAAAACCAGTTTTGACCCAATCTGGTTTCAGATTGGATCCGATTTGAATAGTGAAATCAGTTTTTCTGTGCATCTCTATCGCCAAGTAAGTTTAATGTCATTAACTTTCTCTGTTAGTCCCGATTTGTTAATGTTATGCAGGAAAAGCCAGGGCATAATAGGGTTTTAATCCGTATGTGTGTTCTATTATGATAATTAAGTAAGTATTGTTACTGTCTCTTTAGAATGGAAGTTATCAATTTTATTTAGTATTAACCAAATTGTTATGTCATTGGATACTTTATTTTCTAATTGATTGAATTATACAAATTGCTTCATATGCAGCAGTTATGTTTTCAAAGTGATATGGTTTGTAAAATGTGGAATAAAGTAGGTATTTACTAAGCACGAAAGGGGTGAGGTTCTATCAATCCGGTAACTCTATTTAGAACTGTGAATTTTTAGTTCTATGATTCAATTATATGGTAAATTGCTTTCTTTTGTTTTGCAACTATATTTTAGAACTGAAATTATGCTTTTTTATTTTCTGGGACTTTTTATTAATTGTATAGTACTTTCAATTTTGGGTAATATTTTTTCTCATTCATCTAATAATCACAATATAATTAACCAAAATGAAAATTTCAGATTTCCATATTCTATTTGTAGAAACATTACCTTGCTTAGTTTTAATACATGGTGACTCTTCCTCCCGGAATATCCGACGTGGTTTGTAAGCTTACTAAAGTGTTATATTTTGTTTCTATTGGTTGAATTTTATTAATATCATAGTTAGTAATTATGAGGTCTCAGTTGTTTAGAAAATAATGGGAATCACAGATGATTTTGAAGCTTCATTTCAAGTTTATTGTGGTTTTGATATTGACATTACTCATGAAGTAAATGAAATAAAGGAAAATATTGGTGAATTTCATTTTGTACGTTGCTTTTGCAGAGGTCTTTGGCATAATTAAAGGGACGAGGTGCAATTTGTTTTTCAAACATCACACAAAGTATATATATTAGTTTCTTCTAATGGTATGTAGTTGTTATTTTTCAAAACATGTTCTTATTTGTTTTATATTGTTCATTTTTTTGTATGACCGTATAGAAAGTCTAATTATTATATCATTTTCATATATATTTAAACCCACTTTCTAAAAAAAAGTAAATGAAGGTTAAATTTGTCTATTATCCTTATTTAAATTCCACAATCTATGTCCTTTGAAAAAAACTACAAACCAAAGAGAAACGTTTGGGTGTTTCTAATTTTTTAGTTTTGCTACTCTATTTCATTTGATTGTAGGATCACCTTGACATTAAAGTGTTGGAATGTTCTCTGCTACCATCGGTTTCTTTTTGTTTCTTTTTCCTGTAACACTTAACATGTATCAGTTTGGTTATGGTCATTTTTTTCTTGACATTTGAGGACAGTGCTTTAATGGCAAGAACAATTATATGATTTTTAGCACACTAGATGATGAGATAAAGAGGTCAAGAAATTGAACCATAGAGCATGGTATTGTCCTTCTCTCTTAAATCTAGGTCAAAGTTTTTGATCTATTTGAATTATATATTTTTTTTTCTTATTGGAACATTGTACTTATAAATCTGTTCCGTCTATAACAACGAAAATTGCTTTGTATCCAATATTGCTATAATTAGGAATATTTTTCTATGTTCAATGGTGTTATAGGGTAAATTGAAAGTAAGATATTTTCATTAATAAACAAATGTATGAAAGTAAATTGCTATTACTATGCTTTGATTATGCTATTTGAATACTTCATTCTATAGATGGCGATTGAAAATCCAATTTGGGATATCATTGGTTTTGTAACCTATTATGTTGAAATATAAATATGAACACACAATCAAAGGCTTAATATTAACCTCCAAGGACACAAAATATTATTATTTTCTTCATTCAGTTTAGCAAAACCATTATTAAGTTGAAGAGTCTTTGCCATTTCTGTTGTAATGTTATGATTGAGAAAGAAAATTATATCTGATTCTCATTATTCGAGTGCTTAAGTTATAATAGAAATCTATACAGGAATATATAAGAACTTTAACTGTCTATAACTACTTGTAACAGAAAAACCACATGGAAAAGACTAAAATGCCCTTAAGGCTAAAACAAACTCTAACGACTTAAAGTGAAATTGATTGATGTGTAACAATTTCAGGTTACTATATCTAACTCGCGTCTTCTTTCAAAATAGTGTTGAAAATCCAAAATCATAATTTTATTACTTATAGAGTTATACCTTTACTTTTTGTTATCTTAGGGGTGTTTGGATAGGAAAAAAGTGGCTGCTTATTGCTTATTCTCACCACAATAAGCTGAGTTGAAGTGTTTGGATAAGAAGCTTAAAAAAACAGCTTATTGTAGTAGGAATAAGCTAAATAAGTTTATTTTAATAAGAAATGGGAGAATGTTTATTGCTTATTGTGGTAGGAATAGGCTAAATAAGCTAATCCAAACACTTTTTAAAAAACTGTTTATTCCCACCCTAATAAGCTAATAAACAATAAACTAATAAGCTAAAAACATATTTACCCAAACACGCCCTCAAGTTGTTTACCGGTGTGGTACACTTGTTTTAACCTAGTCTTTTATGAAAATAACGATTTTGGAGAACTCTAGTTTTTTTTAACACCTTAAAGCTGGATGAATAAACCCCTCAAGACGTACTGTGAGCCGAACCCTTCCAATCCTGATAGATAAATCGCAAGAAGTCGAGTTCTACCAGTTACTTGTTAAATCATTCTCCTTCGGCACAACTTTCTCAATCGATCAGGTGAATTATTTCTCCAGTAGATCTCGATTCTGTGCAATTTGATATATTTTGGGTGTTAATGCGTGATCCCATAGTCGTTTTCTCATATTTTCGACAAAGCCATAATCACTATTATGAGTACTCCACCTTCAAAATTCGTCGATACAAAACCCAATTTATTTTTTTGCAAATTGTTCATATACATATTTGAGCGCAGTTGTTTTCCTGTTCACTTTTAACCTTGGAATTGGTTATATTGTGCTGATTTAGATTTTATGTTTCCTTTATGTTAGCTTAGTTTAGTTTTTTATATATTTTCTTACATTTGAGTTTTTCATAATTAATATTCAACATGTACTTTGGTACAAATCCATATATGATCACCAATTCAATCGTGAAAGAGGTATCTTATCTTAGTATTTTGTCCTGACGCTCTTTTTAATACAATAGGATCCTGTTACTTCTTGAGTTTGTTTTGTTTCTTTTTTCATGCAACATTCACTAAAAATTGTTTATTTGAGAAGGGAAGCATTTGTGTGTATGTGTATGCAACTCTTGTATCTTATGTGGAATTTTTAATTACCAAGTTCTCAAATGTTTATTTTACTGTGGCAAGTGTAGGAATGGATAGTACAAACAATGTGTGTAGAAACCAGAATTATGATGATGCATCAAGAAGTAACAGGATCAAGACATCTTACGTGGGCAGTAAGACATTTATGTGAAATGAGACTCGATCCAGAGCCCCAACTGACATTACTCGAAACTGTAACACCCAAGAAAGAAAACCCCAATTTTAAAGGGAGACTCGGCGAGTCCAAGGAGGGACTCGGCGAGTCCGACAGGGGTCCGGGTCAAGGGGTAAGCGACCGACTCGGCGAGTCGGCCAAGGTGACTCGGCGAGTCTGGTCTGTACGAGGAAAACCCCTATAATCGGGACTTGGAGCCTATTTAAACGCCTCATTCTCTTCCCTAAGGTTCCTTTACTACCTCTTTCATCCAGAACAACAAACCCTAGCTGCTATAATCGCTTTGGAGCAAGATCTAACCCTTGGTGAAGCTTTTTGGAGCTTGAGAGAGAGGATAGTCGCTGTGGAGCAAGAATGGGGCCTTGGATCCAGAGTTGGTGGAGCATTTCTGAGCATTTAAGGTAATAAATCGTTACCTTCCCTCTTTTGCCTAATAGATCACCCTTGGCTATGAGATTTGGAGCTTTTATGCAATGCTTAAGAGCTATTTCGAGTTAGAAGCCCAGGTCTGAAGTTGCTACTTCAGATCTAAGTGTATCTTGGCCTAGAAAGTCATAAAGAATTTGTTTTTGGGTTGATAGTGAAGCCTCCTTGTCTTAAACCCTAGTTTGGATTGTTTTAAGCTTAGATCTCTTGATCTACATGTAAAGTTTGCCACTTTACGTGAGGATTAGGCCTTAGAAGTATGGATCTTTGAGTTGGAAGCCCTGTTTGGCTCGAAAATCCACTGCATGGATTAAGGACTGAATAGACTCGGCGTGTCCTTTGAGTGCAATCGGCGAGTAGTATGAACATGGAGGCGAACTCGACGAGTTGGATGAACAACTCGGCGAGTCTGTTGAAGAATGCCTTGGACTAGGCGAGTCTGTTCTTGGACTCGGCGATTCAAGTCGCGAAACCCCAAACCCTCCGAGTCAAGGCTCAGTTTAGTGAGTTGAGTGGGGACTCAGTGAGTTGGACAGGACAGAACTCAGAAATCAGTGAACTCGGCGAGTCAGTAGGCTGACTCGGCGAGTAGGGTCAACATGGAAGGTTGACTTTGGCCAGGATTTTGACTTTGATCAGAGTTGAGTTAGTTGACTTTTATAGGTCTGTCAGGCTAAGCGTCGCTTTGTTATTGGTAGCTCGGAGAGTTAGAGGAGTAGCGTTTCAGACGGTATTTGGTTAGCAGTCCGAGGGTTACCAGCAGAATTCAGCAGTTCGGGTGAGTTTCCTTCTAGTAGGAACGGGTCTAAGGCCACAATGCCGGCCCGTTCAGTTAGCAGTAGTTTCCGGACTTCGATCCTATGCAGTAGTTAGTATGTTTGATTCCTTCGTGGCTCAGGCTTGATTTATGTGATATGCGTTATGTGTTATGTGTTTCGGGCTATGGCCCGATGCAGTATGTAGTATATGTGTTCATGCTAGTTGATATGTTATGCCATGCTATGTTCAGTCAGTTTCCGGAATTCGGTCCGATGCAGGGGGCAAGGCCCCAATTAGTCTGGACTTCGGTCCGATGCAGGGGACAAGGTCCCAGTCAGTTTCCGAACTTCAGTCCGATGCAGGGGGCAAGGCCACAGTTAGTCCCAACTTCGGTCCGATGCAGGGGACAAGGTCCCAGTCAGTTAGTCTGGACTTCGGTCCGATGCAGGGGACAAGGTCCCAGTCAGTTTTCGGACTTCGGTCCAATGCAGGGGCAAGGCCCCAGTTAGTCCGGACCTCAGTCTGATGCAGTGGGCAGGGCCCAATATATGCTTTATATGTTATTGTATGGTATGTGATAGTTTGGGGGAGCTCACTAAGCTTCGTGCTTACAGTTTCAGTTTTTGGTTTCAGGTACTCAGTTTTCAAAGAAGGAGCTCGGGAAGATTGCAGTGCACACACCATAGTCAGCTAGCCTGGGATGTTTTACTCTGATAATAAGTTTGTATTTTGAATTAATGCTATGAAATTATGTTATGATTTATGATACGGTTTTTATGAATATGGTTTTAGTAATGTTTTAAAAAGAAAATTTTAGTCGTGATTTTTGGGATGTTACAAGTTGGTATCAGAGCCTTGGTTTGAGGGATTCGGATACACTTCGAATGTGTCTGAACTCAAACTAAGGAAATGGTAAAAGGTTTTCAAAAGAAATACATTTTCGAAAGAAATTTTTAGGCAAGAAAGAGTTTTTGGAAAAAGCGAAAAGAAATTTTAGAAAGAAGAGAACTTTAAAAAGAGAAAAGGTGTGGTGCATGCAATCTGCCGAGCTCAAGTAAGTACTCCCAAATTACCCATGCAAGTTTATGTGATGATTATCAATTTCAGTAGAACAGCATGCTAGTATAGGACTAAGGATCTAGGAGGATGCCTTATGTGCCTACTATATGTGCTTTAGCTTTACAAGATTTGCATGCTAGTATTGAGTAGACAATAGTAGGATAGCCTGTTAGGGTTATGCCTGATAATATGAGCTTAGCATTGTATGCTAGTACAGTATCTCATTATGAGAATAGATTTGCTTGAGTAGTTTCTTATATCTGAATACTGCTTGCTTTGTGCTTTGTGGGACTCTGAGTGGTGGGAGTTAGCCATTAGGTGAATACGTCACATCACATGTGATCAGGGTTGAATAATCTTAGAGTGTTGGATTTGGCCCTATTGCGCAACTCTTGTTTGAGTCTAACCGTTGTAGGAATGAGTCTTTTACTCGAAGGATTATCTGAGCCTCATCACATGTGATGGTATTCAGGTGATGGCTAATTAGTATTACAAGGACGCCTTCAGCAGTTGAGGACTGGTTTGAGTGGAGTCAGAGATTTCCATAGGGCAAGCCTAGGATAAGAGTAGCAGAGATCAGTAGCAGTAGAGTGACTTGGTGGAGTTGAGGTAACTCTTGAGGAAAGTACGGATAGATGTGGAAGGTAGTATTGGCCCGTACTACTGAAAGCAGAGGATCTGTACTCGATTTAAGAGGGGCCGAGACAAAACCAGGGAACTAGTAGAGTGTGTGAGAGATCCCTCAGCAGCGGTGTGTATATTGATCAGTAGTGTGTTATATTTTTCAGCATGGTGACTTTGCACGAGATACCAGTTAGCAGTTCAGGCACCAGGGAAGGATCTGGCTCGGGCTCTGGAGCCGGGCAGCTTGACGATCAGATGAAGAATTTCATTTATGCAGAGATTATGCACAACATTATTATCAGCCTCCAGTGATTTTTGGTTCAATTAAAGAGGCCATTATAGAACTCATGGACACTCATCTTGAGGCCTTTAGGGTCGGAGTGGTTTCAGGGCAGTTTGGGGCTCGTCTAGAGCCCGATTCTTATGAGGTTCAGGGAGATCCCATTTCCAGCTTTTTCCATCAAGGGACAAGAGTGAGTCAGGCACCCTGTCTTCAAGAGAGACCTCTGCATGATTGGATAGTTGAGGAGGTTTCGCGATCCATTCGCGAGGGGTTGCCCGACATGGTGGCGAGGATTATTGATAGGTTGACTACGAAGCTCCATGATCAGATAGCAGTTGTTCAGATGATGGATGGGGTCGATAGGGTGGCTCAGGAGCGAGAGACGGGCAGGGAGTCAGGAAGGAAGAGGAAAACAGATGGGTCACAGGTAGCCACAGGTTCGGGCAAGAGGCCCAAAGGGTCGGATTGGAGATCAAGGTACTATCAGAGCCGCAGTCGATGCGGGAAGTGTGGTAGGTCGCACTTGGGTGCGTGCAGGAGTGGTAGTGGTGGTGTTTTGGGCTGTTTCAGGTGCGGCCGAATGGGTCATTTCAGCAGGGATTGTACTACTACCATCGCCCAAGGAGTTGACCCGGTATGTTTCCATTGCGGTCAGAGAGGCCACAAGAACGCCCACTGTCCAGGTGTGTATGCAGCAAAGCATGTCATAGCTCCTGCGTCTATGTCTTCGAGTACCACCAGCAGTTGTCGGGGCCGGGCTAGGGTGCCCACGGCTCGAAGCAGATTGTACCGGTTGATTGCAGCTAGCGTTCGAGCAATGCCGGGTGTTGGAGATATGTATCTTTTTCCTTCCTGTCAATTATTATTCATGATATTATTGTTATGTTGCTGCAGCGATATTTATAAGCGTATGTTTTGGGGTATCATAATACCTGTTTGTGATCGAGTTTTATGCCATCTGCACACCTTATATTTTTTTTGGTTTGTAGTCAAGGGATCAGTTTTATCGAAGAAGGTTACTTAGGAGGTAGTAGGTGCAGCATGCCTTGGAGGGACTCGGTATGTCTCGCTAGTTCGGAGCCGTATAAGTTTTAGGAATGGAATGGTTAGATCCCTAGCTATGGTAAGCGTGGGATTCCTCAGCAGATTAATTATGGAATGGTAGCAAGGGTTTGGCTTTCTATTCATTGATCAGCGAGGTGTGGGCAGGATCGAAGTGGGGGAGAACCCTCCGAGTATGCGAGGGCAAGAGCACGCTGACCCGGAATGAGTAAGCAATCCTTGAAAAGAGAGGATAGTAGCATAGCAATGGGTGGATCAAGGAGTTCAGAATTGGGAGTTTGGGGAACTTTCCAGCAGTTAGTTCATGTGATTGATATGGTTAGTAGCTGATTGGGAATCCAGGTTGGAGGAGCGCCGATAGGACTCTATTGAGTTGGAAGAAGGATCTTGAGAAAGGTTAGCAAGATATGTTCCCGTGTTAGTAGTCAGTGGTAGAGACAGCATGTAGGGTTGTGTGGATTCAGCGGTTGGAAGTTTGGAAACTTCTTAATGTTAGTTTCATGTGCGGTATTAGTAGACGGTTGGTTTAGGGACCAAGTCGAAGAATTCCTCGACGGAATGTTAATTTCATCAAGGATATAAGATGTCAAGGTTGATGCAGCATCCAATGATTGAGGACTAATTTTGAGGAGTTAAGATGAGGAATTGCTAGCAGAACTAGGGATAGTCAGGAAGTCCTCGGAATAGTGATTAGTAAGCAGTAAAATAGTAGTAGTAGTGTTGTAAGTCTGCAGGGGTAGCCGTAGCATTCACTAACAGCCAGACAGTAGTAGTAGTGTTGTAAGTCTGCGGGGGTAGCCGTAGCGTTAACTAGCAGCCAGACAGTATTAGGGGGGGTTGTAAGTCTACGGGTGTACCTGTAGCATTCGCCAGGTTAGTAGACAGCATGAGCGCGTTATCTGAACGCAAGGGGGGGGGGAAGCAGTAGTACCCACCAGTTCGTGTGCAGCAACGAGCATATAGAAATCCACGGGTTGGATTTCGAAATTTTCCAGAGTTTAGTCATGGTTGAGCCAGCAATGCGACAGATGGGTCGTCAACACAGTCATGAAATCATGGAAGCAGCAAACCATTAGGGTTCATGTATGTTAAGGGCTACCATCAGCCTGGGAGCCATCATTATAGTCTTGGATTTGTTGATGTTTGGATTCGATGTTTGGACCCGTTCGGTTGGATCGGGAGGTCGTTAGGACCACAGTGACAGGATGACTAGTGGAAACTAGTTCCAAAGAAAGGTTTCGTTCAGGCAGATCAGTGTTGCAGGCAGTTCAGTGTTTCACGCAGTTCAGTGTTGCATGCAGTCCAGTGTTTTAGGCAGTTTAGTGATTCAGGCAGTTCAGTGTTTCAGGCAGTCCAGTGTTTCAGGCAGTTCAGTGTTTCAAGCAGTTCAGTGTTTCAGGCAGTTCAGTGTTTCAGGCAGTTTAGTGTTCCAGGCAGTTCAGTGTTTCAGATGTTTGTAGTATTTTTTGGCAGTATTAATTTTGTGTCGGACTGCAAGTTCAGTCTTATTATTTGGACCTGGGTGGCCTCAGTTCATCTGGAAGCCAGATTTGGAATAGCAGAATTTTCAGTCAGTAGCATTGCGAGTATGCAACGTATGGTAGGATTCAGTCAGTTGTTCGTGGGGTGCGCGACACCAAATGGTAGTAGAAAGAATGCCCAGTGGATACTGGCGACGATGGCCCGTACTGGGAGTAGCGGGAGTAATAGATTTGGTGGAGACAGGACCTTCACAGTGATCGAAGAGGTAGGTAGTAATGGAGCATCGACTTGGGAAGGCAAGGAAATCGTGCAAGGAAAGAAGGGGTGAACCCCTACGGGGTCAGTGCAATATTTGGAGATTATCAGAAGGATGTTCGGTTGACTGAGCGGGAGGCCAGCGAAGGTAGGCAGCTGGTGTTAGAATGAACGGTGGGGTATTGGAGGCAGATCGCAGTCAGTGGATCGTAGCGAACTTCGAGGACGAAGTTTAGTTTATGTGGGGGAGAGTTGTAACACCCAAAGAAAGAAAACCCCAATTTTAAAGGGAGACTCGGCGAGTCGAAGGAGGGACTCAGCGAGTCCGAGCGGGGTCCGAGTCGAGGGGTAAGCGACCGACTCGGCGAGTCGGCCAAGGTGACTCGACGAGTCTGGTCTGTACGAGGAAAAACCCTATAATTGGAACTTGGAGCCTATTTAAACGCCTCATTCTCTTCCGTAAGGTTCCTTTAGTGCCTCTTTCATCCAGAACAATAAACCCTAGCCGCTATAATCGTTTTGGAGCAAGACCTAACCCTAGCCGCTATAATCATTTTGGAGCAAGACCTAACCCGCTATAGTTAAACAATAAACCCTAGCCGTTATTCTCTTCCGTAAGGTTCCAGTAGGAACGGGTCTAAAGCCACAATGTCGACCCGTTCAGTTAGTAGTAGTTTCCGGACTTCGGTCCTATGCAGTAGTTAGTATGTTTGATGCCTTCGTGGCTCAGACAGGACTTATGTGATATGCGTTATGTGTTATGTGTTCCGGGCTACGGCCCGATGCAGTATGCAGTATATGTGTTCATGCTAGTTGATATGTTAAGCCATGCTATGTTTACTCAGTTTCCGGACTTCGGTCCGATGTAGGGGGCAAGCCCCAGTTAGTCCGGACTTCGGTCCGATGCAGGGTACATGGTCCCAGTCAGTTCCGGACTTCGGTCCGATGCAGGGGGCAAGGCCCCAGTTTTTCCGGACTTCGGTCCGATGCAGGGGACAAGGTCCCTGTCAGTTACTCCGGACTTCGGTCCGATGCAGGGGACAAGGTCCCAGTCAGTTTCCAGACTTTGGTCTGATGCAGGGGCCAAGGCCTCAGTTAGTCCGGACCTAGGTCCGATGCAGTGGGCAAGGCCCAATATATGCTTTATATGTTATTGTATGATATGTGGTAGTTTAGGGGAGCTCACTAAGCTTCGTGCTTGCAGTTTCAGTTTTTGGTTTCAGGTACTCAAGTTTCAAAGAAGAAGCTCGGGAAGATTGCAGTGCACACACCATAGTCAGCTAGCTTGGGATGTTTTACTCTGATAATAAGTTTGTATTTCGAATTAATGCTTCAAAATTATGTTATGATTTATGATACGGTTTTTATGAATATGGTTTTAGTAATGTTTTAAAAAGAAAATTTTAGTCGTGATTTTTGGGATGTTACAGAAACCATGAATTTTCTGAAGAAAAAACTCTATCCCCTGAAGTTTTTAAGTTCAGGTGAAAACCTCTATGTGATGGAAACATGTGGAAAATATTTGTACAATGTTCATGAACTGGATTTTGGTGAAATGAAATGAGTTCCGTTTGAAGATACCAGAGATGAATACACATTTTTTATTACCGACTCGGAGCCTGCTGCTGGTTCTTCTATTAAATAAGAGTCGTTTGTTGACCCCCAGTCACGATACAAGAGATATTATGTTACTGATAAAAGTGAAAAGGGCAGGTTCTTTACTGCAAACATGTGGTACTTCAATCATGAATGTTTGAATGTTGATCTCTTACATGATTGATGACTTGTTAGTACTCTTATTTTTGTTTTTATACTTCCAGATGTTGAGAACCACCACTGGTGTATTTGGATTGTGCAATTAATCCTTTGGTTGTCATCCAACTTTTCTCTTCAAGTTGCAGAACTAACAATTATATATCCCTTCTATGTGATGTCTTGCCCTTTTCTTTATAATGGATGTTTGATTCATTATGAGTAGCATATTGGCATGTTGTGTTCATGTACAAAGGAGTTTTTGTATGTCTTTTGTGTAAAGTGAAAATTTTATTAAGAAAATGATGGTGACTGTGGAGGTGGTATTTTTGCCATTGTCGATTATGATTTAACTTATTGACCCATGCTTACTAGTTTTGTGTATTTTTTTAATAACTTATTCAGTTTATTCCAAGGTTGTAGAAATCGCTCGACGTAGGCTAATCGGTGGACTAGGTCAAGAGATTAATCGGGGATCATTAATTACTAAAAAACCTATTAAAAATATAATAAATATAACATCAATCATAAGAATATAAGTGAATAAGAACAATACAAATACATGGTGTGACTCTTTTTCTAGTATTCTTGTGAAACAAAGTCAATTCAATTACATGTTATATCTGTATCACTATCTTATATTAGAAGACCATATGCCTACCCATCAAGTGTATTAATGCAAGATGATCTTCAATGATTAGAACATCATTCGGGTATTTAACCTTTATGGTTCCATCTCTAACCTGGAATAAAGAACAACATTTTAACCACATTAGGCATTTCATCGAGCACATTGTATGCATGTTGATAAAAACAAAATATAACACTAGAAATTGGAAAAGATGGAATTATTGGATGTCCATTTTTGGGTATTTTCTCTCTCTGTCTCTCTCACCAGTTATTTCTATAAATCACAATTTTCTACATTAGAAAACAAACCCCTAGATTTTTTTTGCTTTCATTCTCTTTAGTAAAATACATCAGACAGGATCACCAAATCTTTGATAGAAATTAATATTTAATAGCCTAAAGATGATATCAGGAAAATAGTTCTGGTCACCAACATGGCTAAGACAAGCATCACCATTAATGATGTAATTTTTTTGGTCGGCTGTGAAAAACCCAAAGAGATGTCTATGATGCACTCAACAACACCGCATGTTTCCTTAAACCTAGATCTTGAAGGCTTTCGCTCTCCAAGTAGAGATGCACAAAACCTGAATCCGATCCGGATCCAAATCGGAATCCGATCCGGTTTCGCATACGTCATCAAAAATCCGATTCGGTCCAGTCAAAATCATATCCGATTCCAACCAAAATCCGAATATGATTCTAATCCGATTTGAAACCGGATTAAACCGATTTTAGTGTGTTTTAGCGGATTTTGGGGCAAATTCGAATCCGGTTTTAGCAAATACGGTTTATGATCCAATATCAAATCTGATTTGGAATATAGTATTACAATCCGATTGAAAATCCAATTTTAAATCTGATCCGATCCGGTTTGGTCAAAACCAGTTTTGACCCAATCTGGTTTCAGATTGGATCCGATTTGAATAGTGAAATCGGTTTTTCTGTGCATCTCTATCGCCAAGTAAGTTTAATGTCATTAACTTTCTCTGTTAGTCCCCATTTGTTAATGTTATGCAGGAAAAGCCAGGGCATAATAGGATTTTAATCTGTATGTGTGTTCTATTATGATAACTAAGTAAGTATTGTTACTGTCTCTTTAGAATGGAAGTTATCAATTTTATTTAGTATTAACCAAATTGTTATGTCATTGGATACTTTATTTTCTAATTGATTGAATTATACAAATTGCTTCATATGCAGCAGTTATGTTTTCAAAGTGATATGGTTTGTAAAATGTGGAATAAAGTAGGTATTTACTAAGCATGAAAGGGGTGAGGTTCTATCAATCCGGTAACTCTATTTAGAACTGTGAATTTTTAGTTCTATGATTCAATTATATGGTAAATTGCTTTCTTTTGTTTTGCAACTATATTTTACAACTGAAATTATGCTTTTTTATTTTCTGGGACTTTTTATTAATTGTATAGTACTTTCAATTTTGGGTAATATTTTTTCTCATTCATCTAATAATCACAATATAATTAACCAAAATGAAAATTTCAGATTTCCATATTCTATTTGTAGAAACATTACCTTGCTTAATTTTAATACATGGTGTCTTTTCCTCCTGGAATATCCGATGTGGTTTGTAAGCTTACTAAAGTGTTATATTTTGTTTCTATTGGTTAAATTTTATTAATATCATAGTTAGTAATTATGAGGTCTCAGTTGTTTAAGAAAATAATGGGAATCACAGATGATTTTGAAGCTTCTTTGCAAGTTTATTGTGGTTTTGATATTGACATTACTCATGAAGAAAATGAAATAAAGGTAAATATTGGTGAATTTCATTGTAACATCCGGATTTTACCAGGTATAATGTAAGTTTAATTGTGTTATTTTGTAAGAGGGACTCGGCGAGTCACGGCTCAGACTCGTCGAGTAGGGACGCGGGATTGAGCGAAGGTGCGCGCTTGGACTCGGCGAGTCCAGGGTATGGACTCGGCGAGTCTGCGCTGTGTTATGGAACCCTAAATCCCCGGGTTTGTGGCCTATTTAAGGGGCCTTATGGCCGTCATTTGCGCTCATCCAACACCCATAGTGTGTCCCTATAGTTCTTGAGCGTTTGGTGAAGGAGTGAGAGCAAATCTTGACCTTGTGAGTGTTGTTTAGCAAGAAGAAGGAGGCTCTAGGCAAGAGGAGGCAAAGGAGGTTGCTATTTCGTGGATTTGGAGCTTGGATCATCACTTTAGAGGTAATATTTTCGGACCATTTTCTGTTTGGTGAAACTTGATGCAAGTTAGGGCTTAATATGATCATTTATGGGGTGATTTGGTGCCCTTTTGTTCGGGGGTATTTGAACTCAAACTGAGGAAATGAAGAGATATTTTCAAAATAAAAACCAAAATTTTCTAAGAGTAAAGGGTTTTCCAGGAAGAAACGTGTGTACGATCAGTCAGCGCCTGAACGGTGAATTCCCAAAATATCTTTTGTTACGTAATAACTATTATTGTGATGTGTGTGCATGCTAGAGTAGGCTAGGTATTGCTGATAGGGCTAGAGTGGCCTGTTTTGTGATGCCTTAGCTTAGGGAATGGTGAGCTGCTACGAGACGCTGAGAGTAATTAGGTAGCAGCTAGGGTTTTGTGTGAGATCTGTTCAGAGAGATTTAAGTATAATAGAGTACTTGGGGACTGGGATCCGAAGAGGACGATTTGGGGTGTGTACCGAGACGGTGCGGACAGTAGTATTGGGCCCGTACTACTAAAAGCACCAGAGCAGTACACAGTTCAAATAAGAATCTGGGGATGCCAAGAATCAAGGAGGGGTGGATTGTTGAATGTAAGAGTGTTCGAGTGAATTCTAATTATCGCATGTTGTATTTCAGAGGTTGATCATGGTGAGGACACGACACATGCCGGAGGATGTCGGATCTAGTGATGAGGACATTCGACAGATCATTCATGAGGAGGTGGCTGCGGTCATCAGAGCCGAGATACCAGAGATGTTCGGGTCTATTAAGACCGCTTTGATTGAGACGTTTGACGAGCGCTATGCCGCTCTTTCTGAGGCTGCGGTTGCAGCAGCTACCGCAGCGATTGCTGCGGCGAGACCCCAGGGAGGTGATGCGATGTTGTTCAGGGAGTTCAGCAACACCAAGCCACCAGAGTTTGATGGTACGCAGGACCCGGTGGCAGCTATGAGGTGGATATCTGATATGGAGGGATGCTTCTTCACTTGCTCGTCCCCTGAGCATTTGAAGGTTCGGTTCGCGCTGAACCAGCTTCGCTTGGAAGCGAAGGACTGGTGGAAGTTTGTGACTGCGCATTTCACACCGACCGAGCTTGCGGCAGTGACCTGGGAGAGGTTGACTTCCATGTTCCGAGATGAGTATGTTCCTCAGGTGGAGAGGGAACGTCTGGCACAGGAGTTTCTGACCCTCAAGCAGGGTACCGAGTCAGTTACAGCGATTACGAGGATGTTTCAGGAGAGGGAGATGTTTTGCCCTGAGCACGTATCCACCGAGCAGGCACGTATGAGCCGTTATCTGAGCATTTTGAGACGGGATATTCGGGAGTTCGCTGCGAACTCCTCGTACCGGACATTTGCCGAGCTTCAGGCAAATGCTCGGAAGAGAGAGATTGAGCTTGAGACTCAGGCCAGGGAGGAGGCGGAGTCTATGGGGAGGGATCGGCGGCCGGCACAGTCCCAGCCGGCAGCCAAGCGGGCCAAGCCCGCTGATCCCAGACCCGGGAGCCTGAAAGGCCGCACTTGTGGGAAGTGCGGCAAGGGTCACGATGGCGCCTGTCGGGCAGGGTCTTGCTACAAATGTGGCAAGGAGGGGCATATGGCTAAGGACTGCCCCAAGGGATTTGCAGTGTGCTTCCACTGCAACCAGACCGGACACCGGAAGGCGGAGTGTCCACTGCTGCGCGGGGCATCTCAGGGGTCTGCCCCCGCCGCCATCAGAGCTGCTACTGCAGAGAGTCGGCCCGTGAAGGCCGAGGCACCAAGGGCTCGGGGGAGAGCCTTCCAGCTGACTGCGGAAGAGGTCCGCGCCGCACCCGACGTTGTGGCTGGTATGTTTCCTTTTCATTATTGTTTATGATGTTGAGATATTATGCTTATATCATGCTATGCTTAGGTACCTTCCTTGTGAATTCTGTACATTGCTTTTGCAGAGGTCTTTGGCATAATTAAATCTTTGATAGAAATTAATATTTAATAGCCTAAAGACGATATCAGGAAAATAGTTCTGGCCACCAACATGGCTAAGACAAGCATCACCATTAATGATGTAGTTTTTTTGGTCGGTTGTGAAAAAGCCAAAGAGATGTCTATGATGCACTCAACAACACCGCATGTTTCCTTAAACCTAGATCTTGAAGGCTTTCGCTTTCCAAGTAGAGATGCACAAAACCTAAATCCGATCTGATCCGATCCGGTTTCGCTTACGTCATCAAAAATCCGATTCGAACCCAGTCAAAATCCGATCTGATTCCAACCAAAATCCGAATCTGATTCTAATCCAATTTGAAACACGTTTAAACCGATTTTAGTGGATTTTTAGTGGATTTTGGGGCAGATTTGGATCCGGTTTTTAGCAAATGGCATCCTCGATTCATAACATCAATGGAAGTCCATAAAGCTGGAAGATTGGGACTCTCATGAACTCTTAAGGTCCATATCTAATACTTATTCCACATTGGGACCTCATACGGATCATATACTATCCAAGAAAGGGTAAAGAAACCCTAGATTGAAGGATTCTTCACAAAACAGAAGAAAGGGTTGAATTACTACCTCATAATGGAGATCCCTGCTTGAATGTCTCAAAATGACATCCGCCTTTGGTCCTTCTAGCTGAAGCCCTTCTTTTTCCTTTGAAAAATAACACCAAAATAGTTGATTTCATCATAAGAACTCTCCTTGGCTCCAATGGAGGTTTAGGGTTTCTCACAGGAGATATAAGGCGCATCCAAGGTCATAATTTCCTTTAAATAGGTTCCAACCGCGGAACTTAGGGTTTTCTCTGCCCAGCACCTACTCGGCGAGTCCATACTTGGACTCGTCGAATCCTCTCATTGAAAACCCCCAATCAACTCGACGTGACTCTGCGAGTCAGACTCTCGACTCATTGAGTCCCTCCTAAATCCTCAAATTTTGAAACACAAACTAACATACCCGATATCCCAGATGTTACAATTCTCCCCCACTTAATTTGATTTCGCCCTCGAAATCGCTCCTCAAACCATATAAAAAGAAACCAAACATCCGAAAATCATCCTTGAAATAATCTCACACCAAAACGCCGTCTCCCTCTGTGGATACCTAGACCCTACCAAGAACTCCTAAATTCGGAACAACCAACCCCTTTGTTGCTAAGATATCCCTCCTGACTTTCCAACTATAAACCCAACAATCGGACACCGATCACCCATCTGATACGTACCAAAAAATCCCAAATATATGTCTATAGTCGAAAGGCGCACATTACACCAAAGAATCGTCTCCTGCCCCGAAATCAAACCCCACCAGTCCAAAGAAATTTCAACACGTCGCCTTCAGTTATAAGAAAAAATCATGCTCCCACAAAATGTCCTATAACATCTAGAATGATAAACCCCCAACTCACTCTCAATGATCCCTTCTCCACCCTGGGTACTAGGTCATCCTTCAACCAGCCGTTAGCTTCCAAAGGTTACTCATAACATGTTCCCAGTGTCTCGCTGACTTCCTTCTCATATCGACTATCTTGGCCCAGTGACACACAAGTCACAAGTTCTCTTTATCCCAAATAAATACCTCCCATCGTAAAATCGCCTCACCCTCGACATTAGCCGAATTAATAATCACTTGTCTCATGCACCTACTAGTATTTCCTATACTAACAAACTGACCCCAACAGGTCTAAGATATTGGGTGACAACAATACCCCTCAACCAATAATCCATATCAGAATCCTAAATCTCTTCTTACCTACCCAAGTCACTACCAAAACGAAAGTCGAACTCGAGAGTTTGGTCCGACTCAAAGTTGGAACCACTTGTCCCAGTGAAACAATCATCTCATGACTCAACCTGCAATCCGCGCTAATACCACTTTTCCAATTCCCTCCCGTTGCGACAACCACCACTCAAGTCAGAATATAACAAATCCAGACAAATATGGGGACCCCGGTCTCTTCCCTGGTTCGACCACTAGGCACCCCAAAACTCAACTATTAGGGTTACTCTAGTCCAAAATTCTTCGGCGTCATGATCAGATCAAAGAGTACTTCCTCATAACCACCTCTCGCTGACTAGAGAGTACTACGGCTTCCTGTATCATCGCAACAACCTCCCTCTGACTAGTGAGTACTACAACATCCCATAGCATCACAACAACCTCTGACTAGTGAGTACTACAGCTTCCCGTAGCATCACAACAGCCTCTGAATAATGAGTACTATGGCTTCCCGTAGCATCACAACAACCTCTTACTAGTGAGTAGTACGGTATCCTGTAACATCACAACAACCTTTGACTAGTGAGTACTACGGCTTCCCGTAGCATCACAACAACCTATGATTCTCACATTACTGTCACCTTACGTCCACTAACACATGCTCCATGGACTAACATAGATAGGTCCCCACACTTATCCAAATCGCCATTGCCAAGACACCTCTCCCCGCTGTAATTCTCATTCTCAAACAATTCCTCCTGATGCCAATACCCAAGGGCTCCCACCGGTACTGCGAATACTCAACACGCCACTTGCAGTCTCAACCCAAGACTCAATCATTAATCCAAACTTTAGGTCCTCATACTCGAATACCTCGGCAATGACCATAGAACCTCACGACGTACTGCCTCAACGCCTGATCTCCTTTTTTCTGCATCATACATAGATACACCCACACATTTCCTTAGAATCTCACAATAATCTTCATTTCACAACACGCCACTACAGCGTATCCTAACTCTCAATTGAAACATGAAGGAATCGTCAGTAACTCAGAACATAATGGAGACAATCTGAAACTTCCTTCTATATTGCTCAAAACAAATGCAATAATTCCTGCTCTTTCCGAATTGTACAACCGCCCATACAATGAACCAGAGTTCTCTCTATTGCTGGACTAATCTTACAAGCCAACCATCTCTAGTTCTCCATAATAGTTTCGAAGAATTCCTAACCACCTCAAGGTCTCCCACCAACAGCTACATGCTGTGGGGAAACTCATCCGTTCACAAACATGCACTACATGCATTATCTCTCTCTACGTCTCGCCTCGACTACCAATACCCATGATCTCATGAACCTGCACCGCAGATCTGTATATCAGTTCTCTAACCGCTTTTGAATAAATCCCAGATCTCCTCAATAAAGTACCCAATTCTCCCCATCTTAGGGTTCGAGCCAACACCAATTGGCGCCCTAACAATCTATCTCATAGACTGTTTCCACCAGTCACATTGCACCTACTCCTAGAAGGTGCTACGCAACGCTCGATGATCTCCCCGATTGGGATAAAGCAACTCCAATACTCTAAACATCAGATTAAATTTTCAGAACTTTTCATCATGACTACCTCTTAGTCATTCAGAATATCATACTATTCCACTTCTAGGAATCTCGACCGTCCAGTAAGAACCCTGACTCTTAGTCTGGAACTAATGAATCATCATACTCCTCATCCTCGTCTTCTAAACCAATGTCCCATCACATGAATCATCATAGAAATAGGGACTCTATTCCCACACTCGATACCAACCATAAACAAAAGGGCCATTGTCCCAATATACTCTTCTTGTTCATCTGGTGCTACAACTAACACACACCCTACTATACTCAATTAGGGTGCATCCTGGTCCTTGACCATCTCAGTCTCCACTGACAACCTGCCCATGCTATATCATTATCTTACGGCGGATATACCGTTTGATACTCTGGTGGAAGATCACCATCAATGTCAACCCGTAGGGTGTACTTCCAAACTCTGAAACCGAAATCTCAACACTTCTTACGTCTCCCACAAGAAACGAAAACATCACTACTCAGGTCACAGAAAACGACATCTCTACTATTATCTGATTGCTAAACTCAGGCCGCAATCCTTCATAAGCACCATCTGTGACATCCCCATTTTCACGGCCAGAAAAGACCGATTTTGTTTATGCTTTATAAAAATCAGAGTTCTTCTTTTAATAAAAATGTTGCGGAATTTGTTCCCGGAAAAATACGATAAATACGTTATTAAAATATTTTCGAAGAAACGTATTTTATTCATTTCAAAACCTTTGGGATGTCATCGTTAATACAGAAACATAAGCATAAACAGATTTTACATTTATTTATTCTAGTGATCTAAATCTCTTTAAATCTCTCAGTGTAATGTGACTTCATATTAACACATGTGATATAAATAAACTGAGTGGGTCAGGTTGGGAAACCTGGTGAGTACATAGGGTTTTCAACCCACAATAATATAATTATTATGTTTAAACAATCAAGCAATTAAACCTAATTACCCATCCCCATTATCTTCTTTAGTCTTAAGGATCTACCCTAAGAATCAGCTATTCCTCATTTATTTATTCCTAAGGATCATCCTAAGGAATCGACACGAAGTCCATCATTACCAAGGTTTATAGAATATATCTGGTGAACACGTAGTCTGAAACATCTGGTAAACACTTAGTTCAAAAGTAACTAGTGAACACACTTAGTTCAAAATACCTAGTGAACACACTCAGTTCAAAGATACGTAGTGAACACACTCAGTTCAAAATACCTAATGAGCACCTAGTTCAAAAACACCTACAGGCTACGAGCTTACTAGCGTTCCACCGGACCGTCTAGTATCACCCATGGTCATCATCTATACTCCACTAGATGACTGGATCACTGACAACATTGATGTCTCCCATCGTGTTATCACAAAACAGCTATTTCATCTACCTATGTTTTACCCAACACATTTTGTAGATATAAAGTACATATACAGTTTAAATCATTTAAAACATGTAAAAAAATCTTTCACCCAGCATAGACAGCAAGTATTCAGACAATATGCACACACAACACGTAATTTATATTAAAATACTTCATATCTATGTGTAAGATGAAAGGGACTATGCACTCACCTGAAAGGTGGTGACTCAGCACTCGGACAACGCTTCGATACTCTCAAAACAATTTCCTTCGATAAAATCTAGTACCAATACCACTAGGGTTTAGTCTAACGATAACTGCGACAAATTAATTAATCTGACTATTATTATTATTATATAAGCGTTAATAACACTCAATATAACTCATAATAATAGCCCAAATAATTATTTTAAGGACCTAATAACATTCCTATAATTATTCGAAAGCTATATTGAAAATTGCGTAAGCGTAGCTCACTTACAACAAATTTTATCGAAAACCGGAATTTTATTTGGAGCAGCGTTTCGAAACCGGAAAACTCCTTTTTCTCGGGACTCCGGGAGCCTCGGGGCTTCCCTAGGGTGCTAGGGGGTTCTTCCTAGGGTTTAGGGGGTTAAAATGGGCTAGACAGAGAAAGTAATTTAGAGAGAGAGTGAGTTTTGGTGTGAAAATGAGGGCTTCCTTTGGACCCCTTTTATAGGCGCGCAGCTCGGACATTACGCTGGCGTACCGAGGGTACGCTAGGCGTACTCCTCGGATAAGACCTCCAGCTCGGACCCAGCTGTCTTGCACTCATCGTATGGATCAGACCGAAGTTACGCAGGGCGTAGCTTCTTCGTACGCAGGGCATAACAGCGAGGCTCGTGGCATGATCCGAAGCGAGATCTGAGACCATCATCAGACGGTTGTGGTGCTGCCACGTAATCGACTTAGCAATAGACTTCGCAATTTCGAGTTACAACTTCAAAAATTCGTAACTTTCCCATACGAGCTTCGTTTTCGATGTTCTTTATATCCACGTGAAGGTGGGAACGTACTCTACAACTTTTTTATTTTAAATTTTATATTATTAACAGGCCGGGATAGGATTGGTCCGTTAAATCCTCATAACTTCTTCATCCGACGTCCGTTTTCACCCATCTTTTTCTCGTTACGCTACTCTTATCGAGATCTTCGATTCTCGTTTAGGTCGTGTCGGCTAAAAATAACTCAATATAATATTCGAATGTCGGGTTGTACACTGCTAATCCGAAACTTCAAAAAATCATAACTTCTTCATAAGAAGTCAGATTTGGGAGTTCTTTTTATCGATGTTCTTAGTTTAAGATATTCTACCACTTTTTTTTAGATTGCTAAGGCTAAATCTCGCTCTATCGTAAATTACTATTTACGCTTCCCGGTATCGTGCCCATTCCGTCGCGAAACTTCAACGGCTCATAACTTTATCGTTATAACTCAGATTTATGTGTTCTTTATATGTACAGAAACCTTGTAACATACTCTAAAACTTGGTTAGGATTATTTATTCTAAATAATATTTTGTCAAAAAGTCGTTTTCGACCCCTATTGCCTCTAAATTCACTAGCCCGGATCTATGGGCGTTACACCATCTCTATTCATCCTTGAGTCTTGCGACTGCATCTGTCATCTCACCAAAAATCCTTGAATTTATCTCAACCTCCCTATTAAGGGATGCTTCTTTTGAAACTCATTCAACATGGCCCTCAGGCGTAATACCATGTCACATCCGATATCCAGCTAATCCATCATGACAGAATAATCCGGAAAAAGGTACAAGCATTATTTGCTATAAATCATGATATCTGAACCATGACACCACCTCTCAATCTGCTACCCACCATGGTACTCGAACCATGACATCACCTCTCGGTCTACTACCAATCATGGTACTCGAACCATGATATCACCTCTCCTGAGGTTCAATCTCCTTCATGCCCTGAGTCCCCAACTCAATCTCCCTTCTTCCGAGCATTTTCCTGGGGATCGGCAAATGTCCGGTACGTCAAGTTTGCCACGAACTTCCGGATATCTCTCCTCAGAATGCTCAGATATCGACTCATGCGTGCCTGCTCAAAAGACACATGCTCAGGGCAAAACTATGCCTTCTCGTGAAACATCTGTGTAACCACAGTCATGAACTCCGTCCCCTTCCTAAAGGACAAGGTCTCCTATGCCGACCGTTCCCTCTCCACTGGGGAACCTAATCGTCTCGAAACATGGTGGTGGACTTCTTCCAGCTTACCGTTGCAATCTCTATAGGAGTGAAGTCTTCTAATACAAACTTCCAATAGTCTTTTGCTCCTAAGCGGAGCTGGTTCAGCGCGAACCATACCCTCAAATGTTCCAGACAGGAACAGGTGTAGAAACATCCCTTAACATCAGATGCCAACCTCATCGTGAGTCATCCTGCAAATCTCATCATCGCTAATTCCACTGCTCTCTGGTGTGATGTGTACCCACTATGATGTCTCCGAAACACAACACAAAGATATCAGAGACTCGATCGAGTATGCTCGCACTGGATCACCCAATCCTACTTGTTCCTTGGTACCCTAAGGATTCTTACTTGGACTGCACACTGACCGGTGTTTTCAGTAGTACGGGCCCTATACTACCGTCCACACCGCATCAGCACTCACCCCAAGTCCTCCTCCTAGGATCCCATATCACAAATACTCTACTTCTCGCTAAGCACCGGCTACCCTTCGATAGGCCCCTCATAAGCTCGTCACTTCTACCTACTCACTCTCAAGCATCTCATAGAAGCAGTAATCTCCTAGGCTAAGGCATCACAAATCAGGCCACCTAGTCCTAATATGAATACCTAGTCTACTCTAGCATATATAGCATATCATATCATATCTCATAACACATAACGTATGGGTATTTTGGGAAATCACCGTTCAGGCGCTGACTGATCGTACACACTGGTTCTTCCGCTTTCTCAAATTCTTTTACTTTTTAGAAAAATTGTTTCTTGTATGAAAACTTTCTGAAATCCTCGGTTTGAGTTCAGATTCGCCCGAAGGTGCATCCGAATCCCTCAAACCAAGACTCTGATACCAACTTGTAACAACGTGAATTTTCAAAACAAATTTATATTTTTCAAATAACATAAATCTTATTTAATATTCTCAAATCTCAAATTTACAAATTCCATCATGATAAACATATCCCAAGATCATATAATAAATATCCTGCCAATGTGTACGGATCATGCTGCGCTTTCCTGCTATCAACGCTAGTACCTGAAACAGATAACATGTAACACTGTAAGAATAAATGCTTAGTGAGTTCCCAAAAATACTACATACAACACAAAAGCCACTCATGGCCATAACTATATGGGATCTTCCGATCCATGTGTCTCAAGGGACTTCTGTCCCAACTCTGGCAAACCTTCCAGCCCTACTCGTATGACCTTCCGGTCCTCATCATCTTGACCTTTTGGTCCATACACTATTGACCTTCCGGTCCATATCATGGTACTCATAACATAGCATAACACATACATATCACATAGAAACACATATCACATACTCCGCATAACATATAAGACCTTCCGGTCACACATAGTTACCACTCTAGGTATAGTATAGTGAGAAGACTCACCTCTCATGACGTCTAGTAAACCTTCCGACCTGATAACCTCGATCGAACCTCCACCTAACACATAAGGCAAACATCTTTAATTAATACTTTCTCTTGACCTAATCTATATAGAATGGGTAGAAGACAATTCTACCCCTCCCTGACCTCTCTTGAATCAGTATGAGCAAAACCCTAAGGTCAACTGAAGTAAACTCTAGTCAATGGTCAAACTTTGACCAGACTCATCGAGTGCACTCAGGTGACTCGGTGAGTCGATGCTTGTCCTCTGAATCGTCCTAAGTTCTCACCCGACTCTTCGAGTTAATCTTTCACTCGACGAGTTACCACTGGTCACGAATCGCGGGGCAATCCGACTTGACTCGTCAAGTCCTCTTATGGACTCGGCGAGTTTCCTCCATGGCTACACTCAAATGACCTTCTGAGGTCAGATCTGTTTCCCCAACATATAGATCTGACCTTCTAACACCCAATAGTCACGTAAAGGTCCAGACTTTATACACATGCAACACACATATAGCTCTACATCGTGAAATAGCTCTAAAAATGTCATCCTATATTCATAACTTCAATGGAACTGCATAAAGCTGGAAGATTGGGACTCTCTAGACCTCTTAAGGTCCAGATCTAATACATATTCCACATTGGGACCTCATATGTGTCATATACTATCCAAGAAAGGGTAAAGAAAACCCTAGATTCAAGGATTCTTCACAAAACAGAAGAAAGGGTCGAATTACTACCTCATAAAGGAGATCCTTGCTTGAATGTCTCAGAATGACATCCCCTTTTGGTCCTTCTAGCTGAATCCCTTCACTTCCTTTGCCAAATCACACCAAAATAATTGATTTCATCATAAGAACTCTCCCTTAGCTCGAATGGTGGTTTAGGGTTTCTCACAGGAGATATGAGGTGCATCCAAGGTCATAAGTTCCTTTAAATAGGCTTCAACCCCGGAACTTAGGGTTTTCTCTGCCCAACACATACTCAGCGAGTCCATACTTGGACTTGTCGAGTTTTCTCATTAAATACCAGGAATCAAATCGACGTGACTCAGCGATTCAGACTCTCGAGTTGTCGAGTCCCTCCTAAATCCTCAAAATTTGAAACACAAACTAACATACCCGAAATCCCGGATGTTACAATAAGGATGTGGAAAAAGGAAAAAATGTTTCATTAAAGCGGACATGATGGGCAATGTAAATGCGGTCTGAGGAGAGATCAAGGCATTGATAGCCTTGATGGGAAGGGATGTAGCCCAAAAAGGCACACGGAGTGGATCGGAAATCCATTTTATGTTTGTTGTATGGGTTGGAGGTGGGGGTAGCATTGACAGCCAAAAACCCGTAGGAACGAGAAGTCGGTCTATGATGAAAGCTGTATTCAAAAGGTGAAATATTTTTGGTAGTTAGTGAGGGAATTTGATTTATAAGGTATACAACTATTTCAATAGGGAAATTGTGGCACATGAGATTGGGTAAGTAAGGTCAAACCAGTTTCGATGACGTGTTGATGTCGTCGTTCAACAAATCCGTTTTGTTCGATGAGTGATGCCGAGAGGAGCAAAAATTGAGAGAGATTCTGAAACTCTCCACCCCAATCGGTTTGAATGGATTTTAGTTTAGTTTGAAATTGGCGTTCAACCATGGCTAGGAAACATTTAAAGGTAGGAAACACATTGGATTTCAGTTTCAAAATAAATAACCACATAAAACTAGAGTAGTGATCAACACAAAGAAGAAAATAATTTTGACCATCACTAGAAACGGTAGGTTCTGGTCCCCATACATCAGAAAATACAAGATCTAAAATATGAGAACTCTTGTAAGAAGACGGTGATAAATATAATTTAGATTATTTTCCAACTAAGCACGAGTCACAAACAAAAAAAGAAAATTTATTTGACAAAGGTAAATTGTATCTCGATAACATAGATTGGAAAAGTTGAATATGTGGGTGTCCTAGTCGTTGATGCCAAATATGGGATGAAGCACGAACAACATAAAACATAACTTTTGGAAGAGATTGGAGTTGAGGTAGACAAATGGAGTAAAGTCAGCCATTACTTGGACTCGTGAGGATGGTATTGTGAGTAGTTGAGTCCTTGATAGCAAAAAAAGAAGAGTGAAACTCAAAATAAACATGATTATCAAGGAAAATTTTTTGGAAAGAAAGAAGGTTGCATTTAATATCAGCCACATGAAGAATACGATTTAGAGAAAATGATTTAGTTGGTGAGTAATGTTTGGTAGAGCCAATGTGAATAATGTATAAATCCTTACCATTGCCAACGTGGAGATTATCTTAGCCATAGTAAGGCTCAATTATGTCGAGGCCTGACTGGACCTGTGTTAGTTAGCCAGGAGGTGGATGCTTGTGAGCGGTGATCTGCATAGTTAGCCAATGGTAGTGGTCTTCGAAAAGTAGCAGGGTCATGGTTTGGACATTGAGAAGGAACATGTCCTATTCCACACCTGTTACATATACCATAAACAGTGCTTTGATTAGAAGCCCAAGAAAACTGACCACGGTTACCTCCACCCTGGTTTGTGTTGTTGAAATCTCCTTGGGTACGGTTGTAGTTTCCTTGTCCACGTCGATTGAATTGCCCTCGACCACGATTGTTTCTAGCCCTGTTTGTGTAAAACGATTGAGGAGATGAAATCATTATTGGCTGAAGTTGTAGACCAAGTTGTGATAACAAATGTTGTAGGTTTTGTAACTGATTTGTGACTGCTATTGAGGAAAGTGCAATGGTGGTGTTATGGCTTGTAGTAGCAGTCATGAAAGCTTGGACATGTGAGATTTCACGGACTGATTTATGTATCAAGTAGTCATGATCTGAGAGAAGACCATTCAATTCGGAGAAAGCTGTGGGAATTTAGCGAGCAAGGATGGTTGATTTTAAACCATTGTATTCTTCCCAAAGACCAGAGATCACAGGCATAACTAGGTCTTTTTCTTTCATAAGTTCATCAATATTTGCTAAGGCATCGACATATCCTTGAGCTCTATTTAGGTAGGCAGAGGAGGTCTCATTACCCAATTTGGATATAGATAGCATACTCCTTGGAAGAAGTATGTGGTGCATAGGCTCGTTCAAGGGACATCCAAAGTTCACGGGAGGTAGTCCCCTGTACATGCTGGAAGGAAGATTCAGAAATTCTAGATAGTAAAAGCATATGTACATGAGCATCGTTAGCTATCTAGATTGTTGTAACATCGAAAATTTCAAAACAAAATTTTCAAATTTTTCATAAAACATAATTCGTTTAATATTCATAAAACAACCATATTTAATTATCCAATTCAAGTCAATACAAAATCCCAAGATCACAAATGTATAAACTCCATGTATGTGTGTACGGATCAAGTCAGCGCCTTCCCGCGGTCGTCACTAGTACCTGAAACAATAACATCAAACACTGTAAGCACATGGCTTAGTGAGTTCCCCAAAATACCATATATAACACATATTAGCCACTCGAGGCTATAACTCTGTGGGTCCGTGCACCCAAACTCTGTGAACCCTCAGGTTCTAACTCTGTAAACATGCACAGCATAAATCACATAGAAATAATGCAGTACAACACATAACATACATAGCATACAAACACTCTATCACATAACTCTGGTTACCTACTCAAGGTAAAGTATAGTGAGAAGACTCACCTCGCGTCTCGGTAAGTCGTGAATCCTGAAATCACTAGTGCTCGATCCCCCGAGCTAAAGTCCTCCTAAATCACAATACATCTCTAATTAACACTTTCCCATCTAAGGTTGATTACTCTTTAACAAGTCAACTTAGGTCAACGTTGGTCAACGGCCAACGGTCAACTTTGATCGGACTCGGCGAGTGCACAATAGCGACTCAGCGAATCTGATCGTATACACTGATTTCCCTGAAATCCTCCCTTGACATGTCGAGTATCCTCCTAACTCGACGAGTTCCACCTGGCATGAGTTGTGGGGCCACCACGACTCAACTCACCGAGTCTCAAGAATAACTCGGCGAGTCCAGCTTGACTCAATCCACCTGTCCACTATGATTTCCCCCTGACTCACTGAGTCAACCCTCCCCAACTCGGCAAGACCACTCGTTGTGTGGTTGGGCAACATTCATACTACTCGCCGAGTCTGTTCTTCGGACTCGGCGAGTCCGTGCCATGCAATGACTCAAACTTGCTCATAAGGTCAGATCCAATCCATTAACCCATAGATCCAGTCCTTCCAAGCATATTTAGCGCATAAAGTCACTATCTTGATGCACATACAATCTCTATATGACCATAAATGATGTTTTTGTCTCAAATACTACAACCCAAGGTCATAAACTCCATTGCTATACATAAAGCTTGAAGAATGAGGCTCTCTGGACCTCTATGGATCCAGATCCAGAGCCTCAACACAAGATGGGAACTATTTGGCATCAAATCATCCCATAAATGTGCATAAGAAACCCTAGATCCCATTATACATCACAAAACAGAAAGTAATCCGAAATCATGCCTCTAGATTGATGATCTAAGCTTCAAATCCACATAATAGCAACCTCCTTTGCTTCCTCTTGCCTAGAATCTTCTCCTTCTTTGCTAAATGATACACACAAGGGTCAAGAATGCTTCCTTTCTCTCTCAAAACGTTCAAGCACACAAGGGTTTCTCTCTAAGGGTTGGGTGAGCACAAATGACGGCCATAAGGCCGTTTAAATAGGCCGCAAACCCCGGAAATTAGGGTTTCGCCACACAGCGTGGACTCGCCAGGTCCACTCTTGGACTCGTCGAGTCCGGACGCGAACCCGTGCCCAAATCGGCGATCCTACTCGGCGAGTCTGGGCTCCAACTCGTCGAGTCCACTCACAATTTCCATAAATAAATCCAAAATAAATACCTGGAAATTCCGGGCTGTTACAATTCTCCCCCACTAGAACTAGAATTTCCCCTCGAAGTCTCACTCTGCAAATAACTCTGGATGCTGCTCTCGCATCTCACACTCCGGTTCCCACGTCATCTCGGACCCCTTCCGATGCTGCCACTGAACCAAGACCAAAGGTACCTCCTTGTTCCTCAGAACTTTGATTTTCCGATCTCTGATGGCCACTGGTCTCTCAGCATAATTCAGGCTCGCATCCACCTGAATATCATCTAATGGAACCACTGCCGACTCATCGGCTATACACTTCTACAATTGCGACACATGGAAAGTGTCGTGAATCTGCCCCAATTCTGCTGGCAAATCCAAGCGATAGGCTACCCTGCCTACCCTCGCGACTACCTGAAATGGTCCGATATATCGGGGCCCCAACTTGCCCATCTTCCTAAATCGGATCACTCCCTTCCAAAGGAGAGACCTTCAGGAGCACAAAATCACCGACCTGGAACTCAAGTTCGGACCGGCGTCTGTCCGCATAACTCTTCTGTCGACTCTGAGCAGTCAGTAACCTCTGTCTGACCTGCTGGATCTGCTTTGTCATCTGAAGCACTATCTCTGTATTGCCCATAACACGCTGCCTGACTTCTCCCCAGCAAATGGGGTTTCGACACTTCCTCCCGTACAACAGCTCAAAGGGTGGCATACCGATGCTCGAATGATGGCTGTTGTTGTAAGAAAACTTGCCCAACGGCAAATACGTATCCCAACTTCCCCCAAAATCCAATACACATGCTCGGAGCATGTCCTCGAGGGTCTGAATCGTCCGCTCACTCTGTCCGTCTGTCTGGGGGTGATATGCGGTACTAAAATGTATCCTGGTACCCAACTCCTCATGGAACTTCTTCCAGAACCTGGAAGTGAAACGCACGTCCCGGTCGGAGACAATCGAGATCGGCACTCCATGCCGAGATACCACTTCCCTCACATATATCTCTGCTAACTTCTCTGCGGAAGAACTATCACTGATGGCAAGGAAGTGAGCGCTCTTCATCAACCTGTCCACAATCACCCAAATTGCATCAACTCCCCGAGCAGTTCTTGGCAATTTGGTGATGAAATCCATGGTGATCTATTCCCATTTCCATTCGGGAACCTCCAATGGCTGCAACTTACCATGTGGCCTCTGATGTTCGGCCTTAACCTTACGGCAGGTTAAGCACCTCTCAACGAACCACGCAACATCTCTCTTCATACAGGGCCACCAATACTCCTTCCTCAAATCCAAATACATCATAGTGGCCCTGGGATGGATCGAGAATTTCGACCGATGAGCCTCTTCCATCAAAATGGCACGCGCACCTCCCACGAACGGTACCCAAATATGCCCCTGAAAAGTCATAAGCCCCCGACCATCGGTAACGAACTCCGATACCAGTCCAACAACTCGCTCTCTCTTCTGGTTTTCCGACCTCAATGCCTCAGCCTGTGCTCCTCGAATGTGTAACGACCCGTCTCTGGTATGTTGCTTTTATAGTATTTGTTTTTGAAGTTTGTAGAGGAACTCGGCGAGTCTATGTCCCGACTCGTCGAGTAGGGTAGTGATTTTGATCAACTTATAGATCGGTGACTCGGCAAGTCCATATTCGGGACTTGGCGAGTCGGCCTGCCAGGTAGAAACCCTAAATCCCCAGGTTTGCACCCTATTTAAACCACCTTATCAGCCCCAAACTCACCCCTTTCATCGCCAAAACGTTATCTAAGCAAACCCTAATCATCCCAACGAGTTTTTGAGCATTCTTGGTGTAAATCTTGAAGTTTTGAAGAGAAGGAGAAGGCTACATCCAAAGAAGAAGAAGAATATCCAAGTTCTTGCACCCATCTCAGAGTACTTTGAGGTAATGATCAGTTTATTGCCGTTTTGTTGATAGATTCCCCTTTATAAGCATATTTAGCCCATTCTTTAGCTTGTTCTTAGTGGAGAAATCATATTTGATGGATTAGCTTTCGAATCTAGCCATGTTTCAGTTCAAAAAACGTAGATCTATCAACTTTATGGAGCCATTTTGCATGATAGCCCTAGATCTACTCTTCCAAGTGCCTTTTTAGCCTTTATATCCTTTTGTATGCATTTGTACACATAACGTTAGGAACTTTACGTGGTAAACCAGCCTTAGGAACTTAGATCTATATATTGTATGCAGTGGTTTTGAGCAGAATCGAGTTTTTAGTGATTGCATGTATGGGACTCGGCGAGTCGTTCTTCGGACTCGGAGAGTCGAGTCGCGAGTCCCCGATTATTCCCCTTTGAGTGATTCCGAGTGGGGACCAGTGAGTAATGGAATGGACTCAGTGAGTTAGAGGTTAGACTCAATAATGAAAGGACTCGACGAGTTGTTCATACAACTCGGCGAGTCGAAGGCAATCTTCTTATAATTCAAGAACAACTCGTCGAGTAGTTCATACGACTCGGCGAGTCGGATTCAGATGACCTGAGTGTTGATATAGAATGGGAACTCATCGAGTGTATGCCATACTCGACGAGTAGCAGCGAGCAGGGTTGAGAAATGAGAGTACGGACTCGGCGAGTTGGCGGCCCAACTCGGCGAGTCAGGTCAACTGTAAAGTTGACTTTGACTAGGAGAGTTGACTTTAGGCAGGGGTAAAAGAGTCATTTTACCCCAATACAGTTATTAGTATTTGATTGAGTGTATTTGTGGAATTTTAGCCGGGGAGATACCGGAGCAGCAGCAGATAGTTCCCGTAGCCACACACTCAACAGCCAGATCACGAGGTGAGTTTCCTTTCAGTAGGAACGGGTCTAAGGCCACAATGTCGACCCGTTTAGCTAGTAGTAGTTTCCGGAATTCGGTCCGATGCAGATTCTAGTATGTTTGATGCCTTCATGGCTCAGATAGGATTTTGTGTTATGTGTTCCGGGTTACAGCCCGATGTAGTATGCTACCTATGTGCCCATGTTAGTTAATATGTTTATGTGATGCTATGTTTAGTAGTTCCGGACTTTTGTCTAATGCAGTCAGTTACGGACTTCGGTCTGATGCAGTTAGTTCCGGACTTTGGTCCGATGCAGGAGGCAAGGCCTCAGTAGTTCCAGATTTCGATTCGATGCAGAGGGCAAGGCCCTGGTTAGTTCCGAACTTTGGTCCGATGCAGTTTCCGAACTTCGGTCCGATGCAGTGGGCAAGGCCCAGTATGTGTTTATATGTATTGTATGGTATGTCGTAGTTTGGGGGAGCTCACTAAGCTTCGTGCTTACAAGTTTCAGTTTTGGTTTCAGGTACTTCCACAGGCAAAGGGAAGAGCTCGGGTTGATGGCATCGCACACACCACAGCTTTAGCTGTCCTGGGAGTTGTTTTTAGTTTTCATAGATGTGATTTGATACAGTCTTGATACAGTTTACTCATAACACTTTGCTATTGTTTTTGAGATATTGACGTACGAGTTTTACCTTATGATATTATCTTGGTGTTTTTAGTAATTACTAAACAAAAAAATTTGGGTCGTATTTTGGGATGTTTCAAGTTGGTATGAGAGCCTTGGTTTGATGGATTCGGATATACTTTCGGGTGTGTCTGAAATCAAACTAAGGAAAGGGTAAAGATTTTCAAAGGAAAGAAATGTTTTTGAAAATGATTTTGAAAAAAAGAACTTAGCAAAATAAGAGATTTGATAAAAAGGAAATTGGTGTGGCGTATGCGATCAACCGAGCTCAAGTAAGTACTCCCAAATTACCCATATATGTTACTTTATGTTTATCAGTTTTAGTTTCAGTAGAACAGCATGCTAGAATAGGACTAAGGATATAGGAAGTTGCCTTATGTGCCTAATTTATGTGTTTCAGCTTTACGAGATCTGCATGCTAGTATTGAAGTAGACAATAGTAGGATAGCCTGTTAGGTTATGCCTGATAGTATGAGCTTACCATTGTATGCTAGAACAGTATTTCGTTATGAGAATAAATTTGCTTGAGTAAGTTCCTGTATCCGAATGCTGCTTGCTTCGTGCTTTGTGGGACTCTGAGTGATGGGAGTTAGTCATTAGGTGAATACGGCACATCACATGTGACAAGGGTTGAATAATCTCAGAGTGTTGGATTTGGCTCTATTGCGCTGCTCTTGTTTGAGTCTAACCGTGGTAGGGACGAGTCCTTTACTCGAAGGATTATCTGAGCCTCATCACATGTGATGGTATTCAGGTGATGACTAATTATTGTCACAAGGAGGCCTTCAGCAGCTGAGGACTGTTTTGAATAGAGTCAGAGATTTCCCTAGGGCAAGCCTAGGATGAGAGTAGCAGAGATCAGTAGTAGTAGACGTGACTTGGTGGAGTCAAGGCAGTTCTTGAGGATAGTACGGATAGATGTGGAAGGTAGTATGGGCCCGTACTACTGAAAGCAGAGGATCCGTACTCGAATCAAGGAAGGCCGAGACAAGACCAAGAAACTAGTATTAGTATCAGTGATCCCTTGAGATATTTCAGTTTTCTGATGTTGCTATGATTTGTTTCAGAATGGTAGTTTTGAGTTCAAGGCCAGCAGTTGGCAGTTCAGATGCCGGAGGGGGATCAGGATCAGGATCAGGCCCGGAGGTCGGGCAGTTGGATGAGCAGACCAGAGAGTTTCTTTCTTCTGAGGTTACCCGCATCATACTGGAGCAGGCTCCTGTGATCTTCGGTTCGATCAAGGAGGGTATTCTAGAGCTGATGGATGAGAGATTGGGCACCTTCCGTGCTGAGATGGCGGCCATGATGGGGTCGCGCACACTTACGTTCAGGGAGTTCAGGACATGTGGAGCTCCACACTACCATGGGGTACGGGATCCCATAGCGAGTACTAGATGGTTGGCGGATGTGACCAACGCTTTCCGCACGAGCAGGTGTCCCGAGGGGGACAAGGTTAGATTGGCGTCCTGTCTCCTGAAGGACAGGGCACGGGATTGGTGGGAGAAGGTCGGACATACTATTGGAGATGATGCAGCGTTAGATGCCATGACCTGGACCGATTTCTCCACCAGGTTCAGGGCGGAGTTTGCACCGGTTATCGAGGTGAAACAGTTAGCCAGGGAGTTTCAGGACCTCACCCAAACTACAGAAACAGTGGCAGAGATCACCGCCAAGTTCAAGGAGAGGGCTCTTCTTGTTCCTCAGTATGCAGCTGATGAGGAAATGAAGAAGGCCTGTTATCATGAGATGTTGCGGAGCGATATCCGCCAGTTTGTGAGCCGGTCCAACTGTAAAACGCTGGATGACATGATTGCTAGGGCTCGGGAGAGGGAGATTGACCTTGAGATGGAGAAGAAGAGGAAACCGGAGGCGGTTCCGGGTACAGGCAGTTCGGGCAAAAAGCCCAAGGTTTCAGATCATAGATCCAGGAGTCAGCAGAGCCACGGTCGATCTAGCAAGTGTGGGAGATTATACGACGGGGTGTGCAAGGCAGGGAGTTCTGGCTGCTATAAGTGCGGTCGGACTGGGCATTTGAGTAGGGATTGTACGGCTCCTGCTACCGCTATTGCAGCATCAGATCTGATTTGCTTTCAGTGCAATCAGAGGAGACATAAAAAGTCCCAGTGTCCGAGTTTAGCTGCAGCAGGGAAGGTGGTTGCACCTGCCCCTGCTACTTTGAGGATTACAGATGGCCGTCAGGGCCGAGCAGAGGCACCAGTGGCAAGGAGTCGAGCTTTTCAGATGATAGCAGAGGAGGTGCGAGCGACTCCTGATGTGGTGACGGGTATGGATTTTCCCTTCATCTCTATATTATTATTATTATTGAGTATTGCTTATGGTTATATGTTTTGTATAGGGTCGTTCTCTGTGAACGGCATCTCTGCTACAGTATTATTTGATTCGGGGGCTACCCGATCGTTTGTATCGCTAGCGCTTAGCAAGAGATTTAGTAGAGCTTCAGGGGAGCTGGATTGTCCACTAGAGGTCGAGAGAGCAGATGACAGGACCGTGAGGATTGCCAGGGTACATAGAGGATGTTCTCTTCAGTTTTTCGATGAACAGTTTCAGTGGATTTGGTCCCTATTCCCCTGTGAGGGAATAAGGTTATAGTGGGCATGGATTGGTTGAGTCCCAACGGGGCCATGATTGATTGCGAGTTATAGCTAGTGAGGGTTCGCACTCCCAGTGGGGGAAAGTTAGTGATTCAGGGCGAGAGGCCACAGCGTGGACCAGTTCTTTGTTCAGCCACGAGGGCGAGGCGCTATTTTTAGCAGGGTTGTGCTGGTTATGTAGCTTATGTTATGGATGCCCGGGAGAAGGGAAAGACGACAGTGGACGATGTTCCGGTAGTACGAGACTTTCCGGATGTATTCCCGGAGGATTTACCGAAAATACCTCCCGAGAGGCAGGTCGAGTTTGGGATTGACCTAACTTATCGTGCGGCTCCGATAGCCAAGGCACCGTACCGGTTAGCTCCCCCTGAGATGCAGGAGTTGTCTACGCAGCTGCAGGAGTTGTTAGACAAGGTTTTTATTCGGCCGAGTAGTTCACCTTGGGGAGCGCCGATCCTGTTTGTAAAGAAGAAGGATGGGTCGCACCGTATGTGCATTGACTACCGGGAGCTAAATAAGGTAACAGTGAAGAACCGTTACCCCCTCCTGAGGATAGATGATTTGTTTGATCAGCTTCAGGGGCCGTCTTGGTTCTCCAAGATCGATTTACGCTCCAGATATCACCAGATTCGAGTTAGAGGCAAAGATGTGCAGAAGAATGCTTTCAAGACCCGTTATGGTCATTATGAGTTTGTAGTGATGCCTTTTGGGCTCACTAATGCTCCAGCCGTATTCATGGATCGCATGAATCGCGTATGCAGACCGATGCTGGATCGGTCTGTGATAGTATTCATATATGACATCTTGGTGTATTCCAAGACTCAGGAGCAGCATGAGGAGCACCTGAGGGAGATGCTAGAAGTTTTGAGAAGGGAGAGGCTTTTCGCAAAGTTCTCCAAGTGTGATTCTTGTTGCATGAGGTGCAGTTCCTTGGTCACCTCATCAACTAGAAGGGTATATTGGTCGATCCGGCCAAGATAGAGGCTGTGATGCAGTGGGAAGTCCCGAAGTCTCCATCCGAGATTCGGAGCTTCCTAGGTTTGGCAGGGTACTACAGGAGATTCATTCAGGATTTCTCCAAGATAGCAGTACCGCTCACCCGACTGACTAGGAAGTCGGTGGTGTTTAGTTGGGGGCCTGAGCAGCAGGCGGCATTCGAGACCCTCAGGCAGAGGTTATGCGAGGCTCCGATCCTTTCCCTGCCAGAGGGAATAGAGGATTTTGTAGTCTACTGTGATGCCTCAATCACAGGTATGGGAGCAGTGTTGATGCAGCGGGGATATGTGATAGCTTACGCCTCGAGACAGTAGAAGCCTCACGAGGCTAACTATCCTACACACGATTTAGAGTTGGGGGCAGTGGTGTTTGCCCTCAAGATTTGGAGACATTATCTTTATGGGGTCCGTTGTACTATCTACACGGATCATAAGAGTTTGAGATACCTTATGGATCAGCCGAGTCTAAACATGAGGCAGAGGAGATGGTTGGATGTGCTGAAGGATTATGATTGTGAAATCCTTTACCATCCAGGGAAGGCCAACGTAGTGGCCGATGCCTTGAGTCGAAAGGTGACAGCAGCCCCTATCAGAGACTTATGTTTGAGGATGACAGTGATTACTCCGTTGTTGGAATGGATCAGAGAGGCTCAGGTTGAGGGCCTCAAGGAAGAGAAGTAGAAATGTGAGAGGTTTTGTGGGACGAGTAGCTGCGATCGATTATGATAGTCGGGGGTTGTTGACGCTTCATGGGAGAGTATGGGTACCGTACGGAGGCGGAGTACGGCAGGTGTTGATGGATGAGGCCATAAGTCTTGATTTTCTATCCATCTAGGGGAAACAAAGATGTATAGAGATCTTCGACCCGATTATTGGTGTCCCTGAATGAAGCGGGATGTTGCTTGGTATGTAGAGAGGTGTTTGACCTGCAGCAAGGTCAAGGCAGAACACCAGAGGCCTCACGGAAAGATGCAGCCGTTAGACATTCCCGTGTGGAAATGGGAGGATATTACCATGGATTTTATCACTAAGCTTCCCATGACCGCACGTGGTGTGGATTCGATTTGGGTGGTAGTGGATCATTGACGAAAAGTGCTCATTTTATACCAATCCAGGAGAGCATATCAGCGGAAAAGTTAGCCGATATCTATGTGCGGGAAATAGTTGCACATCATGGAGTGCCGATATCAGTGGTGTCAGACCGAGACGTTCGTTTTACATCTAGATTCTGGAAGCGGTTTCATGATGAGATGGGTACTCGTCTCCATTTCAGAACCGCTTTCCACCCCAGACGGACGGGCAGAGTGAGAGGACGATTCAGACTCTCAAGGACATGCTCCTAGCATGTGTTCTAGACTTCGGGGGCAGTTGGGATACGTATCTTCCATTAGCGGAATTTTCGTATAACAACAGTTATCATGCGAGCATTGATCGACCTCCCTTTGAGATGCTTTATGGGAGGAAGTGCAGGATTTTGATTTGTTAGGGCGAGGTCGGTCAGCAGGTTATTGGGAGCACGGAGGTGGTGCTCAAGACGACTGAGTTGATTCAACAGGTTCGTAGTAGACTGCAGACTGCGCAGAGTCGGTAGAAGAGCTACGCCGATATGAGGCGTTCAGATTTAGAGTTCTGGGTAGGCGACATGGTCCTTCTGAAGGTCTCACCTTGGAAAGGTGTCATCAGATTTCGGAAGAGGGCAAGTTGGGCCCCAGGTTCATGGGTCCTCTCAGGGTTTTGGCCCGGGTGGGTCGGGTTGCTTATCGGTTGGATCTTCAGGTAGAGCTTAGCCAGATCCACAACACTTTCCATGTGTCTCAGTTGAGGAAGTGTTTGGTGGATGAGTCAACAGGTGTTCCTTTAGAGGATATTCAGGTTGATAGCAGCTTGAATTATATTGAGAGGTCGGTCGCGATTCTAGATCGAAAGGCAAAGACCTTGAGGAACAAGGTAATTCAGCTAGTGAAGGTGCAATGGGAGCACCGGAAAGGGTCTGAATGGACGTAGGAGGCTGAAGATGAGATGAGAGAGCACTACCCCGAGTTATTTGCAGATTCAGCAGTAGCAGACTTCGAGAACAAAGTCTGAGTCAAGTGGGGGAGAGTTATAACGACCCGTCTCTGGTATGTTGCTTTTATAGTATTTGTTTTTGAAGTTTGTAGAGGAACTCAGCGAGTCTATGTCCCGACTCGTCGAGTAGGGTCGCGATTTTGATCAGCTTATAGATCGGCGACTCGGCGAGTCCAAATTCGGGACTCGGCGAGTCGGCCTGCGAGGTAGAAACCCTAAATCCCCAGGTTTGCACCCTATTTAAACCACCTTATCAGCCCCAAACTCGCCCCTTTCATCCCCAAAACGTTATCTAAGCAAACCCTAATCATCCCATTGAGTTTTTGAGCATTCTTGGTGTAAATCTTGAAGTTTTGAAGAGAAAGAGAAGGCTAGATCCAAAGAAGAAGAAGAATATCCAAGTTCTTGCACCCATCTCAGAGTACTTTGAGGTAATGATCAGTTTCTTCCCGTTTTGTTGATACATTCCCCTTTATAAGCATATTTAGCCGATTCTTTAGCTTGTTCTTAGTGCAGAAATCATATTTAATGGATCGGCTTTCGAATCTAGCCATGTTTCAGTTCCAAAAACGTAGATCTATCAACTTTATGGAGCCATTTTGCATGATAGCCCTAGATCTGGTCTTCCAAGTGCCTTTTTAGCCTTTATATCCTTTTGTATGCATTTGTACACGTAAAGTTAGGAACTTTACATGGTCAACCAGCCTTAGGAACTCAGAGCTATATATTGTACGCAGTGGTTTTGAGCAGAATCGAGTTTTTAGTGATTGCATGTATGGGACTCGGTGAGTCGTTCTTCGGACTTGGCGAGTCGAGTCGCGAGTCCCCGATTCTTCCCCTTTGAGTGATTCCGAGTGGGGACCAGTGAGTAGTGGAATGGACTCAGTGAGTTAGAGGTTAGACTCAGTAATGAAGGGACTCGACGAGTTGATCATACAACTTGGCGAGTCGAAGGCAATCTTCTTATGATTCAAGAACAACTCGTCGAGTAGTTCATACGACTCGGCGAGTTGGATGCAGATTACCTGAGTGTTGATATAAAATGGGAACTCGTCGAGTGTATGCCACACTCGACGAGTAGCAGCAAGCAGGGTTGAGAAATGAGAGTAGGGACTCGGCGAGTTGGCGGCCCAACTCGGCGAGTCAGGTCAACTGTAAAGTTGACTTTGACCAGGAGAGTTGACTTTAGGCAGGGGTAAAAGAGTCATTTTACCCCAATACAGTTATTAGTATTTGATTGAGTGTATTTGTGGAATTGTAGCCGGGGAGATACCGGAGCAGCAACAGATAGTTCCCGGAGCCACACACTCAGCAGCCAGATCACGAGGTGAGTTTCCTTTCAGTAGAAACAGGTCTAAGGCCACAATGCTGACCCGTTTAGCTAGTAGTAGTTTCCGAACTTCGGTCCGATGCAGATTCTAGTATGTTTGATGCCTTCGTGGCTCAGACAGGATTTTCTGTTATGTGTTCCGGGTTACAGCCCGATGTAGTATGCTACCTATGTGCCCATGTTAGTTGATATGCTTATGTGATGCTATGTTCAATAGTTCAGGACTTTTGTCCGATGCAGTCAGTTATAGACTTCGGTCCGATGCAGTTAATTCCGGACTTTGGTCCGATGCAGGAGGCAAGGCCTCAGTAGTTCCGGATTTCGATCCGATGCAGAGGGCAAGGCCCTGGTTAGTTCCGGACTTTGGTCCGATTCAGTTTCCGGACTTCGGTCTGATGTAGTGGGCAAGGCCCAGTATGTGTTTATATGTATTGTATGGTATGTCGTAGTTTGGGGGAGCTCACTAAGCTTCGTGCTTACAAGTTTCAGTTTTGGTTTCAGGTACTTCCGCAAGCAAAGGGAAGAGCTCTGGTTGATGGCATCGCACACACCACAGCTTCAGCTGTCCTTGGAGTTGTTTTTAGTTTTCATAGATGTGATTTGATACAGTCTTGATACAGTTTACTCATAACACTTTGCTATTGTTTTTGAGATATTGACGTACGAGTTTTACCTTATGATATTATCATGGTGTTTTTAGTAATTACTAAACAAAAAAATTTTGGGTCGTATTTTGGGTTGTTTCAGAATGCTGTCCAACACCGGAGTTACCACGGTCAAACGCAAACATACACCTCGCAACGGGGCGCTCTCCGCCCGGTGACTCAAAGCGTCGGCTACCACATTAGCCTTGCCCAGATGGTTCAGGATCTCACAATCATAATCCTTAACCACATCCAACCACCTCCTCTGCCGCATATTTAGGTTGGGCTGATCCATCAAATACTTCAGACTCTTATGGTCCGTGTATATATCGTACACCGAACCCCATACAAATAATGGCGCCAAATCTTGAGGGCGAACACCACTGCCCCCAACTCTAGGTCATGGGTGGGATACCTCGACTCATGAGGCTTCAACAGCCTCGATGCATACGCTATCACATGCCCTCTCTGCATCAGTACCGCTCCCAATCCCAAAATCGATGCATCGCAGTATACAAAAAAATCATCCATTCCCTCCGGAAGGGCTAACACCGAGGCCTCGCATAACCTTTGGCGAAGCGTCTCAAAGGCGACATGCTGCTCGGGGCCCCATGAAAAAGCAACACCCTTCCGGGTCAACCTAGTGAGTGGCACTGTGATCTTAGAGAAATCCCTGATAAATCTCCGATAAAAACCAGCCAACCCTAGAAAACTCTTGATCTCGGAGGGTGACCTCGGCACTTCCCAACTCATAACTGCCTCCACTTTGGTCGGGTTGACCAATATCCCATCCTGGTTAACAAGATGTCCAAGGAACTGGACCTCTCGCAACCAGAAGTCACACTTGGAGAATTTGGCATAAAGCCTCTCCGATCTCAGAACTCCAAGGATCTCCCACAAATGCTCCTCATGCTGCTCCCTAGATCTCGAATATACCAAAATGTCATCAATAAATACGATCAGTGACCAATCCAACATCGGCCTGCATACCCGGTTCATCAGATCTATAAACACTATCGGAGCATTGGTGAGCCCAAAAGGCATCACCACAACCTCATAATGCCCATAACACGTCCTAAACGCTGTCTTCTGGACGTCCTCATCTCGTACCCTCACGTGATGGTATCCAGACCTCAAATCGATCTTGGAGAACCAAGATGCTCCCTGCAACTGGTCGAACAAATTGTCGATCCTCGGAAATGGGTAACGGTTCTTGACCGTCAGCTTGTTCAACTCTCGGTAATCAATACACATCCGGTGTGAACCATCCTTCTTCTTTACAAACAGAATGGGCGCTCCCCACGGCGAGCTACTCAGCCGAATAAACCCTTTCCCTAGCAGCTCCTGAAGCTGCGAGGATAGCTCTTGCATCTCTAGAGGTGCAAGACGATAAGGCACCTTAGCGATAGACGCGGCCACTGGGACCAAATCAATACCGAACTCTACTTGCCTCACGGGAGGCACCCCCGGCAGCTCCTCTAGAAAAACATCTGGAAACTCACGCACTATAGGAACCTCCTCCACCGACCTCGGCCTCTTGGAATCAACCCGCGTATCTGACACGTACGCCACAAAAACCCTTACAGCCCTGCTGTAAACACTGCCTCACCCTAGCGGCCGAACACAATGCTGATCTAGAATGGGTACGCTCGTCGTACACTGTAAGAACTCCCCCACTAGGGTCTCGTATGGTTACTAGCTGTCGCTCGCAGTCGATAACCGCACCGAACTTGCTCAACCAGTCCATGCCCACGATGACACAAACATCCCCCATGGCAATAGGAACCAAATCAATCGGGAACTCACCAACCAAAAATCTCGAGTACGCACCCACGGATCACCTCCGTGGCATATATCGCCTTCTCGTCAGCTATAGAAACTCTCAGAGGCCGACTCAGCGCCTCGCGACTAACACTGATGTGCTGACTAAAAGCCAAAGATACAAAGGACCGACTCGCAGCTGAGTCAAATAATACCAAGGCAGGTACATAATTCACAAGAAAAGTACCTACGCATAACATGATATAAGCATAATATTTCAAAATTATAATAAATACACGAAAGAATACATACTAGCCACGACATCGGGTGTTGCGCGGACCTCCACCGCGGTCAACTGAAATGCTCTCCCACGTGCCCTTGGCGCCTCGGTCTTCACTGGCTCACTCCCGGTAGCTCTGATGGCGGCAGGGGCAGATCCCTGAGGTGCTCCCTGAGCTGATCCCTGCAACTGCGGACACTCCGCCTTCCGGTGTCCGGTCTGGTTGCAGTGAAAACATACTGCAAACCCCTTGGGGCAGTCCTTGGCCATATGCCCCTCCTTGCCACATTTGTAGCAAGATCCCGCTCTACACACTCCATCATGACCCTTGCCACACTTTCCACAAGTGCGGATCTTCTAGCTCCCTGATTTGGGATCAGCAGGCTTGGCCTGCTTGGCTGCCGACTGGAATTGTATCGGTCGCCGATCCCTCCTATGAGACTCAGCCTCCTCCCTAGCCTGGGTCTCCAGCTCAATCTCCCTCTTCCGGGCATTTTCCTGAAGCTCGGCAAATGTCCGCTATGAGGAGTTCGCCACGAACTCCCGAATGTCCCATCTCAAAATACTCAAATATCGACTCATACGTGCCTGCTCAGTGCACACGTGCTCAGGGCAGAACATCGCTCTCTCGTGAAACATCCTGGTGATCACTGTAACAGACTCAGTACCCTGCTTGAGGGTCAGAAACTCCTGAGCCAACCGCTCCTGTTCCACCTGGGGAACATACTCATCTCGGAACATGGCAGTGAACCTCTCCCAGGTCACTGCCGCAAGCTCAGCAGGCAAAAAGTGTGTTGTGACAAACTTCCACCAATCCTTCGCTCCCAAGCGAAGCTGGTCAGTGCGAACCGTACTCTCAGATGCTCAGGAGATGAGCAAGTGAAGAAATACCCCTCTATGTCAGAAATCCCTCTCATGGCCGCCACCGGGTCCTGGGTCCCATCAAACTCCGGTGGTTTCGTGTTGCTGAACTCCCAGAACAGCGACGCGTCACCACCCTGCGGCCTAGCAGCAGCAACAGTTGAAGTGGCCACCACAACCGCAGCCTCAGAAAGAGCGGCATAACGCTTGTCGAAAGTCTCGATCAGCGCGATCTTAATAGACCCGAACATCTCTGATATCTCTGCTCTGATGACCGCAGCCACCTCCTCATGAATGATCTGTCGGATCTCCTCATCACTAGCCCTGACACCCTCCGGCATATGACGTGTCCTCACCATGATCAACCTATGAAGTACAACATACGATAAATTAGAATCCGCTCGAGCATACTCACACTCGACAACCCATCCCTCCTTGATTCTTGGTATTCCGAAGATTCTTATTTGGACCGTGCACCGCCCCGGTGCTTTCAGTAGTACGGGCCCAATACTACTGTCCACACCGTCTCAGTACACACCCCAAATCCTCCTCTTCGGATCCCAATTTCCAAGTACTCTATCACACTCTAACAGATCTCTCATAAGCTCCTCACTGCTACCTATTCGCTCTCAAGCATCTCATAGCAGCTCACATCTCCCTGGGCTAAGGCATCACAAATCAGGGCACTGTAGTCCTAATAAGAATACCTAGCCTACTCTAACAAGAGAATACACCATAAACATATAATATAAGGGTATTTTGGGAAATCACCGTTCGGGCGCTGACTGATCGTACACACGTTTCTTCCTTGAATTTCTCTAAAAATCTTTTATTCTTAGAAAAGTTAAATTTTATTTTGAAAATATTTTTCCAAATCCTCAGTTTGAGTTCAAATACTCCCGAAGGTGTACCCGAATCCCTCAAACCAAGGCTCTGATACCAATTTGTAACACCGAAAATTTCAAAACAAAATTTTCAAATTTTTCATAAAACATAATTCGTTTAATATTCATAAAAAAAACCATATTTAATTATCCAATTCAAGTAAATACAAAATCCCAAGATCACAAATGTATAAACTCAGTGTGTGTGTACGGATCAAGCAGGCACCTTCCCGCGGTCACCACTAGTACCTGAAACAATAACATCAAACACTGTAAGCACAAGCCTTAGTGAGTTCCCCAAAATACCATATATAACACATATTAGCCACTCGAGGCTATAACTCTGTGGGTCCGTGCACCCAAACTCTGTGAACCCTCAGGTTCTAACTCTGTAAACATGCACAGCATAAATCACATAGAAATAATACAGTACAACACATAACATACATAGCATACAAACACTCTATCACATAACTCTGGTTACCTACTCAAGGTAAAGTATAGTGAGAAGACTCACCTCGCGTCTCGGTAAGTCGTGAATCCTGAAATCACTAGTGCTCGATCCCCTGAGCTAAAGTCCTCCTAAATCACAATACATCTCTAATTAACACTTTCCCAACTAAGGTTGATTACTCTTTAACAAGTCAACTTAGGTCATCGTTGGTCAACGGCCAACGGTCAAATTTGACCGGACTCGGCGAGTGCAAAATATCGACTCGGTGAATCTGAGCGTATACACTGATTTCCCTGAAATCCTCCCTTGACACGTCGAGTATCCTCCTAACTCGACGAGTTCCACCTGGCATGAGTTGTGGGGCCACCACGACTCAACTCGCCGAGTCTCAACAACAACTTGGCGAGTCCAGCTTGACTCAGTCCACCTGTCCACTCTGATTTCCCCCTGACTCACTAAGTCAACCCTCCCCAACTCGGCAAGACCACTCGTTGTGTGGTCGGGCAACATTCATACTACTCGCCGAGTCTGTTCTTCGGACTCGGTGAGTCCGTGCCATGCAATGACTCAAACTTGCTCATAAGGTCAGATCCAGTCCATTAACCCATAGATCTAGTCCTTCCAAGCATATTTAGCACGTAAAGTCACTATCTTGATGCACATACAATCTCTATATGACCATAAATGATGTTTTTGTCTCAAATACTACAACCCAAGGTCATAAAATCCATTGCTATACATAAAGCTTGAAGAATGAGGCTCTCTGGACCTCTATGGATCCAGATCCAGAGCCTCAACACAAGAAGGGAACTATTTGGCATCAAATCATCCCATAAATGTCCATAAGAAACCCTAGATCCCATTATGCATCACAAAACAGAAAGTAATACGAAATCATACCTCTAGATTGATGATCTAAGCTTCAAATCCACAGAATAGCAACCTCATTTGCTTCCTCTTGCGTAGAATCTTCTCCTTCTTTGCTAAATGACACACACAAGGGTCAAGAATGCTTCCTTTCTCTCTCAAAACGTTTAAGCACACAAGGGTTTCTCTCTAAGGGTTGGGTAAGCACAAATGATGGCCATAAGGCCCTTTAAATAGGCTGCAAACCACGGAAATTAGGGTTTCACCACACAGCGTGGACTCGCTGAGTCCACTCTTGGACTCGTCGAGTCCAGACGCGAACCCGTGCCCAAATCTGCGATCCTACTCGGCGAGTCTGGGCTCCAACTCGTCGAGTCCACTCACAATTTCCATAAATAAATCCAAAATAAATACCTGGAAATTCCGGGCTGTTACAATTGTATAGCTAGGGTTTTGAGCAGCAGAAGAAGTTTCTTTCTCAAAAGTTGTATTTGCTTGTGGACATCGAATGGTGCCATCAACATTCCCACACAGATTATTTGTGGTCAACAAAGGTTGAATCATGGTTTTCCAGTAACCATAGTTGGTTGGTGATAATGTAAAACCAAATTTGTGAGAGTTATGTGCAGTCTTTTCTATTCTATAGAAAGCTTTGAGTGGTTCCATGGAGAAAGAAGCGATTGGTAGAAGCAGGGACCAAAAAAAACATTGTTCACGAATGCACTGTTCACGTGGTTACTGTTCCGAATGTACTGTTCATGCGCCCATCATTCATGTCATGTTCTATCTCTTGATCAGCAAGGTCTTAAAAAAAGGTCTTTGTTTGACTCCTAAGTTGTGGCAGAATTAGGGTTGTATTTAGGAGCTCTGATACCAAGACAAACTTGGTGAAAGATATTGTATATCATTATTCATATGTGTATACCTAATATATATAGTAGACACATTTACACTTTAGACCCTATATTATTATTATGTCTAATAAAGTCAATGCAAAGGATTGCAAAATTATGAAGTCAATTAACCCTTCAAGTTTGATCATTGAGTCATTGAAAGCCTTCCCATTCCTATATATCCATAAATTCCATAAATTTCTGATCAAAACCATTATTATGACTCATAAATAAAAAAAGGCCTTCATTTTTACAAGAAAAAAGACCTACAATACCATACTTCTCCAAGATCAAGTTTTACTAAGATTGAGTCAAATCCATACCCGAATTTTGTAATGCTCCGGTAAGAAAATTCAATAACCTAAAAAAAAAATACAAATTTAAACAAAAATATTTCGATTTAAACTTCATAATAATTTTTATTTTCTAAATGAAAATATTGCAATAAACTTGCTTCAGACTGACCCTTGAAATAGTAATTGTCGGTCCTTAAATCATCAACTCCTCTTGCTTACCTCCATCTATGGCAATCAGCCAATCACCTGACATTTAATATATTAGAAAAACAGAGTTAAATTACTCACAAAGAAAATCAATTTATAAAAAATATTTTTCTTCTTAAAAACACATAAAACCAAACCCACGTTGAAGGTTTTGTTATCATATCGTTAATAATTCATTTTTCCATACAAAAATTATAATACTTCCATCACCGTGCACACCTTTTCCCAAATTTGGTGTTAAATAAAGATCTTCCGCATATTTCATGATTGCAATTAGATGGAGAAATTAACAACTTTACAGAATATTAATAATTATAAAATAGAAACAAAAAATATATAGAAATGTAAACTAGATGTGGTATCCTGTTATTCACTACAAGAATAATGACTATTAGTGGCGACAAGCGTCGCCGCTAAAGGTCTTGATTATCGCCGCTAATACCTTTAGCGGTAACCCGTCGCCGCTAAAGGGTCGCCGCTAATACCCCATTTGTTGCCGTTAAAGGTGGCTGTCGTCGCTAATACCTTGTCGCCACTAATAATTTCTATCGCCACTAAAAGTGTCGCCGCTAATTGTAGTTTTCTTATTTTTTAATTTTTTTTAAAACATTCTTCCATATACAAAACAAACTTTATAAAATTATAAAAATTGTTATAAAAATATAAATTTTTTATAAAAACATATAACCAAAAACACATCCATACATACACAAATACATACATAATACACATACAAAAACATATACATACATATACAAAAACACATATACATACATGATACACATACTAATACACAAATACATACATAATACACACACACACACACACATATATATATATATATATATATATGCATACTAATACACAAATACATACATAATATACATATAAATTCACAAACATATACAAAATACACATTCAACATACAAAATTTAAAATAAACATATATAGAACATGTGGTGGTGTAATCCGGTAGAGAAGCATGGTGGTGATAAAGAGAAAAGAGTTCATAGAAGAGGGAAGAAGGAGCTGAGAAATGAGTTCGTAGAAGAGGGAGGAAGGAGCTAGTTCATAAAAGAGGGAGGAAGGAGCTGAATGGGGTTATATCTGCGAAAAGAATTAGCGGCGACGGGTAGAGTATTAGCGGCGACACCTTTGGGGGGAAATTTTGATGGTATTTTTAATATTATCGGCGCTATTGGTGTCGCTGCTATTGGTGTGTACGTTATCGATTTTCAATCTTTGGATTAGGGACAAAATCAACAGCTAAGGTTTCACCTCATATTTCGACGTGGATCGGTGTTGATAGACGTTAGCGGCGACGCTTTTAGCAGCGACATCCACCTTTAGCGGCGACATATAACGCGAAAGTTATGTGTCGCCGCTAAAGGTGACTGTCGCCGGTAAAAACGTCGTCACTAATGCCCATTATTCTTGTAGTGGTTGTTGAAGGTGCCCATAAATTGGAATAACATCAATAGCTTGAATGGTCTCATGGGGTTATTACCTATCTGCCAATAAAAATCTCAAATGGTTCAGGTATTTTCTAGAAACAACTTTATGTTTGCCTTGAATTCCTCGATAATCACATCATCCTTAATGGGGTTTCAAAAGGAGTAATTTTAAGCAACATGTTTGAAATAAGTCATCAAACACTTTAGGTGCTATTTATTTTTGACTTAATTAGCATATAATTTGATCACATAAGCTACCAATAGGTATTATAAAGAAAGACTTAATAAAGAAAAGTGACATAGTTTTAATTGTAAGCACCTGTAGGTTGCAACATGTATCTTGATTTGCCACCCTTTGAGTAAGCTTGAAGCCCTACAAATCTTTTCAATGCTTTTGATGCTCTTCTTACCTACATAACATGTGTTTTGTATGTTAAAATAAGAAAAGAAAGAACCGACCACATATATTGATAAACACCCAGAACAATAATCACGTCAAATCCCCTAATCTAATAAATAAGTATAAACTCGCCACATGGAATTCACATAGCCCCCCCCCCCCCCCCCCAATCGATTTTTCCCATTCTTTTCTTATAATGTTAATTTCTGATAGTACCCTTCAATAAACAAAACAACCGCTTAATTTCTGGACTTGATTTTGACTTCTTCCTGCAAAATTCAAATTAATGGAAAGTAAATAATCAATACTTTATTTCTAATGATAAACGTATCTTCCTAAAATTTTCAAATATATCATGCTTATCAACTCCTAAAAAAACGCAATTTAGCTAATCAATTTATCTTAAATACATTCTCACAGTTATTTTCATTCACATGGAATCCAAATTTCAGAGAAAAAGAAAACGTTGCAAGAAATCTTAAATTCGCTTTCTGTTATTGCTTTAAGGTATGCTATTAAATTTTTTTTGATGGTTATTCATTGTGTACATGTTGATGTCATCTGATATCTGTTTATATCTCAATATATTTGTCACTGTTATCAAATCTTCAAGTCGCCTTCTGTTATTCTTTTATGTAGGCTATTAAAATTTTTTATTATAATTATTGAATGTGTTCATCTTCATGTCGCATTCTATCTGTGACTATCTAAATATATTATGTCTCTTTTTTCCCTGATTTCTAATCAGCCATGGCATGTCATTAATAATGAAATCAAAATCAAAATTCTGTTATGCTTTGTTATTTTAATATACTGATTTATTCATCAGATTAATATATTTTGTTGTCATTCAATGTGTATGCAATAAATTTTGTATAATATGCACAAAAAAAAAAAGTTAATACTCTTTCGATTATTCCAATGTGTATGCATGTGTGTGACTGCTTAACTATTTAATTTCTTGACTGCTTAACTACTTAATTTATTAACCGCATATGTAGCTAATCAAATATTACAAAAATTACCGTTTTGCCCATGGTCATACATATATAGGCACACACACATAGACAAATTTATATATTTTGTTGTCATTCCTCTAGTTATTAATTTATAACTGGAAATGTATTAAATAACATCAAAACACTGAATGTGTGTTAATAATTCTGGAAATGGTGTACTGATCTTTTACAGTGTGTATATGCATATGTGTTGATTTCTTACCTGATTTCTAATCAGCCATGTTGTGTCATGGCTAATGAAATCAAAATCAAAATTTTGTTATGCTTTGTTATTTTAATATACTTATTTTTTAAAATTATTGCATACACTCATCTTTTAAAGTGTGTATATGTATATATGTTTATTTGTTCCCTAATTTCTAATTAGCCATGGCATGTCATGGCTAATGAAATCAAAATCAAATTTATGTTATATGTAGCTATTTTAATATAATGATTTATTCATTAAATTATTATATTTTGTTTTCATTCAATGTGTATGCAAGAAATTTTGTATAAATGCATAAATAGTTTATTTGTATCTTTATTTTATGATTATATCATTTCATTTTTTATTTTCATGTAACAGTCATTTCTTAACTGTATATGTAGCTAACTGTTTAATTTTTTGACTGCTAAACTGCTTAACAACTTAATTTATTAACTGTATATGTAGCTAATAAAAAATTACAACAATTACCTGTTTGCCCATTGTCATACATATATAGGATAAAACAAGTCAAACTTCTTAATATTTTTAGGCTAAAATTACCGTTTTATCCATAATTTCTTAGGACCAATATTGAATTTAGCCTACAAACATGTGTTGATGTCCAACTTTCAATTAGTAAACCAAAGAAGACTTTACCTACTTTTAAAATCTCCTTCAATCAATGGATTGTGTTGATTACAATTCCATAATCATTTGCAAATAAATGTATTAATGGAATTCAAATCAAATTTAAACCAAACTAAAAAAAACATCGATAAAAAACCATTTTGACTAAGAAAAAACAAGAAAATATGATATACCTTCCAGAAACATCTTCAAGCTCTAAGCTTTTAAAACAACATTTTTTAATCTCTTCGTCTATAACAATATCTGCAAATTGTAAACCGAAACATATGTCACAAACAATAAATTAACCAAAATATCAATTATCTTTTTACAGACATTCATTCCTGCAAACTGTAAGAAGATTGCTCGATCGAATACACCTTAGATGCTGCAAACATGAACCACTAGGTTAATACCCATATTGTAAAAGATTCAGATGGAAAACATGAGGTTAGAGAGGCTTATAAGTTAACCATAAATTAACCAAAATATCAATTACCTTTCAACAGACATTCATTCCTGCTAACTGTAAGATGATTACTCGATCAAATACACCTTATATGCTTCAAACATGAAACCATTACCTTAATCCCCCCTGTTGTAAAACATTCAGATGGAAAACATGAAGCTACAGAGGGTTATAAGTTATATAACCTAGATTTCGGAAGAATCGTATTCGATCATTTGGGCAAGGAACGAAAAGGTCATTTTGGTGGTTAAAGATAGCTTGACAATCCAAGAAAGACCTGGACTTGACAAACTGTATGCAAACTCCTCTTACGCCTTTACGTAGCCTTTGGATGTTGGAAACTAAATTATCTACAGGGTTTCCATGGAGAACTAGGGTTTTACCCCCTGTGATCATTTGAACAAAGAATTGGGTGAAATTGGGGAAACAACAAATGGAACTAGAAGAAGCTGTAGGTTGGAAATGAGGATGATGATTGATGATTTCCACAAGGAAGGAATTGATGGTTGCAGTGGAAGACGGAGAGTCAGGGTTACGATCGTGTTTTCTCACCCGACGGAGACTATATCGCGGGAGGAGTGGTCATCGTCAATGAAATCTTCCAGCACCAAGACGCCTTGCGTTGTTGAACCCAATCGATTGTAGGGAAATCTAGGAGATTCATTAAGGGTTAACCGGCGACGAGCGTCAAGGCGGGTTGGAGTTCATTGAAACAAAAAGCTAATTACAGAATGGTGTGAAACCAAGTGGGTCTGAGGCTTTTTGGTAGGAAGATACACATAGACAGAGAAAGATAGAGAGACGTAGTGATGAAGAAGGCGTCGGGAGATAGAGTGGTTGGGGAGAGTATTGTCATTTCTTGACCCGATTTCTTTGTGCAAATAGAAGACACCTGACGAGTGAGTGTGCTTTTTGGTATCGAGTATTATTTGGATCCAACTCCGACCCATATTACTATGTGTAGTTGAAATTTGAAATACATTTTGTAATCATAACTTTTTGTAGTTGAATGAAAACATACATATGTATAACACCTTAAATAATCCCCTATCCTAATCCTAATAAATATGTAAATAATTAAAAAATTTTAAAAATAAATAAATAAATAAGTATAAAATTACCACCTACCAATTGGCTAGCCCCTCTCTAAGCTTTTTTCCCCTCACAATGTGTAACTGAAATACCAAAACTGCCCTTATGTTACTATTAAACGTTATAGTTATGAAATACAACCTATTCAATTTACTTATTTTTTATAAATAAGTAACATGTTAATAGATTTAATTTTAATTTATATGTACATTTTAATAAACCATTTCAAAAAAAACAACAAAATCAAATTATATTGTGTTTCCTACTACTTAACAAGAATACTTAATAGTGACTACAAATTGAATTTATACCTATTTGTTCGCTAGATAATTTTTATTTTACCTACTTAATTGTTATCTTTTAAGCATATTAATTTATAAACTAATTTTATTTATCTTAATTGTTAAGGTTGTAGACATATAATGCGTTCACTTTCTTCTAAAAAGACAATAAAACTAAATAGTTTCTATTTAGATAATACAAAAAATATTAATTTGGGTACTACAACAACAAATCTAGCCTCAACAACTACAGCTGTTAAAACTTCAATTTACAAAGGTAAGTATTTTCTTATAGATTTTTTTTTCTTATTTTTTATTTTTTTAATTCACATAATATTTATTCGAATAATATACACATTTATTAACATAAAAAAAATAGATAAATTGTCAAATTCTTCGTCCGCTGCAAGTCAATATGCTTCAAAAGTGGTGACCGATGCTTACAAAGGTACGTTTTTTTATTCTATATTATTATATAAACATATTATTTACGTAACTATGCATTTCATATACTATCATATTATCTCTTATGCAGAAAATATCAATAACATGTACCACTTGCAAGCTAGAGAGAAAAGAAGACAAAGAAAAATATATTTGAAAAATAAAAGATCGAAGATAATGAATACAACATCCAGCTTTCCAAAAATATTTTTACCTCATCTCTTAAAATATATAATTAATTATAACCCTATTATTTTTTATTCCATGTTTTACGGTTATTTTTCATTTATATACAATAAAGGATTTCTCATATTTTTTTTATTATCTTGGAATATTATATGATTGCAAACACTACTTTGTTTTATACATATGTGTTCAGTTTTCATAAGTTGTTCTTCGTAGATTTGTCAACCAACATTGTTCGTCAAACTGAAAATGTTAATACATTTAATTCTTCTAGAATCAAAAATACAACCGTACAATACTCCCATTCCTTTACAGATGTTAGAAATCCGTTATCTAAGATTAGAAATGTTAGAAATCTGTTATCAAACATTACAAATGGTAATAATTTATTGTTTTCAAAATATACTATTATTAATTTTCTTTATAATCGGGAGGATATATATATATATATATATATATATATATATATATATATATATATATATATATATACTTTTTTTTTGTTCAGATAACATCGGTTTCGATAAATTTGTCACTTCCAAGTTAGTAGACAAAAGGCAGTACTATGTACTTTCAAATGACATGACATCGAAAAATGCATCTACAATAACTGATTCTTCATTATCAATCAAGTTCAATTCAAGATGCCATAAATTAAAAAGGAAGACGACACATTTATCACCTATCCCATTGATTGATTTGACAGAAAATGTAGAAAATATCGATCAACTCATAAATTAAAACACTATAGTTGGTATCTCAAATGGTAATAACAAAATAATATCCATTTTCATTTTTTATTAGATTTCAAATAATGGGTTGTATATACTTATAAATTTCACTGATATTTTTTTCTACGCCTTTTATTTTACAAAATATTTGGATCATGGTGATCAAAATGTTGTATGTCAAACATGTCATGCAAAGTTATGGAGAAATGAATCCATCAGAGGTAAAGAAAAAGCGAACACATATTATTCGTTATGTTGTGGTTACGTTAAAGTTCAACTTCCAGATTTAAAGCAACCCCCCCCCCCCCCCCGTTATGAAAGAATGTTTCGAAATATGGATTCTAAAAGCAAACAATTCATGAAAAACATTAGACGTTACAATTCAATGTTTTCTTTTACGCCGATGGGTGGTAAAATTGATTCTTCAATCAATAGAGGAAACGCTCCTTACATTTTCAGACTGGGTGGTCAAAATTATCATAGTATTGGAAGTCTTGTACTAGCAAAAGGATCGTTACCAAAATTCTCTCAGTTGTACATTTATGATACTGAGAACGAAATTTCAAATAGACAAAGATGCTTTGGGTATTTTTTTCAGCCTTCTTATTCATTATTATTCGTTATATATATATATATATATATATATATATATATATATATATATATATATATATTACTAATGTTATGTATAATTTCATTTATTTTAGTGGGGAAAAAGATCAATCAACGACAATTGATAGTGATATTATTGAAGATATTAAGGTGATGTTGGATTCAAATAATGTGGTGGTTAGATCTTATAGGATGGTAAGAGATACCTTTCAGAAAAATCCTCAAGTTGATATGAAACTACGACTTATCGGGAGAAGGGAACGAGATGGAAGAACATATAACCTACCGAGTGCTTCTGAGGTTTCCGCTTTAATTGTCGGTGACATTTGTGATTCAATTGAAAAGAGAGATATTATTGTTGAAACAAAAACTGGATTTCTACAACGTATCAGTGAATTGCATCCTTCATACCTTCCTCTTTAATATCCATTGTTGTTTCCATATAGAGATGATGGTTACAGTGTTGACATTCTTCATAAAGGTGTGTCATTTATGACCAACAGCAAGCGGGTGAAATGTACAATGAGAAAATATTTCGCTTTTAGAATTCAACATAGAGATCATTCGTTCTCACTCATTCTTAATTCAAAAAGATTGTTTCAACAGTTTATGGTAGATGCCTATGCTATGATTGAAACTGAGAGATTGCATTACATACGTAGGCAACAACATGTACATAGATGCAAGTCTTATGAGAATTTATGTAACCAAAAAGCTCAAGGATCCACTAAAGTCTCAAATGTTGGCCAACGTGTCATATTACCTTCATCCTTTACTGGTGGTGCACGTTATATGCTGCAAAACTATTTGGATGCCATGTCACTATGTAAATGGTTTGGATATCCAGATTTGTTCATAACATTTACGTCTAATCCCAAATGGCCAGAGATTAAAAGGTTTCTTAAGGATACTTCACTTCAACTAGAAGAGAGGCCTGATATATTATGTAGGTTGTTCAAGATCAAGCTCGATGCATTTATTAAAGACTTAAGGGAGAATCAAATTTTCGGCAAAGTTCAAGCATGTAATTAAAATTATATTTTTTCATTATTGATAAAACATTACTCTTATTATAGTATATTTTTTATATGTGTTTATTGTCTAACCATATTTTGTTTTTTTTTTTTTTTTGCCAAATATTATGCAGATGTTTATACCATTGAATTTCAAAAAAGAGGTTTACCGCATAGTCATATATGTTTATTCATGCATTCTGAAAACAAGTTACCCACTGTTGAATTAACTGATCCAATAATTTTTGCCGAGATACCAAACAAAATTGAAGAGCCTGAATTATATTCACTTGTCAATGAGTTCATGATTCATGGTCCATGTGGAACTAAAAATATCAATTGTCTATGCATGGTGGATAAAAATTGCTCTAAAAACATTCCAAAACAATTATTTCATCATTCGTGTGTTTATGAAAATGGTTTTCCGTTATATAGGAGAAGAAACGATGGTCATTTTGTAGAAAAATCAGGTGTCAAGTTGGATAATAGAAATGTTGTTCCATACAACAAATATCTATTAAAAAGATATCAGGCACATATTAATGTTGAATGGTGCAACCAGGGATCTTCTATAAAGTATTTGTTTAAATACATAAACAAGGGTCCTGATAGAGCTACAGTTGTTGTTGTACTAACAAACAATGAATGTGAAAATAATGATTCAGTCGATGAAATAGCTGAATATTACGATTGTAGATATTTATCTACATGTGAAGCATCATGGAGATTTTTTAAATATGATGTTCATTGCACGTATCCTTCGGTGGTTAGACTACCTTTTCATCTTCCTAATCAACATCAGATTGTATATGGCGAAGACGATGATATCGACGATGTTCTAGACAAACCTTTGGTTGCTGCTTCAAAGTTCACAACTTGGATGGAATGTAATGCAATTAATAGTGAAGCACGAGACCTTACATATGTTGAATTTCCTACAAAGTTTTTTTGGGTATTAAATGGTAGGTTTTGGAAGAGAAGGAAAGTCGGAAAAGCCATTGGTAGAATTCATTCGGTTTCACCTAATCTTGGCGAAGCTTATTTTTTAAGGATTCTTTTAAATAAAGTTAAAGGTCCAACATCATTTGATGAAATTTGCACGGTAAATGGTGAAACATATTCTTCTTTTAGAGATACTTGTTATGCACTCGGGCTATTAGATGAGGACAAGGAATACATCGATGCAATTAAAGAAGTAAGTCATTCTGGATCTGATTTTTTTCTACGCTTCTTATTTGCCACATTGTTGATGTGTAACAGTATGTCTAAACCAGAGATTGTTTGGGAAAATACATAGGAATATTTGTCGGATGGAATTCTATATAACCAACGACAAAGGTTGAATCTCTAGGTATTTAATTTATTTTCTTCTTTTATATTTTAAATATTTTATTTTTCTTATCAAAACCCGTTAAATAATTATTATAAATATTATTAAATATTGTATTTTATATTTTATAATTAATTTATGATTTATGGTGCAGACTTATCACTCGGTGAAGATGAAGTTAGGAACTTAACTTTTTTTGAAATAGAACAGATTTTACTTCGGAACAACTCCACTCTCAAAAATTTCACAAAGATGCCTTACCCAGATGTTGAATCAGTTTCTTCTTTGAACAATCGACTTATCATTGAGGAGCTAGATTACGACATTCCCGTTATGAAGAATGAGTTTGATCATATGTTTCTTGCATTAAAAAATGAGCAACGTAATATTTTCCTTAACATCATGAGTGTTGTTAAAGAAAATAAAGGAGGTGTTTTCTTCGTTTATGGTTATGGTGGAACAGGTAAAACTTTTCTATGGAAGACAATATCTGCACCAATTAGACGGTAATATTGTTTTAAATGTTGCTTCAAGCGGTATTGCTTCGTTATTGTTGCCCGGTGGTAGAACAACACACACTCGATTTGTACTTCCATTTGAACTTACAGAGGATTCTTTTTGTAAAATAAATCCAGATGGTGAATTGGCTAACTTATTAAGAAAAACCTCTTTGATAATTTGGGATGAAGCACCTATGATCCATAAGCATGCATTTGAAGCTTTAGATCGAACTTTGAAAGATGTATTACGGTGTGGAAATTCTAGCGTCTCAAATATTCCTTTTGGAGGGAAAGTTAATGTTTTTGGAGGAGATTTCAGACAGATTCTACCTGTTGTTCCGGGTGGCAGCAGACATAATATTGTTAATGCTTCTTTGAGTTCTTCATATTTATGGCAACACTGCAAAGTGTATAGATTAACAAAAAACATGAGGCTAACTATTGGAAGGGATCGACCTGATATAGAAAAAATAAGATATTTTGCAAATTGGTTATTGGATATAGGAGAAGGCAAAATCGGTGGTCCGAACGAAGGCAAAACGATTATCGATATTCTGAATGACATTCTCATTAATGATCCAGATGATCCTATCGGTTCATTAATTGAGGTTGTATATCCTTCAATTTTGGAGAAGTATAGCAGTACAAATTATTTCTAAGAAAGAGCTATACTTGCTCCAAAGAATGAAGTTGTTCAGGAAATAAATGATCGTTTGCTTAAGAAGTTTCCAGGAGATGAGGTTGAATATTGAAGTTCTGATAGCCTATGTCAGTCCGAATTTGTCCATGATCAGTTTCATGCAAATTTATACTCGCATGATGTATTAAAAGGTCTTAAAGTATCCGGTCTACCAAATCATAAGTTAGTTTTAAAAATTGGTGTTCCAGTAATGTTACTGAGACATATTGATCAGAAAAACAACTTATGTAATGGTACTAGACTACAGGTGATAACATTGAGCAAACGTGTTATGGAGGAACGTATAATGTCTGGAACTAATATTGGAAACCGGACTTTTATTCCAAGAATGTCTTTAACACCATCAAAAAAAATTCCTTTCAAATTCACAAGAAGACAGTTTCCTTTGGCGGTATGTTTTGCAATGACTATTAATCAGAGTCAAGGACAATCGTTATCGAAGGTTGGTTTGTTTCTCAAAGATCCGGTTTTTTCACATGGACAATTGTATGTTGCATTATCTAGAGTACAAAGCAGAGAGGGATTGAAATTTTAATTTTAGATAAAGATGGTAGACTCGCAAATAAAACTTCCAATGTTGTTTATAAGGAAGTTTTTCGCAATTTATAACCAACTTCTTTGTAACATATTTTACTCATTTTTAGCAAAGCACATTTCATCCATCATAATAATTTATTTATTTATAATTATTTATTGTATTTTTTTATGTTTATTTCTTTACATACATACATTGTTTGTTTTGTATCAAATGAATTCCGATGTTGTTTTGGGTTTTTTGGTAGTTATTTAAAATTATGTTTCCTAATATAGAGTAATATCTTTTATAAAATATGTGGATTTACATTTGTGATTAAATTTTCAAAGTTTACAAATATACTAAAAATAGAGAACATATCCTAACAAAAACAGTAATATTGAACGTCTATCAATGTTATAGTTAGTAACCCTAAAAAATAAACACATGAAACAGTAAATCAATGTAAAGTTTTGAGAAAAACAGATGAAAACAACAACAATTTCTATTAATATAACGTGCAATCATCATGAACGATTCACAAGCAGTAAAAACTAACGTTTTATAAATCTTCATTTGTAGTTAAATAGTTACAACTTACTGTGTATTTAAATACTTACAAATAAAAAATTTATTTCAAAATACTATATAATTTTTCGAACTTAATGATATATTATTTATTACATAATTTAATTTTAAATTCTATTTAACTTTAACAACCGTGGGTCCCACAGGTTTTCACCTAGTTGATATAAATATCTCATGGCATTTTGTTGAACATAATGATCCCATTGATGACATGTATTCTTCATCCCAACTGTTTTGTTCAGGTAGATGTTAAATAAAATAAAGAGACGATAGGAACATCAAATAGCTTATATATTAAAAAACCAGTTTTAGCAAATTGACAACGTATTAATTCATGTTAGGAATAAACAATTAGACGAACATTAAAGCAAACTTTTTTTTCTCATGTTGCGGCATTTTTCCTTAAATGAAACTCCAATTTCTCTAACTGGATTTGGTGATTTGGATGCATAATCTTTTTTCTTTAGACTGCAACACAGATTGAACAAATTTGATATCTAGATTGAAGAAATATTGTAATACGAGTCAAATTTTAGCACAAGAATGGTGTATTTGTTACTGCTGAATCGGAACAACAATATGTAAGTATTTAATTATAATTTTATCATATATTTAAATGTTTATTTATACTTAATTGTTACTCACTTTTGGGAGTTACAGAATCGGTTAGTTGAAGAGCTGTTAGAGCAAACTCAAGGTTAAAGTGAGTTAACGCCCGCTCAAAAAAGAGTGACTTTCGAGAAAGTATTAGGAGAGCGACGTGGCCACATTAGAGGCATTGGCCGCAAACCTTCTGGTCTCCCGACGATTCCACAGCCTTCACAACCATCACAACCATCACAGGTAAAATAGCAATCTACTTTAGCATCGTAAAATACATGTTGATTTGGTAGTTTTGGTTTTGTGGTGGTTATTTGCTAAAAAGTTTGGTAATTTGGTGTTTGTCCCAAGTGCAAAATATAACAATGTACTTTGGTTTTCTATCTTAGTTTAAAAATAGCAATCTACTTTAGCATCATAAAATGCATGTTGATTTGGTAGTTTTGATTTTGTGGTGGTTATTTGCTAAAAAGTTTGGTAATTTGGTTTTTGTCCCAAGTGCAAAATATAGCAATATACTTTGGTTTTCTATCTTTGTTTAAAAATAGCAATCTACTTTAGCATCGTAAAATGCATGTTCATTTGGTAGTTTTGGTTTTGTGGTGATTATTTGCTAAAAAGTTTGGTAATTTGGTTTTTATCCCAAGTGCAAGAAATAGCAATGTACTTTGGTTTTCTATCTTAGTTTAAAAATAAAAATGTATTTTGATAGTTTTTGTTTATGTTTGATGATCTAACTTATAAATTTATATATATTGTTATTAATTATGTAGTTGGAAAATCTTCGTGCAATACTCGCCGACCCGGCATGAAGGGATGAGCTTTATTCGTTTTTTCAATCCCAAAATAATCAAGGAAACAATGGGAACGACGATGATGGTAAGGATGGTTTTATTTGCATATGTTGTCACGTTTTGCTACTTGGTAGATTGTAAAAATTTTGTTGTTTTGCTACTCGGATATTATGACTTTTGATATTTAATTGTATTTGGATGTTTGTTTGTATCATTGACACTATTATGTTTGATATTTAATAGGGTGTTTGTTTTGTAATTAGCGTCGACACTATTGGTTTTGATATTTAATCGAAGATTGTTATTACCGGCGACACTTTTACCTACGATATTATCACCGGCAACCATCATTAATTAAAAAAAAATAAAAAATTGAAAAACAATTACCGGCAACACTTTTACCGGCGACAAAAGTTATTACCGGCGACACTTTTACTGGCGACATAAGTCATTACCAAGTCATTACCGGCGACTAGCTTATTAGCGGCGGCAGTGTCAATAGCGGCTACTTTTATCATTAGCGGCGACAAACTGATCAATAGCGACGAGGCAGTACCGGCGACGCGTTGCCGCTATTAGTATTATACCGGCGACTTTTGGGACTTTTACCGGCGACTTTTGGGACTTTTACCGGCGACTTTTGTCGCCGGTAATGGCCTTTTTCCTTGTAGTGTCAAGTTAGAATCTCTTATTTTTTTCACAAAGTTCGATTTTTAATCAAATTTGTTCATATACACATGTATACATATTCATTTAGTGCTATTTTTTTATTATTATTAAAATAAACGTTCAATACATATCGATTGAAGGCAAACGGGCAACAAGCTGCCCCACTAGTTTTTTCTGATTGACAAAACCAATTCTTTTGAAAACAACATTTGTGAATTTAGGAGATATGATATTAGAATGCATGACCCGTTGGACTCTATTAAAGACCTCCACCACCTCTATGTCAAATTTGATTACTTTCCAAATGTAAAATCAACAAATTTTGATGGAAATGTAGAACCAACATGCCGGCATGTCTCCTTTCCGAAAAGTCTAACTTCTAAAGTCAAATATGGTACTGCGTGATATATCCAAGATTAACACATAATGACACAAAATAAAATAAGTATTATGAGAAAAAACTAACATTTTGAGTTTAGAAAACGAACTTGATTTAACTTCAAATCAAGATGGTTATCTTTTTCTTCTCCATGTAGTTCTCACCATGGATGGATCTTTATATAGCCTTACCCCAAAATGTGAGTTTACTGAAACATAAGACAACCACCATCATTTCATAAAAAAAATGAACTTTGGAAGCAAATAAAAAATAAAAAAGCACCGGCAACAAACTTTTCTATGAGTTTTACGGTAAAACTCATAGAAAAGTTTGTTACTGGTGCTCTTTTTTAAGCCTAAGGGTTTCCCGCCCAATGTTTTCTGCCATTTTTAAGCCTAAACTTAGTTAAAATATCCCAAACTTTACCAATTCTGCCTGTAATCATGTATGGACAAATAGATAGATAAAGATATAAAAACATGGTGAGACGAATTGAAGCACCAGATAACCAATAAACAACCATCAATAGCAATTTGTTATGGATAGACAATCGAATTCGATAGATTAAAATAACCAATGAGGTTATATGTAAGAGCTAAAACAACATATAACACCAATCAACAACAATATGCACAACCAAAGCTGATAATGCCTTAAAATGAGAACTCTAGAAGTAGCGATGAACAAATTTCTTTAGAAAAAGAGAGCATAGAGAAAGTTTTTGCAGTACACATACTCATCTCTTGTTCTCTCTTAGGCTTTTCTATAACTTTATGTGCATTTTCCTTGAGCATAACTTCTACATCCTAATTTTTAGTTTCATTCCTTAGCAACCTCTGTAATTCAATCAAAACACCACCATTTTAGAAAAAAATTAATATGAAAGCATGCTGAAGAATACAAAAAGACCAATTGAAATGAGATCACTTGAGAGGGCCAAGATATGCACCTGGGAAATGATAATAATAGAAAAGATGAGAAATCAAAAGTGCAAAAACTTAAAAGAAAGTTACCTTTAGTTGGTGTTCTTCCAGGTTATGCAATTTATGCTCCATAATTGATTTCTGGCACAACGAAAGGTGAATCCCAATTCCAGTAAACTTCACATAAAAAGATCAGTAACGATGTTATAAATGGGAAATTGAGGGGAACCGATTCTCAAGAACATATCTTTGATTTATTCAGCACCTTTGACAGAGTTATATAATAAAAAAATAATAATAAAAAAAAAAAAAAAAAAACTTAAATATATTGGATGTTAACTTAAATCAGGTAGACAATTCAACAAACCTTATTATCCTTCTTTGGAATCCTTCTTTGGAGATCGACAATAAACTCAAGAACTGGTGGTGCATCTTTAAGGCGGAGGCACTTGTCGCTTGCATACTAGTGTTTTTAGATGTTCTTGCACCAAATTGGAAGAAATTATGGGTGGTGATCGACAATAGATGTTCTCCCGTGAGTGTGGTTTTTGTGTGTGTGAGAGAGAGAGAGGTACAAGAGTTCAATGTGGTTGTAGATGGTGATGCTCACCGTGAATCAACCGCTCGGAGGTAGGAGTTTGACATCATGAAAGATGGACCGATTAAAGCAATTACCTTCACAGCGAAAGAAGTTCAGAAGGAGAGTCGACGGTGTCTAGGTCGATGAAGAGAGCAGAGAGCAGTTGATGTTTAACGATTAAACATCGAACGATCGATGTTTAACGATTAAACATCGAACGATCTGTATACACGATTTGTACGACGTGATTGTAGCAATTATCGAATAAGAAACATGGAAGCAATCATGGGGAGAAGAAGGAGGAGGTTCGTCGAAACTGATTGATGGAAGTGCAAACAACCGCTAATTTTGAGTTTATGCGGCTCAGATGAAAAATTGCTTGAGTTTTAATGGATGTGACTATGGACGATGGTCACCGTCGTCCATAGTACTAATAATTACTTCACCATTTTTGTGACCTCCTCCTTCCACCACACGTAACCCCCACTGAAAAGAAAAAGAAAAAAAAAAGACAAAATCTTTATTAAAATAACGATTTAGGACAAGCCTGAGTTTATACTTATTTACATCATTATTCTTAGATCAATAAACCCCTCAAGGCGTACTGTGAGCCGACTTGCAAAGCATCGCAAGAAACAGCTCAAATCCCGATTGATATACGGCGAGAGGTCGAGTTCTGCCGGTTACTTGTTAAATCACTTCCCTTCGGCACAACTTTCTTCCTCGATCAGGTAAATTATTTATCAGAGTACATCTTGATTTTGTACGATTTGAGATAATTCGGATGTTAATGCGTGATCGCGTATCCGTTTTCTCATATTTTCGGCAGAGCCATAATCACTATTATCAGTGCTTCATCTTCAATTTCATCGATACCAAACCTTTTTTTTGCAAATTGTTCATATACACATTTTAGAGCAGTTTGTCCTGTTGAGTTTAACCATGGAAGTGGTCCATTTCAGTTTTATATTGTGCCGATTTGTTTGATTTTGTGTTTCCTTTATACTAGCTCAGTTTCGTTATTTATATATTTTCTTCATTTGGGGTTTTGATAATTAAAATTTGACATGTACTTGTGTACAAATCCATATATGATCGCCAAGTCGATAGTGAAATAGGTATCTTAGCTGAGTATTTTGTCCTGAGGATCTTTTTAATACAATAAGATCATGTTCCTTTTTTTTTTGCAACTTTCACTAAAAATTGATTATTTGAGAGGGGCAGCATTTGTGTGAATGTTTATGCAACTCTTCTATCTTATGTGGACTTTTAATTACCAACTTCTCAAATGTTTATTTTATTGTGGCAAGTGTAGGAATGGATAATACAAGTAGTATGAGTGGAAACAAGAATTATGACGATGCATCTAGCAGTAAGAGGATCAAGACTTGTGACAAAGTGATTTGGTCCCTTGGTTAAACCTTAACCATGATGTGCTTTTTTTAGTTATGATGAAACTGGGAGTTATTGAATTTCTTGCATTCAATGAAGTTTCCAAGTCATGGAGGTCACTCTCACTCTCTAAAACAAAGGTTTATGACATCCAAACCAACGATGAATGCAGGGCCGGCCCTGAGGGTGTGCAAGGTGTGCAACCGCACAGGCCCTGAAAAAAATAGGGCCCGATTTTAGCTAGATTATATAGTAAATATGTTAATATATAGTCATTTATGAAATCATTTCTAAAAAAGCGTTTGGTTCAACTGGGCAAGAGCGCCGCATATTATAATTTCTTTTTAGTTGAGCTAGGTTCGATTCCTGTTTTGTGCACCTTCCATAGTTTTTTTTATATTAATTGATGTTCTGCTTTGCGCACTCTTCCTCTTCTTTATATTAATTCATATTTAGTAACAAATAAATTTTACCCTTTTAACAAATGACCAAGTTTCAATTCTTGTTACACAAACTTAAACGTGTTTTTATTGATAAGTTCTTTTTTCTTTTACCCCGTCTTCAAAGTGTTTCTATTAGTCGGCATTTTATTCTTCATTCCCACTTTCCTTTATTATTTTCTTTATTAGTGATTTTTTATTCCTCATTTCTATATAATTGTTTTTTTTAATTAACCAATTTTTTTCCCTTTTTAATTCGTCCTCACCCTACTTAATTGATCATTTTTTTGTCAATCAATTGTATTATTTTTTTCCTAGTTCACTCTCATCCATTTTAATAGATTAGTATTATTAAAATTTGTTTATATACATAAAATATATATATATATATATATATATATATATATATATATATATATATATATATATAAAGGGCCCATTTTATTTTTCGTTTTTTTCTAGTTGACTGTCATCCATCTTAATCGATTAGAACACCTTAGTAGTATTAACAATATTTTTATATACATATAAAAAATTATATTAAGGGCCTATTTTTAGTTTTCGCACAGGGCCTTCGAAATCAGAGAACCGGCCCTGGATGAATGTATATCTCTACTTGTGGCATTGAGATACAATGCTACCTAGAGGACTTCGAAGATAGAAAATTCAAAACCATAATTCCCCATTCGGAAGGCAGGACCTATTCTGGATCAAATTGCGGTTACTTGATTATGTATGGGTAGGAAACCAAGGACTTCTAGCTTGTGAGTCCAATGATCACCATGCATGAACTTCATTTCCATCATGTCCCCTCCGATGTCTATAATGGTGAATCAGGATTCTTCTGTGGTATCCTTGTGTTTTCATCTTCAATATCTAGATGGGTGTTTGTTATCTCAAGGAGATTCACCTATCGAATATAGTTTTCTATAGCAGGTAAAGGACCATGGAATGATGTGTCCTCCACTCTCCATCTCCTTGATATACATGCTTTCAAGGAGAGGATATATGCATTACCCTATATCAACTCCGGTAGTTTTAGGTGGGAAGTAAGATATTTATGTGAAATGAGACTAGATCCAGAGCCCAAACTAACGATACTCAAAACCAAGGGTTTTAGGTGGGAAGTTTGTAAGTTGAGGTGAAAACCTTTATGTGATGGAAACCTAGTCCATATATTCTTGGTACAAGGTTCATGAACTGGATTTTGATGAAATGAAATGGGTGCCATTTGAAGATACTAGAGATCAATACGTATTTTTTATTAGCGAATCGGAGCATAGTTCTACTGCTAAACAAGAGTCGTGGGTTGACCCTCAGTCTGAATACACAGGTGATATAATGTTACCGATAATAGTGAAAAGGGCAGGTTCTTTAATGCAAAAAAGTGGTATTTCCCTCATGAATGTTTGAATGTTGAACGCTTACATGAATGACGACTTGTTGGCACTCTTATATTTGGTTTCATACTTTCATATGCTGAGAACCACCTTCAGTTGATTTGGATTTAACAATTTATTGTTTGGTTGTTACTCAACTTTTGCTTCAAGTTGTGCAAGTATCAACTATATATCCCTATTATGTTATTTGGTGTCCGCTGTTTTCAAATGTTTGACTAGTGCATGATGTGTAGCATATTGGCGTGATGTTTCTTTTTGCCGATGAAGGATTTTTGGTAGGTCTTTTGGTGTAAATTTCAAATGTTACGAAGAAAATTGTGGTGCCAACCCTGATTGTGATTGTGGAGGTGTTTTTTTCCCATTCTTGATTATGATTTTACTTATTGACCCATGATTATTATTCGTGTTTAGTTTTTTAATCACTTGTTTAACTTATACTTGGTAATTTTTATCGGATTATGATTCTTTTTTGAAACTTTAATTTATCAAAGAGGTGGGTTTACAAATGCAATTGCTTTTGACACCTTCAGAATTTCGAATAGTCTATTTAGTATTTCCTTTTAATTTATGTGCTATATTAGCAAATCAATATCTTTGAATTTTTTTTATTTACCCTAGATAGTCTCCTACATTCAAGATTTTTTTTTTATTTGATTGATTTCTACAATCGACAAATTCCATTCCAAGTATTTTTAGGTTCTTCCTAGATCACTACAATTTTGGTGTAATTTGTTTGACGATTCTTTGTTCATATGTTCTTGGTGTTTGTCAGTTTGGATAATTTGAAATTCCGTATTACTATGCAAATACAAAAATGAAAAAATCAAAATACTTGATCTAGTTTCTTATTATATAAAATACTTTGATTATATACACTCTACTTTTCATAAGACAAATTCATTTATATGTTATTTACTAGGTTACAACCTGTGGAAACCACGGGTAAATGATTTATAAAATTATTATACTAAATTAATAAGATATAAATTTTTTTAAACTTTTATATTGATTATTTAAATTTAATATATATATATATATATATATATATATATATATATATATATATATATATATATATATATTCGATATAAGTTCTCTATATGTAAACACTTAATAAAAATCTGATTTATATAACATAATATATTTTGAGTAAAGCGTAAAAACACACAATCAATCATGTAATGACATTGATATACAAAATAATAAATATAAAAGAAATATAATAAAAATAAATAACATAATATATTACAAATTAATGAAATTAAAAGCTAAAAATAAGAATGTACTTTGAAACTATATTGTTATATAAAAACGTATACATACCTATCAATTATTTCTGTTTTATTAAATGTACTATAACACATATCAAGTTAACAACAGAGAGCTTTTTTTTTAATAGAAAATATGTTTTTTAATGACTGTAAGGTCAATTTGTCAAATTGATTTTGTATATTAACTAATTCTATGTATAGATAAAATTTTATTTGTTTATTTTTTTTTTTAAATTTAAACATTTTAGATGCTTTTCAAAGTTGGTGTTCTCATTCGATTTTATTATTTGATTGAAATCTAGGCTAACGGGTTATCAGATGGCTAACTTTGTATTTTTTTATCATATTAGTATTTTATTATCCAACTTAGCATATTTCTATGTTGTTTTTTTTTTGTTTTATTCATTTCCAACAAATTCAAACAAAAATCAATATTGTGGAGTTTTTTTTTTGCTCATTTCCATCAAATTCAAACCAAAATTGACGATGGAATGTAGATGCATATATAATCACAAACCTGGCTTTTAGTCCATTAACTAAAACTTACTTGAAAATTTAAATTTATTCTAGATTTTAATTGTTTACGACATACATGCTAATTTATCTTTTTGTATTTTTACTTGATTACGAAAACATTTTTTTAGCCTAATAGCTGGTTACTGTGATTAATTAAATGATACGCATTTGATTGGTTCAAAATCTTTCTAAATATAATAAGCATTGTAGAAGGGTAATTTAGATATTTCTCTAACATTCAAACATTTCCATTAAGCTAAGTATAGATACTTTATTGACTTTTTGGGTATAAAACATATCAGAAGGGTATGGAATACATCTATCCTCAGGCATATCAGAAGACCAAAGAGTAAGATTATCTCTCAAAAGTTGCATGATCAAGGTGTTGTCTTTGTATGATTCCTCACTCAAAGTGTCCAACTCAGAAATCGTCTCATCAAAACACTACTAGAAACTGGACTTTCACCGACGGAATCAGCGAAGGATTACATCCCTAGCTAAGTCAGCGACGGATTTCATAGGGTTCAGCGACGGAAAATCAAATTATGTGATAAATAAAGGGTTCCGGATATTAGTGACGGATCACCGATGGATTAGCTAGGGATTAGCGACGGAAATAATCCCTAGCTAATATGCCCCTAATGTTAACCCTCGATCGGTCGTTGTTTTCTTTTTCCATATTGTTTATTCCCGCTTCCTTTTCCCTGCTTCTTACTCCCAATTATTTTTCAGTTCCCTCCCAAGGGATTGTCTCCCAAATAGAGACAGTCGAATCGAAACCCACAAAGAAGCTACGCTCTCCGTCGCCGACAGTCTTTCCTTCGCCGGCAGGTTCACCATCTCTGGCAGGGACGATCTCCCCTACTCCACAGTTGATTCCATCAGGTAACCCCATATTCTTCCGATTTCTTGGACCTAGTTGTTTTTTGTAACATGTCTCATTGTATTCTGTAACATATTCTCTTTGATTTCTTGGATATTTTGCATGCCATGAAAGTAATTTCTAAATACTTCAAACATAGATGTGAAACTTCAAAAATTATTGTGTGTAATTCAAAAAAGGCTGCTAAAATCTCCTACTATTTCTAAAAACAAATGGGGAAGATGATGAAAATCTAGCAATACTCACTGATAATTTTTTAGGAGGAAAAAAACAGAAGGGTAAGGGTATAAGGGGAAGAGTATAATGGGAATTTAGGGTCATCAAAAGGATAATAAGCTATGTTTCAGCGAGTATTTTCTGTAATCATTTTCTGATTTGCTGTACTGCATATATAGTTGATTTTGTGTGATTGTGACCTAGTGAATCTATTTTTTACATTGCTTTTATTTCATTAAAAGGTCATGATTCATCTATATGCAAATTGATACCAATGTATATGTATATTTGTATATTTACTTTTACAGGGAAAGTATTGGTTTTATTCAATTCATTGGCTAAATAAGTAAGATTTTTTCATGCCAATGGAATAAACCATTCCATTCTTTCCCTTGCTCCATACAAACCTACAATCTATTAAAAAATGTATAAAAACAATATCAAACCTGATTAATTATCTATATGCATTAAATAGTAATTTACTTTTGTATTTTGTCAGAAATACTTTTTTTTCTCTCTAAGTGGTCTAATATAGCATGGTACTTCCTGTTATAGCATCTTACTTTCATTCTACTTCGATCATTTCTATACAGTCTTATTTACTTGATATTATTATTTTTAATAAACCTAGTTACAAAATAAATGATTATTCCAAAAATGAATTTATGATTTTTTGTGAAGATTTTTTGTCTTGTGTATTTTTCTTAATTATTGTTGTTTATATATGTATAAACTTAGTTATTGTTGCTTTTAATTGTTTGATTTTTTTTTTCAAGTTGAAAGTATGTTGCTACTATTAATAATTTTTGTTTTTTTTTTCAAGTTGAAAGTATGTTGCCTTTTATTTGATATATGGTTTCATGTTTAATTATGTGTAAACTTAATAATTGTTGTTTTATTGGATATATGGTTTCATGTTTGTTGGATATATGGTTTCAAGTTTAACTATGAGGAAACTTAATTATTGTTGTTTTGTAGGTTTTTGTTGACCGTATTCGTGAGGAGATAAAGGATGAGTTCCAGGCAGAACGTGAAGAAATTGAGGCCCAAAAACAAGAAATTACCAAGATTTATAATGACATCCTAAAACTCACCCAAGGAAGTAACCTACCCAACTAATTAGACATTGACACTTGATTTTTGTGATTTGGTTTCGATACTTAGAAATCAGCTTAGATTTTGTGACTTGGTTTTGATACTTTGAAATCGATTTAGAATGACACTTGCTTTTTGTGATCTTTTTCGATTCTTTGAAATCGAATATGAATCTTTATTTTGGTAGTTGAATCTTTATATTAGTAGTTGAATTTTAATTTCTTTTATATAAAAATCGTATTTCATTTGTTTAGAAAAACAACTTAAAAAAAACATTAGCGACCTACCCAACTAATTAGACATTGACACTTGATTTTTGTGATTTGGTTTCGATACTTTGAAATCAACTTACATTTTGTGACTTGGTTTTGATACTTTGAAATCGATTTAGAATGACACTTGATTTTTGCGATGTTTTTCGATTCTTTGAAATCGAATATGAATCTTTATTTTGGTAGTTGAATATGAATCTTTAAATTAGTAGTTGAATTTTAATTTCTTTTATATAAAAATCGCATTTTATTTGTTTAGAAAAACAACTTAAAAAAAGCATTAGCGACGGATTGCCAATGGATTTGTCAGGTTCTTTGTGATTGATTAGCGATGGATTTCCAATGCAATACTGACGGTTAGTAGCGACGGATTAGCGACAAAATATGGGGTTTGACTGAGCAATGTGTGCCATCGCAAATCCCTCGTTGATCCGTCGTTGGGTCCGCCGCTGGTAGTTAGCGACAAGGGTTTTTTCGACGGGCAATTCCGTCGCTAATCCGTCGCTGATAGTTATCAGCGACGGATTAGCGACATAATTTTCCGTCGCTGAAAGTCCATTTTCTAGTAGTGAAAGCATGTTTAGCCAAATGGCATGCACTGTAATTTCATCATATAAAACACTTCAATTTCATACACCATATGAAAATTTTAAATAAAGAAAAGAAAATATATGGTTTTACTTTATAGGAGAACACTGAGAAATTGAGAGCCTTGCCCAGACGAATTGGGTAGGTTGAATTGAGCTCTTTATTTGCAGACTCAGAAACAACCTAAAATGGCAAAATTATAAAATTTCTTTGTTTTCTGATAATAATGAACAATTGATGGATATACCCCTGCTTTATCATAATCTCCTTATGTGTAATTACATTTTTTTTTAAAGTTTTCCTATAAAACATACATGGAACAAACTTACTGATCTAACACAAACACAAACATAAATCTGACCTGGAACTTAGCCTTATAACCCAATTTATACATAATATTCAAAGTACATTGCTTTTTTATAACTTTAAACAAAGAGTTTCAATGTATCTACACTGAAAATGACATGTATGATAATAATTTTCTTATAATTATGAAAAGCACTCAAAATTACAATGGAAAATTCATATTTTTTCATTAATTCCCATTTTGCCCATTGTACAGTTAGAATCAACACAAACATTAACATAAAGCATATATAACATTAAACAAAAAAAAGAGTTTCAAAGTGCTTACAAATAGGATGTTCTATTTCATCCAATATACACAACATATATACTATGTCTTAACCATGAAATAGCTTACTTCATCAAAAGAAGAGATAAAAGTTGCCTACACTACCATTCGACCAAGCAATTCCATGTTAAGCAAATCGATGTTGACAAAATTAATATAGTCAACTTTTGTTTTTTCATAAGATTTACCTGGATAATCGGTAAAATATCCTCCATGAACAACTTTAATCATGAATCTCTTATCATTGCCTTTCCCATACTCTACAATCAATGGGTTTCTTAGTTGTTCACCATTTATACTCCATAGTTGTAACCTTGGCTTGGCCTAAGGATCGAAAATTGCCATTGATCGAGGGATTTTTTTTTTACAGAGGAGGAGAAATTGGAAATTATCGTCGGTTGGTGATGAAAATGTAAGAATGACCATTTTCAGATTAGGGAAGGGTTTAAATGGATGATGAATCGGAACTGAAGAGACATCGACGTAGGCCATACTCACATAGTTTTGACTACCTACTGGCTACAGGGAACGTGCAAGTTGAACGATGGTCGGTTATAATGATTAATGATATTAGTATTATATATTAATATAATATTACTTAAGTATAGTATTCAATACTTGCTTTGTTTTTATTATTACCATACAAAATATAAATTAATATACAAATTAAATAGAACTATGTAAATTCATATTTTTAATTAATATTTTTTTTTATTAAAAATTACATGGGTGAGTTGTGAATGATGTTGGTGTGTTGGTAGGGGTTCAGGACAAAAATGGATATATAATAGGTGTATGGGTTACAGGTGGTCAGTTGGTGGTACATGTTGATAAATATGAAAAATAATAAAAATATAGATTAGTGATATTGAATTAAAAAGATAAATCTTTTAAATTTGAATGGATGTATATAGTGTTATGTGAGATTAATATGAAATAACATAAACTCTTATATTTTTAGTTATTAAATAATAATAAAAAAAACTATTGGTTGGTGTTCTAAGGGTTGCCATAGTCCAAAAATATATGAAATTTTATGTTTTTTTCATGCCACAATTAAAGATCTTACGGTTGGTGTTATTCTAATTGTTTTCTATTTTGACATTGTTAAATTGAGTTTAGCATACACAAATAGAAACTAACCATCATTGCAAGCAGACAATAAGGCTACTACTATAAAATAAGTTAAATAACACTAACTTTTATTGTTCATGATGTCAAATAGTGTTTCAATGATAAAATTCATATTAAATCGAGGTTTAAAACTAAAAACAATAAAAGAATCAAAAGTTTAATGCTATTTATTTATATTGAGTCAAGTAGAAAAAATAAATTTGACTTTTATGACCTTCCAACTACAGTAGAACCATAAGGATTGTAAACCTGATGTGGTTGAAAAACATTAAAAAAAACGAGCAACAAAATTATATGCATATTTAATTGCACACACAGACATAATCATATAAAACAAAATTATATGCAATACATCTATTAGTTAGAAATAAATAAAAAAATGTATGAATTTTCTACCCTTTTGATTACAACTTCGCTTTTTGTATTACATACATTGGTTTTTAGAAACAACAACGTGTAACAAAAATACACCAACAATTAAGAACCAAATACCGGTCCAACAATGTAAATACAAAAATACACTTACTATCAAAACATTCAAACTTTCCTTTCTTCATGAAAGTATTTGCATGAGATTATACATCTTTACTTAAGTATATTCTCTTGAGAATTATACATCTTTCAGTTTTTGTTTTTATGCTTAAGACTACCGGTATCTAAAACTGTTTCAACCCAACCTGAAAAAAAAATGTGTGATATTTTTCTTGTGCCCCCCAACAAACACAAATTCCAGATCCGCTGCATGTGTCATAATTAGCTCAGCCCCCTGCAAAGCTTATTTTTCTGCTTACCTTATATAAGTCATTTACCGAAAGTACCTTCTATCCTTTTAAACTCGCATGGCATTACACGGCTTATTTTCCACATGTTTCCAATTTACACGCCACTAAACGAGCAATTACCTCACCCAGAATTCTTCAATTGATGTCTCTCGCCCGGGAGTATCTGGAGTTGGCAGGGTCGCAAATTGGGAGACGAAATCTTTGATATGTACCAAAGCAACCATTACTATCCCAATTGATGCATGATGGAGAACTAGGGTCGCTCAGGTAAATTATTTCTCAAGTAGATCTAGATTTGGCGCATGTGATTTGAGACAATTTGGATGTTAATGTGGGATCACATATCGGTTTTCTCGTATTAACTCGTGACCAGTGACTTTCAATTTCATCAATATCAAATCCTAAAAAAAAAATTATGCATATTGTTCATATACATATAATTGCATAATCCAATTCACTCCAACTTTGAAAATTTATTAATTTCAATGATTTTCACGTTCTTCAATTTTAAGTATCAATAAGAATTTGGTTATGTCCTGCTCGCTTATAAACTATGTGGTCCATTTCAGTTTTATATGATGCTGATTTTTAGATTTTATGTCTCCATTATAGCAGCATAGTTTTTCTTTAGATATTTTCTTTTATTTTGGAGTTTTATAATTAAAATTTGACATGTACTTGTGTACAAATCTATATGTGATTACCAACACAATCGTGAAATAGGATCTGGCGTCTTTTTAATACAACAGTTTTGTTTTTTATTTAGGTAATTGGGTCATGACTCATAACACTTAACTCATGTGATGATATGAAACTGATTATCATTATACTGATAAAATGATTTTAATTAGTTTGTTAGATTGTTTAAATTTGGTAGTTAAGTTACATGTAAGGTTTTGATTCAAGAAGCATGCATTGTTATTGCCAAAAAAGCATTAGGGCCTTGTCGAGGAAATACCTTTTAGTGTATCAAGAATATTTATACCATTTGGATCTACAGTTTCCAAGTACTATATTTTTAAGATCACTCATCTCTTCTAAAACTGCTATTTAACCTTTTGTGTTTTGTTTTCACATTAAGATCATGTTCTGATAATGTTCATTCTTGAGATTGTTTTCTATTTATTTGCATTTTTTTCTCCGTAAAATTCAATTATTTGGAAAGGGCAGCATTTGTATATATGTGTACGCTGGTTCCCTGTATACAACTCTTGTTTATTTTTCTTTTACGATTGTAGCTAAGGAAGGCTAAGACAATGATTCGGAGCCAAAATCAAGATAGTGTATCTAGCAATAAGAGGATCAACACTTCCGACCATGATAATTCGACACCTTGGTCAAACCCTAACCATGATGTGCTTTTCTTAGTTATGATGAAATTGGGAGTTATTGATTTTTTTGCATTCAGCCGAGTTTGCAAGTTATGGAGGTCACTCTCACTCTCTAACAAGAACATGTTTATGGCATCCAAACCACCCATGTTGATGTATATCCGTCATACTCATTATAAGAAGAAAGAGTACTGGCTAGAGGACTTTGATGGAAGAAACTTCAAAATAACACTTCCTCATTCTAGGTGCACGATCTATATTGGATTAACTTGTGGTTACTTGATCTTGTATGAATGGGGAAACAGCGACTTTTGGCTTGTGAATCCTATCACCAGGCATGAACTTCGTTTCCCTTTTGTCCCCTCGAATGTCTATAGTAGTGTATCAAGATTCAGTGCTATCCTTGTCTTTTCATCTTCAATCTCTAAATATGTGTTTCTTATCACAAAGAGATTCTCCCGTCAAATATGGTTTTCAATTGCGGGTAAAGGAGATTGGAATCATGTGTACTCCAATTTCCACATCCTTGATATACATGCTTTCAAGGAGAAGATATATACGTTACACTATGGTAGTCATCCATGGGACGTAAGACATTTATGTGAAATGAGACTCAATCCAGAGCCCAAACTGACGTTACTCAAAACTAAGGATTTTCTAAAGCAAGAATTCTATTACCCGAAGTTTGTAAGTTCGGATGAAAAACTTTATGTGATGGAAACCATTTCAACAGATTCTTCAAACAAGATTCATGAACTGAATTTTGGCGAAATGAGATGGGTTACGTTTGAAGAGACCAGAGATGAAAATGCATTTTTTAATTGCGACTTCGGGCCTGGTGCTGCTGTTAAACAAATGTCGTTTGTTGACTCCCAGTCATATGATGTTACTGATAAAAGTGAAAAATGCAGGTTCTTTAGGGCAAACATGTGGTACTTCCCTCATGAATGCTTGAATGTTGATATCTTTCATGAGTGATGACTTGTTAGCACACTTATTTTTGTTTTTTATGCTTTCATATGTTGGGAACCACCACGAGTGTATTTGGATTTTGCAATTTATCGTTTGGCTGTCACCCACCCTTTTGCTTCAAGTCACACAACTATCAATTATATATCTCTTTTATGTGATGTATTGCTCTTTTCTTTATAATGGATATCTGATCATTCATTATGTGTAGCATATTGGCCTGTTGTTTGTTTGTGGATGAAGTAGTTTTTGTATTTATTTTGGTGTTATTTAATTGAAAATGTTATCGAGAAAATGGTGGTGTCACCTGATAATGACTGTGGAGGTTGTTTTTTGTTATTCTTGATTACGATTTTACTTATTGACACATTTTTCTTTTGAAACAGCAAACTAACCTACTCCTAAACATCAGCTATGTCTTCTACTCACGCTTGAACCCATCACCTCTCATTTGAGAGAGTCACTACTTAGTGACACGTGATTATTATTTGTGTGTAAGTTTATACTTGATAGTTTTTATTGCATTAAGATTCTTTGTCAAAACATTAACAGATCAAAGAGGTGGGTTTACATTGGATGCGATTGTTTTTGACATCTTTAGAATTTAGCATAGTCTATCTCCTTTTAATTTGTGACCTAAAATACCTGACGAAGCTTTGGCACAAACGGTGAGTGAGTCAATTTATACTTCATACTCATACTAATTCCACTTGGACTTGTGTAAGTTTAAAACAATTTTTTTTTTCTATATTATTCTTTGGTTTCCATATACGACATGATGTTAGAATTTTAGCAGCCTTTTTTGGAATGGAAAAGGAATTTCATCTGTATAATCTTGAAACATGTGATGTGCGCACTGGAATCGGAGCAAAAGTTGGATCAATGATGAGAATGCTCCACGTGTGATGGCAGAGGGAAAGTCATGAGGACTGAACAAACACCTTTTGGTATGTTCTCACAGGTAAAATAACACTTGAAAATTTTGAAATTATTATTGTTAATTGCTTGTTTGATGTTTATAGTTTGTAATTTTGTTGTTTTCCATTTTGTAGGTTTCTGTATGTGAAAATTGTAAGTGGAACAATGAAATTATATCGGAGTATTGCCGGAAATGCTCTGGTGAAGGATGGATACCTGTGAAGAAAGATATTAAAATCAAGATTCCACCTGGAGTCGGCAAGGGCAACATTCTTAGGTGGTATTTGTTTTTGAAGTGGTAAAATATCTTTAGCCTTTTTCCGTGTCTGCGGTAGAAGATGTGGACCAAAAGTATTTTTCTATGCCTTCATACAAGAAGTGTTTATACAAAAGATTGTTTTTAATGTCTTTTTCTAATGACCCAAATTTACCAATATATATGAAGTCTTTTTTTTTTTTTTTTAAAAGACACCCAAATTTTATTTTTATTTTTGTAGCCATTAATTGCTATTATGGGAGTTGCACCGAGGTTGTCTTTTTTGTCATTTTATCAAAGGGCATATCCATCAAAACACCAAAACTACACTAGGGAGAAACCAAAAACCATAAATGATACTACAACCAAGGCACCAGAAGTAGGAGGGGGCACCTATACCACAAAATGGAACCAAGGGCAAAAAGGTCAATGTTTGACATGAGGCTTTGAAAACACCAGCAAAGTAATAAGAAAAGGCATGTAATTGAGATAACATGTGATCAACCCACTCTAATCTCATGGCAACCATCAACATGATAGATAAACAACAAAGTAAAATAGTACTTAACAAAAAAAAAAGTAAGAAACAAAGTGAGTTTGGAATCAATGATTCTGATGTCGGTATCAAAGAAGCAAGTTCTTCTGAAGAGAAAGCACAATAGACAAGGTTAAGCTTAAAGATGAGAAAAAGGTATCGAAAAATTACTAGACCTATAGTAATTGATGTTTGTTTTACAATATCCTAACTTGCCTTGAAAAATTGAATTACAGATGTAACTGGTGAAAAGAAAAAACCCCACATACAATAATAAGATGTTCCTAAATCTTAAATCAATTACAGATGGATTAACAAACAAAACTAAATGCAATTATTCGTTATGATTCAACAGAAGGAGTAGATTCACATCTGAATTACAGAAAGGACACTACAATTTTTGACAACAATACCTCTGATGGCCAGATTTAGTGCCAAAAGGATTTCAAACAAGAAATAGGAAAAATACTTGTTCAAATAGGAAACAACTAATACTTTTCTCGTATAAGAGTGGTAAACAACCGGAAAATTACATCTTAAACAAAACATAATCACTTAGATCCTGTAGAAAACAAAACAAAATCAAACAGATAAACAGGAAGTTATTTGAGAACTCAACAACATTGAAGTTTTTATTTTACAAAATGGTAGATGGGATTTCATCAATAATGGAGTTTAAACTAATACTCCCTTCGTCCCAAAATTATTTTTCACAAACAAAAAACACAAATTAATCAAACATTAATTACCACCAACTTTATTAAAGGAAATGACAGTTGTACCCTTTGTTGCATATAACTCCATTATAGTTTAACTAATAATGACGGGTATTTTGCTAAAAGAGATATTTATTTTTAGAAGTAAGCTATTATTTTGGGACAAGCCAAAAAGAAAACATGGACTATTAATAGTGGACGGAAAGAGTAACACAAGTTGAGAGGAAGATAAGAAAAGAGAAATGAGAGAGGAGAACGAAGAGCTGACGGAACAGACTGTGATGAGTCGTCGTTGTCAGCGGCGACGTGGAGTGATGGAGGCAGAGCAAGAAGCGTCGAAGGCGGATCAAGGACTGACATCTGCTGGAGGTATGCCTGTGTGGAGAGATTGTCGGTGTGGGAGGATGCAATCGTGAAAGGGAAAGAGCGAATGGAGACAATGAATGTATTATGCAATTAGAAGCGGCATTTTTTTGTCTTTCCAAAAAAGAGATGAAAAAGTCTTTTCGAGTTCTTTTGTCTTCCAAAAAACGGCATTTTGGTAAACATCTATCGAGACGGTGATGTTGGTTCAAAAGGGTATATATGATATGTTTTGAGGGAAATAAATAATAAGTAAAAGCAGATTGCAATTTTTTTCATTTACCTGTATTTTGTTTTGTTTCTTTTTGAGAAGAGGTCCCCCGATAAAGATGACCCATTGAAGAAGATAACAAACTTTGTCGGGTATTTTTTTTTATTTTTTAATTGCTTTCTAGTTATACTGCAAATTCATACCATACCAAGTACAAGTACAAACACTCGAGTGTTTGTGTTGCAGGTCTGTTGTAAACGGAGTTTTGAATTGGTTCAAGGAAAATTCTAGAAACAAAGAACATATTACTTAATTAAAAAAATTCTTTCTTCCATCTAACTTAGTGGCCAAAGATTAAAAGAATATCCTCCACATGCAAATGCTACTACTGATATTCCATTTTTCGGGTTAACGAAAAGAAGTTAATAAAATGAGTTTCAAACTTAAATCTTAAGTTTGGATTAAAAATCCGGTTTATTTTAGTTTGATTAAGAAATCGAAAAATTCTTCAATTTTTTAAAAATTGTAACCACTACAAGAAATTTCCTTTTTAGTGACCAATGTTATAGTGACGATCGAAAATCTGGTCACTAACAGTATTCTTTAGTCACCATGTATTAAATGGTCACTGAATTTTGGTAGTTGTACATATTTAGTGACCAAATCGGAGATAGTCGTCACTAAGTGGTCACTAACATTTATTATTGTTATTTAATTTTATAACAAATATTAGTTACTAGAATTAGTGGTCACTGATTTGATGTTTAATGACCAAAAGAAGTTGTCATGCATTGGAGATTTAGTGACAAAAAATAATGGTCATTAATTGTCATTGGTTTTTCAAACACACAAATAGTGAGGACATAATAGTGGCCACAACATGAAAAAAATTAGTTACCAGAAAATAGTGGTCACTAATATAAAAAATGAACATAAGTGATTTTTAATTTCTTTACTTGATAACATGAGTTTATATTTTTTAACAAAATTTTTTCTAAACAAACATAAGAAAAAAGGTATATAATAAGTTTTTTTTGTTATACAAATAATTTGAAATTTATAATTCATGTCATGTATTAAATTCTTTTTATTCTATACATTCCAACTTTTTAAAATGTCAAAATTACTTCGTTTAAAAGGTATATAATAAAAAAAAAATTGGTCTACAAATAATATGGGTTCTTATGGGGGTTGGTACTAATGGTGTCCACCGACGGAGAGGTAGAAAGAGAGAAACAGTGAGGGTACGCTACTAAAAGCAAGTATGAGGTAGGCGTACTTGAAAAATAAAAATAATAAATAAAGTTCTAATAAGGGTAATTTTGTATTTTTATATCAGTTAGGGACCATTTTCGTTATAAAAATAAAGTTTTAGGACTATCAGTGTTCAAATTAAAAACAAAGGACCTGATTCAAAAAGGATATATAACCACAAGGACCATTTTTATAATTTACCCTAATAACTGAAAAAAAAAACCCACCCCCTTTTTATCAATCGATCACCGGAAACCACATAAGAACTCGAACCCTAGCTTCTCATCCCTCTTTCTCTAGCCGGAAACGTCTACTAAAAACTCTTCGGTTTCCTCTCGTCTTGTTCCTCTCTTATTTCGTTCGAAACCTAGAAGACACCTTGTTTGATTTGTGATTCGATTTCTGAAAATTAATCTGGACTGTAAAGTTGTATATGATTGATTTCTAAAAATCGATTTCTCACAGCGTCAACCAAGATTTATGAATGCTAGGTCGCGCCACCATGACGAACACCACTGACACAATGTTAACTACCGTAACAACTCACCACAACCAATTTCCAAATTTCAGAAGCATGTTTGTACGATTGAGCTTAGACTTCATCTGTATGGTAGATTGATTTTGACAAAATTAGATTCCTCTCTCTTACTGATAAGGAGGTATTAGGCGAAGGTGATGACACCAAGCTTGAGATACAGGTTTGTATGAGCTAATATTTATCCTTAATTTCTTCTTCATTTCAACCTTTATCTTACAATTCTGAAATCTAACATAACTTGCAGATTAAGTTAGATAAAGAAAAGAAAATCCTTTCCATCAGTGATAGAGGTGTGGATATGAAAAAGGAGGATCTAATCAAGAACTTAGGAACAATTGCCAAGTCTGGAACTGCGGGTATTGTGTTTAAATAGACATAAGAGCATTTACGTTTTGTTTTTTAAATTGTTTAAAACTTTTCTTATACTCTGTTCTTGTATTAGTTTTTGTGGAGAAAATGCAGACAAGTGGAGATCATAATCTCATTGGTCAATTCGATGTTGGGTTTTACTCTGTATATCTTGTTGTTGATTATGTTGAAGTCATCAGCAAACACAACGATGACAAACAGTATGTCTTACTGGTTTTATCCCATTATAATTGATTCATTTAGATTATATTTTAGTTTTTTTTACTAACTTATAACTTTATAGGTATGTTTGGGAGTCAAAGGTTGATGGGGCATTTGCAGTTTTTGAAGATACATACAATGAGCCACTTGGTCGTGGAACTGAAATAAGATTGCACTTAAGGGAAGAAGCTGGAGAAGAGAATCTTTATTATATTGAAGAGCCATTATTGCGACACTTGGAGCCTCCTTTATCAATTTAGCTTGAATTGGTTTGTGATTCATAACACATTTCACTGTCTTCTTTTTTCTTTTAACAAACTAAAACATAACAAGAAACAACTCTTATATCAAACGTACCTTTGATCTTTTTGATGTAACAATTTACCGTTTTGCCCATGTTAAATGGTTTTTTTTTTTGTTTTGTTCAGGAGAAACTTAAGGGTCAAAATTACATATTTAGTTATGCCAACAGTTCAACAAGTTTTAAATGATGAAACTTGTGCTCTTCATGTATTTGCATACTACTTATTTAGTCCTCTTGCTTATCAAAATTACGGATCTGGTCCCTAACTTGAGAACTTTTAATCTTTTTTATCACCATATTTGTACCTATTGTTAAACTCTGAAAAATGACTGTACTACCCTTATAGGTGGAGTTATCGAGACTGCTTGATATTGCACGTTACACTGAAACAAATATGGTAGAGATGTCAGCAACTCAACATTGAATCATCTAATGTCAACAAATTGAGTGTTTGTATGGTCAGGTGAGAAATAGCAATGTACTTTACTCTTTGTACCAATATAGGCAATATGCTCTGTTTTTTTCACTTATTTACCATAGTAGCAACATACTTACATTTATTTACCTATAATTAATAGAAATATGTGGTGAATAAAGTAGAATGTTATGTTTAGTAGCATTTGATTGAGTGGTTTTATTTATTTATTATTATAGGCGATTGAAACAACAAAGAATGTTGAGATGGGTAATAAGGAGCTAACTCAAGCCATACAGAGGAGCAACAATAGGAACAACATTTGTAGAATTTTTGTCTTACTTTTCATTGTTTTTACTTTTACTATTTTTTTCTTGATTGGTATAATTAATTAATACTTAAATCGATGGACTCAACATTTAACTTACGAAATATGTTATTTATTTATTTATTTGCAATTTTAAGAGCTCAAAAATGTATATTGAACCCATTGTAGATAGTTTTAGGTTTTAGGATGCAAATAATAGGAACTTACATTTATTGATTTGTTTACTCTAGCATTACAATTGAACTCAGTGACGACTTTTTTGGTCACTAGATGAGTGACGACTTTTTATGGTCACTAGTTGGATTAAACGGTGACGACTTTTTGCGGTCTCTAATGGATAAAATAGTGACGATTTCCTTTGATCAGTGACTACTTTTAGTGACGGAATGAGTCGTCACAGATATAGTGACAACTATATTTTAGTCACTATTTAGTGACCATTATATACTTTGGTCACTACATCAGTTTAGTGACGGACCTATAGTGACGAAATGTGACGACCAAAATTTTGGTTACTAAATCACTTAGTGACCACTCTTTCTATTGTTAATGACCATTTCGTTTTCGTCACTAATTGGCAATTTTTTTGTAGTGAACTTTTTATGTTCTTTTCCTACAAAATTTTCATTAATTATGCATTATACTTTGGACGTCAATCTTAGAGAAATTTGTTGTATACATGATATTTTTTCTTGTATAATGAAATTATTGAACGTGATTAGTTTGAAGATTAGTACATTTATTGTATGAAATGGATTATATATAGGGGATAAGGAATATACATTACAACCTCACCTATGCTTAGATAATAAACCTCTAACATATGTCGCTTTAACTTAGAAAATATACTTGGTTTGGTTTTGACTTGGTAAATATATCATCCTCAATAATTTTTCTTTTCTCCATTATCGTTTACCATCCTTGTTTTCTTTCCTCCATTATCGTTTTACCATCCCTGTTTTCTTTCTTCCATTATCATTTATTAGTTCACCCTAGTGAACATTATTTTTTCCACTGACGCGAAGGTCGAAGATAATCAATATTTTTGCTTCCTTATCAAAACTATTGCATCGATATTGAATTTACATCTCCAAGTGTTAATCATTAATCCCTAACCACAATCTTTATATAGTAAAATAATATATTTTGATGAGGTTTAGTACCTAAACTTAGGTGGGGTCGATAAGTATATTCACTTTTCGCATATATATATATATATATATATATATATATATATATATATATATATATATATATATATATATATATAGTATTCATGTATTATGAAATAGATTGTCGTTTAATTTGAAACTTAGCAAATCTATAAAACTATTTTTTTAAACACTTATGACACACGAATTGTGTATCGAAATGCACATCGTAAATGTGAGACGTAAATTTATTACACGCAAATGCGTTTCCAGGGGCTTTAATGAGATGCATTTCCGTGTCATATGTATCTTTTTATGACACGTAATGTGTGTCATAAAAGACCTTTTTGTAGTAGTGTTTTCATTCACCATATATTTTGATGGTTGTTCATATGTTTTTGGTGTTAGGCATTTTGGGTAAACATGAAAATTCACAATATTTAATATTAGTTTAATGTCAATGGAAAAGCATTATTTGGATGCTTTGATCTAGTTTTTAATATATGATATATATAATATCGATTATACTTCTCTTTGCATAAGACCTAAGAGTTCACTAATATGTTATTTATATAATAATCATAAAAAGTTCTTATGTTTTTAGCCAAGCATTTTATGATTTGTTTACCAAAATGAAGAGCATGTGCTATATGTTTCTTACAATGACTCCCACCATGTAGCTTGTACGTTTCTTTATCATACGTAGTCGGCCAATTTCCTCAATCCTAATTTTCTAGTTTACACCACGCCGTATTACATATTCGTTATGGAGATCTTACCATTTATTGCATATGTTTGCTTGAACCCCCGAAAAGAAACAAAATTTCAAGATACAGTTTCAGTAAGTAAACAACTATATTCACTAATAATTATAATCACTAAATAACTAATCTTTTAAAACCTTTAACACATTAGTTTAAAGGCTAAATTCTAAACTACTAGACCATCGCGATAATCTATTTTAGTGCATGTGCCAGCACTCCGACTAACAATAATGTATACGTTAACTTGCCACCCATGCCACCAAATCAGAGTCCTAATTAGTCCACTTAAGAACTATACCCTCTTAGGGCTACCCTTGGGCTGCAGATAAGTTGTTTGATCCAGCTGATGTGGTTGCTTTCATGCAACAAGGTTTCTGGTCAAGGGCACCAAACCCAACTATCAGTATTGCTAAAGCTGTGGAGGCTATCCGACTCTAAAAAAAAGATCTTCGACCACTTAAGAACCATGGTTGTTTGAGCCGCGATTTGTATGATTTGAATTAAGAAACACTTGAGACGATGAGTGATCGAGAGGGTAATCCGTGTGTTACATTCCTTTCTCTTCAAGGAGTAATATGGACCTCGTTTTCAAGAAGGTCACTATGTGTCTATGAGTTTGATACCTATACTTATAAATGAACTGAATATTTTCAAAATTTTTGATCGTTTATGTTCATTTAGCATTTTAACGAACATAAATGAATAAACACTAACAAGGTAATTTGTTGAATGAGCCAACATGAACAAGAAAAGTTGTTCAATTATCTGTTCATATTCATTCATTTTGTTCGTGCCCATTAAGTTGTTAGCAACTCGTTTACAACTCTATTCATGGAAATCGTATCAAACAAATCTTACATCTTAACATGCATGCTAGTTTTTACTATAAGATGTATTATTTTAGTACCAATAAATTAAGCTAGCATGTCATAGAAAGAAATTCTTATTTCTAATTAAGTTCTGAAAGCACATAACATGTGGCTAAGGAGTGTACAAAAGGTGCAACTTATGTTTTACGCGAGACAAAAATATCAAGTTGGGAGTAGGTTTAGAATGTGTGGCCATGCTAAAAAACAAAACATAACATAAATTTATGTATGTATGTATAGAATCAATAATGGGCATATGTTAGATGGTCATCTTTGGAATTGCTTCTTAAAAAAAGTATTCATTGTGAAATTGTGTAAAAAAGGAATATTCTAGTGCTAATGGAGAACAAGGGAAAAAAAGAAGAGAGCTAACCCTAGTTAGGCAGCTATGATACAATGTAAGATAACATGATGTACAAATGATGTTGTAGTTGTGAACTTTTATTGAATAATGGGTACAATTTATAGCTATAGATCGAATCTAAATTAGGAAGAATTCCTCTAGCTACTCCTAGTATATACTCAGATGATGGCTAATTATGCCTATATATACCTTTAATTATAAATATCTCAATAATTGTGGCTAAGGTTCAAAAAGCACCAAGCCCAAGTGTAGAACTTACAAAAACCAAGTTGTAGGAGGAAAGAACACCTTAACTTATAAGCCATCAACTTAATTTAATTTTAATCGATGTGGGATCATAAACGAGATCAATGTATAATGTGTTGATGACATGGCATCTGGCATCCAATAGCAAGACCCAAGCAATTAGAACATCGGGCCAACAAGTTTATATTTAGACAATCCCAAAATATACTCGCAATACCTTTAAAGACTTGAAAGAGCCTTTGGACTCAAAACAACAAACAAAATTAAATAACACCCAACATATTTCATCCTTGCCCTAGAGACTTGATAGGGGATCATCTAAGTAAGATGAGCAATCAGTAGTCTTCAAGCTAAATATTGCTATATTTATAAAAATTGCAAGTAATAATGAGTAAAGAAATAGAAGTATCTTGCTATAATGGGTTAACAAATGTAAGTAAGGACACCAAATGGCAAAAAATGATGTATAAATGCTAGTTGTGTTGCGTGACTCACAACCAAACAAATAAATCCAAATCAACCAATTCTGGGTCTCAAAATTTTCAAAATGTTCTAACACATAAAAAATTAAAAAGAAAGATATGAGTGCTAACAAGTCATCATCCATGTAGGAAATCAACATTCAAACCTTCATTAGAAAGTACCACACCGTAGCACTAAAGAACATGCTTCATATCTACATATCAATATTCAGTATCCTGTAACAAAGAAAATACAATTTTATTTTTGAACTTTCAAATAAAAAAGGAAGCCGAAGAAGATAATCATTTTTATCAGTTAGTTATGTTGGAAAATTTTACTTTTAGATTTTATGCAAGGTCCTTCTCAGCTTGTGTATCCTCTTCATAACTAGCATAAATCATAAGAACATTAAGGAAATAACAAAAATACATAAGAAAGACGATATAATTGATTAAAAAAATGAAATTTAAGTCTTACCTTCTCTTGCGCTTCCTTTTTTCCATGTCCTGTAAATGTCATTTTCTTAGTTTACTTAATTAATAGACAAAAAAAAAAAAAAAAAAAAAAAAAAAAAAAAAAAAAACAGATGGATTAAAAGAGAAGTGGATGTTATAGTGCACCTGGAGCATTTTCAAATCCTCTGTAAATAAAAAGAAATGTTAAATGTTAAACAAAGAGTAACTGAACTTTGTAGAGAAAAATAAGTAGAAAGATATCAATTTCGGTAAATTCGTTTCCATGTAAGAGGATAAACAAATTAAAGAAACAATGTAGCCAATGGTTGAAAATGGTCCAAGGTATATTTTTAAAGCAAACATCAATTTAACTCATTTTATTCAATAAATCATGTTATTATGGTAATAATAATGTCTTTAATAACTTTTTGAAATTCAAGAAACTTCAAAAGAAAAAAAAAAATCAACGAGATTTACCAGAAATGCCATCTAGTCTATGCAGCAATATCCTGGCAACTCCACCTGAGAATTGAAGAAAACATTTATGATGTATATGTTGATGAAACCATATTGGTAGTAATTAAAAAGTTTACCTGTAAGGATGATGCTTTTTATCGGCATATTGCTATTAGGTATTTGAAGAATATCTCGACTGCAATATAGCAAAGATCAATGCATAATAATCATAAAAACAGACCCGAGAAAAGGAAAAAAATATATTAACTAATTAAGTTCAAGTTATAAGAAATCAAAACCATGTTTGGTTGATGTCAATTTTTTCTATTTCGTCATCATCGATTTCCAAATGTGAAGCTGCCCTCCAGGCTATTCCAAGAGGAGTGTCTTTCTTCAGGATCTCACTGTTGATGTCGGCTATTCCTGTATCTGTTATATAGCAACTATATAAATCACATTTGATTATGCAATAAATGGTTTACTAATCCATAACCATGGTGACAAAGGACAAATGGCTAGGGTATCATTTACACATCAAATACAACGACATATTGCAGAAATTGGTACGCAATATCAATGAGAAAGAAAGATATTGGGATGTCAAATAGGGAGAAAGAATTTTGAATAAATACCAACATATAAAGTGTGAATCATAACATTGGAAAGCAAGAGGTAAAAATCTCCAATTTAGAAGGGTTTATGCGGGACTAGATTTGAGCAATGTACTCGATTCGATAGTCATCGATTCCCCCATAACCATAGCCAACTAACTAGGAATTAAACAAGAAATATCACATCACATAAGCCAAATCGGATAAAAGGTTAGCGTACCTGGATCCAAGTGAGGGTCGGAAGGTACGAAGAAGACGCCATTTACTTATCTATTTTCACGAACGAACACAACTTGATCTACTAATTGTTTGAAGTCTCCTCGATTGTGGTTCAATTTTTCCTTTTTCTTGAATACGATTAGGGTATATTCTGTCGGGAGCCCGGGAAAATCAAATCTTCTTGGGCCTGTTGCCCTAGGCAGCTCGTGGAGTCCTGGACTTGTAATAATGTTTTTTTTTTTTTTTTTTTTTTTTAATTTTTAATTTTTTATTTTTAATATTGGATTTGAATGTTTGAAATTTGAAGTAAAATGCTTATAGTATGTGGAGAAAGAATTACACCAACCATTTGCAATTTATAGGAGCACACGGTTTGGGGCTTCTCGTTCTTGTTATTGTCTACGTGGACATGCCTTGACGGCATGGTAACAGGGGGAACACCGCCCCCCTTCTCATTTCTTCTTGTTGTGGCATGTATCGTTGTGACGAGAACAAGACACAACGCCATTTTCCACCAATAAGATTTCTTTCTTTTCTCTATCCCTTACTTTCTCTCTATTTCTTAACATACGTTATAACATTGAACACCATTTCCTATCTAAATGGTGTGGTGTTAAAGGTGATGTGTCATGGTGAGGTGGTAATTTTTTGATGTCATAACACCCACCCCTACCGTATGCTCTAAGAAAAACCTGTTAGTTTTTTAAATTATCAATGCTGTTAGAAAAAAAAAAAAAACACTACAAAAATATAAGCTTGATTTTATAAGGGATCAGGTCAAAAATGGTCAATTAACTTTTCAGTTCGTTCTCCTTTGGTCACTTAACTATGTTTAAGTTATAAATTGTAATCAAACTTTCTATTTCCTTCCGAAAAGGTCATTGTGTGACCCCCTGTGAAGTTTTCGTGTGGGAGCTTCCAAAATGGACAACATTGTGATACGTGCCGGAAAGGGATGTTCCATTTAAAAGTCACTACTCGAAAGTTATGAAACTTAGTTGGCAAAATTCATCACTTTAGGCTATTTATACTTTTCTATGATACGTTTTGAAGCGTTGACTAATTTGATTATTCAATCTCTTAAAAACTTCTATAATCTCAGTCTTCTTTATTGCATGAAATTGAGTAACTGGTGTTAGTAATCCGACTATGATACAAAATGTTTACTTAAATCTTATATTTATACTCAAACTAAGGGTCACAATTCAATGCTTTCGCTCATTAAAATGCAATTGTTACTAAGGGTCACATTTCAGCTAATCATTCTTCAAATAGTTTCTATTGAGATAAATCTTATTCAATGTTTTTTGAGCAGTACAAAAGGGTTATGAACAACAAGTTTGATGGTATACTAGGTACAAAAACTGAAAGTTGCCAAACCTGAACAAACTCAACAATTGGTTACCCTCCTAAGTCATTTTCCTTTACTGATTTACAGAAAATCTTACGTTATCCCCTGCTCATATTAACGACTTTATGAGATTCATTTTTGCTTCTTTTCAAAACCTAACCCACAAAGAACATTATTCATACATGTAGAACTTTGTAATGCACTTCCATATTTATTAGACGAATCTTGATTGAGCAGGTGCATTTCTTGACTATATTTACATTTCCAATCAAATGATTTATTGTATCATGGATTATAGACAGGTCTACAAATGAGTGGGAGCTTCTAAAACTGACAATATTGTGATACGTGTCAGAAAGGGATATTACAATTTAAAAGTCGCTAATCAAAAGTTATGAAATTTAGTCGGATAAATTTATCACTTTAGGCTATTTATACTTGACTGTTATACGTTTTGAAGCGTCGATTAATTTGATTATTCAATCTCTTAAGAACTTCTATAATGTTTGTGTACTCTTTATTGGCATTAAATTACGTAACTGATGTTGGTAATCCGACTATGATACAAAATGTTTACTTAAATCTTCTATTTATACTCAAACTAAGGGTCACAATTCAATGCTTTCGCACTACAAGAAAAAACCCTTTTACGACGCGCAAACCACGACGCTCATTAATTTACATTACGCAAAAGAGAGTGACTTTAAAAAGTGTCATCTCTTCAAAAAATTTAAGGATTTGGGTCGCGCATTATTGTGTTCCCTTAAATTAGTGTCTAATGTAAAAAAATTAAAAACACGGAAGGTACTTTATCAAAAATGTGTGTCCTCTCTTAGTGTCACTTTATGTTTTTTACTCAAAAGGTGCGTTTCATAAAAGTGGGAAATGAAATTCTCTTAAAATTCTAAAAATTTTAAACACCTCGACAACTCATATAACCGTTGTATAATTTTTTTCTTAAAAACTCGTGTTCATTCCTATAGATCACAAAATAGCGACCAACAACTATACGTATATTGTTAGCCCAATACTTTTGTGTGTTTTTTGACGACAACTGCAAGGTTCTAGGCAGGAACCACTACAATCATGATTACTACATTTTGCTCCAACGTTCCAAAACCAGGGCATCAATTCGATCTTGAAGAATGTAATAGATGGTGGAAGATAACCAAAAAATGCTATGGATCATGGAAAACCTAGAAAATCAAGAAACATTTGAAAAACTTTAGGGCTTCGCTCTTTATCAACGGCGAGGTCGCGTTTCTTCTTATCAGTACTAGGGTCTCATTTCTTATGATCGGTGAGGCCTCATTTCTTCTTATCAGTATCGGATTTCTTCTTGGCTAAGGGGCTAGATTGACGAGACCTATGAGACTTATGAGATCGCTCCATGCTCCATGTGTGACTGTGTGAGGATACGAAGATTAATGGCTGTGACACGGTTAGCAGAGCTCCTTCGAGGGTTTAGGGCTTATTTCTTCTCTACTAGGTATAATAATTGTTGCTTAAAATGGTTACTTTTTCCTATTAATCATTGTTAGGGCTTATTTCTTCTCAAGGACAAATTTGATTCTTTTTCTGATTTGGGAACCAAAACATGCGAGACTAATGAATTTATTGGTGATAATTAATGGTTTGATGATTCTGCTCTCAGGCTAATAACAAGAAAGTGTTTGGGAATCATTCATTTCGTCCCATCCAAAGAGAAGTAATTAATGCAACAATGAGTGGAAATAATGTTTTTGTCTTAATGCCAACTGCAGGTGGAAAAAGTCTCACATATCAGGTACTACATACCATTTTCTAATGATTTTGGATGCTTATAGCTTTATTTAATTAATTGCTTACATATGTTAAGAGTCTGGTTAAAAAAATTGTGTTTTTTTTATGTCCAATGTATTGAGTTTAAATGTTTCTTGCACCCTTTTCTTGCAGCTAACTGCTCTTATTTGTCCAGGTGTCACATTGGTGATCTCACCTCTTGTTTCTCTAATCTAAGATCAAATAATGCATTTATTGCAGGTATGTACATGTTGATATTCCTTAACCTATGAACATTCACATTTATCTATTATAGTGAACATCAAAACTTGTGTTTGGATACAACAACAAGCAAATATGGAGTGGACCAAACAACAAGACATTCTCAGAGATCTTTGTTCAGGGCATTGCAGTTACAAACTGTTATATGTCACTCCACAGATAGCAACCTGGTATATTCCTCTTTAAATACTTATTCAATGCTAAGCCACCTCTCAAGCATACATATGCGAGAAAAGAAAAGAAGGATAAAACATGAAATTAAAGTAACAAAGCAGGGTGCTTTTGAAAAAAAAAGTCGTTCTTAGAGTTTGTTAGTGTAAACGTAAAGGCTGATCACATTCAATTTGCACCTTGTGCACCAAGGTAAAAGAAATTGACAGAACAGGGGAAAAGAAATCACAGGTAAAAACAGGTATATTTGCCTGTTGGCATTTTTCTTGCCACTTCATTTTGTCAAACTATAAGTCATTTGACTTATTTGGGATAATATCTGGAGAGAAGTTCGTATAAGTCCGTGGATTTGATTCTGAGGGTTTACCAGTATGCTGTCTATTCATCTCTTAATTTGAAGGTATAGATTTGGATTTGATATTTCTGCAATTGAATGATGTCATCTTCTAAAATAGATTTAGAATTAGTTAAGTATACTCTAATCCGTATGCATTTGGGATAATCAAAATAGAGGTGATGAGTGGTCATATTTGTATCTTCCCATATGTAAATCAGAATTTGATTTTGCTTATAGGATATCAAGAAAGAGAGATGGTAACTTACTGATGAAGGCAAAACTTATGCTGCTAATGGATATGCAGAATTCCAACTTTTCATGGCCATTCCACCAGAGGGTATCTTAATAGTAGAACTTAAGGTTACTAGAAGTTAATATGTTTCTCTTCTAGGTTTTTAATGTTGGAAGATAAACTAAATGAATATTATTTTTTGTATGCAGAAGAAGCTGGGAGACTTGGTTTTCACAATAGGGGTAAACAAATTAAAATAAATGGCTTCAAATGGGAAACTCTTGTGTTGGGAAAAGTTGCATTGTTCTTTGCTTTCTTGGTGGTCAGTTTGATCCAACATCCAAGGTTTTACTTATATAAATATTTCTTTTTCCACATATATAACATGATAAGATTTCATATTAAAGTTTTCATATAGTTTTTCCATCTAAATATTTGAATTGATATGCTTTTATCATGCTATTCACTTGAATTTACCACTTTATTATTTATCTGATCAGGTGACTGTTGGAGCTTCATTCTTGTCACAAACAGTAGCTCTATGACAGGAAAATTTGAAATTTGCCCTTAATTAGTTAATTCCATTTATCTACTTAATTTTTAATTTAGAAAATGCCGTTTGCATACCTATTTTGCAAACGTCAATCTGGCAGCCACGTCAAGCCCACTTTCCATAGAGTCAATCTGGCAAGAGTCAAGGAACCAGATTCTCTTGGGAACCCTTGTAATAGAAGCTTTTCACCATCTACATTTCAGTGTACTCTTCGCAAAAAATTCTCTACAAAATTGGGGTTTTCTGGAAAAGGGTCACGGATATTGGTACATAATGGATTTCGGGTTGAGTCCACCTCCAGCGCTGGTGGAAGGACTGTTCATAGCTGCATCACCATGTTAGTGTCTGAGTTTTACATGGTCAACCCTCACTTCCAAACAAGGATAATTCTTCACCATAGGGATACCCATGGAGACCCACTGCATGCTCTCTCTGCTGGTAAGTCTTACAATGTAGTTAACTATCTCTGACTTCATTTGGAACACATCATGTACGAAAGTGGAACACATGAAAGGCGTGTACTTGTCATTCACGTGAAAGGCGTGTACTTGTCATTCACTTCTTTCACAATATGTTTAATTTCAATGAAGATGTTTTCTTTGGATATTTTTTCATTGTTTTAATTCATTTGTTTATGATTGTCTTTTTGCCAATCAGCTCGTGATCTTTTGGAGAAGCCGAAAGTGCAAGCAATCATAGGTTCAGAGTCAACAACTGAAACAAAGTTCCTGGCGGTTTTGGGAGACAAAGCTAGAGTGCCTATTCTTTCACTTTCACCATGTCTCTCTTGCAACAAGCATCCTTATTTCCTTCAACTTACACCGAGACCAAAGTTAATCCATGAAAAAAATCTTGATGTTCTTTGTGAACTTGTGGATATTCTTAAAATAGAAGTGATAGGAGAACAACTGAGCAGAAGAAGTGAATCTTTAGCTGGAATTCGGCCTACATCGGACATAATTTTAGCAGATATTCATGAAAGGTTAACCTTTCGTGCTCGAACACATATTCGTGATGAGGTATTATGTCATTTCATATTATCCTTTTATTGAAATAATTTGATTGCTAATAAGCTGTTATCTCCATAGTTTAAATTCTGTTTCATGCTCATCTTAGATAGCAAATTATCTCCCACTGGATGAAGATCTAGATCAAATCAGATCCCACTTCTGTAACTTACTTCTTAAATCACATTTTTAATCCTAGATATGTTTTATACATGTTTATATAAATTCTATAATTTTTAAAATATTAATTTACAGATTGAACTGAGTTCAGATCTTGTCAAGACTTGGTACCCTCCACTGGAAAAAACTGTATCCGGTTTTTCAATAAAAATATATGAACTTTGTAAACCGGTTCGGTTCCTTGGAAACCAGTTCGGAAGGAAACTGTTATATGTATATTTTTAAATATAATTTCATAATAACTAGCTTTACCTCTGTTAATTAACATCTTATTTTTGTAATGTTTTCTAATATATATATTTTTAAATATAATTTTATAATAATTGGCTTTACCTATTAGATTTTATGAAAATATCGAAATTGCCCCTACCATCAACACAATCTCATTGATGACATTAAATGTTATATGATCGATTCACAAGTTGAATACCCATTCACCAGTTAAGTGATTGCCGAGATGGAAGACAGTAAGATAAGGCTGAGTGTAAAAACAACTTTTCGTAACGAAAACTATTTATAAAGATTAAGTTTTAGATAATTTGTTTTTATATTTATTGTTATTTTAGGTTATTTAATTCGCTTACAGAATGTGATGTGATTTCATATTGTAACTTCAAATCCAGGAACTGCCATTGTAGTTGCTGTTAATAGACTCAATCAAGATGGATTTCAAGAACATGAGGAGTAATTGGTAAGTTCTTTCAATTTTTTTAAGCCATCATGGTTACAAAGTTCTGTTTGCGTGCAGGTATTCTTGAACAGTTAGGACCGAAACCGGTGAGATGACTGTTTGGCACAAATATCATTTTGATTTGATAAATAATTTAGAAATAAAATGACTGATTGAGGTTTCTTTTTTGTAGATTTTGATTATATAAAGTTGATTGATGAGAAAATGAGTATGGGTTAAATATTGTTATTAGCAAATTACAGGAAAGAGAATGTACTCTACTCTTTTGTACAAATATGGTCAATGCACTTTACTTTTGTACAAAAATGATTGATGGGTTTGCCTCTAACCTAATAAGCTTTATAGTTATTTAGGGACTATACAAATCCTATGCTTCATGTTGCATCTTCAACAATAGATGCTACTGGTCAGGTAAAGTCATTATTCTTTATAACAACTTGAAGGAATGTTTTGTAAAATTACTCAATTTTTGTTGTATTTTATATTTGTACTTGTATTATGCTTACTAGTTTGGCAACATTGTTAATCCTAGACACTTATTTTGTAGTTATGTTTTTTTTTTTTTTTTTTTTTTTTTTTTTTTTTTTTGCAGACAATATAGATACTGTAAGAAAGTTCATAGATTTAGAGTCCTTGAGTGGTGTTACTAAGGAAGAGTGGAGACAAGTTAGGCACACATTTAAAAAAATCAACACAAATCTTGTTTACAGTGAGGCACACATTAGGTTATTAGAACTATTAGTTTGTATATTTTTGTTACAACTTATATTGATTTATTTTATCTTTCCAAGGAACGATTATTTGTATGACATTAAATTTTATGAAATAGATTGTATTTTTTGTGTATGATATTTTATTTTATATTATGAGACATTAAATGCAAATTTAATTTGAAAATTAGTAAATATATAAATAATATTTTTTTGAAACATTTAAAATTACGATACGCAAAAAGGTGTGTTATCTTCATTTATGACATGACCTTTCTTGACAGGGGCTTCTTTGATACGCATTGCGTGTCATTAACACGCGCGTCGTAAGGTTACGACACGCGCATCGTAAGGCCGCAGTCCTTCAAAAGCATCATCTCTATTCATCCTTGAGTCTTGCGACTGCATCTGTCATCTCACCAAAAATCCTTGAATTTATCTCAACCTCCCTCTCAAGTGATGCTTCTTTTGAAACTCATTCAACATGGCCCTCAAGCCTAATACCCTGTCGCATCCGATCTCCAGCTAATCCATCATGACAGAATAATCTAGAAAAAAGGTACAAGCATTATCTGCTACGAATCATGATATCTGAACCATGACACCACCTCTCAATCTGCTACCCACCATGGTACTCGAACCATGACATCACCACTCGGTCTGCTACCAATCATGGTACTTGAACCATGACATCACCTCTCCTGAGGTTCAACTTCCTCCATGGCCTGAGTCCCCAGCCCAATCTCCTTTCTTCCGAGCATTTTCCTGGATCTCGGAAAATGTTTGGTACATCGAGTTCGCCACAACTTCCGGATAACTCTCCTCAGAATGCTTAGATATCGAGTCATGCGTGCCTGCTCAGAAGACACATGCTCAGGGCAAAACTGCACCTTCTCGTGAAACATCTGTGTAACCACAGTCACGAACTCCGTCCCCTACCTAAAGGACAAGGTCTCCTGCGCCAATCGTTCCCTCTCCACTGCGGAACCTAATCATCCCGAAACATTGTGGTGAACTTCTTCTAGGTCACCGTTGCAATGTCTGTAGGAGTGAAGTCTTCCGACACAAACTTCTACTAGTCTTTCGCTCCCAAGCGGAGCTGGTTCCGTGCGAACCGTACCCTCAAATGTTCCAAATAGGTGTAGAAACATCCCTCAACATCAGAGGCCAACCTCATCGTGAGTCATCCTGCAAATCTCTTCATCGCTAACTCTGCTGATCTTTGGTGTGACGTGTACCCACCATGATGTCTCTGAAACACAACATAAAGATACCAGAGACTCGATCGAGTATGCTCTCACTCGATCACCCAATCCGACTTGTTCCTTGGTATCCTAAGGATTCTTACTTGGACTGCATATTGACCGGTGTTTTCAGTAGTACGAGCCTTATACTACCATCCATACCGCATCAGTACTCACCTCAAGTCCTCCTCCTAGGATCCCAGATCACAAGTACTCTACTTCTCGCTAAACACCGGCTACCCTTCGGTAGGCCCCTCATAAGCTCCTCAGTGCTACCTACTCACTCTCAAGCGTCTCATAGAAGCAGTAATCTCCTAGGCTAAGGGATCACAAATCTGGCCACCCTAGTCCTAATAGGAATACCTAGCCTACTCTAGCATACATAGCATATCATATCATATCTCATAACACATAACGTAAGGGTATTTTGGGAAATCACCGTTCGGGCGCTGACTGATCGTACACACTGCTTCTTCCGCTTTCTCAAATTCTTTTACTTTTAAGAAAAAATGTTTCTTATATGAAAACTTTCACAAATCCTCAGTTTGAGTTCCGATATGCCCGAAGGTGAATCTGAATCCCTCAAACCAAGGCTTTGAAACCAACTTGTAACAACGTGAACTTTCAAAACAATTTTTCATTTTTCAAATAACATAAATCTGATTCAATATTCTCAAATCTCAAATTTACAAATGCCATCATGATAAAACATATCCCAAGATCATAAATAAATCTTCTGCCAGTGTGTACGGATCATGTCGGCGCCTTCCCACGATCATCGCTAGTACCTGAAACACAGAACACGTAACACTGTAAGCATAAATCCTTACCGAGTTCCCCAAAATACCACATACAACACATAAGCCACTCATGGCCATAACTCTATGGGATCTTCCAATCCATGTGTCTCAGGGGACTTTTGTCCCAACTCTGGCAAAACTTCCGGCCCTACTTGTTTGACCTTCCGGTCATCATCATCTTGACCTTCCAGTCCATACACTGTTGACCTTCCGGTCCATATCATGGTACTAATAACGTAGCATAACACATACATATCACATAACAACACATATCACATACTCCGCATAACATATAATACCTTCCGATCATACATAGTCACCACTCTAGGTATAGTATAGTGAGAAGACTCACCTCTCATGATGTCTAGTAAACCTTTTGGCTTGATAACCTCGATCGAACCTCTACCTAACACATAAGGCAAACATCTCTAATTAATACTTTCTCTTAACCTCATCTCTATAGAATGGGTAGAAGACAATTCTACCCCTCCCTGACCTCTCTTGTATCAGTATGACCAAAACCCTAAGGTTAATTGAAGTTAACTCTAGTCAACGGTCAAACTTTAACTAGACTCGTCGAGTGCACTCAGGTGATTCGGCGAGTCGATGCTTGTCCTCTAAATCCTCCTAAGGTCTCACCCGAATCTTCGAGTTAACGTTTCACTCGATTGGTTACCACTGGTAACGAATCGCGGGGCAACCTGACTCGACTCGTCGGGTCCTCTTATGGACTCGTCGAGTTTCCTCCATGGCCACACTCAAATGACCTTCCGAGGTCAGATCTGTTTCCCCAACATATAGATATGATCTTCTAACACCAAATAGTCATGTAATGTTCCAGACTTTATACACATGCAACACACATATAACTCTATATAGTGAAATAGCTCTAAAAATAGCATCCTAGATTCATAACTTCAATGGAACTGCATAAAGCTGGAAGATTGGGACTCTTTGGGCCTCTTAAGGTCCAAATCTAATACTTATTCCACGTTCGGACATCATATGCATCATATACTATCCAATAAAGGGTAAAGAAAACCCTATATTCAAGGATTCTTCACAAAACAGAAGAAAGGGTCGAATTACTACCTCATAATGGAGATCCCTGCTTGAATGTCTCAGAATGACATCCCCCTTTGGTCCTTCTAGTTGAATCCCTTCTCTTCCTTTGCAAAATCACACCAAAATACTTGATTTCATCGTAAGAACTCTCCTTTGGCTCCAATGGTGGTTTAGGGTTTCTCATAGGAGATATGAGGCGTATCCAAGGTCATATGTTCCTTTAAATAGGCTCTAATCACGGAACTTAGGGTTTTCTCTGCCCAACACCTACTTGGTGAGTCCATACTTGGACTCGTCGAGTCCTCTCATTAAATACCAGCAATCAACTCGACGTGACTCGGCGAGTCAGACTCTCGACTCATCGATTCCCTCCTAAATCCTCAAAATTTGAAACACAAACTAACATACCCAAAATCCCGGATGGTACAATAAGGATGTGGAAAAAGGAAAAAATGTTTTATTAAAGCGGACATGACAAGCAATGTAAATGCGGTCTGAGGAGAGATCAAGACATCGATAGCCTTGATGTGAAGGGCTGTAGTCCAAAAAGACACACGGAGTGGATCGGAAATCCATTTTATGTTTGTTGTAGGGATGGAGGTGGGGGTTGCATTGATAGCCAAAAACTCGTAGGAACGAGAAGTAGGGTTTATGATGAAAGATGTATTCAAAAGGTGAAATATTTTTGGTAGTTCGTAAGGGCATTCAATTTATAAGGTATACGGCTGTTTCAAAGGAGATATGCTAGAAGCGTTGTGGCACATGAGATTGGGTAAGTAAGGTCAAACCAGTTTCGACGACGTGTGTAACACTCTAAAAATTCCAACCAATTAAAAGGTTTCAAAAACAACCCACTTTCATAAAGTTATTACAAAAAGGTTTTCAATATATTTATTATCAGAGTATTCCCAGAACCATATCATAAAACATAAACATGAGGAGCGGTATGATCACGCCTTTGCCTTGCCACGCTCTCATGAAATACCTGCAACATTAAACCACAACTGTAAGACCGAAAGCTTAGTGAGATATCCCCAAAATACCAACCACATATACAATACACATAACATATCATATCATAACATAACAGAATAGCCATGCACTTCGGGTCTACTGTGTGACTGGTCCGTCGCATCGGGCCTTCAGTTCACTTGGTCCCCCTCCGAGTCTATCCATATACATCGAGTCTGTAGTGTGGTTGGTCTGCCCGCACCGGGCCTTCAGTCAGCCTGGTCCACTCTCCGAGCCTCGGCACATGTGGTCCACCCTCATGGGGCCTACAGCCTATTCGGACCGCTCGCTGGGCCTTCGGAATATCTGGTCCGCCCTGGGTATGTTGGCCTACAACACAAAGCATGACCTGCCTCAACCCAACCCCAATCAAACAACCATGTGCACATAAACATATAATCATATAGCAATTTATCACTAACCAACTGATCTAGCAGATCACATACATAACATCCTCTAACCAGGATACCAACCTAACCGGTCACTAACATAATATCATCCTATATATACCAGGATTCCGACCATAACCAGGTCTCTCACATACACCATCCTAACTACCAGGATGCAAACATATAACAAAGCAATAACGTAACAACTACCTGGATTTCCATCCGATAAAGGGTCGGCCTTGGTGCCTTAAACCTTGTCGATATAGTGAGGATAACTCACCTTGGAACTGCCAAAACTCTATACTGAATAAGCAGACACCCGAACCACCGTCTCACAAAAAATCCCGAACTATCCAAAGCAACAAAAACACCATTAGCCCAAGTACAATATCCTTCCAAGGGTAAATTGACCAATGTACCCTTAACTCAATTTGGTCCATGACTAAGGCCCACAATCAAACTATGAAAGGCCTAACACTAGGTAAGTTCTCAAGCCCACTAATGGACCAACAACCAAAAGTCCGAAGCAAAGCCCAATATTGGCCCAATTTACTAAATTGGATCTACCTTACCAAATGGGCCTGGATCCAAGGTCCATACTAATTAGTGAGTCCAAATTACTCCATCCATAACATCCAGTCACGGCCCAAGCTCTATTAGCTTAATGACAACCCAATCTCTTAAGGCCCAAAATGAAAACTCAACAGAGGGCATACGCTCGGCGTACTCCTCTGGTAAGCGGGGCATACCCCGTCTCAGGTTGACTGGAAAATGGGTTGTTGACCCTATACACTGGGCGTACAGCTATTTACACGGGGCATACATAAGTTCCACAAAAATCCTCATAAGTGCTTAATGACTTAAGCTCTTAAGCTCAAACTTCAGATTCATAGACCAAATATGCCTAGGATTCATAAAGTCTTAAAATTTATTACTTAGGACGTCCATAAAGCTCTTAACCCAAGGTCTTAATCCATTAAGACCTACTTATATCACACATGAGATAACCAAAGCCATTAGGACCTCATTTTTCTCACTCAAGAACTCTCCTAAGGTCAGAAAGGACAGCTAATCTCAACTAACTCGCAACATGCATCACTTTGAGGGTTTTGGGACAAGAAATGGTGTTAAGACCTCATAACACAAAGATCTACACAAAATAAATGTCAAGCAAAAGAATTTATACCTCAAAAGGGCTCCAAAAGATGATGTTATTCCAGATCTATAAGCTCCAACTTCCCAAGTCCTTCTTTGACAACTTCCTCTTTTCCTCTTCCAAGATTTAACCACCAAAATGAGCTTCCCAAGGTCAAGATCTCACAAAAAGGAAGTGTGAGGCGTTCTAGGGTTTCTTTGAGGCTGGGGAGACTGATAATGAGGCTAGGGTTTGAGCCATTATGCTCTTTATATAGTGGCTCACCCTCAAATTAGCGTTTAAGGACTCTAAGTGTATGTTGGGTGTACCTCTAGTACGCTGGGCGTACACGTCCTTGCACCCGCGACCATTCACTCTACAACACTGGGCGTAACCCAACCTATGTTGGGCGTACCCACGCGTGTCCCAATTTCATACATGGCCTACTTCGACAAACATAACTTTCTCATACGTAGTAAAATTTGGGCGTTCTTTTTACGCATGCTCTTGATTTACCGTATGCTACGACTTTCATTTAGATTTTTAATACCAAAAGCACTTTATCATAAACCCACTTCTTATGTCATGCAATGTTGTGTCGATTTTGCCACAAAACTTCGACGTGTCATAAATTCTTTGTTATAACTTAGATTTCGGCGTTCTTTATATCTCCGGAATCCTTGTCATGACCACTACAACTTTCTTCATAGATATCAGGTTTATCTAATATTTTATTTTTGATATTTCTTTTCATTCTTCATTTATTATATCTTTATAGACAAGTATATAAGCACATAAAATCACATAATTCACAAAATATCTAAGTAACTCATCTTTATTACTTTAAAATGAGTTAGAATGGTTGACCTTGACTATTACATCATCATACTAATACTTAGCCCAGAAACATGGCTGTTACAATTCTCTCCACCTTAGGATGATTCCGTCCCAGAATCATGCATCAGCAAACAGATGTGGATAGCGACTCATCATGTCACTCTCTGTTACCTAGGTGAGGTTCGGCCCATTCGAATGTTTCCATCGCACAAGAACTAAGTCGACCATATTGTGTCGCAACTTCTTAGTCTTACGGGCAAAAATTGCCTCGGCCTCTTCAATTAGCCTCTTATTCTCATCCATACTTTACTTTGAAATCGGAATTATGTCAGGAACTTCTCCCGTGAACTTCCTCAAATAACACACATGCGAAGTGTTATGGATACCATCTAGTTCTTCTGGCAGTTCTAGCTTGTAACCTTGGTTCCCAATCGTCTAAAGAACTTGAATAGTCCAATAAACCTTGGACTCAACTTTCCTCTTTTCCCAAATCTAATAAGTCCCTTCCCCAGTAAGACTTTAAGCAAAACCAAATCTCTAACTTCAAATGTCATCAGTCGTGTTTTCTTTTCAGCATAGCTCTTTTGACGATCTTGAGCTACTAACATCCTTTCTCTAATGAACATTAGCGTTTCAGTAGTCTGATGGGATATCTCAGGACCTATGAACTGCTTTTCTCCAGCTTCAAGCCAATAAGATGGCGTACGACACTTCTTTCCATACAAGGCTTGATAAGGTGCCATCTTGATGCTTGAGTGGAAACTATTATTGTAGGAAAATTCTACCAAGGGTAAATGCTCATCCTAGTTACCTTGGAATTCTAGGATATATGCTCTTAGCATATCTTCCAGTGTTTTAATCATTCTTTTGCTCTAACCATTAGTCTGCAGATGGTTGGTTGTACTTAAACACAATTTCGTACCCATTTCCTCTTGTAGACTCCTCCAAAGCCTTGACGTGAAACAGTTATCACGATCTGATACAATCATTAAAGGAGCACCATGAAGTCTTACTACTTCCTTCACCTAAGCATTTGCAAGCTTATCCATAGATCATCTCTCATTGGCTGCTATGAAGTGTGCACTCTTAGTGAAACGATCCACGACTACCAAAATCATGTCGTGACCGTTCTTCGTTCTGGGTAGCTTAGTTACAGAATACATGGTGATGTCTTCCCATTTACCCATCGGTACATGTAAAGGTTCTAAACTCCCACATGGTTTCTGATGTTGTGCCTTAACTCTCAGACATGTTACACACTTGGCCGCATACTTTGCAACATTGAGCTTCATCGTAGGCCACCAATAGCAGTGTTTCAAAGCCCGATACATTTTGGTGTTGTCTGGACGAATCGTGTACATGGTCTTGTGAGTTTCTTCCATCAGAACCTTCTTCCTGAGCTTTCTTAATGCTTTCCACAGTTGTTGAGACAACTCCAATTCTTAACACTCTTGTCCTTTTCCTTTCAAGGTTTACTTTTCGTGTTAGAAAATATGCAACAACATTTTCTTTACCAAGGTAGTAAGTATCTCATAGTCGTAGCCCTTGAGTGACTCTAGCCAGTGTCGTTGCCTCACATTCAATTCCTTATGAATAAAGAGATACTGGATTTGAGGTGTGATAAATGAGGTTGCCTCGCCGAAAAGCTCTTTTTGTCGGAGCCATCGGGCTCTCCGGGGCTTCCTTCTAGTGCTAGGGAGGTTCCTTAGGCTTTAGCGGGGTTTAAAGAGGATAGAGAGAGTGTAGAGATAGAAAGAAATGGATTTGAGGTGTGAGAAATAAGGCTACCTCGCACCCCTTTTATACTGCAGAGCCTTCGGATTACGCTACGCGTACCCTTAATGGTACGCTGCACGTAGAGGGCAGGTGTCGGGAAAAAATAAGTCCGTTAAAATTTTGGGAAAGGGTAAGTCCATGCGTAGGTAGAGACATGCTCTACAACTTTCGTTTAGAATCTGTCAGCTAGTTTTGAATTTATTTTTAAAGTTGTATTTTTAACAGACCGGGACAGAATAAGTCTATTAAAAAATCGTAACTTCTTCATCTGACGTCTGTTTTTTCCGTCTTTTTAACATTGAATTATTATTAACGAGACCTTCGATTCTCGTTTAGGTTGTGTCGGCTATAAATCGGTCGATCTACTATCTGAACTCTGGGCTGCATACTGTTACGAAAAAACTTAGAAAAATCATAACTTCCTCATACGAAGTCCGATTTAGGTGTTCTTTTTAGGCACACTCTTGGTTTAACGTATTCTATGACTTTTGTTTAGATTGTTAAGGCTAAAAGCGCTTTATCATAAACTCACTTTTTACGTCACACAGTGTCGTGTCGGATTTGTTGCGAAACTTCGACAAGTCATAACTTCTTCGTTATAACTCGGATTTTGGCGTTCTTTATATCTGCAGAAACCTTGTCATGACCAATACAACTTTCTTCATATATATCAGGTTTATCTAACATTTTATTTTTGACGCTTATTTTGATTCTTGATTTATTATATCTTTATACACAGGTATAAGAGCACATAAAATCTCACAATTCACATAATATTCAAGTGGTTCATCTTCATTAATTGAAAATGAATTACAATGGTTAACCTTGACTATTACATCATCATACTAATGCTTAGCCAGAAACATGGGTGTTACACTTTACCTCCATGCATGGCATCAAGAGGGCTAAAACACTCAAATAATGCTTATCAAAGGACCTAGGGCATTAAAGAGGGCCCATACTTGATAAAGTTGGCAACTTTAAGTCCATGGAGGCCATCAGATGTCCAGATCTGAAACCATGGCTTCATAACATGCTCAAATCCAAGAAGGGTTCCAAAACAAGATAATAATGGCCATAACTTTCAAGAGAAGATATCTAGAAAAAGAGATGATGAAGATAACGACTTTATACCTCCAAGTGGCTACAAAAACATTTAAAATCCTGGATCTAAAGCTTCTCCCTTCAGCTTTGCACCACCAACTTTAAGATCCTTCAAGAAAAGCACCAAAGAATACTCTTTAAGCTCACACACACTCAATATGGGGAAACAGGCACGATTAGGGTTTTCTTTGGACTGAGGGGACGATGAGGGAGGCTAACAATGAGAGTTAAGGCCTTGAAATCACTACTAGAAAAACAGCCTTTAATGACGCGTAAATAATGACACACAGTGATTTACGATACGCAAAAGCTTGCGTACAAAAAATAATGTCATCTCTTATAAAATTTGAAGGATAGAGGACACCCATTTGTGTGTGCCCTTAAATTAGTGTCAGAAAAGAAAAAAAAAGAAATACAGAGGACGCCTATTATAAAATGTGTGTCGCTTTATATTTTTTAATGAAACAAGCGTTTTGAGCGGGAAATGAAATCCCCAACAATTAAAAACCCGCCTATGTGAAAAATTAACCCCCCTCCGCTTCCAATCAACAAGAAAGAAGCCTAGCATCTTCTTCTTCATTTCTCTCTCTCTAACCTAAAACCCATCTTTTTTCATGTAGCCTTTCTCGCCGTTACATCCATTGGCGCCATCGCTACCACCATGCCGCTCTGTCTCCCTCCGTTTCTCAATCCGATGTCACCGCGATACTTTATTCTTCCAGTACAACCAGATTGAGGATCTACGACTTCCTCAAAAATCCTTGTTGAATACATGCCTCTCAAATCAAATCAGGTAGAGGAGGACCTCGAGGTGAAGCTATGTCACATATTATATCACGTCCCTATTTGTGTAAATAATACATTCGGTAGTTATGTTGGTTCTGGCTCCGACGACTTCTATCAGGTTTTTGGTCTACCATCTTTTAATACTTCATTTGAAATTACAATCGACATTCGCCTCTTGTATTATTCCCATAATACTTCATGAATGAAATTGATAGGTTGTAACAATGGCTCCTATGGCCCTATTCAACCCTCTATCGTCGGTTCTCTTAAAAAAAATTAAAGTCCCCATCCTATCTGGAAGCAATAAACGACCACGAAGCTTTCTTCTTCCTTTTCATTTTGTTTTGTTTCTTCTGGATGTCTGGTTAATTCTGATAATTACAGCTTCCATTTTTTCTATCAGGTATCTTTATTTTCTCTTATTTCAACAACTACACAATGATGCAACTCTACAAAGGAACAACATTTGGGGAGCTAGATCCTCATGTTTTGCAATTGCAGATTCTGCTTTTAGATTATGTCCTCTCCACACCTCTTTATTTTATAATGAATGTATTAGGGCAATGGTTAATGAAGGAAAAATCAACTCGATCTTGGTCAATGGTGAAAGTGGGGCAAACTACTAAAATGCTTGTGCATCAATCAGGTACTTTACATGTTAATAGATTTCTAGGGCTTATGTATGTTTCAGTTTCTATGCAACTTCCCTAAATTAATCTTCAGAAACTTCTAGGGTTTATGATTTTTTAGGTAATCTCCAGTGATTAGGTTAATTTACTCATAGTTTTTATTAAGTTTTATCTATCATCATGTCCAGGTCCCTTCTCTACTGTGTTCATGTGAGTCTTATACTCGGTAAATAAATACGTAATAAAGATTAAAACAAAACAAAAAAAATTCTTTTCGTTTCTACCTATATTTCCAGTAGAGCTCAATATATGGATTTTATTTGCACTTTCTGCATATATTTCCAGTAGAGCTCAATCTATGGTAAAAGCTATTTCATTTCAACTTTTACCCTCGTGAATGAAAATGAAAATGTTGATTGATTCTTCAATGGATTCAGCTACAAAGTTCATGTCTAAATAGATTCTTGGATCCTTAATGACAATCATAGAAACAACGCATTTCAAATGTTTTACATAATTATTTAAAGAGTAATGATTATGACACAGCTGCTTATTTGCGTAAATGACCATTATGCCCTTGTCACTTTCGTCTTCTTAATCTCCTTCATATTCCTCCACAAAAAACCTGAAACCAAACAAAATACCCAAAAGTCAAACCAACAAAATCAAAACTCAAATAAAAAAAGAACATAACAAAAAAAAACAAATATTGGGATCTGTTATTGAACAAGAAGTAGTACTCAAATGGATAAAATTACAGAAAGAAGAAAACAAGATGAATTCTCAAATGGATAGCTAATAGACTGTAGCTGGTATCTTTGTAGTGCAATTACCACTTTCAATTGTGTAGTCTAGTTTAAGAGACTGTCAATATGGAATGTTTTATTATGTTACATTATATCCTAAAAAGTACTTGATGATCCACCTACCTATTATTAACTTAAGAGAAATCAATAATGTCGTTAATATTTTCATAGTAGTTTCTTGAGAGCAATAATGTTTTGCATGTGATAACATTTTCTCTTAGGCTATTTCTGCTCCTGTTTTATTTGCTGTTGGTGAACGCTATTACAAAGTTACTGCAGAGGCATAAGAGTATGTGGGGAACTTGTTCGAGTTGTGCACCCAAGCATTGAGGTTTTATCCCTTTCTATTTCATATATTCCAAAAATTTCTTGTATTTAATCAATTTTCAGCCCTGATATTACTTTTTTGATTTGTTTAGGTTTCTGATTTTGATTTCACCTCAGTGTGGTGGTACTAACTGTAGTAACAATGGATTTTACAGTCTCAACAATGTCTTCTTGGAAAAATAAGCCTCTAGGTTCCCTACCACAAGATCATCCATGGCTTTTACAGTCTCAACAGTGTCACTCCCAATATATGGTACAAGGACTACATTATCAAGACCAAAAACTTCTTTAGGGACATGGGGTTCATTCTGAAACACATCAAGACCTGCACCTGCTATCCGCCTTTCAACAAGGGCAGATACCAGTTCAGGTTCATCAATGTGTGGGCCCCTCCCAATGTTGATGAGAAACCCCTTGGGGACCAGTGCATCGATGACTTGGCGGTTGATGATATGGCAGGGTTTCTGCAGTTAGTGCACTCGCCACAACAAGGATGTCACAGTGAGAAGCTAATTCAACTATACAGTGAGAAATCAATCTGATTTTGACTTCCTCTTGGCATCTTCAGTAGAAAATATCCTCTGGGACAACAAATGGAACCAAGGAATACTCGATTGTGTGCCTCTGGTGTTTCTAAATGCATGTTCTGAGAGGAATCTTCAAGAGCTCGAAGTCTTGAAGTCCAATTGAAACTTCTTTTTGTTTTTTTTTCATGTTATATTAAAAATTTTAACTATCATTTTTTATTGACAAGCCTCTTGTTGGTACCCCTTGTCCTCCAATCATACCAAGAAAAACTTGCAAGTTTTTTGGGCATCTTTCTATTGATAGGATTAAAATCAATCAATGTGAGATGGTATTCTCTATCTTCCTCTCTTATCAATATATGTATATGTATGTATGTATGTATGTATGTATGTATGTATGTGAGATTTATTGATTTTTCAGGAAGAAGTAGGAAGCTTGCTTGCCACTTCAAGTTTTTTGGCCATCTATCTATTGATAGGATTAAAACTTGCAAGTCCTGACATAGTTTGTCTTCCCATTTCAACATCTATATATAAATTTTAATTCCCCTTTGGTTTTGTGAATTTTTCCTCTATATGTTGATTCTTGACCACATTATTCATATTCAGAGTGTTGCTTCCCTTTTTCCGCTTCAACATCCTTCTTCTTCTTATTTTCTTTTTCCATTGAAGCAGAACAACCTTCCTCAGCAAAGTATAGTGTATAAATTTGTAAAAAGTTGGTAATCCTTTTTGGCTAGTATAGTGTATAAATTTTGAAAGATTGAGCTCATACTGTCTTGCATTTAAAAGAGTGATATGATGCATCATGCATATGGTAAGCAAGACAAGGGTATTTTAGACATTTAGGCTTGTAACAAATTAGTTTGTTTTTTTGTGTGTGGCAGGCAACTTTCAAGATTGTTTGATAGATTTAAGAGTGCAGAAGGGTTTTTGTTTGTACAGGATGATACGATTCTTAATTACTGGAACTTGGTCCAAGCAGACAAGAATAAGCTCTGGATAACACAAAAGGTACTGACAATTACTATGTTCGACTTTATTTTATAATAATGTTTGACTATTAGCCAGATGTCTATAGTACCCATTAAATGGCATTGGACAACCCCTATATGGTTTGTTGAAAATTATTAATGAATAAAAGAAAATGATTTGACCGATTTACCCTTGTTGTACGGTTGAGAAACAAATTCATTTGACATATTATTTATCTGATTTCCGATTGAAAAGAAAGTGATTTGACCAATTTACCCCTCATGTCCACTTCAACTCCTTCTTCATCTTTTCTTTTTCCGTTGAAGCAGAACCACCTTCCTCAGTCTGCTGCTTCTCTTTCTTTACTTGATCACTGGATTCATCATCATTAGATTTATGTATCAAGAGTTTCTAACTGAGAAAAAGGGCTGAGTTCATAGATTCAGTGATTGGGGACTCCGAAGACTCGCATACAAGATCCAAAAAGCAAAAAATGCACATTACATCTTGATGAACAGTTTTGTCAATTGTTGTTTGTCGAAAGTGTAGTGGTTAAAGGCCAAATATGTGATTTTACCTAAAAGACTTCTTGCATTGCCCATGATTGAAACATGTTAATCACTCCAAGATGGCTTATGTTGAAGAGCAGGAAGAATCAATTGATTTACTCACCCTTTTTAGTCGAAGCAGTCAACGGGTTTGACCAGGTAAGCTACCAAAACCAAGCAATAAAGTCACAAACTTCACCACTATAATTGTTATGTGGTGTGATTACATGAGATATATCGTGTGAAGCTACCACGACCACCTAATATTGGAGAAGGGAAACCTGAAAATCAAAACCATGTCGTGTCTTTTGGATTATTATGTCCGTCTCTAATCTATACTTCACTTTGACTCTTTAACTTTTCCCATTTTACTCATCTATTTCTTTTTTTTTAACTTGTTTATCTGTAAGCATTTCTATATGAAGACTGGAAAATGTAGATTTGGTTCAACCTGAAAATTCCATCACCCAAAGGACATCATAATTACAGCAACCGAGGTAGAAGATGGTAATGGTAAAACTTTTACAGTTGGTGGTAGGACAAATGGAAATGGGAATTTGGAACTTTCAATTACCCCTTTTGCCCCTGCCATGTTGCATAACTCAAAAGGCCTCCCCATTAGACCGGTAATAGAATACTACCTACTTCATTTGATTATGACAATTAACAAAGGGTATTATTGGAAAAGAACTTGTTATGCATTGGATTTCTTGCGTTTGAAAAAGACATAAATGCCCTTGATGTCTACATCATTGAACAGGGTGCAATACACTACCCATACTACATGAAGACAGGGGCTTGCAAATATGGGGTGACATGCAGGTTTGATCACCCGCCACCTGGCGAGGTTATGGCAGCTGCAACATCACAAGGACCATCCGATGATGTCAAAGAAGATTAGATAGCTGCAAAAAATAAAGATGAAGCTTTTAAAAAAGCTCAAAAGAAATATGGAAAAAATGTCGAAATATATCAAGATACAGATGTTCTTGACACCTGGTATCATTAACAGTTAACTTGTACATAGTTTTTCTTCAACTAACATAAATGGTATCATTAACAGGGTTGGAAACTTCCTGATAGCTTGATAATGTTTGCTACAAAATGAAGTTTATCTGATGCCACAAATGCTTTAGCTAAATAGCTTGACACTGTTTAGTCATCACTTGCAGTAAGTTATTTAAAAACTTTGTTATCTAAAGTTTAAACAAGTTTTAGATATATTTTTTTGTTATTAATTTGGGTTGTTTATTATGTTGATTAGGCTACCAAGAGACATTTTTCTACAAGGATTAACCGTGTTGATAGTAGTTTAGATGAGGTTGCAAAAATTACTGGTGCTAAAAAAGAGAAGCTACGACAAGATAAAGGTTGTTCTAGATGTTCAATCTGTACATAATGTGGTTTACACCATAGTGTGGTTCTTTTTCCATTTTGTCTTGTGACTTTGATATTGTTTTCTGCTAAATTATTTTTACATGAGAGTAGGCTAAGTAAGGTTTAATTGAAATACGTACTGAATATTACCTTTTGACGTGTGATTTTTTCTAACTTAATGAGACATTTATAACAAATAATTTTGAATTTTTGTTTTCTTTTGTAGGGAAATCCATCAAGTTCATCATACGGTTTACACGCTGGTGTGGTTCTTTTCCATTTTTGTTGTCTTTTGAATTTCGTTTGTAAATTTTTGTTACAACTTCTATTGATTTGTTTTATCTTTCCACGAAATGATTATTTGTATGACATTAAATTTATGCAATGCATTCTATTTTTTTATATGATGTTTTATTTTCTATTATGAAACGTTAAATACAAATTTAATTTGAAAATAAGTAAATCTATAAATAATATTTTTTTTAAACAACTAAAATTATGATACGTAAAAAAGTGTGTCATCTTCATTTATGACATGGCCTTTCTTGACAAGGGCTTTCTTTATACGCAATGTGTGTCATTAACACGCGCGTCATAAGGTTACGACACGCAAATGCGTGTCGTCTTCCTTTATGACAGGGCCTTCCTTGATACGCATTGCATGTCGCGCGTAGACGTGCGTCATAATTACGCGTCGTAAATGAGCGTCATAAATGCGCGTCATCTATAGACGACGCCCAAAATCGTGTCGTCTCTCTTTATGACACGACCTTCCATGACGCGCATTTGCGCCTTGTCTGAGTCTTTTACGACGCGCAATGAGTGTCATAAAAGGCTGTTTTTCTTGTAGTGAATAGGGTGGAAACCCTAAAATTTAGGGTTATCATGTTCATCCTTCAACTCGTCGAGTTAGGGCCTTGTCGAGTAGAAATTGAAAGATACGCGGGCATTAAATACTCTACACTACGAGTTGGAGGCTTCCAACTCATCGAATTACCCTGACAACACAAATATAAAGTTTTAAATTCATACCTAAAGATTGGGATGATACAAAGACTTAGTGTTATACATTTAGGTTATTGAAAGTGCTAAGGCAAGGTTCTACCCAAATTCCAAGATCCACTTTTATCAAGTTAGTGCATAGTCAACTTCATCTTACACATAGATATAAAGTATCTAGATAATTACATGCTTTATGTGCTTATTATCTGTGTCGAAAATGTTATGTGTTAGATAAAATAACATGAGACAACATTTAAACTAATTTAATCATATAAGTATTATACACTTATCAACGTATATTAGGTAGTAATATGGGATGGTAGATAGGAGATGATAGATAGGTGATGGTAGATAGGTAAGGGTAAATAGGTGATGATAAATAGGGGATAACTAGGAGATGCCATGACCTTGATTTGTGATGTTGTGATGTAGTCATCTACCAAACTATAGATGATGACCACCGACTAATCTAAACAAATCATGTGGAAACACTAGCATGCTCATAACCTATAGGTGATGAATTGTGAGTTTAGGCGATGTAACTACATATTCATGCGATCATACTCTAACCCTTACTGGACACGTAATGGGGGAGCAATCCCTAAAACAATTATGTCTATGCAATGCAGGCGATGATAGGTAAACTTGATGTAGGAGATGACCCTTAGGATTAATCCTTAAGGAAGAATAAATAATAAAACGGGGATGGGTAATTGGGTTAATTGTTGATAATTAAACATATTAATTGTATTATTGTGGGGTTGAACACCTTATATACTTACCAGACTTTCCAACTTGACCGACTCAGTTATTTGTGAATCACAGGTATCAATGTGAAGATACATTACACTAAGAGATTCAAGGAGACGTAGATCATTAGTATAAATTAATGTAATGACTGTTTATGCTTATGTTTTGTATCAGTTATGGTATCCCAAGTTTTGAAAAAATATTAATATCGAATGTTTCTTCGGAAATGTTTAATGTTAATATTATCTCACTTTGAAATAATATTTTTGGGACCAACTTCGCAACAAAAAAATACCATGTTTTAAAATAAGCATGAATAAAACTTTTAAAATAACCGTAAATTCAGGGATGTTAAATAAACCAACATGTATACTTTAATTTTGACACGTATATAAGACATACAAAACTATTCTTGTATGATCAACATATAACACTTGTTTCATAATGTGCATTCTATCCACAACCTCCATTCCTCAACTTTATCGTGCATTGATTATTTATCAATTAATATACATATCTTACAAATGTATATCATTACTTAATATATATATATATATATATATATATATATATATATATATATATATATATATATATATATATAGATCCAGTAATAATTTTTTTTGGTAGGAAGGTAAAAAAAAATTTGGACTTGTTTTTTTGGCGAAAAAAACAAATGAATCAACAATAACATAATTCAACAAAAATAAATCCCGAAAAAACATTTCGATGATTTATTTTTATGATGATTTTGTTGATATTCACTAAAATTGTCATAAACGTGATTTTTTTTTTCTTCATTTACCTAAAAATGAAAAATGAAGGTGTTTTTTTTTTTCGTAATTTGTTCTTGTGAATCATCTTACTTTTGAATCATCTAATGAGTCATTTTATTTTTTCCTAAGCAAATATGCATATAGAAAAATTTCTTACCTTCCTACCAAATATATTCTTCTTATTTGATCTTTACTCTCTCTCTCTCTCTCTCTCTATATATATATATATATATATATATATATATATATATATATATATATACACACACACACACACACACACGCGCGCACACACGCGCGCACACATATTAGTGTTGTAAAAATCCGTATTAGGCCACGGTTAATCTCTGATTAGTCCGTAGGCGCTACCATACTGATTAGAAGATGCCCAACAATTAATCATTTTCTACACATAAAGTGAATAAATAGCAAACGATGAAATTTTAATACTTTGAAGAACATTTATCTCTACAAAAACTATTTGAAGACTGATTAGTGTTATATTAATCATATTAACATAACATTTATACTTTACTTTTGACATGTATTTAAAACATACATAAGTTTTATTGTATGAACAACACGTGATATTTGTTGCTTAATGTGCGTTCGTCACAAAATAAAACATAGATTTTAATTTTGACACGTATTTAAAATGTATGAATTTTTTTTTGCATGATCGACACGTAAGATTTCTTAGTTAATGTGCAATACATGCGCAACCTCCAATCCTTATCTTTTATCGTGCATTGATCGGTTATCATAAATGTGTGTTGAAAGAGAGGAAAGTGGGCAGCTTTTTTTGCATGATCGACACGTAAGATTTGTTACTTAATCTACGAAACTTTTTTTTTTTGCATGATCGACACGTAAGATTCGATTTACTATAAAATATTTAATAAAATATTATTTTTACAATGGTGGGCGTTGAAAAAGCAGAAGGTGGGCAGCTACATAGACCCATTTTTTCTTATATATTATATATAAATATTTAGTTAAATAATAACGATAAAGATCATTTTTTATATCGTGTCTTGGGCTTTTGAGGATATTTATCATTTTTTATATCGTGTCTTGGGCTTTTGAGGATATTTAATTACTCAGTATCAGCCCAGATTTTGACGACTTATCTAATTTAATAATTGCTAATCAAAATCGTAAAATATATTTAGTTATCATTTGCCGAAAATTACCAGTGATACATGGCTTATGTATATATCTTGATATGGACTATTTTTGTAATTCTATTGTCGCTATAGGAACGAATTTGGTAAATTATTGGGGTGTTGTTTTAAAAAAAATGTCAACACATGGATTGCCCATGGGATATATAATGATCACTAGGTGTGACAACCATGTATTACATGATTTCATTTTATAGAAAATTTAAAAATAAAATTCAAAATATTTGAGAAGTTTGAATTTATAAGAAAAGTAAGAAAAATATTGAATTATAAAAGTTAAATTGTATTTTTTTTTTCACTTTTCAATTTAAACAAAAAACTTTAAATATATAAAGAAAAGAAATTAATAAAAAATTAATTTAGTAATTTTTAAATTAGAAGGAAAATCTATTAATAAAATTGATATGCATTTATTGCTAGATTTAAATAATATGTGTAATTTAATAAAAAAAAAGAAAAATCATAAAATAACATGTAAAATAAATTAATTTAAAATAACCATAAATTTATATGTGACAAAATGAATAAAAATATGACATGTGGCAAAAAGATCTTTATTTATTAAGGTAGATGATAATATTGTTCTCTATTAATGAAATTGATATGCATTTATTGATAGATTTTAAAATTTGTTTTTTTAGTTGAACCGTTTTAATGATCAGCTTCTAGTTCAACTGTCTGTCTACATCTCGTTGTGTCGTGAGTAGTATTCGAGTTGTGTACATTCGAAATAACTTAATCGATCACACGATTCAATTTTATTAGCAATTGATTGTCTTCATAATGACTAAGTGGAATTCAACTATTGAAGTCAATAAACCGGTTCAAACGGTTTTTTATCGGTTCTATCACATCAGTTCAACCCGATTTTGTAGAATCGTTTGATTCAGTCTGATCTATAACTTAACATAGAACCGATCGTTGTTGAACAACTATCATTCCTAAACTATATTTGGCGTATTAGTTGAAAAACTAGTTGTTAAATAAAAAACTACATGATAGCGAAAAAATTAGCTAATAAAAAATGACTTTTGCTAAAATTAACTAAAAAACTAACTGAAACATATAACATAACATAAAATGATATTTTAAATGAATGTGTTCCTATTATTAATAAAATGGTATAATTGAAAAATTAAAAAATAAAAACTTTTAAAAATCTAATCTAAATAGTTTTTTAAAAAATAACTTATAAACTATTTTATAATAAAAAAATCTCAAAAATTAAATACTAAGATTTGAAAATACTATGATAACACGACCTACACCGTATACGACCCACACCGAATGTTCTAAATCGTGGTCAATTCCAAAACGTTTCAAAGCACGGGTTATAAATACTAAGATTTGGAAATACTATTACAAAGTGCTACCTTTCGCTGGGCCCAAAAGTTTTCTGCAGGTGAAGCGATAGTACGGTAGAGTGGGAAGCATCGACGAAATCGTGGTGGACTAAGGGGAACGAAATTGTCGATTGTGGGCAGCTGAAATTTCGATTAGGTGGGGAGCATATACGGAGTGGGAAGCATCGCAGATAGGGAGACGAAATCTTTGATATGTATGTAAGCCACCCTTCCGACCCCAATTGATACGTGACGGAGAATATTCAATTTTGTTTGTGTTTGTTTATACGTGGTTTGAGAGAATTTGGATGTTAATCTGTGATTACATATCCGTTTTCTCCTATCAAACAGTGACTTTTAATTTCATCCATACAAAACCCTAATTTTTTTATGCATATTGTTCGTGTACATTTTGTGTTATGCAATTCACTGAAAATCCATAAATTTTAATGATTTTCATGTTCTTCCATTTTAAGTATCAATAAGACTTTGGTTGAGTCTTGCTCACTTATAAAGTATGGATTTTTCGGTTTCAGTTTTATAGGACGATGATTTGTTAGATTCTATGTTTCCCATTATATCAGCTCAGTTTTTCTTTTATTTTTTATTTTAATAGTTAAAATTTTCATGTATTTGTGTACAAGTCTATACACGATTACCAGTGCAATCGTGAAATAGTTATCTTAGCTTAGTATTTTGACCTGGCGTTCTTTTTAATACAACACTTTTGTCTCTTAATAAAGTGATTTTAATTAGTTTGTTGGATTGATTTGAATTTGTTAATCAGGTTACATGTAAGGTTTTGATTACAGCAGCATTATTATCAACAATTTTGTATCCTTGTCGAGGAAACCCTTTTTAGTTCATCAACAACATTTATATTTGTTAAGGGTGCTCATCTCTTCCAGAACTTGTAACTAACAATTTTGTTTTGTTTTCACATTTGGATCCTTTTCATTCTTGAGATTGTTCTCTATCTCTTAATTTTTTCGTAAAATTCAGTTATTTGAGAAGCCAGGGAAGCATTTATATGTTTGTGTATGTTCATCTCCTGTTTACACCTCTTGATTATTTTTTCATTTGCAGTTGTAGAAGAGGCTAAGATAAGTAGAAGCATGACTCAAAGCCAGAATCATGATGATACATCATCTAGCAGTAAGAGGATCAAGACTTGTCACAACGGTGGTGTGGCACCTTGGTCGGAGCTTAACCATGATGCACTTTTTATAATTATGATGCAACTGGGAATTCTTGATTTTGTTGCATTCAGCAAAGTCTGCAAGTCATGGAGGTCACAAGCACTCCCAAACAAGAAAACGTTTATGGCATCGAAACCACCGATGTTGATGTATATCTCTAGTCATGTTAATATGAAAGAGTGCTACCTACAAGACTTTGAAGGAAAAAACTTCAAGACAATACTTCCTCATTCTGGTGGCAGGATCTATGTTGGATTAACTTGTGGTTACTTGATCTTGTATGGGTGGGCAACCAAGGACTTCTGGCTTGTGAATCCTATCACAAGGCATGAACTTCATTTCCCTCATGTCCCTTCGAAAGTCTATAGCGGTGAAACAAAAGTCAGTGGCATTCTTGTCTTTTCATCTTTAAAATCTAAATGGGTGTTTCTTATCTTAAAGAGATTCAACCATCGAATATGGTTTTCTACAGCGGGTGAAGGAGCATGGAGTCATGTGTACACCTCTTCCCACATCCTTGATATACATGCTTTGAAGGGGAAGATATATACACTAAACTACGATAGTGATGATTTGAGGGAACGAAATTTATGTGAAATGAGACTCTTTCCAACGCCCAAACTGACGATACTCAAAACCGAGAATTCTCTGAAGCAAGAATTCTATTACCCAATGTTTGTAAGTTCGGGTGAAAACCTGTATGTGATGGAAACCTATTCCAAAGATGCGTACAAGGTTCTTGAAATGGATTTTGGAGAAATGAAATGGGTGCCGATTGAAAAGAAGAGACATGATTACACATTTTTTATTAGTGGCTCGAAGCCTGGTGCTGCTGTTAAACAAGATTTGTGGGTTGAGGCTCAGTCACAGTCAATATACATGAGATATGATGTTACTGATAAAAGTGAAAAAGGGAGGTTCTTTACTGCAGATCTGTGGTACTTCCCTCACAAATGTTTGAATTTTGATATCTTAAATGAGTGATGAGTTGTTAGCACTCATCTATATATATATATATATATATATATATATATATATATATATATATATATATATATATATATATATATATATATATATATATATATATATATATATATATATATATATCACTTTAGGATCCTGTTTCCTTCTTGAGTTTGTTTTCTTGTTCTTGTGCAACATTTTATAATATTTAATTATATGAGAAGGGCAACATGTGTATGTATGTTTGTTTGTTTCTTGTTATAACTCTTATGTGAAATTTTTATTTTCGAAGGTTTCAAATGTCTATTATTCTTTGGCAAGTGTAGGAATGGCTAATACAAGTAGTATGAGTAGCAACCAAAAAAACTAGTGTGAGAATCTCCAAAGTCGGTTACAAAAATGTATTGAATTATGATGTCTAGAAATGGCTAATTAGCAGTAACATGCGATGTTGATTTTTGGTACATGCTATGTTGTTTGTATCGGTTGTTTGACTAGCATGCCTATGTTGATTTATATTTGCTCTTCCGGGGTAACAGAGAGCATGGGTAGTACATTGCAAATTAAATTGGTTGAATAAACTAGAGCCAAAGTGGTTGTTAGTTGTATGGTCATTTTAGATGGCTATATGACACACGGTTTGCATGTACCTTAATGTACATGAACCGAAGTGGTGTTGGCTGCATGGTATGGTCAGATCAAACATCACGTGGGATTCCAGATACGAATGGAAATTCCATCCAACCTCCCAGTTGACCCGCCCAATCGAGGACGAGTATTCTCCGCAAAAACAACTACCAGGTATGAGGTCGGGGATCCCCATTATGCTAAAACTTGGGATGGTGCTGGGGCCGGGTATAACAATCTGTAACCCGCCCCGCTCCCACTTTGATGAATATATATATATATATATATATATATATATATATATATATATATATATATCATTTATTGAATTTGATCTATATTAGACCATTACAGATAGAGTTCATATACCAAATTATGTTTCCTATTCCAATAGGTCATCAATGGTCACTTTGTTCGTTAATTTGTATACCAAATTGACACTTTTTGTTTTGATACTTGTTAAACTTTATGATTGATGTAAACAGAATCTGTTTATACCATATGATTTTTATAACATATTAAACTTTTTTTTTTTTTTTTTTTTTTTTTTTTTTTTTTTTGTTTGTAAGTTGAGTTTATTATGTTGATAGATTGGGGATGAGTTGGGGATGAGTCCGAGATAGGCTGGGGATAAGCCCAAAATACGGAGGGGAGGGGATTTGATTCCCTGCATCCGTCGGAGATGAGGATGGGGATGTGGATGAGGTTAGACACTTGGGGATGGAGACATGGATGGTTAACCCCGCCCCAAACCTGCTCCTTTTCCATCCCTAATTCCAGAGGTGTATTGGTAGAATTGGCAACATTCGTACCGATCCTCTGAACGACATCATAGGTCCTTGTACTTTGCAGCCCGGGGAGTACCGACGAGTAGAAGTCTCGGAGTTGGTTTTTTGGATAGAAGTAATGAGCCATTTAGAGCGTTGAATGGGCTAAGAACCTGAGTAATGAATCGGATAAAACCTTGGGTTAGGTAACACTAAGTAACTCTAACTTAGATAATCAGTTGAATGTAGATTAAATGTTAAAAGTCTATAGAATAATTGGTTGAAAAATTATTATATATGACACTACAAAAAATATGCCATTTAGTGGCACAAAAATAATGTCACTAAAAACCCAAAAAATGCCACTAAAGGCCGCTTAGAGAATCTGCGGCACAAATAAAAAGTATCACTAGAAACGCTCCCACTAAAACCCTTTAGTGACACTTTTCAATTTTGACGTTGTAGCATTATTGGACTTTAGTGGCACTTTTCAATTTTGACGCTGTAGCATTATTGGACTTTAGTGGCACTTTTTATTTGCCACAATATAATATAAGTTTTTTGTGACATATATTTTGTGCTGGTAACACTATAAATTCTAGAATTTATTTTGTTTTAATGGCACTTTTTTATGTTCTTTTAGTGGCACTTTTTTTTAATTGTCACAATACAATAAAAATTTGTGGCACATATATTGTGTCCTTACATACTAATGTAATTCTAGATTAAACTACTAATATCAACGTATTTTTTAGCTATAATATAAAATAAAAAAGCTAATTAAATTATAATCCATAGAAAATAATAAAAATTCCATCGTTTTACATCAATGCCAAATAAGTTTAATTATCAAACGACAGACACAATAGAAGGGAAAAAAAACCTTATAGTTGAACTTCTCCAAACTTCATGTTATCTTGAATAACAACGGATACTAGCAATTTACAGTCAAATACACAAATGAAAATGTCATGTTTTATTGTAATTTTACTACCTACTTAAACACTAGAAGATGTTCTGATAATTGATATAATATCCAGGCAGCAACCTAAAACACATAGGAATATTTTAGTAAATACTCGACATAACTTGTTTTACATATTCAACAAATGGGATGAAAAGAGCCTTAACTTGTTAAAAAACTTTTGCAACAGGCTTAGCAGCATCAATCTGGAGCAAGTTTAGTAAATAGTTAGAAAGTTACACATTTGACCCTCAAATATCAAACACTGACTCTTTTATGAAAAAAGTGATAATATTACCTTTTCTACATTCATCTTAAAGTTGTAATATTAGATAATAGGGAGAGTAGTAACATGGAGACTGGATTCCAAAAAAATTTGACTCGCTTCCTAATTGTATCAATGTCATCATCTTTTCTAAGTTTTCTCTATTTTATAAAGAAATGAAATGTTGAAATAAGTAAAATTTATACAGAATATGGGAACAAAAGAGTAAACTTACAAATGTCAAATGGAAGGATTTATATATCCAACCGACTGAGACTCAATAGGACATATACAACCTTGTTTGACTAATAGCACTTCCAGTTGCTTCCTAGAACCATAGACGTCATAGATGCTTTTGAATTTCAAGTTACTAGTGGTAATATGTTTCAGATTGAAAAAGTGGGCATAAGTGGGATGCTATATAATGTTAAATTAAGGAAAGGATTTGTAATTGCTCTAATATATGTATTTAATTAGCGATTGCACCTTGCACAATACTACAGAAAGTTTGTGTATGTATGGTAGGCAAGATAAAAGTAAAGCAAATTATAATTATACCTTCAATTTGGCCAAAATTTCTGGAGTTTTACTTCCTATAGCACCTACAAGAAAAACAAATCTAAACATTTGGTTATATTGAGATTTCCAATCATATAAATCCTGCAAAAGTAATCCAATTTTTATATATCTAAGCACGTCTCAAATGATAATGTACCTGAATATCTATATCCGGCCAGTAACTATGAATGATTAAAAAAGGTAATAAATAAATTGGTTTCGACACCTAAAATACAAATTTCAGTTCCTAAAAAAATACTTGTAGAGTAAAATCAATTGCAGTGCATTACTCCCCTTGGCTACACCTACAAACAAACAAAGCAGCAAATACCTTATAAGAACTTTCAGGTAGCCATGAAAAATAGCCGATCTCAATAAGCATTATTTATTATATTAAAAAGTGATCATCTCCTTAAGCCACTACAAGCTGAAGGCATTGTTTCAAATTTAGCATTATTACAACAACAAAAGATTGGTCGCTTTTATTGTTTGTTTTGATCTGGAGCACAATAAAATAAATTGTTTCCAACCTGATAGTTATCATTGCACTATTGGAGATTAAGTTCATCTTCTCCAACCACTTTTCACGTTTCAAGCCTCCAAACATTCTGTTTCAACTCCAACCACTTACCTTGCGATTGTAATAATACTAGTTGCATCAGGAATTAGAAATTGTTCCCCTCGGCTAGTTACAAATGTGTACTTCGGTAGAAAATAAGAATCAGATTATGAGTCGTTCAAAAAAAATTATAATATAATCCTATCAACATATAAGTTGAAAGATAAGTGCAAGTACTGGTAGATAATGGCAGACTCTTATGCAGTCAAACCAACAAATTCACAACGAATTCAATGAAAAAAACATATGCAATGTCCAATTTTACCCTACACAAATAACAAATATATCATCTAAAAGAGCTCAAACATCTACAATCAAAACTTTAAATCCTATCTAAAAATTTACAAAATCCCTAAAACCAAACAGATACAATCAGACGACAATGGAAGACAGGTACAAAAAATAGATATCAATGAAATACCATAGTTGATGGGTAACCTGAAGACGAAAATTTTCATTAAAGTGCAGGTTACATCTAAAATTAACACTCAGAAAGTTAAAAAGAAATTCACACAAATCAATCAAGTTTTTCAATGTATAAAAATCTACTTACAAATGATCATGCAAAAAAAAAAAAAAGAGACAACTTGAAATACGGAATAGTTTATATGGATATAACTTTTGTCGATGCATAGCAGAGCAATTATGAAAGAAATAATATTTTATCAAGAGTTTGCCAATAACTTCATTCACGTGCCAATAGAAAATCTAATAAATCATAGAAATAAAATAAGATACATCAGTATAGCAAGAAATTACTTTGATTTGAAGAATTGCAACGGCGCATCACAACCATTGATGAAGGTGGCAGATCCTGGTTCTAAATCGGCGTTTCTCTCTGTTCCTGATTCACAGGCGTTGATGACGGCGACTCATAATCTATACAGTAAAGGAACTCAGGTGAGATTTCTTTTGTTGCTTAAAGAACCTTTCATCCGGCTCGTGATCCGAGGGTCGAGGCGGCGGTGATAGCATCCGGAAACTCCTTGTCTCCATTCTCGTTGAGTAGATTCGAAAAGATGGAGCTCGGAGAAGAGCGATAATTCAATAAGGAGCTCTGATTCTGATTCTCATCTTGCTGATCTTTAATTTTGAGATCACTGGTCGTGATCTCGATAAGGATCCGATGAAATCAACTATTTGATCTTGGCGTCGGCTAGATGTATGATGTCGTGAGCTGTGAAATGGGATCGATTAGGGTATAAGAAGTGGGGAAACGTAAAATTGCATTGATCAAAAAAAAGTTTTAGTGGCACAAAAACAAATAGGTAAAATCACATAGTAAAACCAGTGGCATATAAAAGAATATACGACACAAAATGTAGATCTTTTAGTGACATTTTAAATTTTTATGTCACTATAAACATTAATATTAGTAACATAAATGGTTAAGCATCATTAAATCTATTATTTTATAGTGTCATATAAAATATGTCACTAAAAACATATTTTAGTGGCATAAAAAAGATGTGCCATTAAAAATGTATGCCACTAAATGACATTTTGTTTGTAGTGTGATAACCAGTTGAATTGAAATTTTATGTAATAATCGGTTGGTTTGACATATATATAATAATCGGTTAAATTGAAATTATATATAATAATTGGTTAATTAAAATGATATATATGATCGGCGCAATTGAACTATGTATGACACGGTAGAACGTTGTATGAATAATGGTTTAAATGAACTATGATACGCAATAATGCAATTGTATGTTGATTACTATGTGGTAGAATATACGTGAAGTATGGTTGACATATGATCAAATTTGTATGAAGGACCGATTATGATATTGTGTGTTTTCTGCTTGGTTGTGTACAACTTTATTGACTCACGAAGAATGTGTTGACACTTGTTTCTTTGTTACGTGCCTTAAGATTGGTGTGGGTAATGTAGGAGTTTGGGTTGTTGAGGTTGGTTCACTTTTTGGGTAGTTTAATTTGAAGAAAGATGTCAATTGAACAAATTTTATTTACTTATGTAATTTGCTTCCGTTACATTTTAACGGTTTTGGTTTGTGGACGTAACGTTGTTGTTTTATTGTGAAATGTTTTTGAAAAAAAACAATTTTAAGAGTTCCCTTGCAATTTTCCGTTAAGGGATTAAAAATGAATGAAAAAAAAAAAAAACAAAGTAAAAAACATTGCGCTACAATAGTGGAAACAACTTGCTACAAAGGATAATTTATATTCTACTTCAAAGTGAAGCAAAACTTTGGAGTTGAGTTTGCATCATGTTGAATCGGATGGTCAAATTGGACTCGACTCAATAATCGCAATAATAAATTGGTTGAAGTTACACCATCTTTTCATCGAATGGGTTGTGACAAGTGAAAATGAAGGAAATAATGCGTTCTTCAAACTCTTTGGTAAATAGCATGTTCCAATAAAATCCAACAAATAAAATCCAATAAATAAGTTTATAGCTTATGGGTTTGCGAACCTCAATTGGATATACATATGGAATATTGGGTTGTAAGGGATCATGAAGCCGAGTGAATCAACGATGCCGAAGAAAATAGAAAAAATATGTAATTAATGTCCAAAAAAAATTCATTTGTAAAACAAAAAAAAGCATGCTATTGATCGTAAAAATTAACATTCATTTATTTGATAACATAAATAAAAGTAACACTTTCATAAGTATGGGACATCTCAAAATCATATTAGCAAATATGATGCAATCACGTCGTGCACTTCCGTATTGCCTAAAGATCTGCAACATTTAAACTTAAAACCGTAAGCATAAAGCCTACTGAGTTCCCTAAGATACAACATACCATATATATCCACATACATAACAAAATGACATATTTCAGCCGATGAGTCTGTTTCAACCCAAATAAATGTTATGGTCCTGCTACAGTCTTACAATCACTTTTGATGTTGCAGTCCTCCTGCATACTTTTTTTTGCTATTGTCCCCTCGTAGTCTTTCGTACAACTATTGTGGTCCTCTTATAGTCTTTCATATAACTGCTATGGTTCTATCATAGTCTTTCATGCAAAAGTCACAAAGACAATCTAGCATACTACATAATATAGTAAGAATACTCGCCTAAACTAAACACTAGAATCTCAACAACAACCTCAGCAACAAAACAGCTAATCCAAACTACCTAATGACAAAACAATGCATGTTCCAATAAAATCCAACAAATAAAATCCAATAAAATCCAACAAATAAGTTTATAGTTTGTGGGTTTGCGAACCTCAATTGGATATACATATGGAATATTGGGTTGTAAGGGATCATGAAGCCGACTGAATCAACGATGCCGAAGAAAATAGAAAAAAATGTAATATCCAAAAAAATCATTTTTAAAACAAAAAAAAGCATGCTATTGATCGTAAAAATTAACATTCATTTATTTGATAACATAAATCAAAGTAACAATTTCATAAGTATGGGACATCTCAAAATCATATTAGCAAATATGATGCAATCACGTCGTGCACTTCTGTATTGCCAAAAGATCTGCAACATTTAAACTTAAAACTGTAAGCACAAAGCCTACTGAGTTCCCTAAAATACCACATACCATGTATATCCACATACATAACAAAATGGCATATTTCAGCCGATGAGTCTGTTTCAACCCATATAAATGTTATGGTCCTGCTACAGTCTTACAATCACTTTTGATGTTGCAGTCGTCCTGCATACTTTTTTTGCTATCGTCCCCTCGTAGTCTTTCGTACAGCTATTGTGGTCCTCTCATAGTCTTTCATATAATTGCTATGGTTCTATCATAGTCTTTCATGCAAAAGTCACAAAGACAATCTAGCATACTACATAATATAGTAAGAATACTCGCCTAAACTAAACACTAGAATCTCAACAACAACCTCAGCAACAAAACAGCTAATCCAAACTACCTAATGACAAAACGGGACTAGTCCTTAGTCAAATACTCAATTCTACACAAGTTTGACAAAAAGTCAGTTTGTTCAAAAGTCAATGGTCAACGGTCAAAGTCAACGGTTAACTCATCATAATGTGGCTAACCTCATGATCGCATCGTGGTAGCTATACAACAGAACTGTCATGGAAGAACTAATCATTGCATCTTGGCCAACCACCTACCACACCTTGGTGAACGTCTGAAAAACATAATTGGTTAAGCCCTTAACCCAAAACTCTATAGCTCAAAAAGCTCAGATCTGATCCTTTCAAAGGTTCGACTAGATAAAGTTTCCAACTTTATCCTTATGGACATCTCAACAAGCCAAGATCTACAAACCTAAATCTAAAATGGTCAGTCTAAATGCTTGGACTTCAAGTCAAGACCATGTAACAACTTTTTCTTTCTCCTCAATGATCCAGAAGATGAACAATGTAACCAAAAGTTTTTGGATTTCACCAAACTCCAAGAAAATGATGGTTTTTGGGACCAAAATGACCATAAATTCATTATAACCGTATTCAATGAAAATAAACACCAATATTGAGACTTTCTACCTCCCAAGCGTCTAAAAGTTGGTTTGAGATAGAAAATCTAGGCAGGAAGACTCTTTTTTGATGTGGTAGCTATATAGAAGAGCAGTCGCGGTCGAAATCATCATCGAGCCATGACCAACCATAAATAAACTATGATTCTAAGGTAGGGACTAACTAAACCAAACATAATATCTTACACAAACAACATATGATCCAAACACACACACACACACACACACATATATATATATATATATATATATATATATATATATATATATAAACAATTACACAAACAACATATGATCCAAACACACACACACACACACACACACATATATATATATATATATATATATATATATATATATATATATAAACAAATTATGAAGAAACCATAAATGAAACATACCCGCAATCGCGCCTGATGGAACTTGGATATCCTCAGCCAGCAATTGTAATGCTCGACTCTACCCCATAGGAGCCTCTGACCCACCCTAATGGTCATCACTAATCCTCAATGTAACCGAAGAAGGTTCTGTCACCACTCCACTTATCATCCTCAGAAAGTCGGCCTTCTTGTGGCCTACCTGATTGCAGTGAAAACACATTGGAATCGAGCCTCGAGGATAATCTTTGCTAAAATGACCAGTCTGGCTACAACTGAAGCAAACCCCTTTCCTTTTAATGACAGCTCCCCTTGTGAGTCCTCCCATAGTTGGCACAGCAGCACCAACCCTAATGGCCTCCCAATCGTGAATCATGAGTCTTAGGCCTCTTCACGGATGGGGTTTGAATTTTATCTGACATCCTCTTCCCAAGGTGCTCCAAATCAAACTTCTTCTCTCTAGCCCTAGAAAATAGGGTCCTTAGCCGCAAATAATTCCAAATCTCCACAGGCCTTGAACTCCTGAAAGGTGGGAGTCTGCGCTATGAATTATCCTACAACAATCTTAGCCCGAACGCCTGAGTCGCTCATGTAAAAGTTCTATACTCTTAGAGTGTTATGTGTCCTACCACTGCTCCATAATCTCCATAATCCCCCTCGTTGACAGTGTAGAAGATCATAGGAGTATGATCCAAAATTATAACATTCAAAATTATTGGTATGTTTCCTTTTAAACCCTTTATGCAAAAACCTTTCTTTTTTGTCCCTAGCTCGGTACGTGGGGCGTACTCTTTGGTTATGATAAGCATACTGTCTCATCGATGGATCGTGAATGGACCCACATAAGTTGGGTGCATGTGGTAGAACATGGGGCGTACTCTGGAAACCTAGAAACCCTATTCTTTAGGGTTTTACCCCTATATAAGATCATTATGTCCCTTGAGCCTTACCTCTGATCAGCCTCCATAGCTCCTAAACCCTAATCTCGACCCTTAGCCACCATTTTAGTGTGTTCTTGATATGTGGAAGTAATTTAGTGTTGTTTTGTGTGAATTGAAGAAGGTGTTTCTTGGTGACAAAGCCTTGGTTGGACTTGAAGTTGTCGAACCAGAATCTTCATCAAGTTTGCTAACTCTAGAAGGTATAAAGTTGTAACGTCCCAAAATATGGTCCAAAATTTTCATTTTCAAATTAAATAAAATAGTATTCCAAAAACATTATCCATACAACCTTGGGAAATAAGTCTATCAAACATCTTATCGATTAGAGTAATATCTCAAAATCAGAACCTATATGGTGTGTGCGATGCAGTCATCTCGAGCTCTTCCCATAGGGACCAGAAGTACCTAAAACATAAACTAAAAATCATAAGCACAAAGCTTAGTGAGTTCCCCAAACTACCCCATACCATACATAATAAATTAGATACTAGGCCCTCACCCTACATCGGGCCCCACCCTCTATTAGGCCCCGACCGACATAGATCCCCGCTCGGTATACATATCCGTTATTCTTAGGCCCCGCCTACTATACACATACAAGACACACACACACATACACACACACATATATATATATCACATAATTATCGTAACACATACAATGATCATAAAAACAATAGCACATGTTTCAGCAATCGGGCCCCGCCTAGTATATATAGCAGCACATAACACATACAAGGGTCATGCATACTCCTAGCATCAACAATGAGTGCCGACATTGGTGCCTTAGATCCATTATCCCCGGCGAGGAAACTCACCTCGACTGCTGAATCTCATTGAAAAATCCCTAGTTGCCGGTCCAAAGAATCCCCTAGCTAATCAATACCAAAACAACACCCAATTAACATTTGGGTTCCAATCCATAAGAATAAGTCCAACAATCAATACTTGGGGTGAAAGCCCATTTTACCCCTCACTTACTTTCGCCCAAGGCTAAGGCCCAAACTCAAATTCTAAAAGGCCAAAAACCAATTAATCAACCAAGGCCTACTTATGGCCCAATTTTCCAAATTAGGCCCAAACCCCTTCATGGGCCTTAACCGAAAGCGCAAAAACTTTTCCTAGTCAAAAATACTTGTACTCAGATGGCCTAACAAGAACCTAAGAATCCAAGCCCAATAAAATGGTCTAAACTTCAGCCCGAAATGCTAAGCCCAATGGACTGAGTACGTGGGGCGTACTCAGTTGTACGCTAAATGGTCTGCACATCATGCGTATAGACTTGTATACCCAGTCTACTTACCCAATATATTTGACATTAATCAGTTAATGCTTAATACTAGAAGCCCCAGCCACATGTCCAAGTCCTAATAAGCGTCTTAAATCGTATAATCACTGACTTGGTGACTTTGCATGCCCCGTAAAGACCCAAATTCAAAATATAACACACTACTTTCATTAAATGGACATAAAATCATGCATGCATGGGTCTAAACCCTAAAGGTTCCAAATTTGTGAACCTAGCTCCTGGAGTGGTGTCAAACCACTAGATCACATCCTTAGGGCCTAAAAGTGACCAACACTCATATATAATAGATCTAAGCCATAAATGAACAAGTTCATAGCTTTATACCTCAAACAAGCTAGAAACGAAGCAACTAGTCAAGATCCATAAGGTTTTCCTTAAACCACCACCTCGCACCAAGCTTCTACTTCTTGAATATGGACTACAACACACCAAAATTGTAACATCCTGTTATTTTTTCTATCTTGTAAAGTCAATCCTAGTCAACCAAAGTCAAACAAGGGTCAATTAAGGTCATTTTTATTGTTTGGGTTTTATTTAGGTTATAATAATAACCTTCCATTGTTAAAAATCCTTAAAATAAGTACAATGGAAATTAGAAAGAAAAGGCTTAAATACCGAGAAATTTCGCATCTTATGCCTTTGCTTCGGACCGTAAACCTTCGGGCTGCAAAAGGTTCACAGCCACAAACCCTCGCAGCTGTGAATGAGACCGTGAAGGGCTTCGGCCGTAATCAGGCTCCGTCCATAAACTCTCTGAAGCTTATCGCCTCAGAAACAAAATCATATCGCATTGGGGCACATTCTCTGTCGTAAAAACTAGCCGAACTCGGACCGTAAACGAGGTTCACGGCCATAAACCCTCGGACCGTGAACCCTTGCATATATATATATATATATATGTGTGTGTGTGTGTGTGTGTGTGTGTTCTAACTAGTTTTTATTTCATTTCTTCACTCCCACTCGAGATTTCCAGCCTTTTCTCTCATGTATCATCCACCAAGAACATCATATCTCCTCAAGAACATATCAAGATCATCCTTATTCATCATATTCAAGTGTTAAACACTAGTTCTTCACAAGATTTAATAGGTATCATTTGTTGATCTTGTTAATACATCAAAAACATCTTTCAATCTTCTTTTATTATATTGAAACCCGTTAATTTCATATATTTTCCACGAAGAATGAGAATAACACGAAGAAAAGCACATGAAAAGCTTTGAATCTTCTTAGGAACTGGTCTAGGATCATCAAGTGTTCATCTTTCCTCAAGAACTCCCATCCGTAAACACTTCTTGGCCGTGAACACATCTCAGCTTCCTTTTTAGCATCTAACACTCCAATTTGTAAGTTACACTTAAAAATTACACCGATTTTCAATCATTCACATGATTATATTTGCTAATTGGTTGCATATATGCTATACAAATTTTATATAGGGCTTGTTTTGCTACAAAATTTCACTCGTGTGTCTAGACATTCTATATCAATTCATCACTTGGATCACCCTTTAAAAGGTGAGTTCATACCCATGTATTTTCATAGTTTTTACTGTTTTAAGAAAGGGGGGGGGGGGGGGGGGGAATACAAGTCTAACACAATAATTTTGTGTTACAAACAAATGGTTTCAAATTTTCTTACAAAAATGGATTTCATTCATCTTCGAAACATTTGTTTTCAAATTATGATAAAATGACATCAAGTCATTAAAAGTATTTCAAAATGTTAAACTCTTTTATAAACATATATTTTCCCCAAAAATCACACACACATACACACACACACACACACACATATATATATATATATATATATAATTTAAAAGAGTTAGGACTAATAATTCACTTTGTTTCCTTGTTTGGATTTGGATTTAGGGTATCGGTTATTTGTCCGACTGCCATTTAAATTTTAGTTATATATCTTGTCTGTGTGTATACATACATACATACATACATACATACATACATACATACATACATACATACATATATATATATATATACACATATATATATATATATATATATAAAGGTTATTTCAGCCAGTTTCAAATATCCTTTGTAACATGTCAAGCAAGAGGTTGCATTCATGAATAGTTACTTTCAATACAAAAAGTACATATAAATTATAATAGGTATAATTTATGATTCAAGAACACTAACTTACGAAGAAATTATACTAGAGTACACTATTCTACGAGAACATGAGTTTATACTATTGTTCAAAAACAAGAGTTTGATTCAAAACTAAATAAGAGTATACAACTTTCAAGTACATTCAGAGTATACTAAACAAGGAACATACTATCAATCCTTTATTTTAGAATGATTGGCTTTTCATTTATACACATAACGTTTATATGCTTTTTATGAGACAATATGTTCAGGATGTTACTCATATGAACAACACAGTTAAAGTCTTGACATTATAACCAGAATATCTAGCTGGCGATCGAAACAATGTGTGTATAGATCTATATTAGGATTGACAAACCCGGTGTAACAGCCCGGAATCTCAGGTATTGTTTAAATTGTGTTTTTGGGGTGTTTTAAGAGGGGACTCGGCGAGTTGGAGCCAGACTCGCCGAGTAGGACCGCAGACCTGGTCGCGGGTTCGCGACTGGACTCGACGAGTCCAGATATGGACTCGGCGAGTCTGCGCTGTTCAGCGAAAACCCTAGCCGTTCAGTTTTGGGACGTATAAAAGGGACTTATAGGCCGTCATTGTTCGTTTTAGCCTTCTGAGAAGAACCCTAAATCGATTGTGTGCATCTAGAACAAGGTTAAAGGCCATTGGTGATTTTGAAGGAGTTGTTGTGTAAGGAAGAGAAGGGCTTGGCTAAAGGAACAGCAAGGGAATCATGTTCTGAGGATTGGGGACGCAGAGAGTACATCATCCAGGTAAGAATTCGAGTATGCTCTGCTATGGTGATGTGTGTAGAGGATTAGGGTTTATGGAACCCTTTTGTGGATAGATTGAATGTTACCCAAGTCCCCCAAACGATTGTAACCCCGTGTTGGGACCTTTGGAGGTCCAGAATGTCCCATGTCTGTGCATTTCGGGAATTGATGAAGGTTTTGGATTGAAATCCTTATGCCTTAGTTCAACGTGTAAATTATAAGTCTTGGGGTGTAGCATGAGCACCTAAATGAAGACCTTACGTGATGGACCAGTCTAGGAGGACCAGACCTATGAATGGTCGGAACAATTCTGACCTTAGGAAGCAGTTTGATCGACTGCATGGCATGGACTCGCCGAGTCCGATGAACAGACTCGGCGAGTAGCTTGAAGACTAACTGGGACTTGTCGAGCTGTTCTTCAGACTCGGCGAGTGGAGTCGGGGTGGCCCCGCGATTCTGCCAGGAGTAACTCGTCGGGTCAAGGAGGATACTCGACGAGTAGAAGGGGAATCTTAGAGGATTGGAGGACGTCTAGACTCGCCGAGTCGCCATGGCACTCGCCGAGTCCGGTCGAGTTGACCGTGGACCGTTGACCAGAGTTGACCTATGTGTGATTTCTTAGGGTCAGTTAACTTGGAAGATAAAAGTGTTAATAAGGGATATATGATATTATAGGGAGTTTGTAGTTCGGCGGATCAAGTACGAGTGATTTCAGGAGTTGCTAGCTTTCAGTATCCACGAGGTGAGTCTTCTCACTATACTGTACCCGGAAGGGTTTGACTGTGTGACCGGAAGGTCGGATATGATATGTGATATATGTGCTATATGTGGTAAGTTAATTGTTATGCGTACTGTGTATGTTTATATGGGCCGGAAGGCGATTATGTTATGGGCCGGAAGGCGATTATGTTATGGGCCGGAAGGCGTTGTGTTGTGGACCGGAAGGTCAGGGCCTGGAAAGGCGTATATGTGTAAGTTGTATATTGGGGAACTCACTAAGCATTTATGCTTACAGTTGTTATGTATGTGTTTCAGGTACTAGCGAGGACCGTGGGAAGGCGCCGGCGTGATGCGTACACACTGATTGATGTTTTGAGATCTTGGGAATTCTATGATTTGTATTTCGACTTAACACTTGAAATAATTATATTTAGTTTGAATAAAAATACTCTATTTGTTTGAAATGAAAATTTTGTTTGAAAATTCGCTAAAGTGGGTTAGATCTGATCCCGCATCGGCTGGGAAGGAGAACTAAGCATTCCTTATAAGGGGTGTGGATACCTTCCCTATCACAACGCGTTTTAAAGCCGTGAGGGCAGCAGATCCCATAAGAACTATGCAGTTAAGCGTGCTCGGGCGGGAGTAGTACCGGGATGGGTGACCCCCTGGGAAGTCCCCGTGCTGAGTGGCCCAAAGCGGACAATATTGTGATACGTGCCAAAGGGGGATGTTACAAATGGTATCAAAGCTAGGGCACGAGTCGATGTGTTCGACAGGGACGTCGAACCCTATAATGGGGGGGTGAAAGTGGGTTATATCTGATCCCACATCGGCTGGGAAGGAGAACTAAGCCTTCCTTATAAGGGGTGTGGATACCTTCCCTATCACAATGCGTTTTAAAGCCGTGAGGGCAGCAGATCCCATAAGAACTCTGCAGTTAAGTGTGCTCGGGCGGGAGTAGTACCGGGATGGGTGACCCCCCGGGAAGTCCCCGTGCCGAGTGGCCCAAAGCGGACAATATTGTGATACGTGCCAAAGGGGGATGTTACACCCGGACTCGGGCTGCTAGCTACAGTCAGGCAGACACGTCTATGAGTGACAATTGTTATCAAAAGTTTTTGATGCCTTCAAAGCGTTGGGTCAAACCATCTAGTCTCAGTATGGTTATAATAACTAATTAAAAATATATTAACAATACATTAGTGTATAATTAACTAAACATGAGTATATTTTCAAAGTACTAGTTTATAATGATATAATTACAGTATTACAGTACAATTTACAATAACAGCTGGTGGAGCTAGGCACACTCACTTTTACAGATTATACAAAGGAATACGAATACAGAACATTGGTTTACAAATATAATAGTTTTATGGGATTAAAACTAATTTTCATATACATCAGAAAATATAGGATTTTCATGAACAATTTACATATTCAGAGAACAGAAAACATACTTTTAAACATAAATACTTATGCACTCACTTAACTTTATGTTGATACTCTCTTTTTAAATTACTTGTATTCTCAGTGAATAAGTAGATATGTTCTCCCCGAGCTTTTGAGAAGATGGAGATGTTTTGAGTCATATTTCATGTATTTTGCTATAACTATTTTGGTGTCAATATATATTGATTGAACACATGTAAATACTTTTACTTTTAAATACAATGGTTGTTTGTACTTCGATTACTATGATACATGTGTTGTGATACTACAAATGAAGTCCTCCACCCCCAGACGTTTCCATCGTCTAGTTTGGGGGTGTGGCAAAAATGGACATTATGGTTTCAAATATGAGTCTTAAGGGTCAAAGGAGGCTGAGAAATAAGGGTTTCATAAGGCAGAAGGATGAATACATAGTGTCCATTCTTGAAAATTAGTGTTTTCTTTAAGCACACATACGCCCCGCATATATGGATGTACGCCCCGCTTATGTGTCCGGAGCCCCGTCTATCCCTCGCATGAGTACACTAAGCGTACCATGTGGTACGCCCCGCATGCTCACTTTGTAGTTTGTATGCCAAGCATACCATGTGGTACGCCCAACGTACAACATAAGGACCAAAATGAAAATATCAAATACACAAGCAGCCATATTGGACATACCAGGATTCCAAGTGTTACAATTCTCTGCCATATGAATTAGACTTCGTCAACAAAGTCTGCTGCCCCAAAAAGCTCCGAATAGTGCTCTCTCATATCATCCTTGGTTTCCCAAGTCCACTAAGATCCCTTGCGGTGTTGCCACTGCACCTTCACCAGCTCGACTACCTTGCTACTCAAGCTTTTTGTTGTCTGATCCAAAATTGCCACCTGTCTCTGAATATAACACAGGCAGTTATCCACCTGAATATCCTCTAATGGTACCACTGTGGAATCGTCCACTAAACACTTCTACGGATAAGATTCATGAAACATGCTATGAATTTGAGTGGGCTCATCTGGAAGATTCATGCAATAAGCAACCTGACCCACCCTGAAAGGACCAATATACCTGGGGCCCAACTTGCCCTGCTTCTTAAATCAAATGACATCATTCCAAAGTGACACCTTCATGAAAACCATAACTCCCACCTAGAACTCTCAGTCTTAACGGAACCTCTTGGCATAACACTTTTTCCGACTCTAAGTTGTCTGCAGCCTGCCCCGAACCTGTTGAATCAGCTCAGTGGTCATGAGCACGACCTCGGTACTCCTCATAACCTACTGACCGACCTTGCCCCAACAAATAGGGGTCCTGTATTTCCTTCCGTAGAGCATCTTAAAAGGAGGTAGATCAATGCTAGCGTGATAATTGTTGTTATACGAAAAGTTTTCTAACATAAGATACATATCCTAACTCCCTCTAAAGTCTAACACACACACACACACACAACATATCCTGAACAGTTTGAATAGTCCGTTCACTCTAACCATCGGTCTGCGGATGAAATGTTGTACTGAAATGATGACGAGTGCCCAACTTGTCATGAAACCTCTTCCATAATTTGGAAGTAAAACGAACATCGCTGTCTAGAACCACTAATACCGGCACCCCAGGATGTGCCACCACCTCCCTGATATAAACCTCGACCAACTTCTCTACAGAAATACTCTCCTAAACCGGAATTAAATGCGCTCTCTTGGTTAAATGATCCATGATGAACCAAATCGAATCCACTCCGTGTGTAGTCCTGGGAAGCTTCATGGTGAAATCCATGGTGATGTTTTCCCATTTCTATACGGGAATCTTCAACGATTGCATCTTGTCGTGAGGTCGTTGATGCTTGGCCTTGACTTTCCTATAAGTCAAGCACCACTCCACATACCAAGCCACATCCCACTTCATGTAGGGTCACCAATATTTAGGATGAAGATCCCTACATATCTTTGTCGCCCCGGGATGAATGGAGAACCTCGAATTGTAAGCCTCCTCCATCAGAATCTATCTCACACCTCCCCAATACAGAACCCAAAATCACCAACGCAAAGTTAACAATCCACGAGTATCATAATCGAAGGAAGCTACCTAGCCCACAATGCTCTCGCTCTTCTGGTGTTCTTCCTTCATATCTTCAATCTGAGCGTCACAAAATCCGCTCAAACAATGTGGTAATCAAGGTCATCCTCAAACATATTTCTCTGATTGGAGCCGTGATCGCCTTGTAGCTGAGAGTATAGGCCACCATATTACCCTTCCCTGAGTGGTAAAGGATCTCACAATCAGAATCCTTCACCACATACAACTATCGATGTTGCCTTATATTTGGATTTAGTTGATCCATCAAATACCTCAAGCTCTTGTGATATGTGTAATTAGTACAACGGACCCCAAAGAGGTAATTCGGCTAAATCTTGAGGGAGAAGACCATGGCCTCCAACTCCAAATATTGCGTTGGATAACTCGCCTCATGAGGCTTCAGCTAACTCAAAGTGTAAGTGATCACGCAACCCCTCTGCATCATCACTATCCCCAAACATGTGATTGAAGCATCACAATAAAACACAAAATCATCAACACCCTCTGACAGGGTCATAATCGGTGCCTCGTACAACCGCAGTCTCAAAGTCTCAAAAACTGCCTGCTGCTCAGTCCCCTAGTGAAATGTATTTGTCTTCTTGGTCAGTCTGGTCAAAGGAACAACTATCTTCGAGAAGTCCTGGATGAATCTATGATAGTAACCAGCCAAACCAAGAAAACTTCGAATCTCAAATGGAGACCTCGGAACCTCTCACTGCATCACGACCTCGACCTTGGATGGATTGACAAGAATGCCCTTTTGGTTGACAAAGTTCCCCAAAAATAGCACCTCGCACAACCAAAACTCACACTTGGAGAACTTCGCAAAAAGTCCCTCCCTCCTTAATGTCTCCAGCACTTCCATCATGTGCTCCTCATGTTGTTCCTGAGTCTTTGAGTAAACCAAGATCTCATCAATAAATACTATCACATACCGATCCAACATCGGTATGTACATGTAGTTCATGAGATCCATGAACACAGATGGAGAATTGGTGAACCCGAAAGGCATCACCACAAACTCGTAATGACCATAACAAGTTTGGAAAGCTGTCTTCTGCACATCCTCATCCCTAATCCGCATCTGATGATACCCCATCCTTAATCAATCTTGGAGACCCAAGATGCACCCTGAAGCTAGTTGAAGATCATCTATCCTCAGGAGTGGATAACGGTTCTTCATTGTTACCTTATTCAACTCCCAGTAGTCGATGCATATACGATGAGACCCTTCCTTCTTTTTCATAAATAGAATCGGTGCTTCCCAAGGCGAGCTGCTCGGTCAAATAAATCCCTTATTTAACAACTACTATAGCTATGTAGACAACTCATGCATCTCAGGAGTAGCCAAATGATACAATGCTTTAGCTATTGGAGAAACACCTCAAACTGACTCAATCCAGAACTCAACCTGCCTCTCCGGAGGCACCCCAGGAAAATCCTCCGGGAATACATATGGGTAATCTCGCGCAATCGACAGATTATCTAATTTCGCCTTACCCTTATCCTGAGTATCCATGACATAGGTGACATAACTCGAGCAACCCTGCTAAAGATAGCGTCTGGCCCTCACCGCATAACACAAAATTAGCCCACATTGCATTTTCTCCCCATGAATCACCAATTCTACCCCACTTGGGGTCCGAACCCAAACTAAATGCTGCTCACAATCGATCACTACCCCATTAGGGCTCAAACAATCCATGCCCATGACAACCTTGTTCACATGCAGCGGAATGGGAACTAAAGCAACCGAATATTGATCGCTGAACAACTGGAGAGTAAAACCCTGATAGACCCTCACAACCCGAACATATTTTTCATCAATAATCTTGACATCTAGAGGACAATCCAACTCCCCCGGAACTCCAACAAATCTCTTGCTAAGAGAAAACGATACAAACGACCGGGTGGCCCCCGAATCAAATAATACCAATGCAGAAATACCGTTCACAAGGAATGATACTAAAATAAAACATATAAACATAAATAAGAAATTCAATATAAATAAAGAGATAAGGAGAAGATACATACCCGTCACAACATGGGGAGCTGCACGCGCCTCCTCGGCCATCAACTGGAAAACCCTGCCCTTTGCCACAAGCGCGTCTGCTTGAGCCTGGTGGCCGTCAGTAATTTGAAGAGTCGTAGGAGCGGGTGCTGACACTTGTCGTGATGCAGCCAAACTCGTACAATGGAGCTTGTTGTGGCCTCTTTGATTGCAATTAAAGCAAATCAGATCTGATCCCTGGGAGGTGGTAGTAGTACAATCCCTGATATAATGACCCGTCCGGCCGCACTTGAAGTAGCCAGAACCACCACCTCTGCACAGTCCCTCGTTCTCCTTGTCGCACTTACCACAACAACTATGATCCTGATGGCCTCTCAATCTAGAATCTGATACCTTGGCCCACTTGCTTGAAACCCTTGATGTCTGAACCTCATCTGCCTTCCACCCCCTCTCAATCTCTAGGTCAATCTCCCTCTCCATAGATTGACCTATCATATCCTCCAGTGTCCGGCAGCTAGATCGACTCTCAAACTGTCGAATGTCGCTCCTCAACATCTCATGGTATTGGGCCTTCTTCATCTTCTCGTCTGCCAGATACTGCGGAACCAGAAGCGCCCTATCCTTAAACATCATGGTGATCTTAGCCACTGTCTCCATAGTCTGGTGGAGATCCTGAAACTCTCGTGTCAATTGCTGCACCTCACTCACCGATGCAAACTCAGCTCAGAACCTGGTCGGGAAATCATTTGATGACTTCACATCAAAAACATCATCACCCGCTGCACTTCCTACCTCCTCCCACCAGTCCTTTTCTCTGTCCTTCAAAAGGAAGGAGCCTATTCTGATCTTTTCCCCATAGGGTCCTTCTCTGCATGATAGTCCGGAGCTCCACATGGCCGGAACTACCTGAATGTGAAAGAATGTGCTCCCGCTAATGCCAACATCTCATAATGAAACAGGCTTAATCGCTCATTCGAAACGTCCAAAATACCCTCCATGACCGAGCTGAAGATCACAGGAGTCTGATCAACAATGCAACAAGTAATATCATACGATAGGAACTCCCTAGTCTGCTCATCGAGCTGCCCGACTCCAGATCGTGAGCCTGAACCCTCACCAACACTAGAACTACCAACAAGTCTGCCTCTCAATGTCACCATACTGAAAATAGACCATACAAACGATCAGAATATGCATTATATATATATATATATATATATATATATATATATATATATATAGGAAGTATATATAACTCCACAAGCTCCCTAATTTCATTGCATCTCTCCTTGAATCGAGCACGGATCCTATGTTTCCTGTAGTACGAACCCATACTGCCTTCCACATGTATCCGTACTTTCCTCAAGAATTGCCTTGATTTAACTAAATTACTTTTTATTCATACAACATCCCTAACTAGATAAGGTCCCAACACTAGATCTCATCCCAGGTTTTCTTAGGGAAAACTCCATACCACTCTCTGCCATCAGCTACAAAAGGAACTCTCGCTAACTCTCTCTAAGTAGCTCATGAATAAAATAACATATCATTAAAACCAGATAATTCTTCGAATGAGAGGTCTCACACTACAGTGGTTGGACTCAAAAAACAGTTGCGCAATATAATTATAACCTAACCTTCTAAAATTATTTAATTTCCATAATATGTAACTTAGCATATTCGGTTAGTAGTAAGCTGAAGCTAGATAGAACTCCTAAAAGCAAAAAGCAAGCAGCATTCGAGCATCAAGTAACCAGAACCAAGCATAAGCTAGATAGAACTCCTACAAGCTCAAAAAATAGGTATACAAAAAGGCATCCCTCCTAGAAATCTATCATACAAAAACTGAGTAGATCCTTAGTCCTAACTAGCATGCGATTCATGGACTCATAGATTAAATCATATCAGATAGCATGTATAGGTAAATTAGGAAAACTTACTTCAGCTCGACTGATTGCATGCACCACAAGATTTCTTCTTTTAGAAAAATACTTTTCTTAAAAATTTATATCTTCTTGAAAAACTTTACCAATTCCTCAGTTTGAGTTTAGACACACCCAAGAGTGTTCTCGTATCCCTCAAACCAAGGCCCTGATACCAAATTGTAACGTCCCAAAATATGGTCCAAAATTTTCATATTAAATTTAAATAAAACAGTATTATAAAAACATTAGCCATACAAACCAATGAAAATAAATGTATCAAACATCATATCAATCAGAGCAATATCTCGAAATCCTTTAATGGAACTGCGGGAATCATTTCTCTGTCGCAATGGTTTGAGAAAACAGAGTCGATCTTCGAGAGCTGCTCCTGCTCAAAAGGAAGCAAAGTACAATTTGCTGCCTGCACCTTCTCTGACAGGGCCCTCACATGGTGGAATGGCCACGTCAAGTCACTTACTCTCATAGTAGCTAACGCGATGGGCTGGGAGACACTGAAGGATCTTATGATAGGGGAATACTGCCCGAGGGGTGAAGTTCAGAAAATTAAACAGGAACTTTGGAGCCTTACTATCAAAGGTTCTGACATAGTAGCCTACGCAACTAGATTCAGTGATCTAGCAGCTTTATGTCCATGGATGGTCCCCACGGAGAGCAAAAAGATCGAGAGGTACATATGGGGAATGATATCTCTATTTCAGGTAGGGGTGAGCAAAAACCGAACCGACAAAAGAAAAACCGACAAAACCGCAACCGAAAAACCGAAACCGATTCAAAAACCAATGGTTCGGATTTAATTTTTGCAAAAACCGAAGGTCAACGGTGCGGTGCGGTTTCTATCCTAAAAACCGGTCCATCAAAACCGAACCGCACCGCAAGCGTGTATAGTAATAAATCAATCAATGTATATTATATACATTCTATTTAAAATAGTTATAAACGATAATATATTTATTATATTTTTATTTTGTGTTTGTATAAAACTATATGGAGTGCAAAAGAAATGTTCTATTGTTAGTCAAACGTATTAATCGATTACATGTAATAAGCTTGTAACAAATTAAGTCAAAATCAACCAACCTTCAATTATTAATTAGTTTGTGAGAGTGTTCACAAGTTGTATTTTAAGCGGATACAATTTTTGATTATGTGATTTTGTTTTGTGCTGAAAATTAATGTATTAAAAAAAACAACACAATACAAGCTTATATGCACATGGTTTTCAGTTCTTAAAGTTTTAAAAATCCGCACAAAAAAACATAAAAAAACTGCACCAAATTCTTAACACGGTTTAAAAACCGAAACCGCACCGATACAAACCGAAACCGCATTTAAAAACCGAAAAACCGAACCATTACAAAACCGCACCCAACGGTTTTAAGAATGCAAAAACCGCTCCATGCGGTTTGCGGTTCGGTTTGGTCTGCAAACCGCACCAAACCGCACCATGCTCACCCCTAATTTCAGGGGAACATGTTGTATTCGAACCCCTCTACATTCGACAGTGCCAAGAAATTGGCACATAGGCTTATTAACCATGGAGTCCGTCCATAAGCAACTACCCCTACTGTCCCAGAACCAACCAAAAAAAATGATAACAAGAGGAAGATTTGGGACAAGAAGAAGAACCAATCGACTTAGAACTCTGCCAAGAAAAAACAGATTGTGGCTATTCATGACACAACAACCCCTGTTGTCTCTGCACTAGCAAAGCAGTACGCTAGGAGTCTGCCAAAATGCAGCAAGTGCAACTTCCATCATAATGGACCCTACCGGCAGATGCACTATGCTAACTGCAACAGGAAGGGGTATATTGTTCGTTTCTATAAGGCACCAGCAAGACCAATCTCCCAGGTCCCTGGTACTGGAGCAGGCTAGCCCTACTACGGGTGCGGTGAAGTGGGGCACTACAAATGGAACTGCCCTAAGGCGGGGAACACTGGTGGAGTAAGGAGAGTGCTCGCCATTAGCCATGAGGAAGCCGTGATAGACCCTGCAGTGGTCACGGGTACGTTTCTACTTGATAACTCTTATGCATGCATATTATTTGATAGTGGAGCGGAGAGGAGTTTCGGGAATAAAAAATTTGCACACCTACTTAAACAACTCACTAACTTAAATGTTGATACTTTTTTTCAAAATACCTTGTATTCTTAGGAAACTAGTAGATAGGTACACGAGCTCGGGTTTTTGAGAAAACATATCATGTTCAAACTCGTCTTTTATTTTGCTTTACATTTTTGATGTCATACTACTATACAAAGAACACACATGTATTAACTATTTTATTAATGCAATGGATGTTGTTCCTTGTTTTACTATTCTGCATCGTTATGATACTGTACATAATGTCCTCCACCCCTGAATGTTTCCGCCATCACGATTTGGGGGTGTGACATAAAAACCTCAGAATAAACATCCCAGGCTAAACATCAAGGTGTGTGCAATAAAGTCATCATGAGCTTTTCCCTTTGCTACCGGTAGTACTTGAAAGCAAAACTGAAAACTGCAAGCATGAAGCTTAGTCAATTTCCCACAAACTACCACATACCATACACATAATCATGCTACTAGGAGACATAGGCCCCGCCCACACTAATTGAGACACGGGCCTCACCCACATTCAGCTATCTAGGAGATATAGGCCCTGCCCACACTCAACTAACTAGGAGATCTGGGCCCCGCCCACACTCAACTAATATTGAGATTTGGGCCCTGCCCACACCCAACTAAATAAGAAACTAATATAATTATGACACAAACAACAAGTATAACCAAATCTACAAATCCATTCATATCCATACTCAAATAATGTTATGATACAGTCCCTGCCCACACTTAGCTACTAATCTACACATATAACATACACGAGCCGACATTGGTGCCTTCGACTCGTTCAAACCAGGAGGAAATTCACCTCACTATTAAATTAAGGATAGCTAAAACGTCTCTGCCTGGAATCAGCTCTACTCACTCCCTATACCAAAACAACCCCTTAGATACCATTCCATTCTCATAACCCTTAAGGGCCAACTCTGGTAAAGTCAAAGTAAAAGTCAACGCTCCGAGTTACCTCAACTAGTCGAGTATACCCTTTAATTCGTCAAGTTCCCATGAATCACATAATCGCGAAAATGCGATGCAACTCGTGGAGTTTTCCTCAAACTCGTCGAGTTCTTCGCTTTAACAGAAGCGGGACTATTCGACCCAACTCGTCGAGTTCCTCTATGAACTCGCCGAGTTCTTCATAGTTCTAATCTATTAAGCCCTTTCCTCATATCTAAGGTTCCAGAATATAGATCTACATTGTTTCCATGGTATATATGTGTAAAGTCGACAACTTGATGGCTTTGCATGACTCAAATAGACCTAATCTCATGATATAGCAACCTACTTCTATGGATATGGTATTTTCTTGGGCATGAACGAGTTTTGGACCCTTTTTATGAATCTAAGGACCAAATAACACTGAGAATGGAAGTCTTTATCATCAGGACTATGAAGGTTTATCATGCTCCAATAATGGGGCCAAAAAGACCCATAGAAGAAGACTAAGAGAGATCAAAGCCATTAAACATCACATTTGAGACTTTTACCTCAGAGAGTTGCCAAAGACAGACAAGATCCCAGATCTAGTGATTCTCCTCAAGCTTCATGACGCTCTAGTTCTTCCAAGTCCTTCACCAAGCACAAGAACACACAAAAATCCACTCAAAACCTCTAGTTTCTCACCAAGGAGCTCACAATACGATTTAGGGTTTAGGAGGATGATGAGGGCTGGTGAGGGAAGATTAAGTCCTTTAAATAGGGTGCAAAACCCTGGAAATTAGGGTTTCATCGCAGCCGGTCTACTCATCGAGTTGAGGCCTCTCAACTCGTCGAGTAGGTCACTTATTTATGCGGACCTCATAATCTCTACTCGACGAGTTTGGGGCTTCCAACTTGTCAAGTTGCTCTTATAGTTTGAATAAATAATAAATTAAATACATACCAGTATCCAGATGTTACATCAATGTTGCATATTTTCTATTTCTGCATTTTGTTTTCTGTTGAAATATATTCCGCTTTTTAAAATGCACATAACTCACTCATATAAAGTCGAAATTACATGATTTTTTTACAACGTGAAACTTAGTGTTTGTACTTCATTTAAGAATGTATAAAGTCATATTTTTGATAAATATTGAATCGTTTACAGGGTCCAGAAGATAGCATGTCATTTACAACATATCAACCGTTCCTAGTTTTAAAAATAACCGAAAAGCTAGGACTAGGACCGGAACTGCATCGACATCGGCAGTCCGGTTCTAGGTTCGTATATTATAGCAAATTTGGTCCGGTTCTAAAACTCATCCCTAATAGTGAGTATATAATAAATGTTTTTAGTATTAGAAAAAAATACAAGTTATTTACTATTATTTTAATTTTAAAATAGTTATAAGTTAAATAATAAATGTTTTCAATAGTTTAAAAAACAAACAAGACATCCAACACAATAGCAAACACTACAACAACACCATATCAAACACTATGGAGACCAAAATCATTGATATGTATGTAGAGGGTGTTTTGTTAAGCTTATTTAAGCTCCTTTGTTAATTTATTACCCATTCCACACCGATATAAGTTAAAAAGAGTATTTGGATAGAAATAACTTATCAATTTATCATAGCAGAAACAAGTCAAAATCTATAATTTTCCTAATTAGCTTATAAATTATAAGCTATAAGTTGAAAAATGCAAAAAGTTATAAGCAACCCTTCAGATCCCTGATGATACACGAGGAGGGTTCCGCCGATTACTTGTTAAAGTACTCTTCAATCTCCATCGCCACATCTTTCTCACTCGATTTCTCAAGTAGGGCCGGCCCATGGCAGGTTCGTCAAGTGCTTGTGAATAGGGCTCAAAAAATTATACGACCTTTTTTTAAGCATTTATAGACTTATAGTAGAGTATGTTCGTTCAATGGCCCAAGAAAATTAGGTTAGTTTTTTTATTGCTCCATCAACCGATGCAGCAAGGAGGGAGCACGGAATTTTTTTGGAAAACAAAAAAACTCTTTGGTTTCAAATTTTAATTGAAATTTTATTTTGTGTATTATTTTGATTGAATTTTTAATTTTATGTATTTGCAATAGGAAAAAAAAATTATAATATTTTTGCTTAAATCTTTGAGATTTTTCAAATTTTAGGGCTCATTTTTATTAAATTGCACAAGGTCTCCAAAATCTTGGGGTCGGCCCTGTTCTCACGTACATCTCGATTTTCTGCATGTTTGTTTATATGAAGTTTAAGAGAGTTTGGATGTTAATGGGTTATATATCACGTATCGGTTTTCTCCTATTGACATTTGATCCGTGCGACAGAGCCATGATAACTATTGTTAGTAGTCTGACTTTCAATTTCATCAATACTGAACCCTAAGAATTTAAATGACTCTCCAACGCCACAACTTTCACACTCGATTGGGTAAATTATTTCTCAAATACATCTCTATATGATTCTGATTACCAATAAAACCATGAAATACATATCTTAGATTAGGTTTTTGTCTAGACTTTCTTTTCAATACACTAGTCATCACTTTAGGATCCTGTTCATTAATTAGTAAGGTTTCTTTCTTTTCTTGCAACTTTTGTAAAATTCGATTATTTGAGAAGCCAGGGCAGCATTTTTATATATGTGTATGCTCGTCCCTGTTTACAACTCTTGTATCTTAAGTTGAATTTGCATCTACTATGGTTTCAAATCTTTTTCTTTTTGGCAAGTGTAGGAATGACTGTTACAAGTAGAAATCAGAATCATGATAGCAGTAAGAGGATCAAAACTTGTGACAACTGTGATATGGCACCTTGGTCAGACCTTAACCATGATGCGCTTTTTATAGTTATGATGCGACTCAGAGTTGCTGATTTTGTTGCATTTAGTGAAGTTTGCAAGTCATGGAGGTCACTCGCACTCCCTAACAAGAAAAGGTTTATGGCATCCAAATCAACCATGTTAATGCGAATCTCTACTCGTGCTTCTAATAAGAAGAGGATCTGCCTAGAGGACTTTGAAGGAGGAAAATTCAAAACCACACTTTCACATTCTGGTGGCAGGTTTTATCTTGGATTAACTTGTGGTTACTTTATCATGTTTGGGAGGGAAACCAAGGACTTCTGGCTTGTGAATCCTATCACAAGGCATGGACTTCATTTCCCTCGTGTTCCCATTTTCTGTTGTGAATCAAGAATCAGGTCTATCCTTGTTTTTTCATCTATAATATCTAAATGGGTCTTTGTTATACTATATAGATTGGACTATTTCATATGGTTTTCTATAGCGGGTGAAAGAGCATGGAATCATGTGTGTCACACTTCCCCATTCATTGATATACATGCTTTCAAGGGGAAGATATATACCATAGACTACTACTATGACTACAATAGTGGTAGAGGGGAAGCAAGACATTTATGTGAAATGAGACTCAATGCAGACCCCAAACTGACGTTACTCAAAACCAAGAATTTTCCAAAGAATGACTTGTTTCTCCCAAATTTTGTTAGTTCGGATGAAAACCTTTATCTGATAGATTCCTTTCCAAATAATTTGTGGAAGGTTTATGAACTTGATTTTGGCGAAATGAAATGGGTGTCGTTTGAAGAGACAAGAGATGAATATGCATTTTTCTTGAACGGTTTTAAGCATGGTGCTGCTGTTAAACTAGAGTCAAAAGACGGGAGATATGATGATTTTGATGAAAGTGGAAATGGCAGGTTCATTGCTGGAAACATGTGGTACTTCCCTCATCAATGTCTGAATGTTAATCTCTTACATGAGTGATGATTTGTTCACACTCATCTTTGTTTTCTATTTTTTCTTTTTTTCATATGTTGGATCAATTTCAAGATGTTGAGAACCAGCTATGGTTGGTTTTGATTTTGCGATTTGTTGTTTAGTTGTTTGCATGACTATCATTTATATATCCGCCTTATGTGATTTGTGTCCTTTGCTTTCAAATGTGTGTACAATGCATTATGTATTTATGTGTAGTACATCAACATGTTGTGTTTCGGGTGAAAAAGCTTTTGTTGGTCTTCTGGTTTGATTTTATTATTATATGTATGTATAGTTACTATATGATTATTCATCAACTATCAATTTCTACTTGATGCATTTTAATGCGTTACAATCCTTTGTTGAAAGATTAATGGATTAAAAGAGTGGGGTTTCCATTGGATGGAATTGTTTTGACACCTTTAGAACTGAAGAATAGTCTTTCCCTTTAATTTGTGTTTGAATCGCAGTTGGATATCTTTCAAGCAATTTCTTGATATAAAGGATTTCTAAAAGCAGCAATTCTACATCTGGTTCTTCCCAAATCATATGTTAAAATTAATTTTATGTATTCTCTATGATGTTTCTTCCTTTATATGATCCTGGTGTTTGTAATAATGCGTGTTTGTTATTTTGGGTTTTTCGAATTTGTATAATGTAAAAAAAGGCATTGCCCCTTTTTTAAATAATGACCAAGACAAAACAGACGTGGAACTACTTCCCATAATCATGGAAGCTTGGATTTCAACTCTCTACAGTGTCGAAGAAATTGTGTGTATGCATTTGCAAGAAACGATAAAACAATGTATATGAATAATAGCAACATGGGCTCAAGAGGGTTTTGATTATGAGACTTTTACTGCAAATTTTCTACAATTCCACATTGCGTGCTCTCATTTAATGGGGCATAGAGTCATCTTTGAAAATGTTTTTTTTTTTCATTAATCTTTATTGTTTTGGACTATTCTAAGTAATTGTCACTATATCAAAAAACTTTATTAGACAATCTCCACCCGTTAGTATTATATTTAAAACAAAATTGATAAAAATAATATAAAAGATAAAGCAGTAAATCATCTCTAATCCGTTACACCATTTTTAACAATAAAAAGAATATTGTAAGTATATAACTAGTTTCCTAACTTCTAAAATCTACAAAAGCAACCATTATATTACTAGATTGTAACTAATACCAACTATGTGTTTTGTGTAAATATGTAGTAATTTATATTATTAAAAAATATTCATATGCTACAAATGTGGAAATTCAAAGTTGAAGAATCATTTTGACCTACTGTAACTATAACACCTAAGTTTTTAATTAACCTTGAGGTTTTGAACGTTAAGGGCAAACATCGAGTCCTATGTAATGCTAGATGAACATGAGTAGATTACTATGTGTGACAACCCGAAACTTTTTCCGTTACCCTTAATCAACTTCTGTTTATATGTATGAGAAGGGACAAAACCACGCGAAAATTCAAGTTTTGCTTCGAATGAAATAGCAGTTCACGTCCTGAATGAGTTCACGGCCGTAAACTCGTTTGCGGTCAATGTCAAGTGGACCCTACCCCCTTACACTTTTCTGGCTGAACACCCTCTCTTTCTCTCTCTAGATTCTTGATCGTAAACTCTCAAAACACCCTTATTCTTCCGGAAATCATCGAGAATCACCATTGGGAGTCATTTCGAAGCATTTAGAACACATCTCCTTCAAAATCCAACATCATTGTTCTTGAGTTGACGGCCGTACACCCTTCAAATCTTCAAAGGCCGTAAACCCTTCGAAAGACAGTTCACGACCGTAAACCAGTTCACAGCAGTAAACCCCCATTCACGATCGTTCACACATCCTTAGCGGTGAATAACTCGTTTCCTTGATTCAACCAAGTTCCGGTAACATTCCTCAAGTGTTCTTCTAACATTTTATCTAACGAAATCGTTAATTTAGATATATATATATATATATATATATATATATATATATATATATATATATATATATATATATATATATATAATTGATATTAGGATTCCGTTAACTGCCACGTACAACAACTCGAGGATCTTCATTTCTAGTCAACGTTTCCACACAACAAACGGTGAGTTCATACCCCTACGCTTTTATGTTTTTTAAACGTTTTCAGGGGGAATACAAGCAAAACATAAAGGTTTTCAACGAGTCAAACATATG